>NC_086160.1:33966187-34596187 GCF_035149785.1 Candoia aspera
ATCAACTACTAAAATATATTAGTGCAGCTGAAACAGAGGTTAGTTATTGAATTCAGAGCTCTCTGAATTATCTTTATCTTTCAATAAAGAAGTATACAGCGCTACTGGATGCTTTTGTAGAAGCTCTGTTTCTTTCACAGATCTCAAGGACAAACTCAGGGCTGTGAGAAGAGATCATTTCCAATTCTAAAACTTTATATTTGGTTTATTCCTCTGAGCAAGTAAGGGAAGCAATTCCTAGTTTTTCTCTATTATCTACAGAAATATCTGGAACACTGCCAACGCCACTGTACTCCTATCCTTTAAGTTCTCGTCAGAGTGACAGGAAAACAAGAACAGATGCACCAATCTCTAGAAAAATGAGCAAGTTTATTCTCAAAATAAGGAGGCACTGAATCTTTCATCCTTTTCTTGGGAAAATGACAGTATCCCCTGAAGATAGTAATCTGTTTACCCTTACAAGTACTGCAAAGGATTGCAAAGATCTTGTGTAAAAAAGTCTTTTTGTTGGGTTTGTTTTAGAGGCTGCCTTCAATGGTAAAGAGTTTCAGTATATGAACTTCTTGCCCCTAAATGTTTTCCTTATTATAAACAAAAATAATTCGTATTTCCTTTATTAATGTTTTATTTTCTTAAATTGAGGTGAAAAGGGATTACAAGGAAAGAAGAAAAATAATGACTCCTTTCTTGCTCTTTCCAATGGGCTAAAAACCAGGAGACTGTGAGTTCTAGTCCCACCTTAGGCATGAAAGCCAGCTGGGTGACCTTGGACCAGTCACTCACTCTCAGCTCAACTCACAGGGATGTTGTTGTGAGGAAAATAGGAGGAGGATGGAGTAATTGGTATATTCTCCGCCTTGAGTTATTTATAAAAATAATAAAGGCAGGATAGAAAATAAATAAATAAATCAGGCCTGATTAGCTGCATGTTATTTGTGAAGCCCAGAAGAATTTACTACCAGAAATGAGATGACTGAAACTGTTAGATGCTTTACAATAGCAAAGATACTCTTAAAAAAAGGAGAAAAAAATGTCATTGACAGACATTTTAATAGACAATTTGCTGCATCTCCCTGCCATTCAAAACAGAAACCAGAATGGCATTTAATTCTTACTTTTACACAGGCAATGGAACAGCACCCTTGTGTGAATCTCAGGCTAATTACAATATGCATAAGAAGCCACATGGAACACAATTCTGTTCTTTAACAATCTGCCATTGCTCCACTCCTTTCAATATCTGACAGTTCAGATGTTTGCTTTTAACTAATAGTAAGATGGGTACTAGCAAGTAAAAAACATAATTTTTATTTCATAAAATGTAGAGGGCTAAGTAAATAATGATAGGGCAAAACAGTGAGGCACAATCCAAACGACATAGTAATTTTATCTGTTTCATAAACTGGCTTAAAAAGGAAACTGAAGGAAACATCAACATGACAGTAAAATAGAGACATAACTTTGCCTTAGACTTCTCCACATATTCCTTTTTTAAAAGAGCTGGGAGAAGAGAGTAAGAAGATTCATTGAATAAATATGTGAGTTAGATACTTTTTCTGAGTTGTTATTCTATGATTCTGCTTTTGCTGAGACTGAGACTTCATTTTTATCCGATCAGACTTCTGCTTCTGAAAACTGAAGATCTGCTCAGATTGAAACAAGTTTCTCTACATTTTTACATGCTAATCTATGTTTGACAGCTATAGTGTGCTAATACTAGTCTTTCTACTGCTTGTTATTAGTAAAAATGGGGGATGGGGAATCAAGGACAGCAGTATGAGTACCTTACTGCATTCTTTATTCTAGAAGAAAATATTTTATTTCAGGTTATTTTTCATTCTTTCCATTCATTCTCAATTTTGGGGAAGAAGAAAGTCTTGGAAACAAAGGGGAAGAGTTTATTATCTGAATTTTACTTCTAGTTTTTAAATAATCGTCTTATTTTCACATCGACCTTTGCGCCAGTATAAAATTTATTTTATGTATGTATATATTCCTTTCCTTTTTCTTTGCTTTGTTTTTCTGCTGTTCGTTTTACCTAATTAATAAGAAATACAAACATAGTATAGATCAAAAGAAGTATCTTTGGATATAAGGCTTCTCAAACATCCAAATATCAACTATCATCTGGCCTGTATTCTCTGCTTCCAGTGATTATTATATTCACCCAGCAATTAAAACTAAAGGCATTAGGACAATTCACCAAGAACATCTTGCAACAGCAAAGGAACCACAGAGCCAGTTTGCTCTAGTAGTTAAGGTGCTGGGCTAGAAGCCAGGAGACTGTGAATTCCAGTCCCGCCTTAGGCATGAAAGCCGGCTGGGTGACCTTGGGCCAGTCACTCTCTCTCAGCCCAACTCACCTCACAGGGTGGTGGTTGTGGGGAAAATAGGAGGAGGAAGAAATATTAGGTATGTTCGCCACCTTGAGTTATTTATAAAAATAATAAAGGTGGGATAAATAAATAAGTAAGTACAGAAGAGGCAGTATGATAAAGGGGTAATATCAAAAAAATTGAAGTGGGGGAACAAGTACTTTTGTTGCTATCTAGCACATAAAATAAATTACAGGCAAGTGGCAATTTGGCAGATAACTAGTGCTGTGAAGTATCTAAATGTTTGAAGGAGGAAAAAGAAAAATATACATTTTTATATTATAAAAATGGCATAACAAAATAGAATCTGGACTGTCCTGTTTCAGGTTTCAGACTCACACACACACAGTTGCTAGGTGAGAATAGCAATTTATTCAAGGCTAAGTAGGTAATGGCAGACAAGGAAAGGAACGTAAATCAAAACAGGGTTTCTGGGAAAGAACGCTTGCCTGGGTAATGCGCAGGAATGTGCAGAAGAAAAGTCAAAATCCAGTCAAGTTCAGAGAGCCAAGTCAGTTTGTCAACTAATCCAAAGGTCAGAGTTTCAGGGTTTTTGCACAAACAGGATTCACAGGAATGACACACCAGAGCAGAAAATCAGATGGTTGTTTTCAACAGAGAAACATGGGTTGGGGCTGCCTCTTAAATCAGGTTGCAGCCAGCTATCTTTAATTATGATAGTTACTCCAATGTTTGGAAAGGAGCATCACTGAGCACTTTTGCTCTGCTCTCCACTCTACTCACTGAGCCCAAGGGCTTGGAGGCTGTACCTCATCATCTGACTGCTCCAGCTGATGATGCCTGTGTTTGATCAGCCTCAGGTGATTCCTGGCTAGGTGTCTCCTGAGGCTGACATTCCACTGATTCAGCTGGAACAGCTTCTTCTGTCATGGGGGGCTCGAAGTCCGAGTCAGAGGACGAGAAAGGTCAGCTGGGCCCTGGGGCAGCCTCGGAGGGCGAGCAGGCAGTGACAGGGGCACCAGACGAATAGCCGGCTGGGCAGGCAGAGGAGGCGGGGCTGGCCAGCGAGCAGCGGGGTCAGGTGCCACTGCTCAGTGAGGATGAGGATGATGAGTTGCCACCTCCTCCCAGCCCGAGAGCAAGGAGAGCAGAGTGAGGAACAGCAGAAGTCGGCGAGGCTACTCATGAGAAAGCAGCCCCGCCCTCCTAAATAAGCTTCACCTGGGTCTGCCCCTATTTAAAGGGAGCCACAAGCCCAGACCGGTCACTGGAAACAACTGTTTGCCCGGACTCCATGTGCCTTGACTCCTGATTGGAAACCTTGTGACTTGACTCTGGACTGGCTGACAAACCTCCTACAACATCTGGACCTTTGGACTTTGCTTGACTACTCTTGTTTTGAACATGGAACTCTTCTAAGGCAAGCTTGCTGGACTTTGGGGGGCTTGTTTCTGTAGTGTGTGTGCATTTGCACTCACATTTCACTGCCTGTTTGTTTGCTTCACAAGTTCCTCAGTAAAGTTTGCAACTGCCTCCCTGATGTATTGCGTGTGACTGGCCTGGGACAGGACATCTTCAGAGTCAGAGTCAGAGTCTGAGTCCTGGTCCATGACAGGAGCAGCCCTAATATTGGACCAAATTTGGGATGTATTTCAACCCTCACCAGGACAGTTCATGAACTCTCAACTGTCCAAATCCCAGCACGGGGAATTACAAAAGTTTATGGATGAATTTCAAAAACTATTTACCAGTCAAACAGATTTAAGCAATGTAGTGGAATATTATATAGATGCAAGGAAAGCTCTACCATGCAAAAGTGACATTATAGAACCCCCAAAAGAAGAGGTGTTAAAGGAGGAACTCAATAAGATGCTCTAAATGGACCTAATAGAGCCATCCAAAAATGACTGGTTGTGTTGGTGCCAAAACCAAATGGGGACGAATGAATGAGTTCTAAGATAGCTTAGGTGGGGGCCAAATATTTGTCTTCCTTGGATATAACAAAAGGATTCTGGCACATTCCACTAGAAGCCAACTTAAGGAAAAAGAGTAGCTTTTGCTATCCCTCTTCCAGTTCAGGATGATGCCATTTGTGCAGCATGGAGTAGCTGCCACATTCCAACATCTCACTGACAAAATCTTACCTGGTTAAGATGAACAGAGTGCCATGTATCTGGATACTGTCATCTATAGTAAATCATGGGAAAGGAATCTCCAACACTTGGGATTGGTAACTGACAGCCTTCAGAAAGCCAGTTTAACTTTGAGTCCACACAAGTGGATTGAAAGGAGGGAGATATATTCAAGGATAACATGACTGGCAAATTGCAACCACGCTTCCTTTCTTCTCCTCCTTTTTCAGCATTACGATAGCACAGCTGTTGATACAACAGCATTTTCAAATACTGGGTGTGGAGGGGAAAAGACAGGACAAGCACCATGAAGCTATACATCCAGAGGCACTGCAAGAAACAAATGGACAACAGGCCACCAGGAGAAAAGAAGTAAAAACCTGCTGTTGGATAATATTTCTTGGCTGTGAAAAATACTGGGGAACAGAACACAGAGTGGGAGCTCAGCAAAAGCACAGCAGTGAAGGCAAAGACCTGATGACTGAAGAGGCAGCAGGAAGGGTGGCAGCAGCCTGGAAACTGGAGTGTATGTCCCATCCCCTGGCCCTACCCCCCACCCACCACAAGCCAGTCTCAGATATAGTCTCAGTAAGGCTTAGAAGAGAGAAGACATTTTCCCTGGCTGGAGAAAGTATTCCCTTAGAAAAAAAAGTAAAGAAACAAACCGAAAAGATGCAAGAGCCCCATCTGCTGGGTGTTGGAGAAAAAGTAAAGGCTTTGACAGAGCAGAACAGAAAAAATAACCCCAAAAGATAAAGGACAGACTGAACTTTTCCCTTCTGTGGAAAAGGAAAACAGATATTTAGAGATTAGCAATAGAGAAATACAGAGTTTAGTACTAGAGAAATATAGAGCTTATGAATAGAGAAATAAGAAGATACAGTGATATAGAAATTTAAATATATATATTAAAAATAGATGTTATAAAAATAGATAACTGTAAAAGGAGATAGACTGAGTAATAGGAATATCAATTGAAGTGAGTACTAGGAATATAGTTTTAGAACAAAGAACATTAATTTAGGAATAGGATAAATCAGATGCTGAAATAAGAATTATAGAAAATAAGACTTAAATAGAGATGACACCCAAGCACGAGGATATTATTTTATAAAATAACTGAAGACATCCACAATTCCCTTTTGAAAGCCATCCATATTTTGTATTATAAAAAGAAGAGGTACAAAAAAATCAACTCTCCTAGTTTCTACAACTTATTTTATCTTTATTGAGTCTGAGATCATTCACTCGGACTAGCAGTGATTCAAAAGAACCCACAATAAGTAAGTAAAAGAAGCAATTCAAAAACTAAAATTGAATACATCTCCAGGACCAGAAGACTTTCCTCAATATATTACAAGACTTTTCAGGAAATTCTGATTGAATGGCAGAAACAATCAATTAATTTTAAATGGTCTAATGAAAAATCTAGGGTAAAGATTAAATTCCTGTAAAATTCAAAAGACCAAGGCAGATTGGCAGTACAAAATTTTAAATTGTTCTTCCACAATAGCTACTTAATTATGTAAACAGATTGGATTACAGCACCGTATGGTTGGATTCCTACTGTTGAAGGAACATGACTCCCAGATTGTTGACACAAATACCTTTGGTCTGACATAAATAGAAAAATACAACCCATAAGGGATTATTCAATAATAAGCAGCATTCTACAACTACAAGATTAATACAAAAAAAGAATTAGTTCAGAATTATCACCATTTGCTTCAATATTAAATATCTATCTTTATGAAAGAGAATGTCCCTCAGTAGAGGGATAATTCATATAGATTTTAAGACATAATTAGTAACAAAACAAAGATGAAGTCCTCTAAAGTTCTCCCTTAGAATGGCCAAAACCACCTTACTAGTTTCAGTATCTATGCATACACAGTATAGTCCTAAAGATTTACATAACCAAGATGGAACACAAAGAAACTTGACTGAATTTGAAAAACTTACATGAAACTCATGTTGTTGGTGAACTATGATCCAGAATGCAAACAAGTTGACTATATAATCAAATGATGCAGAATCTGAACAGAACTATTGATATGCAACAACAGGAATATTAGTGAAAGAAAAAATATCAAATTTACTGTTAATATAAGTTTGAGAGAAATTATTATAGTTATAATAATAACTGTAAAATTTAAATTATTATCATTACTCAAGTAGTGATTGCCAATAGGCAATCCATCTTCTAAAGACAGTTGGACATCCAATAACCAGGCTGGATCATTCTTCCACATTTGGTGGAACACTGCAAGACAAAACAATTTTGGGAAATTTATTGCGACTTTTTTTGTTCTTTTCCCCCCCTTGGTTTATAATTTAGAAGTCAAATTGCATTTGTTAACACTATCAATTACTATCTGATTTTAATACTGATTTAACTTAACACTGATTTATCTTAACACTGATTTAAACTTTCAAATTGATATATTTTAATGTGTAGATTTATATCAAAGTCATTTTGACTTTTTTGGCAATTTTTAATTCTTGTAAACCTATTTACAACTTGCTCTTTAAATACTTTTTCTTGCTTCTTTTTCTCATTATATTTGTAATTTTAATAAATAATATCTGCACTACCACAGGATTGTTGGATTCCTATTCACGATTTTAAAAATCAGCCCAATCAACTTGGATCAGTGTGAAGGTTGTCTGATTTTACTCAGATCCAACTCCAGGTCTTACTTTCTAAGTCTGAAGCTTTATTGGCTAATACTAGAAATGAATAAATGGTTAAAATTTGAAGTGGGATTCCATGGCCAGAGAAGTTAATAAGAAAGAAGCACATTACTGGCAGTTTCTAAATTAACTGCATACCATTAATTTGTATATGGATCATACTATCTATTATGGAGGTTTCTGTATAATTTATCAGATTCTATAATACAAAAGGCTCTAACGCTGGGAAAGGTGGAAGGAAAGCGAAGAGGATGAACAGAAGCAAGGTGGATAGACTCAGTTACAGTTATATCAGTGGTGATGAATGTACCATTGGAAGACCTGAAAGACCAGATTAGAGACAGATCATTATGGAGAAAATCTATCTAAGTGGTCAGAGTCGACGACAACTTGATGGCACATAATCAATCAATCTGATATAAGTGTAAACAGTAAATAAAAATTCCCTGAAGTACGGCAAGTGTTCAGGATCTTCACTTTTCTGAAACATTTGTAAGCCTATGTGTATGTACGCATAAAATGAAAGGCAATTGTCCTAACAGTCAGGAATCACGCTGAGATGAGGAGTAGGTCTCTAGTGTTTATTACTGCTACATAAAACAGAATCCTAACAAACTGAAGAAGCATGGGAAAAACCCAGACAGATAAACCCCAAAAGTTAAGGTGGGTCTGATCTGTGTCTCTTTGAATGGCTGCTTAATTCCTCAGTACTATGCATGCGTTTTCCCCCCTGGAGAGAGGCCCCCTCCTGCTCGCCATCAGTACTCATGATATCACCCTGCCCTCCAGATTCACATTCCATTTCAGCCCCCTCCCTTCCAGAGGTTTGATAAGAGTCTATGTCTCCTTCTAAGCTCCCATGGGAACTGGGCAACGATGGAAAGTCTTCAAAGGAAAACTCCTCCAAGGACGAATCAGTGCTGCTCTCCAGGTCTGATAACTCTTCTGGCCCAGATGGCTGCTGCTGGAAAATAGCTAGATAATTAGAAGAGTCATCCCCCCTCCCCCCTGGGAAATGCAAGCCCGAGGTGGAGGGCTGTGGTTCCCCCCCCCTCCTCTGTTACTGGTATCAAGGCTTCAGGCGGGGGTGGAAACTGCAAACTTACGGACTACTCTGCTTGGGATTCCTCTGCTTGCTCAGCCAAGTGAGGAATCTCTGGTAGAGTGCGAGGCTTGGGTTTGTGAGGGAAAAGCTGATGGAATCGATGAACCAGCGTTGGTGCATGCACATCTCTGGCATTCTCCCACGTGCGCTCTTCCTCAGGGTACCCTTTCCAGTGTATGAAATATTGGATGCCCCTTCCCCTCCTCCTAGAGTCCAGAATTTCCTCCGCTTCGTATTCCTCCTCCCCCTCCACAATTACTGGAGGTGGGGGGGCAGTTGCGATCATAAGGCACTTGGGGGAGGGTCCTTGGCTAGCAAGGCTCTGTGAAAGACTGGATGGATTTTCATGGACGCTGGTAGCTTTAAGCGATAAGCCACTGGATTTATCTGCTGTACCACAGTGAAAGGGCCCACAAACTTAGAGTCCAACTTCTTGGAGGGTCTGGTAGAGGTCAAAAACTTGGTAGAGAGCCACACTTTGTCTCCTACCGCAATCGCTGGCCCCTCTTGTCTGTGAGCATCTGCAGCTCTCTTGTAAACACTCTTTGCCCTGTTCAGCTGCTCCTTTAACAACTCCTGTGCGGCTTGTTGCTCTTTAAGAAAATCAGCCGCGGCTGGGAGGAGGTGGGCAACACCCGAGGGTTAACCCCATAGAGTGCCTGGAAAGGGGACATCTTGGTCGAGGATTGCACAGAGTTGTTATAAGTAAATTCTGCCATGGGGAGCAGGGCTGGCCAATTGTCTTGCTGATAAGTGGTGTGACACCTGAGATACTGCTGTAACCATTGGTTAATTTTCTCGGCTTGCCCGTTACTAGCAGGATGATACGATGATGACAGGTGGATCTGGACCCCTAATGACTGGAAAAGGGCCCTCCAGAACCTGGAAGTGAACTGAGTGCCTCTGTCACTCACCAAGTGATTCACCATGCCTCTATACCTAAAAACATGGTCCATGAACAACTGTGCTGTGGCTTGTGCAGATGGGAGGCCCTTGCAAGGAATAAAATGCGCCATTTTTGTGAAAAGGTCCACCACCACTAGTATGGAAGTCAGCCCCTGGACCAGGGGTAAATCAGTGATGAAATCCATGGAGATTGTATCCCAAGGCTGACTGGGGGTGGGTAGGGGTTGCAAGAGTCCTGTGGGCTTCCCTGGGAGAGGCTTGGCTCGTCTGCAGGTGTGACAAGAAGCCACGTAGCCCTTTATGTTTGCAGTCATCTTAGGCCACCAGTAGTGTCGCAGAGCTCTATGGAGAGTTTTGAAAACACCTCCGTGGCCTGCCGTTTGATGGTCATGGCAAAGTCTCAGTACTTCTTCCCTCGATGAGGGGGGAATGTATAATCGCCCGCTATGCCAGAGGATTCCTGCCTCCACATTGAATGGGGAGGCAGTGTCTTGCGGGCTCCTCTGGAGGTCATCCATCCTGGCCCTGGCATACGGGTCCTGTTGCTGCTGAGCTCTGACTCTTGTAAATAGGTCCTCTGCTTGTCTGCCTGCTGCTAAAATCTCTGTCTGGCTCCCCCTCATAGACTGATCAAAGTTGTGAGGTTGTAAAATGGTAGCCTGTACCTCCTGGTGAGTGGCAGGGGTTGCCTGAATGGATCGAGACAGGGCAAGGAATAACAAAATTGAAACGGGAGAAAAACTGGTTCCATCTGATTTGGTGTGGGGTGAGGGATCTGGTGTTTTGTAGAAGCTGTAAATTCTTGTGATCGGTGCAAACTTCCACAGGAAAGGCTGCACCTTCTAGCCAGTGCCTCCACTCTTGAAATGCTGCTTTAATTGCTAGCAACTCCTTGTTAAAAACATCATAGTTTCTCTCTGCTGGTGAGAGCATGCGTGAAAAAAAGGCACAAGGAAGTAATGTATTCTCGGTTTTGTTTGTATATTGCAATAACACCACCCCAATGGCAATATCAGAAGCATCTGAATGCATTATGAATTGCTTCGTGGGATCAGGGTGTTTTAACAGCGGCTGGGATGCAAAGAGTTACTTGAATTCTCGGAATGCTGCTTGCTCCCTCTGCCCCCAAATGAATTTTGATCCTTTCTTCAAAAGCTGTGTGAGGGGTCTAGCCCTGTCACTAAAGTTTTTTATGAACCGCCTGTAAAAATTGCAGAACCCTAGGAACCTTTGTACATCTTTCACATTTCAGGGAGGTTGCCAAGAGAGAATTGCCTGGACCTTAGAAGGATCCATGGATATGCCTTCTGTTGATACTTTATAGCCCAGGAAATGTAATTCAGTTAAATCAAAGGCATTTCTCTAGCTTGGCGAATAGCTTGTTCTCTCTCAGTCTTTGTAAGACATTACGTACGTGGGTTACATGAATTGTAGCAAACTCAGAGAAAATTAATATGTCATCTAGATAAATGACCAGATACTTATCTAGTAAATCAGAGAAAATTTGATTCATAAATTGGGAAAATATGGCTCCTGCATTAGACAAGCCAAAGGGCAAAACAAGGTACTCAAATTTACCAAACCTGGTGTCGAAGGCAGTCAGATATTCATGCCCCTCTTTCATCCAGATCAGACTGTACGCATTCCTGAGGTCCAACCTAGTAAAAATGCGTGCTTTCTGTAAGTGATCCAGCAGATCAGATATTATCGGCAAGGGATAATTTTCTTTTTTTGTGAGTTTATTGAGGGAACTGAAATCGTGTACCACTCTCATGGGTGCCTCCTGGTTTGTCGGTGCCAACGGGTCAGGCTTCTTTGGTACGAAGAAGGTAGGAGCAGACGCTGGGGAAGTAGATGGTCGGATGAACCCCTTTTGGAGATTAGAATCCAAGTAATCCTTTAAGGTGGCTAGTTCTTTGGGGGACATGGGATATTGTTTCCTTGCTGGAATCTTGGCTCCTGGTATCAACTCAATGGTGCAATCACAGTCCCCATGGGGGGGTAGTGCTGTGGCCTCTTGTTCGCTGAAAACGTCTGCGAAATCTGCATACTTGGCTGGCAACTGGACCCCCCCTGCTTCCGTGACTGCGTTGGTTGCTGGAGAGAGGAGAGCGGCTTGAATCTTGTGGTGCTGGCATTCCTTAGCTGGGAAGGAGATTGCTCCCGTAGCCCAGTTCAACAATGGGTTGTGGATCTTCAGCCAAGGTGTGCCCAGGACTATAGGCACATTAAGTGATGCAGTAACATAAAGTTGGATCCACTCAGTATGGTCTCCCGTTGTTAGTTGCACAGGTTCTGTGAACCTTCTAATCAGCTCTGCCTTGAGGGGCTGGCCGTCAATGGTCTCCACTTCTATGGGACGTGGCAATTCTATGGTCGGGATGTTGAAGTCTTGTACGGTCTGTACATCAATAAAATTGGTGGAAGCTCCAGAATTCACGAGGGCCTCTAGCTTGACCTGGTGCTCTGGGTTTACACGCATTATTACTGGTAAGTAGTAAAAGGATTGCCTGGAATCCTCGGAATGAGCCCTTCTTAATTGATTGATGGTCTCCCTGCTGAGCTCTGTGGAGGGAGACCGACAGAGTTTCCCTGGTTGGAAGTAGAGGCAGAGGTGGTTCTTGTTTCAGCTGCTTGCCCTGGGGCTCTTACGGAATTTGCTTGGCTTCTCTCTGGGCAAGCTCTCACCATGTGCCCCTGGTGAAACAGTAGAAACAGAGGGCTCGCTCTCTCCTTCTCTGTCTCTCAGCCTCGGAAGTAAGCCTCCTGCCCACCCCGATCTGCATCGGCTCCTCTGGTCCTGAGTAAGGAAGTGCTGTGGAGAGAGCTGGAAATCCTGGAAGCGTCCTGAGGCCCCTGTCTCTCCCCAGCTGCATCAGTCTGAGCTCTTCTAGCCTGGCATCTATGACCACAGACAACTGATATAAGGCTTCTAGGGTAGCTGGTGTTCCCTGGCGCACTAATTCATTCTTAATTTCTTCATCCAGCCCCTGTTTGAATTGGTCTTTCAAGGCACTCTCATTCCAGTCCAGATCTCCTGCTAACAGCTTGAAATCAGCAATGTAGATTCCCACTCTCTTGTTGCCTTGCTTGAGCTTCCAAATTTCCCGGCTGGCAGTGACCTCTCTGATAGGGTCGTCAAAGTGTGCTCGGAACCCTGCCAGAAAATTCTGGTAGTCGTTGAGAATTGGGTCGTTGTTCTCCACCATGGGAATAGCCCATTTGGCTGCTGGTCCCTTTAGCAGACTTAGAATGAAGGTGACTCTGGTTCTGTCTGTGGGAAACTCTGCTGGTCTGCTGTCGAAAAACATTGTGCACTGTGTGAGAAAGGTTCTCAACTGTCCTGCTTCTCCTCCAAACTTCTCTGGTAGACTGCCCTGGGATCTCAAGGCTATTGGTGGGGCTGCTGCTGCTGCTGCTGCTGCTGCTGGCGCCGATTGTGGGTTAATCGGAGCTGGTTGTTGTAACTGCTGTAGCATGGCAGCTTGTAATGTGTTGACCTGTAGATCTACTTGTTGTTGGTGTTGTTGCAGGGCTGCTGCCAATTGTTGGATGGCTTGCCGAATTTCCTGGTTTTCCAAAGACATTTTCCAAATGTCTCTCCTTTATTTTTCCTTGTTCCTCCCTCTTTCAATGGGAGTAGGAGTTTGTTAGGATTGATGTCCTAACAGTCAGGAATCATGCTGAGACGAGGAGTAGGTCTCTAGTGTTTATTACTGCTGCATAAAACAGAATCCTAACAAACTGAAGAAGCGTGGGAAAAACCCAGACAGATAAACCCCAAAAGTTAAGGCAGGTCTGATCTGTGTCTCTTTGAATGGCTGCTTAATTCCTCAGTACTACGTGTGCGTCTTCCCCCCTGAATAGAGGCCCCTTCCAGCTCGCCATCAGTACTCATGACAGCAATAGATCTAATGGAGGATTGCAGTTCAGAGCATCAACCAATACCAATACTTAAATAATTATAAATACGATTTAACAAGTTGCACTTTATGAATACTTCTTTGGGAAAGCTATAGAGAGAAGCAACTGAAAAATGAGAATCTATATTTAACCATCTTGCCAACCAGAACTGGTGAATTCTAACCTCCTTGAATAAAGCAGCTACTTGATAGCAAAATTCTTGTGAGACCTTGAGAACACTACTAATCACTTACTGCTGAGCACTAGGAAAGCTTTGAAGAACAGTCTTTAAAAATCCTAAATTAAGCCTTGACAGTTGCTGGAATGTCTGTCTTGAGTTCATAGTCTCCTGATCTAGCCTTGGTATCCTTCTAATGTTTTAAGTGTTAACTACTATGTCTCTGGCCTCATCACATTGGAGCAATAGTAGATACCAATAATATTCCAACTAGCATTTATCAAAAGTTTAAACAATAATTGACAACATTTGAAATCAAAGTGAGAAGCAGTTAAGAAAATCACTTAGAGTGAAGTCAAAATAGAAGAAAATTAATAAAAGTAAATGCCTTTTAAAAAAGAAAACAGTTTTCCAAAATTAGCATATTGATAATACTAATAAAAACCATCACTAAGAAATAATATTCCTTTAACAAATTTATAAATTTACAAGGCAGGCAACCCAGCACTGTTAATTTTCATAAATTGGAAACAAAATCTAAACTTGCAGCCATATTATTTAGCAACCTAATTTTATCCACAACACCCTTATTAGTTTCTAAAGCAACCAAAATATAGGTCCAATTATGACATCAATCTAGCTCTTCTTCCAAAGGAACAAAAAAATAAAAGAACAAATCCCAAGACTCACTCACGAAAATCTGCCACACCAATGATGTAATGCAGAAAAATAACCTCAGACAGAAGGTGAAACTTGGGTAAACAAATGGTGACCATTGCCATGAACTGACTGCTGTGCACTATTTTGAAATTAAAAAAACAACCTAGATTATGTATACGATAGTCATACTGCCAAGACAAATAATCCTAAACTGTACTACCTCGTAAGGAGCAATTGCTAGTTGTAGCAGGAGGAATAACAAGGAATATCATACAGCAAAATCATACAAAATCATCACAGGCCAATAAATCCTTTCTTTCAGATCAGCATCATGAAATTAAACTGTTGTGTTTAGAGCTGTATTCCAATCACTTGCTAACAATTAAAATGTTCAGGTTATGACATTAACTCATATACTGATATCTATATTGCATGTGCTGAATTACTAATGTTATTTAATAATTAAGCCTTGTTTTATTAGACCTAGATGAACGCAAAGTTGCAAAGTTGACAGATGAAATACAGTAATCAAACCTTCAGCTTTACTATCTATATTTTTTTTCTATTTAGACCATTAATTCTCAATCCTTCATGTCTTAAGTTTCACTATTACACTATCAAAAAATCTGGGCCCCACCAAAACAGAAACAAAAAGCCTTTTTTTCTTCCAAGAAGAGTATTTATGTTTATATATACAGGTAGTCCTGGACTGATGATCACAATTGGGACCGGAATTTCCATCACTAAGCGATGCAGTCGTAAAGTGTGGTGTCACGTGACTGCATCGCTTAGCAACAGCAATCCTGGCACTCCTTGTTGCCATCGTTACACGAATTACACCAGTCGTTAGCTAAGGACCCACCCCAATCCAAACCATTTCGGGCTTGGTCCCTTCAGCCCCGAGCCTCAGTAAGGTAAGGGACTGCCTCCACCCACCCACCTATCTCCCCCCCATCTCTACCCTTTTGGCCTCCCTGCACCCTGCCTTGTGGGGTCGCGAGCAGTCCCAGAACTGCACAGCTCTGGGGCTGCTTGCCACAGTGCAGCTCATGGGCTTCTCGGTGCACTGCAGCTCTGGGGCTACAGGAAGCCCCTGACCTGCAGTGAAACTGCAGAAGCCCCTGGAAGCCTCAGCCATTCCAGCCCATTCCTAGCCACAGTTGCCCTCACCACTCTGCACTCCAAGACCCCTGCCACTCTGTGCTCCGCCATCCCAGCTGACCTTCGCCATCTTCTTGCTCCCACTGATGAGGTGTGCCTGGCCTGGCCCTTCGCAAGGCAGCTGTTGGCCACTGGAGGCCATCTTCCCAGATCTCATGACGAAACCGTGTGTGACCTGGGGAAGAAAGCCTAGAGTAGCTAGCAGCTGCCTCGTGAAGGGCCAGGCCAGGCACACCTCATCAGCAATGGGAGTGAGAAGACAGCGAAGATCAGCTGGGATAGTGGAGTGCAGGGCAGCAGGGGGCCAAAAGGGCATGGACTGGGGGGAGATAGGTGAGTGGGGAGAGTTGAAGCGCCCCTGTGGGCATAAATGTGGGCAGGCTGCCAAGTGCCCAAATTATGATCAAGTAACTGCAGAGGCACTGCAACAGTTATAACTTTGGGGGCCTGTCATAAGTCCATTCATTCAGCACCACCAAAACTTCAAACAGTTGCTGAATGGTTTTAAGTCAAGGACTACCTGTATTGTGATTATAATTCTCAGTTACAGCAGGAATTTTCAAACTTTGTGATTCTGCAATCCCATAAAAAGATAACTGATGTTTCTGGAATCCTATTCACTCTCTCTCAGCCCAACCCACCTCAGAGGGTTGTTGTTGTGAGGAAAATTGGAGGAGGAAAGAGTATGCAGTATGTTCCCCACCTTGAGTTATTTATAAAAATAATAAAGGCAGGATAAAAAATCTAAAAAAAACAAACAACAAATTATTTCATTGGAGTTAGGGTTGTATAAGAAATAAACATACCATTTACTAAAAAGTAATTCATCATACTTTCTTGTTGTTTTATCATCTCATCTAGAAGATATGGTTCCAAAACCATTCCATTTTGAAATGCTCAACTTCCATGCAGTTCTGTAAGTACTCTAAAATTACACTATACTAGTGTATACTATATGCAATGTCACTATCCAGCAAAAAAACCATCTACCAATCATAGTGCTGTTATTTGCTGTGGATTTTGGTACTTGGTTTCCTTGCACAAGTCATTCGCACAAGTATAAACATTTTTGTCCCCTGCAGCCTTTTCATTTTTCTTTCCTCCCATTGAGATTTGTTTCTTTTCTTTTTCTATCTCACCCTCTTTGAGAAGTTCTCCCTTCTGAGCCTTTGCTTTTCCCCTTGGAATTACACTTGTTTCCCTGGAACATTTGCTGAACTCAGGCACTCTTCTGCTCTTCAGGTTGCTAAATAATTCTTAGCTAGTTCTACCACCCTCTTTCCTGTCTCAGGATGGTGCTCCTGAATTCAGAATCTGACTGGACTTGGTAGGAAATGCAAGACCTGTTCAAGGCCTACTTCTTCTACCACTTCTTCACTGGGTTTTAAAGTGCATTGCAGCCATATGATTCCTAAATCCAGCAATATGGCCACAAATCTCTAACACCCTTCTCTGGGCTATAGAAGTGTTTTCTGAATCACTGGCTGTGTGTGAATGTGTGTTTTGTTACTTCGTACCAGTGCAGAATCACTTTTTCCATATTCTTATATTTCCGCACCTCTCTGGCTGGAAGAGAATTCATGTTATCTCACCTTATCCACTGCCTTTTCGGCCACTTACTTGCTCTGAAACATTACAAAGAATGCTTAAATGTCTTACACCCATGCTAACAGTTAAATCTCCTATTTAAAATCTACATGAGGCCTCTAGGTGAGGTCATTTGACGGCATAGAGTGCAGTATCATCAGTATGCCAATGATACTCAGTTATACACCTCCACCCCATGCTGGACAAGTTGTGATGTTCAGGTGCTTACCCAGTGCCTGGAGGTTGTGGAGGCCTGGATGGGAGGAGACCCGCCTTAGACTCATCCCTGGCAAGACAAAGTGGCATTGGGTTTTTGACCCCCCAGGGTTCAGTTAATCATCATCTTTAACTCTCAACAGGGTGGCACTCCCCCCGAGTTGGTGTGCTGTTTGGGTTCCTCCTGGACTCACAGCTCCTGCTCAAGGAACAGGTACAAGCTGTGACTAGGTAGGCCTTTGCACAGGTTTGGAACCAATTGTACCCTTCCTGGACTGGGAGGCTTTTCTCACCATCACTTACATCTTAGTCATCTCTCAGTTGAATTACTGTAATATGCTCAACTTGGGACTGCCCTTGATGACCACCCAGAAGTTTCAACTGGTCCAGCATAAAGCGGCATGTGCAATTCTGGGCACTTCACATTTTACCCATGTTACATGGCTGCTGCACAAGCTGAACTAGCTTCCTCTTTTGAGCCCTCCAAAACATATTAAGTAAACCGAAAGACCCAGTAGCCCAAGAATAAAAAACAGGAGTCGTCTACAACATACAGTGTAAGGACTAATAGCCACTATGTAGGACAGACAGGCAGAAGACTAGCAGAGCGCATCCATGTACACCAACTAGCAGTCAGAAGACATGATGAAAACTCCTTAATCTCACAACACATGGACAGACTCAACCATACTTTCAACTGGGAAACTGAGCATCCTAGACCAAGCTAAATCCAAAAACGCTAGGGAATTCCTGGAAGCCTGGCGCTCAGACATGTCAACCATCAACAGGCACATAAAGGTAAACAACATTTACATACCATTCAAAAGAGACAATAGAAAAGCTAAAAAGGAAACAAAAAGATCAGAATTCCTCCTTGCCAGCAATCAATACCCAGATAAGCAAAGTTTAACACCTGATGAGCAATCAAGCAGCATACAATATGCTAATCAAGGAATCACTAATTCAGTCAAACAATCAAGCAGTAAACAACAACCTAATCAAAGTACTACCAAGGATAGAATAATGTCCAACACTGTCAGGGAAAACTACTGTATATAAACAGAAAGCAAACCCCACTCCCTTCTAGCACTGAAAATGTTGCCTAGTAGGGCAATGAAACGTCTGCAAGAAAACAACCAAGCTCAGAGAGCACCAAGGACTCCACAGTTCAACCCTGAACTACAGATATTCTCTTTGATAGGTATAGTCAAAGGCTGGCATTGTTCAGAAGTTGCACTTCATTGTGGAAAGGACTGAGACCAGGATATTTCTGGCAGTAGGTGATACTACAGCACTCTTGCAGGCAATGCTGTATCACTGTATCACATTAGAATGTGAAGGCAAGGGGTTGCTTGACCAGAATAAGGTTGAATTCAGGCTACTGAGACATTGAACAGCAAGAAGCTACACAATATGACAAGGCACTCAGACATATACAGTATGTCTTCAACTCAGTCAGCAAGAATGAAATCTCAAGCAATTCTTAATGAGTTTAGAGAAAACCATTGTAAGCCAGATTATGTTCACAGCTGTTTTCTTAAAAGAGACCTTGGTTGAACTCCAGGAGAAATTGAGATCTGAGAAAATGTTTCAAGACTGTACCTTTTAACTTACAAACATTCTACAGTAATACTATCATATAAATACAATTGATGAACATTCCACAGTAATACTATCATATAAATACAATTAATACCTAAGAATGGTATATAGGATAAAGTACTGTTATAACTATGATATATAACATAGTTATATCTTAATCTGCACATTCATCACTACTAGCTCCTAGTAGTTTAAGAAAATTCTTGAATCTGTGCTATAGTATTAATCTTTATTAGCTACTTTGAGATAAAATCTCATACTAATTCAATTTTAAGCAGATGAAAATGCTACAGATCAGAATTTAAATAAGTAATTTGGTACTTCAGTTCATTCCATTACATTCTGAATATAAACTGTCACTTATATGAACCTAACTTTTGTTACAGAGCACAACTGCTGAACTGTAATATATAGGTATTGCTTGGGAATGAAAACTGAAAAAAAAATAAAAATATAATACTTAAAGGGTATGTTCCACTACTTTATATTTCTAAGTGTTATATATTTAAACTATGAAACTTTTAACAATGAAAGATGCCACAAAGGCAAGTAATAATGGCAAGAGCAGCAACAACAAATGAAATGCTAATAACAATGATGTCACAAGGATTTACATTTAATTTGTGTGTTTTAAATTCAAGCTAAAATACATATTATGCATTGTAACAGAAGGGATATGACACAAATTTAGCAACAAGCTGGAATTAAGACAATAGTCACACACCAAACTTGGGAAAAATAAACGTTAAAGGACCATACACATAGGTTACAATACCTGCTGTTTAGTGCATTCCTGTGAGCCAAAATGAAATGAATGCCATATAGGAGGAAAGGAAAAGATGAACATTATCAGATATAACAAAACATATACTGTTATGAACTAATGCTATTATGTAATGAATTTTTTAAAATGGACTGATGGTCTCTACATACTTTCTCTAAACAACTTAGTTATTTAATATAAAGTAGCATATATCAGTCATTTAATATAAAATAGTATTGCTAGAATTTGTCAATTTTCTTTGATAGATTACATCTATACTTCCGTTTTATGTATTATTTGAATGAGCCTTGGAAACATAATTCATTGAGCATGTGCTACCTCAGAAAATATTTCTGTTTTATAAACCAAGAAATATTTGCATAGAAACAATTCATGTTTTATACAGTATTACAGCCTGATTTTCTGCCTTTACAGAGAAGGACAAAAAAAGAAGCTTGCATAATTAAGCACTATATTTACAGTGGGCGCATATGAGAACCACAGCCAAAGTGAGTCTCTCTGCCTGTTCCTACCATGAGTTTGGACCAATGTGAGAAACGTATCAATGTTTCCTTTTTATACTTAATAAAACTTATCAAAAAGTATTCTATATTAAGGTATTGAGTTCAAATATAAGAACTCATAAAATCATATAAAAAATAACAAAGTTAATCCTTTCCCTGAAAAGTATTCTATTCTACAAATAAAATAAATGATCTGGGTTATTCAACAGATTCACAAAGCTTCAAGAAAAGCTTTTTGACAGTAGCAAACATTTACAGGCTAGCAACACTTATAAACTGAAATTGGCTACAAATAAAGGAACAAACGTTCTAGAAAACGTCATTCCCCAATACTTTAGAATCAGAGAGAGCACATGAAGGAGACCAAATGATTCAAAAGACTCCCTCTCTTCTGCATTAGCACACTAATTCAGGAAAACAATTATATGAAGATTAATTCATTGTATTGAAACTAAAGGTAATCAAAAGACTTCTTCCTCTTAGAGAAATGTCATGTCTTCCCAAGCTGATTCTTCTATGTGTAACTTCCAGGTCTGATTCTTCATGCTTCTATATACTGAAATTAATTATCAAGTTATCTATTGG
Source organism: Candoia aspera (assembly GCF_035149785.1). Taxonomy (NCBI): domain Eukaryota; kingdom Metazoa; phylum Chordata; class Lepidosauria; order Squamata; family Candoiidae; genus Candoia; species Candoia aspera. Next base: position 33,986,540 of record NC_086160.1, read on the forward strand.
TACAGAATGAAATGCCTCACGTCATAACTGGGGATAGATGGTTAATGCATATGCATATGCTATATCAGTTACATAATTTACCTATGGACTAACTCAAAGTCCTGGTCTCAAAATCAATATGTGCATAGTGAAAATCTCAATCTCTTAAACGGTAAGTCTCTCCACAGGAACCCATTTGCTAACCAGAAGTTAAAATAGTTATCCTGTTATCTGAGCCCATCTATCTGTTGGGAGTTAGGCTTCCAGAATTTTTTAGCAAGAGCCACAAACCAGAGCCTCCTTCTAGAACAAGGAAATTTCCTTCTCTAGTTTTTTTTAAAATAGAACTTTTAATTAAAATTACAATTTTTGAGAGAGAATATTTTGTTAGTTGTACATCACTTTAAGCTTTCAAAAAGCAGCATATTTAAAAAGAACAAACCAAAAAACCCACTTAGCATTAATTTTGTGACCAAAAGTGTTCATAGCTGCCATACTCAATGAATACATACTTAACTTACTTCTTCATACAATTATGCTCCAGAAGCCTACTTACACCATGAAAAATGACATTATAAGCATTATATCACTTCTGTACTATACAATTCCTGCAAAGTTTAGCTGATGTTGAGACTCAGGTATTTCAAAATAGGAACACTTTTAAAAATTAGTCTAATGTTTATTTCATTTTACCATTTTAAAATTATATGTTATAACATCAAATTACAAATATGTCTTTAGCTAGAGAATCCAAATCATTTGAAAGCTAATTATGCAACATAATGCTCTCTCAGATGATAAAGATTTGGTTCAAATTTGTTAAATGATGTTATATTATGTCAGCCACATCAGTGGAAGATACACAGTCTGGTCTAATCATGCTGGGGAGAGACAAAGTAAAACTGAGCTTAAATAGATAATATATCACAAATCTGTTCTTAGCTGAAGTAACTATCATTCATAGAAATGAATGTTCAGACATAGACATATTAATGTAAATTGTAGTTTAAATATTCATTGTGTTAAAATACATTCTGTACCTAACTACATATTATAAAAGCAAAGCAAATTTCTCACATGGAGAAATTTGGGCATATCTGTTTTCACAATAGAAAAAGGTTTAATGATTACTGATTTCATGTTCTAATTGCCATACTTACACTGCAACATATACTATACCAATATGAATAGCTTACCGTATGATAACCTCTAGGTAAGGGTGGCTTCCCTACTGGATAAGCATCAACAGTATCAATAATTGTTTGCCTTTCTCCTTTTTGGTTGATTTTCCTAAATCTCCTTCTAGATTGTCTATGTGATGCTTGTCGCTGGAAATACTCTTCATTTTCATCCATGTAATCCACCTAATAAATAAGCAAACATAATAATGTACTTTACAATGTATTTTAAGCTACATTAACAGATGGTCTCCACTGCATTTACAAAGATTTGTTTTATTTTGAGGATATGAAATCAGAGTTTACTACCTACAAGGTCTACAATATTTTGAATAGTGGATCCAGCTGAGGCTATGCTCAAAGAGAAAATGAACTACTCTTTCTATTAGGGGAGTTACTGATTTTCATATATTCCACATTTGTGTTCATGTCTGTTTTGAAAGCATGTTTTATATCCACTCACACAAAAAACCACTTTCTCACTAAAAAGAAAGCAAGGTTTAAGCAATGGAATTTGAAACCTTCCTGCTGATTTCAATAGGCCATTTGGGAACTACCCCTCCCATCCTGTGGAAATGTATTCCTCTAAAAAGGCAGCGTACTGTTTCCTTTTCTGAAGCACAAAAATTTCAAAAAGGATTGGAGGAAAACCTACACAAGGATATCTTACATCATAATAATTTGAACCTGCTCATTCAATCCAATCTTTTGATAACTGAACACCTAACGCAAATATTGCATTTAGCATTATGCATACTTTATTTTCTATGGGAGAGAGAGAACAACACTGGCTGCTGAGCTGTTCTAACAGCAGTATAGTAGTCGACCTCTAGGCAATGATAAAAAAAATAGTTGAGTCTGTCAGCTAATACATTGCCCTCTTCCAGAAAGGGATTGCTAAGAGATTCAGTTATATATAATGTCAAATCCACCAGAGCCATTCAGCTAAGGCAGTGCTTCCCAAACTTTTTCCATTACCCAAAACCACTTATCAGAAAATCCTTTTTACCCAACGTAGGTAAAACACTTTAAGTCAATTTAATGGTCTGTGTGTCGTTACCCAAAGAAAAACCACTTTTACCCAATTTGGGGTAATTTACCCAAGTTTGGGAAGCACTGAACCAAAGTAAAGTGCAATAACATCTACAGTATGAGCAGGTTCCTTTTTGCTTGCATATGTAAAATATTGTCATTCCCCAATACCACATGTACAATCTGGTTGGCTAGTAGGAACTTGAATGAGCAACAGAGGTTGAATAACACATTTATATGTTGCCAGGCCTCTTAACAACAGACACACTCCAAAAAACAAGAGATTTATGCAATGTTTTCATCCAAATTTGGAGGATCCGATTGCCAGATTTTGGGTTAACTGAATGATGGGAAATTGGTTTTTTTCATAAAATGTATTTGATTTATCTATCAGGGCAAGGAAGTTGATACATCTAGTGGAAATTGAAGAAAAACGTTTTCAAGTTCAACCATTCAATCAACAGTTTGATGAATCAGCTTTATAGAGATCACATGCAGAGAAAAACAAAACCAACCCCTACTATATTTCAAGGATTGAGCCAAGCAAACATTCCATTTGATCTTCTAAGACCAGCAGATGTCACAAGAGAGACCTAGCAAAATTCACAAGTGCCTTCACTTAATCAGAGGGCAGACATGCCCTTCATATGTTTGAATTTAAAATCATTTCTGTGCAGGAATCCACTTTCACTGGATGCAAATTAACTTGTCCTGAGGACAGAATGAATTAAGATAGTGTGTGAAGACAAGTATCTGCCTTAAGGAGCCAACTGTCCATCTACAGGAAAATCCATGGCCTTACGCTTCCAGGCGTGCAAGCATCGCTGTTATGCATTGGTAAACACTCCGCAAAAGACAGCATTTAAGTTTGACAGAGTTGTGAACAAAATTGGAACCAAAGATACAGCCAGTGACTATTCCAATTAAAATAAGCACCTTTTAGGTCTAGTCACATAAACTGGTCTCTAACCTGAAGATAAAGGATGCTTGATTTTGTCACCAAAATGGTGGTAGGGGTGACTTCCGTGGGGGATTGGAGTCTTGAGCCATGTCTCTGCAATCTCTGCAGTAGACTGGTTAGCGCAGACTGTTTTTTGGGCTCAGGCAGATCTCCTTAGAGCCCAGAAGCATTCTCTGGATTAAGGAGAACCCCAGGAATCACCCCATGTGTTCTCCAGATGGCTGGTTACAGCCAGAAGACTGCAAAATGGTGTTCCACGATCAACTGGGGAGCGAGCAGTTGGGAGGCAGGGTTGCCATCTCTTCCTAAGCTGTGCTGAAGCTGAAAATGGACTCTAAAGCTGCCCACCATATTTCTAAAACATCAATTCTTTTTGTTGTGTATTTGATATTAAGGAGAGGCTTTTTGCAACAAAGAAGTGAGGAACCTGTTGGTGATTTTCATTATTTTTGGAATTTATTAATTTGGAAATCTGGCTTTTTTAAATATTTAAATTGTATTGTTGGGATTTAAAGATTTTTCCCTGTACACTGTTATTTTTTTAAAGTTTTAAGGATTACAAAAGATTTATCGACTTCGTTGAATCTGGGGAGCTAAATTTTGATTTATCTGCTTTCACTTTCCCATGCTCCGCAAAGGATCGTTACCTTGTCGTGGTGCTGGAGGTTGAGCACCTCAATGATGCCATGAGCTAAACCGTGAAGGGCCACCCAAGACGGGAAGGTCATGACAGAGAGGTCAGACTAAATGCGATCCCTGGGGAAGGTAATGGCAACCCACCCCAGTATTCTTGCCGTGAAAACTAAATGGATCAGTACAACCAGAGATATGTCGGTATACCATCGGAAGATGAGACCCCCAGGTCGGAAGATGGTCAAAATGCTACTGGGGAGGAACAGAGGATGAGCTCAACTAGCCCCAGTCGTGATGACGCAGCTAGCTCAAAGCCGAAAGGACGGTTAGCGGCCGACGGTGCTGGTGGTGAACGGCGAATCCGATGTTCTAAGGATCAACACACCATTGGAACCTGGAATGTAAGATCTATGAGCCAGGGCAAATTGGATGTAGTTATTGGTGAGATGTCAAGATTAAAGATAGACATTCTGGGCGTCAGTGAACTGAAATGGACTGGAATGGGCCACTTCACATCAAATGACCACCAGATCTACTACTGTGGACAAGAGGACCACAGAAGAAATGGAGTAGCCTTCATAATTAATAGTAAAGTGGCTAAAGCAGTGCTTGGATACAACCCCAAAAACGACAGAATGATCTCAATTCGAATTCAGGGCAAGCCATCTAACATCACAGTGATCCAAATATACGCCCCAACCACAAATGCTGAAGAAGCTGAAGTAGAGCAGTTCTATGAGGATCTGCAGCACCTACTGGACAACACGCCTAAAAGAGATGTTATTTTCATCACAGGAGACTGGAATGCTAAGGTGGGCAGTCAAATGACACCTCGAATTACAGGTAAGTATGGCCTGGGAGAACAAAACGAAGCAGGACATAGGCTGATAGAATTTTGCCAAGACAATTCACTCTGCATAACAAACACTCTCTTCCAACAACCTAAGAGACGGCTTTACACATGGACTTCACCAGATGGACAACACCGAAATCAGATTGATTACATCCTTTGCAGCCAAAGGTGGCGGACATCTGTACAGTCGGTAAAAACTAGGCCTGGAGCTGACTGTAGTTCAGACCATGAACTTCTTCTTGCACAATTTAGGATCAGACTAAAGAGATTAGGGAAGACCCACAGATCAGCTAGATATGAGCTCACGAATATTCCTCAGGAATATGCAGTGGAGGTGAAGAATAGATTTAAGGGACTGGACTTAGTAGATAGGGTCCCGGAAGAACTCTGGACAGAAGTTGGCAGCATTGTTCAGGAGGCGGCAACAAAATACATCCCAAAGAAAGAGAAAACCAAGAAGGCAAAATGGCTGTCTGCTGAGACACTAGAAGTAGCCCAAGAAAGAAGGAAAGCAAAAGGCAACAGCGATAGGGGGAGATATGCCCAATTAAATGCAAAATTCCAGAGGTTAGCCAGGAGAGATAAGGAATTATTTTTAAACAAGCAATGCGCGGAAGTGGAAGAAGACAATAGAATAGGAAGGACAAGAGACCTCTTCCAGAAAATTAGAAACATTGGAGGTAAATTCCAGGCAAAAATGGGTATGATCAAAAACAAAGATGGCAAGGACCTAACAGAAGAAGAAGAGATCAAGAAAAGGTGGCAAGAATATACAGAAGACCTGTATAGGAAGGATAACAATATCGGGGATAGCTTTGACGGTGTGGTCAGTGAACTAGAGCCAGACATCCTGAAGAGTGAGGTTGAGTGGGCCTTAAGAAGCATTGCTAATAACAAGGCAGCAGGAGAAGACGGCATCCCAGCTGAACTGTTCAAAATCTTGCAAGATGATGCTGTCAAGGTAATGCATGCTATATGCCAGCAAATTTGGAAAACACAAGAATGGCCATCAGATTGGAAAAAATCAACTTATATCCCCATACCAAAAAAGGGAAACACTAAAGAATGTTCAAACTATCGAACAGTGGCACTCATTTCACATGCCAGTAAGGTAATGCTCAAGATCCTGCAAGGTAGACTTCAGCAGTTCATGGAGCGAGAATTGCCAGATGTACAGGCTGGGTTTAGAAAAGGCAGAGGAACTAGAGACCAAATTGCCAATATCCGCTGGATAATGGAAAAAGCCAGGGAGTTTCAGAAAAACATCTATTTCTGTTTTATTGACTATTCTAAAGCCTTTGACTGTGTGGACCATAACAAATTGTGGCAAGTTCTTAGTGGTATGGGGATACCAAGTCATCTTGTATGCCTCCTGAAGAATCTGTATAACGACCAAGTAGCAACAGTAAGAACAGACCACGGAACAACGGACTGGTTTAAGATTGGGAAAGGAGTACGGCAGGGCTGTATACTCTCACCCTACCTATTCAACTTGTATGCAGAACACATCATGCGACAAGCTGGTCTTGAGGAATCCAAGGCTGGAGTTAAAATCTCTGGAAGAAACATTAACAATCTCAGATATGCAGATGATACCACTTTGATGGCTGAAAGTGAAGAGGAACTGAGGAGCCTTATGATGAAGGTGAAAGAAGAAAGTGCAAAAGCTGGCTTGCAGCTAAACCTCAAAAAAACCAAGATTATGGCAACCAGCTTGATTGATAACTGGCAAATAGAGGGAGAAAATGTAGAAGCAGTGAAAGACTTTGTATTCCTAGGTGCAAAGATTACTGCAGATGCTGACTGCAGTCAGGAAATCAGAAGACGCTTAATCCTTGGGAGAAGAGCAATGACAAATCTCGATAAAATAGTTAAGAGCAGAGACATCACACTGACAACAAAGGCCCGCATAGTTAAAGCAATGGTGTTCCCTGTAGTAACATATGGCTGCGAGAGCTGGACCATAAGGAAGGCTGAGCGAAGGAAGATCGATGCTTTTGAACTGTGGTGTTGGAGGAAAATTCTGAGAGTGCCTTGGACTGCAAGAAGATCAAACCAGTCCATCCTCCAGGAAATAAAGCCAGACTGCTCACTTGAGGGAATGATATTAAAGGCAAAACTGAAATACTTTGGCCACATAATGAGAAGACAGGACACCCTGGAGAAGATGCTGATGCTAGGGAGAGTGGAAGGCAAAAGGAAGAGGGGCCGACCAAGGGCAAGATGGATGGATGATATTCTAGAGGTGACGGACTCGTCCCTGGGGGAGCTGGGGATGTTGACGACCGACAGGAAGCTCTGGCGTGGGCTGGTCCATGAAGTCACGAAGAGTCGGAAGCGACTAAACGAATAAACAACAACACTTTCCCATGAGAATGGTTTTTGTTACTCTCACTTTCATGTTTATGAAATATTTCTTGTTTAAAGGACTGTCCCTGCCTAATGTGTTCTTGAGGCACTAGAGGACACCATAACGTTCTGTGGAGGGACATGGAGGATATCTGTTAGGACAATATCAAAGCTATCTTTAATGAACTTTAGCTCAAGGGTATCCATGTCCTGGAACATCTTTCAGAATATGTGGAATCTAATGTTTACCAACAAACTGAAGAAGATGACAAGGGTGAAAATTATTTGGAGAATAATGGTCCTGCCTTAAAGAAGAAAATGAGGATTAATGTTTTAAAGTCAAAAAGTGAAGGGAGGAAAACTGACTTCTGGAATATTAACCCTAATTTTGAAGAAGGAAAAGCTTTGGGCGTAAAGGGTCTGGAAATACCTGCATTCCTGGAACCTCGAGACCAAAGACAAGATCTAAGCTTCAAGGCATGGAAGGTTTTTGAAGATGATTTGGATTTTACAAGGCAGGTTGTTAAACTTGAGACTTGTAAGGAGAAAGCCCGGTTTGTAATACTGAAATATGTAAATGCCTTAGTCTATTTTGAAGTTGGATAATAGTTTAATTATGCTTATTAGGATGGTCCTTTAAAGGTTTATGCAGATGTTTTTGTTTTTTGGGATAATGAATTTATTTTGGATAAAAGGGAATTAATAAGGTTATTGTTTAAATATGTAATGGTAATAAGATATAATATTCAACTATGTAAATGCTTTGGTTAACTGAATGATGTTTAGTAGGATCGTTTTTTTTAAGAGTTTTCATGGATGCTTTTGCTCTTTTTTGAATAATATTAATCATGTCTAGATAGGTTTTCTTTTTTGTTATTTTAGCAGGTAGAGAGGAATGAAATTGTAGTGAAGAAGGATAATATCTGATTATCTGTTAGTGAAAAATTATGTTGTAAAAGGCTTTCTTATATTTTTTAAGAAGAAAAAATAGTTTGTTTTAGAAGAAAATGTTATATTGAGAATGGAAATGTTTTATAGAAATAATGTTTATTTTAGTTTGTATCAGAGTAAGAGATTGATAGTTATGAATATCTGTTGTAGAAGTCAGAAGTCACTATGTAATAGTTTTCTTTCTACTTTCACACTTTTTTATTTTCTTCTTGTAGTATTCTTTATTTCATTCTTTGTAGTTTTTATGTATATGTTGATAAAATTTAATAAAGCTTTAATAAACAAAATTGTGGTAGGAACAAGAGAAAGGTAGGACAAAGAATTAGCTCATGGAAAATGAGAAAAATCAAATGCCTATATGGTGGTGGTTGTTGTTTTTTGATACAACAAGAAAAGACTGAGTGTATAGATTTTAATATGAACTCCATTCCCAACAGTGGCACTGAAAATAAGAAGGGTGAGAACTGAGCATGGACAAATCCATACTAGCATGCAGATACTAAATTCTGCATTGTGTCATCAATTTTGATAAACATTCTACCGCAAAGGAAGGTCTCAGATAAACCAGACACCTGTCTCCCACTTTCTTCCTACAATCTCTCACATCTTTTCTCATTTTTTTAAAAAAGGGTAACTATCTTAAAATCTGGTGATTTGGAGATCAACAACTGCCATAGTATAGAAATGGTGACCATAACTATACAATTTCCTTGACTTTTTACAGGTAGCCTTAAGATAACTGCTAACACCAAAGAATCATTATGACCTAACTTAAAAAACAGAACCATAACTGGGGCTGCTGGCTACCAAAGCACCTTAAATATGTGACGCAACTGTTCCAGAGAGGAGCAAATATCCTCAGTAGGAAAGAAAGGAATCTGATTTTCAGACATTGTGTCTATGAAAAAAACCCAAAGTTGAAGAAAAGAAATAAATTGAGACTATGACAGTCATCTGGATACATAAATCCATAAGCCTGAGAAGCCCTGCAAATTGGGAGTGAATTGTAAATTAGTGGCAGTTCACAGTCAGAGACATTGTCCATATTAGACAGAATAGGTCCCATAGGTAGAGGAAGGAAAAGTCCTAAAGGGGATACTAGATAATATGGCAGCTGATAGAAACAATCCCATGGTATTCAACCCTAGGTTATTAGTGAGAAAAAATAAAATATGCCAAAATTTCTATAGTTGTAATGAAGGGAGACAGGGGAATGGAGAGAAACCAGGTAGGCACTGAAGCAGTGGCTGCTGGAGGATTCATTCATTTGCCATCTCTTAGGTAACTGAGTCAGAAAAAGAAAACCTAGAAACAGCTTATATATATTTATATATGCCAGAGAATTAGTATGCAGCTGGGGTCTAAGAGTTCCAGAAATGAGACCAATTATAGTACAACAGTCAAACATGGGCAGGTAAAAGAAAGGGGTGGGGAGCACCAGCACCAGTAAGAGAAGTTGACTGGTCCTAAGATGGGGATCAAGATTTCTATTAGTAGGTAACAGTAGTAGGAGCAAGAGTCACAGTATTCTGCTCTGTGCCTATCCAGAAACAAGTTAAAAAAAAAATCACGAGTAGCAACAGAAGCCTGGGAACACCAATGAGAAAGGCATCTGAAATAATGCAGCGATTATCTCTACAGCCCCAGAATAGAGTAACAGGACAGCACTTTCCCCACAAAGCAATGAATGCTTGCCCTCCACTCTTTCCATAGTAGGAAAGATGATATCAAGACTGTATCAATATCATGGGGAGTAAGATGGAGGGAGATTAGTAGACTAGATGGAACCAAATATTCTTCTTCTTTTTAAAAATGTTAGACAGTTTTATTTTTATCCTGGCCTCTTTGATTTAGATTTTTTTTTCTTTTTTGCCACCATAATTGAGAATGACAGAGGCAGAATCCTTAATCCTAACTATAGAGAATGGTATCAGTACTGAATGACCTGAAAAGGCAGAAGAATAATGTGGGACTAGCTGCAGTAATGCCAAGGGCAGGGTTGATGTTCTGCACAAATAAGAGCTTATGTTCAACTTTTTCACAGCAGATGTAATTGTGACACATACTTTTAAAAATTGGAGGAGGAGGTCCATGTTAGTTGATGGTGGCAAAAAATCAGGAGGCATCTAGTAGCACCTTTTCCAACTAACAAATTTCATTAAAAGGCATAAGAGCTCATTTCTCTCTATGCATCTGATGAAGTGATCTGGAGCTCACGAAAGCTTATGCCTTGTAATAAAATTTGTAAGTGCTACCAGACTTCTCCTGGTATATTCAGAGAGAAACTTTCAGCCAGGATCAGCAGTTCTGCATGCTGGGGAGGGGGCAGATGTGTATAAAGTACTAGTAATGAGGATAAATATCTATTCCATGGCCCTTACCCAGACAGAACAAACATACAAATAACTATAGGTGGGCAAGGTTTTACTGTTGTGATCTGTTTATTTTCTTTTTTCTTTTAGAAAACTTTATTAAAATTATTTTCAAAATATACATAAAAACTGAAAAGATTGAAACAAAGAAGCCAACAAAGAAACAGAAACAGAACTAAAAAGGTGTGAAAAAAACACAAAACAAACTACTACAAACTGACTTCTGACTTTCTATAACAAAGATATACATAAATCAATATCAATCTCTTACTCCAATTCATACTATAGTAAACATTATTTCTATAAAGCATTTAAATTGTCATTATTATATTCCCTTCTAAAACAAAATTACCCTCCCAATTAAAGAAAAACATATAAAACCCTTCAAACATAATTTGGAACCTAATATAATTTGGAACTAATATAATTTGGAGAGCCAGTTTGGTCTAGTGGTTAAGGCAATGGGCTAGAAGCCAGGAGACTGAGAGTTCTAGTCCCACCTTAAGCATGAAAGCTGGCTGGCTGACCTTGGGCCAGTCACTCTCTCAGCCCAACACACCTCACAGGGTTGCTGTTGTGGGAAAATACAAGGAGGAAGGAGTATTAGGTATGTTCACCGCCTTGAGTTATTTATAAAAATAATAAAGGCAGGATAGAAAAGGAAGGAAGGCGGGATAGAAAAGGAAGGAAGGAAGGATAACGCTATCCTTCTTCACTATAATTTGCTCCTATCTGCCAACTAAACTAACATTAACCAAAAATATAAGAATTATCCAAACAGCATAAACATTTATCTGAACCCTTAAAAAATCATCCAGATAACCACATCTAAATAATAACCTAAGCATTTACCAAAAGTGTAGGAATTTTCAAAACAGCATAACAATTTATCCAAACTTTTAAGAAATCATCCTGATAAACATTTAGACAATTATCCCACTTCAAAGTAAACCAAGGCATTTACATGTCTCAGTATTATGTACAGAGCTTTCTTCTCGTCAATTTCACATTCTACAACCTGCTTTAAAAAGCCCAAATATTTGTCCAAAATCTTCCAGCCTCTAGAATTTAATTCTCTTTCTTGATCGTGGTGTGGCGTCAACACAATCTTCCTATCTTCAACTTTCGACAACTCAATTTTCCTTTGACTATTAAACGTAAGTCACCAATTCTCATCCTTTTCTTTGGAGAAACCACTTTACTCTTAAGGTAGTTCTCAGCCTTATCAGTTTCTTTCAATTCTTGTGAAAATTTGGACTCCACAAATTCTGAGAAATGCTCCAGGACTTGAATAACAGCATTGTAGAGACCCTTAAATATCAAATTAATTTCCACCATATTTCTTAACAGTAAGATAGATTATTGCACCTACTAGTGCCTCAGGAAGGTAAAGTCATTAACGCTCTAACTGAACACTCTCCAGCCTTTTTATCTCCGGTGTGGCGAATCAGGAAAATAAAAAGTAATAACAAACAGCATTTCCACAGGAAAATGAAAACAAATAGAACTCCAATCTGCAGATTCAACGAAGAAAAGAAAGTTTTATATTCCTCAAATATTGCTTTAATTAAAAAAAATAAAAATAAAATTATTTAAATCTCAATTTAACAAATGATATACAACAAGCCAAATTACGAAGCTAATGATTTTCAAAAATAATGAGAGTCACCAAGAAATTCCTCATTTCTTTGCTGTAGAAAGCCTTTTTTGGGTAAAATTCAAACAAAACAAACTTAGTGCTAGAGAAATGGGGTAGGCAGGTTTAAGGTCTGTTTTGGCTTCAAAGCAGCTTGGAAAGATGACGCTTACCAGTTGATCACGAAATGCCATTTTGCGGTCTTCTGGCTGTGACCAGCCGTCCAGAGAACACATGGGGTGATTCCTGGGGTTCTCCTTCATCCAGAGAACACTTCTGGGCTCCAAGGAAGCCTGACTGAGCCCAAGAAAAAAAGTGGCTCTGACAGGTCAGTCCGCAGACAGTGGAAAAAACCAGCTCAAGCAGCCACTGTCCCCACCAGAAGTCCACATAATCTGTTTATTTTCTGAATAGCTGAGAAGCCATAAGCTAAAGATAGTTTTCAGCACCCACAAGCCCAAACAAACCAGTATCAAACAATTAACAAAGAAATAATTTGGAATTTAACTTTTTAATAAAACCCAGATTCAAGCATGAAGAGAGTTCCATACTAAGTTGTTTTATTGCTGGTCTAAAAAATAACTGAAGGACATCATTATGACCAGAGGTTTTAAAGAGTGGGTTCCCAATAAAAAGATCAGATTTCTTTTCCAGAACACTGCTTGTAGGGACAAATCACATACATATGAATCATATAAACCACACAAAATAACTATAATAGTATCTGTGCACATCAGAATACCACTATATGAACTGTATACTAAGACAGTATCTTAAATAGACATAATGGTGTTAGTTTAAATCCTGGTAACAAGCTTCCACACTTACTACTACAGATTTAAAGAGAGGATAGATCAAAATTAACCCAATTATTAACCTCATTATGAAAAGGTACAGGCAAAACAATAACTAAATGGAAGTCTTTTGACACTACCTTTTAAAGACCCATAAAGAACACACAAATACAGTACAAAATAATTAACTCTGTCTAAAATGGGGGAAATGTGCTCCTCTATTTCCTAGGGAAGTAGGATAGCTATAGGAGAGAGACAAAACCTGTTTGAAAGAAGCAGCGAACACTTTGCAAAAAAAAATATCTGACATAATAGGCTGCTCCATACATACAAACACTTTGGAGATGGAGATTTCAGCAAATAATGTTTTCATGATTATTTTAACAATATTAACTATTCACTAAAATCCCTACATGCATGAGCTTTTCCACGGTTAAATTTTTCACCTCTGCCATCTATTTGTAGTAAAAAAAATGGGTAACAAATGAGCAGTAACTCATAATTATTGCTTTTATCCTGCCTATTGGTTTCCCCCATGAGAAGATGAAAATAACAAACCCTAGTCAAATCTTTCCTTGGTTTAACACAGATTGGTCAATATTTTGAGACTGAGTGTCACACTTGTTCTTTGAACTATGTGCTGGATGGGTGCACACTGAAAAAAAGATCAGCATAAAGAAATATAAGGGGATAGAACAAAAATTTGACTTAACAAAATTACAGTTCTCTTTCGGTGGGGCTAGGAAGAACAGAATATATGTGACTTTGTGGATGTAGACTATACACTCTTGATTTAGTAAAGAGGTTGGTAAGCTGCTGTCCCAAGATTGCATAAGACCACCATCCCTGCTTGGTAGACCTCAGTATCTCTTCCGATTACAAGTTCTGAAAACTGATAGTAGAGTTTTCTGCCCTTTTGGAATAGACATCAAATAGTAATAAAATATCCATATAAAAGAAGTTTCCTTGAAATCTATTCTGTTCCTGGTGCCTTCATTGACACTTCCATATAGTTTTCCTTACAACATTACAGAAATGGTTTGCCATTGCCTTTTTCAAGGATGTTTTTTTCAACATCCCAATTCAGCCTAGGATTTCATGGTAGTCCTTACATACAAGTACTAACCAGGCCCAAACTTGCTTACCCAAACACTGTTCAAAACAAGGAAACAAAACCATGCACTGTTTACATCTGTGAAATGGCCTGACCTACTTTGTAGCCTTCATCCGTTCTCAAGTGTGAGGTGCTATGTTGGTGACCAAAAGATTGTCCCAGCCTGATTTAGTATATTGGCCAAACTAGGGATAGGCATTTCTTAGTTAGTTAGTTAGTTAGTTAGTTAGTTAGTTAGTTAGTTTAGCCACCACCCATCTCCCCCCAAAGGGAGGACTCTGAGCAGTTTACAACAAGGATAAAAACATTAAAATACTCTAATTACAAATATAAATACAAATATGACATAAACATAAATACAACATAAAATCCAGATGACGGTAGCAGTTGGAATATCATTGACGTGTATCTAAAGGGACCATTTAAGGCATTAAACATCTCCAGGTGTTATTACTTCCCTTCCCGCCCCAAGCAAGATGGCAAACCAAGTCTTCAATTGTTTTCAGAAGGTCGCAAGAGATGGAATCTGTCGTATCTCTGGAGGAAGAGTGTTCCAGAGGGCGGGCGCCACTGCAGAGAAGGCCCACTTCATGGACCCCACCAGATGGAATTCTCTTAAAGACGGGGTCCGTAACCTGCTCTCTCTCCATGACTGGATGGGACGGGTTGATGCAATGGGGATGAGATGGTCCCTCAGGTAACCTGGATCCATGCCATGAAGGGCTTTAAAGGTGATAACCAACACCTTGAATTGCACCTGGAAGCAGACTGGTACCCAATGCAACTTACAAAGCAGTGGTGTAACACGTGCCAATCTAGGGGCACCAAGAATTGCCCATGCAGCTGCATTATGGGCCAGCTGTAACTTCCGGATACTCTTCAAGGGTAGCCCCATGTAGAGCATGTTGCAGTAGTCTATATGGGAGATGACATGGGCATGAGTGACTGTGTGAAGGGCCTCCCAGTCCAGGGAAGGGCATAACTGGCACACAACACGAAGCTGCACAAAGGCCCTCCTGGCCACGACTGCCATCTGCTCTTTGAGCAGGAGTCATGAGTCCAGGAGAACCACCAGAATACGCACCAGGTCTGTCTGGGGCAGTGCAACCCCATCCAGAACCAAAGATGTTAAATTCCCAGATACCGAGGAGCACCCTACCCATAGCCACTCCGTCTTACCAGGGTTCCTCTGAAGCCTGTTGCTCCCCATCCAGACCCCCACAGCCCACAGGCACCAGGATAGCATGGTCACAGCATCACTTACTTCGCCTGGGACGGAGATGTATAATTGAATATCATCAGCATATTGATGATACCTCATCCCGTGATGACGGATGATCTTGCCCAGCGGTTTCATGTAGATGTTGAAAAGGAGTGGAGAGAGTACCGAGCCCTGAGGCACCCCACAAAGAAGGGGCTACGGGCCAGAACTCTCGCTCTCTATCACCACCGATTGGGACCAGCCCTGGAAGGAGGAGGTGAACCAGCGTAGAACTATGCTGCCCACCCCCAACTCCCTGAGCTGACCCAAAAGGATACCATGCTCAATGGTATCAAAAGCTGCTGAAAGGTCAAGAAGAGCAAGGATGGATGCACTCCCTGAATCCTGCTCCTGCCAGAGATCATCCATAAGAGTGACCAATGCCGTTTCCATTCCATATCCGGGCCTGAAACATGACTGGAAGGGGTCCAGATAATCTGTTTCATCCAGAAGCCTCTGGAGCTGCAACGCCACCACTTTCTTAACCACCTTCCACAAAAAGGGGAGGTGGGAGACTGGACAAAAATTGTCCAAAACAATAGGGTCCAGCTATGGTTTTTTAAGGAGGGGGTGCACCAGCACCTCCTTAAAGGCCACCGGAAACACCCCCTCTCTCAAAGATGCATTTACCATCGCTTGGACTCAACAGCATGTCACCTCCTGCGCTGCTTTCACTAGCCAGGAGGGGCATGGGTCTAGTTGGCAGGTGGTGGTGTTTACAGTTCAGAGGATCCTGTCCTAGGGCCCAACAGGGTCAAACTGCTTCTAGATAACAAAGTAAGTCCGCTCCCTCGGCATCTCCACAGACTCTGCCTCATGCTCGGAGTCCAACTTAGAACGGATCCGACTGATTTTATCCTGCAGATGCTCAGAAAACTCCTCAGCACAGCCCTGAAGATAGGTCACCAGGCCCCCCTTCCCCAGAAGGTATCGAGTGACCTTAAACAGGGTCGCTGGGAGGCATTCTGCAGATGCAATAAGGGTGGAGAAATATTGACATTTCGCCGCTCTTACCGCTACAAGGTAGGCCTTAATAGTGGTTCTAGCTTGTGTTCAGTCAGACTCTGTCTTTGTCTTCCTCCAGTGGCACTCTAGATGTCTCTTAATCCTCTTCAGAACCCTCAACTCCTCTGTGAACCACGGGGAGTGTGGGGTTCGATGGGACAAGAAAGGTCGCATAGGCACGATCCTGTCCAAGGCCCGGCCACCTCCCTATTCCAGAAAGTAGCCAGGGCCTCCCTGGAACATGCAGCAGGACCTCGAGTATAACCCCCAGCTCCCTCTGAAACCCTGCTGGGTCCATCAGTCACCAGGGGTGGACCAATCAAATGGGTCCTATCTCCCTGCGGAGGGGGGTAGCATAGGAGAATCTGAAGGCCACCAGGGCGTGCTCTGACTATGACAAAGGGGGCAGCTATAACTCTCCCCTCAGATCACATTGCCACTGCTCCGACAAGAAAACCAAGTCCAGGGTGAGGCTACTGTCTCGAGTTGGGTCCCAAATAATCTGGGACAGGCCCATGGCCACCATGGTGGCCATGAACTCCTGAGCTGCCTCTGAGGCATGCCCCAGGGATGGCAGGTTGAAGTCTCCCAGAACCATAAGTCTGGGGAACTCTACCACCAACCCCGAAATGGCATCCAGCAGCTCAGGCAGGGAGGTTGCCATGCAGCAGGGAGTCTGGTACAGTAGCAACACTTCCAATTGTTCTCCGGAACCCAACTTGAAAAACAGGGTCTCACATCCAGCTACTTGTGGAACAGAGCCTCTGAAGGCCACTAGAGACTCTCGGATGACAGCAGCCACTCCTCCTCCCCTGCCTTGGCATCTCTGCTGGTGCCACACCCAAAACCCGGCAGGGCACATCTCTGACAAAGCCACTCCTCCTTCTGGGCCCAGCCAGGTCTTGGTAATACACCAAGGTCTGCCCACTCTTCAGTGATCAAATCACATATGAGAGAGGCTTTGTCATGAGTACTGATGGTGATCAGGAGGGGGCCCCTATCAGGGGGGAAAACATATGCATAGTACTGTGGAGTTAAGCAGCCATTCAAAGAGACACAGATCAGACCCGCCTTAACTTTTGGGGTTTATCTGTCTGGGTTTTTCCCATGCTTCTTCAGTTTGTTAGGATTCTGTTTAATGTAGCAGTAATAAACACTAGAGACCTATTCCTTGTCTCAGTGTGGTTCCTGGCTGTTAGGACAGGCTTTGTTATTAACTGACCTGGCATTGAGAAGCAACAGGCGAAAGCCAGGGCCCCCACAAGTGTGCTGTCCAGGGCCTGAGTTTGAGCACAGAGAGCCAGAATACGCCACCAGTAACAAACACTGGGGGCATCTTCCCCAAAGATGGCCTGCCCTCTGGCTCCTGCCATAATGTCCCCAGCCCATCACCTCAATCGCATGGCCCACCCCGCAACCCCAGAGGTGACAGAACCAATTCCCAATGCTGGGCCCCTAGAATCACTTAACGGACCTTCCATCCATTCATACAATCTCGCCAACAACAGTCAACCACAGGGTGATGGCAGGTCCTCCAACACACCAGCTCTCACTCAGTGCTGTTAGAGCCCAACCATCAGCCTCCCATCCAGCCTGCCCCCTCTTCAGTCCCTCTCACCCGCTAGCAGAGGGCACCTCATCCACTACTCGACCACCCCTTGACTCTCACTCAAGGGGTGGGTATTCCACACTCACATTGGAGGGCCCCTAATAGCCCCAACCCTGGCACGTGGGATACAAAACCTGATGCCCCACTCAATAAAGGGGCCAGGAGAACACTTGTTGCCCCACACCACTAGGACCTACCATGCAAAGACCCACTGTGCTCCCACAATCTCCCAAGGGCCACCAGGCTACACTGTTCAGGGTCTTCACCACTCCAACCAGGGGGCACTGGCCAAGGGGATCAAAATAGTCCAGATCTGTCACTCCCCTTCTGCCAAAGTCCTCCACACCAGGGGTCATTATTGCTCCTGGGTCCTGCCCCGTCCAGGTCCACCACATTGCCAAGGTCCACTTTCTATCGAAGCCCATGCCACCATGGCCATCAGTCTGTCTGCCGCCCCTGAAATATGCCACACTGCCAGGATCCGCTGCGTCGCTGAGGCCTATCCAATACTCCAGGTCTGTTGCACCATCAGAGGCCCGCCAGGGTCTGCCTTGCCACCAAGGGCCAGCCAAGCCAGTGGCCCGTTGAGATCCACCTGCACCATCGCAGCCGAGATTCCCCATGCTGAGCTCCACCACACCACCGAGGTCCACTCACTGTAGCATCGGGCTCGCTCCACCCCAAGCCCCAACCAGACGGCTCCAAGGTAGGCCCGGAAAACACCCTGGCCTCACACGTTGGACTCTGCCGCACCACCAAACTCCACGTCGCAGAGCCACTCAACCAGATGGCCCCAAAGGCCACCCCACCACAAAAGCGGATCCCAGGGGCTCACCGCGCCGCTCATCACCCCCACAGCCTTAACCAGGTGGCTCCAAGGAAGGCCCGGAAAATGCCCTGGCCTCACATGCTAGGTTCCACCTCTGGACTCCGCTGTACTGCTGAACTCCACATCGCAGGTGGAAAACTCCGCTGTACCAGTCCGTCCACCCTCAACACAGGTAAAAACCCTCAATAATCTTCCCCAAACCCATGAAGGTCGAAATTATGGGGGTCACAGAGAGTTTGAGGGTGTCAGAATCTCCCCTTGGGGCAGCAACCAGTGTCAGCTTGTGGTTGCCATCTTGGATCATCTATTATTACTTCCAAACTACGTAGAACAGGGACAAATGAAGGAGGTTAAATTTGTGCAAAACAGGATAGAATCTATGAAAATTAAGGAAATTATCAAAGAAATTAAAAGAACAAAAAACTACTGTTCCAGTTTATCTTTCCCAATAAGTCTGAAACAATTCTTCATTGGGGTGGAGGCTAAAACCTGCAAAGCAAAGAGTTAAGTTTTTTGTTTTCCTACTGAGGAAAGCCTTCTTTCCTTTTCTTATCCAAGGTTCCAATCCACTAAGCAGATTAACTGACTGTAGAAAGCCTCACTATTTTTAGTAGATGTATCTTAGCAAATAGTAGCCACAAAATGGCAAAGCGGACCATCATTAATCTAGTTATACTTACCACAATCATTTCAGATGGTTCTAGAACAATGCATTCACAGCCACGCCTGAAGCTTCCTGCAGAGCGTTTCCCGAAACTGAAGGAAAGAGAAAACATTTAGAAGAAAAAGGAAATCTGCAAAATCAAAGAGACTTCTAAACAGGTTAACACTATACAATTGTCAGCTGATACAGAATACAGGCGGTAGATTTTACCATTAATATCACACACTTAAATAATGAATTCAATTATTCTAAAACAATTATATTACCACAGATTATAACACCGTTGCACAGATCTTTTTATTATCTGGTTGACTTGAAGGTTAGCTACACAACAGATAGCAACCACACTTTCCATTAATCCTGTTCCTAAATATCACAGAAACAACTATATATTTAGAAGATGATCTGTGAGCAGTAATTCAAACTAATCAAGATCTTCTTAGGACTACATAATCAGAGTAGACTGACAAAGCACTTACTGGATGCAGAAGCTCTCTTTGGACTCCATTCTGTCCTTAAAGTTACCAATTGGCAAGGACTCTTTACTCTGACATCTAACTCCAAAGGCATTTGATATGGAACGTGTGACAGTTAAAATAATTATTTGTTGCTAATTATACACTGTATAAGGCCTATAATTTCCCAATATACCAGACAGCTTGTTGCTTAGAATATATCATTATAATGTTCTCATTTGGACAAAAGAATAAAAGCAGAGAGCATCAGGCAACAACTGATTAAAGCCTCAAGAAACAAGGATATGGTCATGTTTTTTTGGTAGTGGATTTCTGACAAGGAAAAGGGATGAGGCTGCGCTGTCATAAGCTGGCAGATGCTTGGGAAAAACCAAATTTGATATCACGCTAAGGTCGTCAGCTTATCCGTTTATTTTTAAAATTGTATTTGTTAAAATAATGAAATAAAAAGGAATCTATATTGATTATAATGATTATAAAGTAAAGAAAAAATAAAACATAATAGAAATATTAATGTAAGTATAAATACCTAAGTATGGGCTCCAGGTCTAGCAGCTCTTTTTATGCCCAAAGATCTTTGCTATCTGTGCTTAAGACCTGGACATAGCAATTAGCAACTAAAAAGATCCATTTGATCTATTCAAGTACTGGCTAATAAAGTAGCTTTATTATTTTAAACTCAGGAAATATTATAGAAGAAACTTGAGGATATTTTCCCAAACTTGTGTCTTCTACTTCTCATCCAGTAGCTTTATGTGTGCTTGTATATATAAAAAATCCCTCAAAGCAGTTATGCAATGATCAAGTAGAGGACCTGCAGTAGGCTCTGCAGGCTTCAGCGTGGGGTGGAAACAAGAGAAGTGCCATTCTTGCAATGCTTCAGAAGACCTCAGAAGCTTTCTGAAGCATCACAAGAACAGCATGTGTGATTTGGAGAATGGCATGAGCGGCCTTGGGAAGAAGGCCTGGCGCAGCCAGCAGCTGCCCTGCATAGGGCCAGGCCAGGCATACCTCGTCAGCACTGAGAGGAAGACAGCGAATGTCAGCCGGGCACAGCATGGCCTGCAGAGTTCAGGGGAGCAGGGGCAGCTGGGGCTTTGCGCTGGGGTGCTGGGGTGACTGGCCATGGTGTGGGGCTTGAGGTGGCATTTCTGGCATTTCTCAGTGGCAGTGGCAGCACTGGAGCTGAAGTAGAGGCCTGGGGGCAGTGGCCACCAGCTGAGACTGCTGACAGCCTCAGGCCTCTACTTCAGCTCCAGCACTGATGCTGCCCTTGAGGAGTGCTGCAGGGCAGGGCAGCCAAAAGGGCATAGATGGGGGGAGATAGGCCGGTGGGGGGAGTTGAAGCACCCTGTGGTTGTAAGTGTGGGCGGGCTACCAAGCACCTGGATTTTGATCACATGACTGCAGGGGTGCTGCAACGGTTGTAACTTCAAGGAGTCACTTTTTTCAGCGCCGTCACTTTTCTCAGTGCCACTGTAACTTTTAACGGTCACTGAACAAAAGGTTTTAAGTTGAGGACTACCTGTAATGGTCTTTGCCAAGTGACCTAAATTACACAGATGGCCATTGGATAGCAATTCTATCCTGAGAAGCAAATCAAGCCTTTTATATATATCAGAGTTGTTTTCTTCTAGCATCTGGATCACAGAAGTATTAGCTACAGAAAGTTACTTGTGGGGTAGAAATTATACACACTAAGTAAATAAATGTTAAAAAGGTATGATCTAAATGCATGATTTATTTTATTCATTCATTCATCCACTCTATTTGCATATAGCCAACTCAATACTCAGCCATTTACAGCAATCCAGTAAAAGCATACAACCAATTAAAATGCCCATACTAAGTATCATTAAATCAGAATTACAAAATAATAATAATAATAATAATAATAGGAAAAGATAAATAATACAACCAAAGTACAAGACAAAAAGAGAATCTAACACTTAAGTTGTTGAGAATGCTCACAGAAACCACCATAATCTTGAATTCTATAAAACATCTGACAGCCATTTATTGTCAGCAATTCAATTAATAAAAGTTTCAGTTCACTGGAGAAGATGCAGTCTAATTTGTTTTTAATCCTGTTTGTTGAATTCGATCAACTGAGGCATTAACATTCTTCTCAGTAGGGTTAGTACCTATTAGAGGATAATTTTCATTTTCTGGAGTCCTTGGTGCTCTCTAAGCCTTGTTGTTTTCTTGCAGACGTTTCATTGCCAGACTAGGCAACATCTTCAGTTCAAAGAGGGAATGGGCCTTGTTCTCAGTTTATATAATGTGGTTTGTCTAGCTTGTGTTGGTGGAGGTGTTGTTCTCTCCTTGGGAGTTCTTTGATTGAGCTGTTGTTTGCTGCTTGCTTGATTGATTGAGTTGATAGTTCCTTGATGAGGGTATATTGTGCTGTTTGATTGTTCATCTGGTGTTAATCCTAGTGCTAATCTTTGCGTATCTAGGTGTTGATTTCTGGTGAGGAGGTGTTCTGATCTTTTGGCTTTTCTACTGTCTTTTTTGAATGGTATATAAATGTTGTTTACCTCCACGTGTCTGTTAATGGCTGCTTTGTCTGAGTGCCAAGCTTCCAGGAATTCTCTAGCATTTTGGGATTTGGCTTGGTTTAGGATGCTCACAGTTTCCCAGTTGAAACTATGGTTGAGTCTGTCCATGCGTTGTGAGATTAAGGAGTTCTCATCGTGTCTTCTGACTGCTAGTTAGTGTTCGTGGATGTGCTCTGCTAGTCTTCTGCCTGTCTGTCCTGCGTAGTGGCTGCTACAGCCCTTACACTGTATGTTGTAGATAACTCCTGTTTTTTCTTCTTGGGCTACTGGGTCTTTTGGGTTACTTAAGATGTTTTGAATAGTTTTAGTTGGTTTATGTGCTACGGTGATGCCATGCAGTTGTAACAGTCTGTTGGTAGTTTCTGAGATGTTTCTGATGTATGGCAGAGTTATCCTTTTCATAGCTTCTGTTGGTTGTGTTGTAGTGGGTTGAGTGGTAAGGCACTTTTTGATAAAGTTGGGGGGGTATCCATTTTGCTGGAAGATGCTGTATAGGTGATCAGTTTCCTTTTTCTGGTGTTCTGTGTTGCTGCAGTGTGTAAGTGCTCAACTGAACAATGTTCTTATGCAGTTCCTCTTGTGGGAGGTTGGGTTGTTGCTTTGGTAATGGAGCACTTGGCTGGTGTGGGTAGCTTTCCTGTAGACTTGCATTTCTAACTTGCCATCGTTTCCTCTACTGATGAGGATGTCTAAGAAAGATAGTGTGTTGTTGTTTTCTTCTTCCCTTGTAAATTGTATTCCATTGAAGATGTTGTTGATTGTTTCATGGGTTTCCTCCAGTTGTTCTTTTTTTATTATGACAAAAGTGTCATCCATGTACCAGATCCATATTTTGGGTTGTATGTGTGGGAGTGCTATCCTTTTCAGACACTGCATTACAATCTCTGCAATGAGTCCTGAAATAGGTGATCCCATGGGTGTCCCTTTGATTTGTTGGTATATTTGTCCATCAAACTGAAAGTAGGTCGTAAGGCAGAGGTCGATGATTGTTCTGGGTATTTCTATTTTGGTGTATTTGGCTAGGTCGGGTGTGTTGCGTAGAATTGCTGTCATGGATTCTTTCACTAGTGCCGGGTCTATGGATGTGAAGAGAGCTGTAACATCAAATGACACAATAATTTCATCCTCTTCTATATTTAGGTCCTTGATTTTCTGGAGGCATTGTAGTGGGGAGTTGATAGAGTGTTCACTCTCCTCTGTGAGATGTCCAAGTTTCTTTGTGAGCTCTTTAGCTATGTTGTACATGGGAGTCCCTGGTAATGATACAATTGGCCAAAGTGTAAAATTGGCCGAAATGTAAAATTTTCATTTTTCCTAAAGGACAGCCTGGGAGAGGAAGTTTCTAGCCTATAAAGCTGATCCAGACTTTAGTGCATCGGGGTTCCACAAAGGCACTAGCTCTGAGATACTGACTTTCAGAAAGACTTGAATGGGTTTAAAAGAGGAGGATAACATGAACTATTCCATTGTACCAGATTATGTCTATTTGCCTGGATCTTGTGAGCCATTCTTTCAGAACAAAGCTCATGGGATATTTTGCTTCATTCTCAAAATTCAAAGTCAGCTGTTTGAGATAAAGTTGCCGAAACCAGTGTGAATAAACATTCCTTATCAAGGGAACTGAATATTTTCCTAAAAGAAATGATCATATGTTCAAGTCAACTTTATAGATGTAAATTATATCTCTGTGTTCTCCACATATTAAGTCTTGCAATGTACAGTGTAAAATGATGGGCTCAGATATTTTATTTTTCTATTTACATTGTGATTACTCCAGTCAGTCAGATTGGACATATGCTTTAACCATGTACCATGGAAATACAAGATGAATGCAGAAGAAAAAAAATGCCATCACCTAATTCTGTAGCAGGAAGTTAATACGTTCCATGTGGATCCGGTAACAGCTAGTGATTAAAGCATCCTGGGCAGAACAAGTAGAATTTCTCAATTTATCAAGATTGGAATCTTCCACTTCATAATAACCCTTCCTAATAAGTAATATCATTTTTAATTCAACTATATGAACACTTCATAAAGCCACTAAAAGCCAGATAAAAATGCTTATAGATTAAGTCAGGACCACTGTTAATAATTAGTCATCCCTGGTCTTAGCAAATGAAAGTTATTAAAGGCTGTGCATGTGTTTATGTTAATACAGGCTAAGAGTTCATCTCATAACTCAAATTCAGTCTGCAGGGACAATGTCACAATGTGGACTAAAGGGACTGCAAGTCAAAACTTACTTCTTCATTTTCTGAACAAGTTCATATTCAAAACCACAGTGCATTTAAGACAGTCCTTTTAAGAAAATGCTGACAACAGCAAATAACACCATCCCCCACTTCCCAGAAAAAGTATTTATTTAATTTAATTTATATAGCCTTTTATCCCACATACGTGACTCTGGGAGGCTCACACAATTAAATAACAAAAACCAATAAACAATTACAAACAAGCAACTACAATAAAAACCATTAAAAACAACTAAAAATCATAAAATATAATCCACAGGGGAGTGCAATCCATACATAATTAACAACATAACCAACTTGCAGGCTCCATGCCTCCACCAGATCCTCAAGCACAATGGCAAAACCATGTCTTCAGAGCCTTCCAAAAGGCTAGCAGGGTTGGAGCCATTATTCTCCTTCAGGGGAATGATGTTCCAAAGGGCAGGTGCTGCAGCAGAAAAGGCTCTCCTCCTAGGTCCCGTAAGATGACACTCCAGAACCCATAATATGCCTCTTCTGCCAGACCTGATGGGATGGGTGGAGGTAAACCAGGGAGAGGAGATCCCTCGAATAACCTGGCATCATACCATGCAGCACTTTATATGTCCCTCTTGGGGGAGATGGGTGGTAACAAAATTTGGATAATAAATAATTTTTTTTAAAAAAAGTCATTATCAGCACCCTGAATTGAACCTAGAAGCAAACTAGCAACCAATGTAGTTCACAGAGCAGAGGTGTAATATGCCCTATTTGAGGAGCACATATAACTGTCCACATTGCCATATTTTGCACCAGTTGTAGCTTCCAGGTGGTCTTCAAAGACAGCCCATGTAGAGCATGTTACAGAAATCCATTCTGGAGGAGACCAGGCCATGAGTGGCTGAAAGTAAAGCCTTCCGATCCAGGAAAGGGCACAACTGACAAAAAACTCAAAGTTGCACGAAGTCACTCCTAGCCACGACTGCCACCTGCTCATCGAGTATGAGTTGTGAGTCCAGCAGGATCCACAAGTTGCACACAAGGTCTGTTTGGGGGAGTACCATCACCATCCCATCCAGCACCAAGACGTTAAGTCTCCAGAACCTGAAGGCCCCCAAACCTAAAGCCATTCAGTCTTGCTAGGGTTTGGCTGAAGCCTGTTGTTCACTTTGGACTATGAGAATAACTTTGAGGAACAGGAAGAAGAACCACAACCAAGACAATGCTCAGATAAGAGAAATTTGAGTCCAAAGCAGGAATGTAATTTGAGAAAAAGTCTCAGGCTTGGCTCTCCCTAGTTCCCTTGAATGTAGAGGCAGGGAGGAGAAAGATACCTTTAGACAAGCACAATTCTGTTATTGTAAACTTATAATAAAAGTAGTATTAGCAGTCATAACTTTGGTTTCCTGGTCTGGACTACCTCAAAGGGCTAATACCCATCCAAATCCCCACAGCCTTCAGACACCAGAACAGGACATCAACAACATCACTTAGTTCACCAAGGGCAGAGATGTACTGTATAGCTGGGTATCATCAGCATACTTTCTTGGATAATGTCTGGCAACAGCAGGACAAATGTGGCGTATCTGTCCTTGCTCTTCTTGACCTCTCAGTGGCTTTCAATACCACTGGTTATGGTATCTTTCTAGACCAGTTTTGGGGGATGGGGGTGGGTACAGAGTGTTGTGCTGGTTCTCCTCCTTCTTCTGGGGCTGGTTTCAAGTGGTGTTGATAGGGGAGGAGAGGTCCAGCCCATGGCCCTTGTTATGTGGGGTGTTGCAGGGTTCGGTGCTCTCTCCTCTCCTGTTTAGCATGTACATGAAGCCACTGGGTGAGGTCATCCACTGGTTTGAGGTGAGCTATGTATCTCCTCCTTGGACCCTCCAAGTGATGTCATGGAGGTCCTGTCTCAGTGTCTGGAGTGTGGGGGCGTGGATGGGGAACAACAGGCTTCAGCTCAACCCTAGTAAGACCAAGTGACTATGAGCTTTAGGACCCGCTGGTTCTGGGGATGTTTCATCTCTTGTTCTGGATGGGGCTGTACCGCCCCAGACAGCTCCTTACTAAATTTGGGGGTCCTCCTGGATTGGCTCCTGATTAAAGAGCAGGTAGCAGCTGTAGGCAGGAGGCCCTTTGCACAGCTTAATGATAGAGTATTTTAAAGTTAATAGGTATACTCCAGAAGAAATGCAATCTACATTTTATATATTTTAGGAAATAGCAATTATATTACAGATTTAGGTTTGATGTGTTGGTATTTTATATTCCCATTAGTAAAGCATAATTTTTTACTATGAAAATAAATATGAGCTAGTACTATGTGTAAAGCCATAATTTAGGCAGAGTTTTGAAAAAGAACGAATTGCAAGGTCTACATCCTAACATTCTTTGCTATATATGAGAAGTTGCCTATATGTCTAAAATTGTGTATTGTATTTTCAGTGAGATAGACTTTTATAGGTAGGTAGGTAGGTAGGTAGGTAGGTAGATAGATAGATAGATTCCTATCCACATGCAACCACAGATATAAATATTCTATTCAAATATACAGTACTGGTAACTGATATGTCTTTAAATATTAGATGTCACTGATTTCTCTTTAAATGTTTAAACTAAAATGAATTCCAGTCATACCTGCTCCTTGGAAGAAACATTGATTCTTTGATAAATACTGAACCAGACAGAAGAATATACCAACAGGTCCCAATATCATCAGGGCTGTAAAAAAAGAGAGAGAGAGAAAAATAACTTTAGGAAGTATGATTTTAAAAGAAGAAAAATGTCACAAAGGAAGATCTATACAATAGTGCTATAATTCACATAAGTACTTTTGATAAGTTAGTTTCAACTTGTGAAATTTTCTAAAGATGGTATTTTCCTCAGCATGTCTTATCACATACTTTTCTATATGATAAAACAATTTACTTACCTACTTGTTTATTTCTGCTATTTCTCTTTATATTTCTATATTTCAACTCAGGCACTTATAGCAGTTTATCAAAAAAAAAAGCCAAGCATAAAATCCTTACAGCAATAAAATCAAGAAAACATAATCTCACTCTAACCTAGCATCCAATATTAGTAACCAACCACTATTTTAAAATCATTGTTAATTAAACTCTCTGTGGAAAAGCCCTATTTTGAATGCCTAAAATGTCATCCAGAAGGGTGGCATTTTACATCTTCAATGATAAACTGTTTCATAAGAAGCAGTGTCATTACAAGCTGCAAAGCTTCATACACTTGCTCTGCCTCATGAATAAAGTACTCAGCATCCCTATTCAGGACAAACGTATCAGATGAATTGGTTCTTCCAGAAGTAGGTAGTCCTCAGTTACTTGGGTGCCAAGCCATAAAGGGCTTTATGGGTAAAAACTAACACTTTGACTCACAAAACCAGTAAATAAGGCAATAATCAGACCACAGCATTCTATGGTAATTGCAGCTACTGGGTAGTCTTCCAAGGCATAGAGAATGAATTGACAGAGGTAATTTGAGAGGTGATAATAGTTTAGATAACCATTGACAAGGTCTTGAATTTTATTTTAAAAATGCATTTTTTTCCCACTGACTTGTTGTAACTATGCAGAAGCAGAATGGAAGCTAAACGTAAATCTTAATTATACTGGAGCAAAAGTCTAGTAAAAAATTAGTAATAATACTAAGTCCACAATTCTGTGCACATCTACATGAGTCCTACTAAACTCACTTTAAATTACTTTTAGAGTAACGATAGGACTGTGCTATAATGATGCACAGCACAAGCCCATTCTGATATCATTTTCCTTTAACAATCATGTGTCTTTCTCCAATTTTTTGTGTTATCTTCTTTAGATATTTTTATTTTATTCAAATAATTCCATGATTCTGCCTGAAGAAGCAAAACAGAAAGCATCTTAACTATAAAGAGCAGGACTATTATGCACTTAGTTAGTTATGCACTTAGTGGTGCATAATTTCTTCTTGTAATATCAAACCAGATTCCTGAAATATAGGACAATGCTCAAAAACTACTAAGAAAACAATTTTGAACATGACAATTGTCTAGAAAATAGTCCAATTTCAAATGAGATTCAGAATTATATTGCAACAGTATTTTTGTCATTTTTATTATCAATGACCTTGCTGATAAATTGTCTAATATTTCCATACTTACTCAAAAACTTGCAATTAAATGCATGGCCTCTGCTGGCAATTCCATTGTGTTTTGAATTTGCCAGATAACAAAATTCATACTAAGCAATAGGTTCCCTAACAGGAAAAATTAGCACCAATGAAGGGGTCAGACAAGGACGTAAATTGGCTCCCATATTGTTCAATCTGTATATAAATGATACCCCAAAGTTCCTTCAACCAACTGACATGTATATGCCTAAAGTTAAAAATAAACATGTAAACATCCTGCTTTATGCAGATGATATGGTATTGATGTTGTACACCCAGGTAGGGATGAAAAGATTGCTGTGCAGGTTCAGTTCATACTGTGTACTCATCTGAACATTAATAAGTTCAAGACCAAGGTATTTTATTTTGGGAAGAGACAGACTAGGTATAATGGAGCCTAGACAGGGAACATCAGGTTAAGTCCTATCTATATTTAGGGATTGTTTTTATAGAAACAGGTTCCTGGATCCCACATTTCAAAAGGAGTTCTTTAAGGGCTACAGACAGTGCCAATGCCATAAGGCAGCTCACCAACCATAGCTACCTTGGTTCCAAAATTCTAGCCATAAAGGTATATAACAACAAAATACTAATCGAAGAGAATGGCAAAATAGTTTCAATGATTCCATATGGTGCAGAACTGTGGTGATATATAAATGCTCTCCTATTGGAACAGATACAGTCCACTTTTCTGAAATGCATCTTCAGAGTGGACAAATCCACCAGTAAGAGCAGAGTTGGTATATCCCCTATACAGTCATCTAGTAATTGAAGTATTCAACTATTGGCTGAAGTTCTTATTTATGGACCCAGACAGATTGTCCAAGCTGTGTTTTGAAGAGCAGACACATAACATGTCTCCTCATATTTGGGCTGCCCACCTTTCAAATGCCATGTCACAATATGGATTCTCCATCTAATTTCCAATCCAATCAGATCTGAAGACCAGGAAAAGTTTTAAACAAAGGGTCCTGGAGGTTGCTGCCCAAGATGATATCACATCCCTTAAATGTGCTAAGTCCTTCAAGTGGCTGGCTCAACACAAATCAGTCTCCCAGATAGAAAAGTATTTGACAACTTACATGCCCCAACATCTTAGAAGAGCTTTCTCTAGAGCAGGTTTTGAACAACTAGATTCCATGGTAAGATATGGGAGGTTACATGGAGTTCCATTTGAAGGAAGACTGTGTATCTGTGGTGCACCAGTGATGAAGACATTGCACATATGCTATTTGATTCCAAGGTATATTCTGCAGAAAGGACCGTCAACTTAGATCCTTATTTAAAACCTAAAAAAGCATTGGGATACCCAGGAGAAACTGTCTTACTTCTTGCAGGGAACTAACCTGCACATCATTACAATTTTTATATCAAAGGACATTTCTAAGAGGATAGACTACCTAGAACAGATGGGGTTGACTGCAGGAATGATGATTTATTATGAATATGTCCTGTTTTCTCTGTATTGGTTTTATAGTTTTTTGATATGGTCAGACTACTAATCAATGAAATGTATTGTTGTAGCACTAAGGAATAGTTTGGTTAATCATGGTTTGCTGAAGAAATCACAATTTGCTAATTTCTGACAATACATAGGCCAAACAAACCACAAAGGTTCAGTATATGAACTTCAGTCATATTTTTCTGTTTCTCTGCTAAAACTCCAGTTCTTCACCATCCCAGGCTCCTTATCACCTTTCATTCTGCTCGCAGCACTAGACCTCCACTACTCCAATATCCTGTTCCTTGACAGAACCCATTAAAAAGAAAGAAGAAAACAACTTTATATCTCCACCCCAGGCTGCCTAAGTGATGCCACAGACGTCCTGTCCCAATGTCTGGAGGCTGTGGGGGCTTAGATAGGGCACAAGAGACTTTAGCTCAACCCAAGGAAGACTGAATGGCTTTGGGTGTTAGGACATTCTGGTGCCAGGAACCTTCCATTGTTGATCTTGGATGAGGTGGCACTGCCTTAGATAGACCCAGTATGCAATCTGGGGGTCCTCCTGGACTCACAGCTCAAAGAGCAGGTGGTAGCAGTCGCTAGGAGGGCCTTTGCACAGCTTCAGGTTGTGCACCAGCTGCATTCATTCCTGAACTGGGAGGCCCTGCTCAATGTCACTCATGCCCCCATGACTTCCCAACTGGACCACTGCAATGAGCTGTACATGGGACTGCATTTGGAAGCTTCAACTGGTGAAGAATGCAGCAGCACAGATAGTGAATGGCGTCAGTTATTCAACACATGTCACACCTCTACTCTGTGAGCTGCATTAGTTGCCAGTGTTTTTCTGGGTCCAATTCAAGGTGCTGGTTGTCACCTTTAAAGCCCTTCATATGCTGGGACCATCTCTCCCCAATTGTTTCTATCCATCTGATCCAGTCAGGCAGGATGGGCATGCTTTGGGTCCCACAGGCTAAAGAATGCCAGTTGGCAGGGCATAGAAGACGTGCTTTTTCTGCTGTAGCGCCCACCTTATGGAACATTCTCCCTCTGGAGATCAGGATGGCCCCAACCCTACTGGCTTTTGTAAGTACTTAAAGACTTGGCTCTGTCCCCGGGCCTGGGACTCCGACTGTGTGCAGGGATCCGTTTCATGGTTAATTTAGTCATTATGAAGGGTGATTTATTCTTGGCTGCTATGTATTTTAATTCTTTCTATTATTTTAATTGTTTTTATTTTTTAAGTTTGGTTCACTGCCTAGAGTCACTTGGTGAGATGGGTTGCCATATATGTGAATTAATCAATTAATTAATTAAATATAGAACTCTTTTCGCACCATAGGTATCTGCACCCCTTAACCTGCTTGTACTTTGAGAGTCAAATGTACTCTTTTCCAATGATTCTTTGGCCTGAGCTGACAGGGAGGTTCCACAATATTTTTTTATGATTATAATACTTTTTATTATGATGATTTTAATTATCTATTGTCTTATTGTATTAATTTAATTATATTGTTATTTAAATTTTGTTTTTATGTTTCCTGCCCAGAGTCCTTTGGGACTGAGCTGGGCTAGAAATTTGGCAAATCAATCACCTTAGCTTTTTCATTCGCTTCTAATATTCCAAGAAAAGATGCAATTAGAAACATGATCATACTTTATATTTTAGCAATGCACAATGGAACCTAAGTTTAAGCTGGCAGTTAAATTAGATTTAATTTTTCATTTTTTTTCATTTGTGGGTTTTAAAATTATATACAGTATTATGCTTTATGTTATATTTTTAATTGAGATCCATATTCATTATATAAATGTCTGCTCTTTTTGCATTTGTTAGATATTAAGCCAGTTATAGTATCTAAGGCCTATATGAACTGCGAGCTAACCTTGATAAATATTATAATTAGCTAAATATCTTTCAGCTATTATATTAATATTCAATGAAAAAAATGAGGAATTTGTAAACACTTTGAGAAATTAAAATTAGATATATTTTTGTTGCCAGAAATCTGGGGGGTGGGAACAGGATGAGATGGGAAGGAATATAATCTTTTCTTATATGGGGATGACATTATGGGTATTGCAGATAACTACTTAGTATCAGTACTAAAGCTTGTTGAATCTGTGTAACAATATATTTTCTATTCAGGGTATATCATTAATTGGAAAAACATCTAACTTCCTTCCTTTAGGACCAAAAGTATTGATAGATTACAGTGGTGCTTGAAAGTCTGTAAATCCTTTTAAATTTTCAATATTTCTGCATAAATATGACCTAAAATGTGATTTAGAACACACAAATCCTAAAACTAGATAAAGAGAACCCAATTAAACAAATGAGTCAAAAACATTATACTTGTTCATTTATTTGTTAAGAAGAGTGATCCAAAGCTACATATTTCTGTGTGGCGAAAGTATGTGAACCTTTGCTTTCAGTAACTAGGGTGCCCCCCTTGGGCAGCAATAACTACAACTAAACATTTCCAATAACTGTTGATCAGTCCTGCACATCAGCTTGGAGGAATTTTAGCCCACTCCTCCTTACAGAACAGCTTCAACTCAGGGATGCTGGGCTTGCTCACATGAACTGCCTGCTTCAGATCCTTCCACATTTCTATAGGATGAAGGTCAAGACTTTGACTTGGCCATTCCAAAACAGTAACTGTCTTCTGCTATAACCATTCTTTGGTTGTACAACTTGTGTGGTTTGGGTTGTTGTCTTGATGCATCACCCACTTTCTCTTGAGCTTCAGTTCACAGAGAGATACCCTGATATTTTCCTGTAGAATTTGCTGGTACAATTCAGAATTCATATTTCCATCAATGATGGCAAGTTGTCCTGGTACAGAGGCAGCAAAGTGGGCCCAAACCTTGGTACTGCCACCACGTTTCACAGATGGGATAAGTTGCTTATGCTAGAATGCAATGTTTGCCTTTCGCCAAACATGCTTTTCATTCAAGCCAAACAGTTCTATTTAGGTCTCATCCATCCACAGAACATTTTTCCAATAGCATTCTGCCTTATCCACATGGTCTTTCACAAACTGTTGACAGGCAGCAACAGTTCTTTTTTGAAAGTAGTAGCTTCCTCCTTGCAACCCTGTAATACACACCACTGTTGTTCAGTGTTCTCCTGATGGTGGTCTCATAAACATTGACATTTGCAAATGCAAGAGAGGCCTTTAGTTCCTTAGGCAATACCCAGGGGTTCTTTGATACCTCCCCAAGTATTAATGCCATGCTTTTTGTGTGATCTTGGTTGGTCACCCACTCCTGGGGAGGGTAACACTGGTGTTGAATTGCATTTATTTGTACACAATCTGCCTGACAGTGGACTGGTGGAGTCCAAACTTTTTGGAAATAGTTTTGTAACCTTTTCTAGACTGGTGAGCATCAATAGCTGTTTTTCAGAGGTTCTCAGAAATCTCCTTTGTTCAAGCCATGACACACTTCCACATACCTGTGTTGTGAAGACCAGACTTTGATAGTGAATACCCAGAATACCCCCACACTCACAGCTGACTATCATCCCATTGACTGAAACACCTGACTCTAATTTCCCCTCCAAATGAACCCAGAGGTTCAGATACTTTTGCCACACACAAATATGTACCTTTGGATAATTTTCTTTAATGAATATATGAACATGTATAATGTTTTTGACTCACTTGTTTAATTGGGCTCTCCTTATCTAATTAGGACTTGTGTGGAGGACAGATCATGTTTTAAGTCATATTTATGAAAAATATTGAAAATTCAAACAGGTTCACAAACTTTTAAGCAACACTGTACTTTCTGACAAATAAGCCTTAGGACTTACTAAGCAGAAATGAAGAGAACAAACCATTTTGAAATGTTCATGCTCAAAATGCATAGGATTGCAAATACCATGTTTATGCTGGTCTGCCAGATGATCTGTAGAAAGATCCATAAAATAATTCAACTAGCAAGTAAGACTGGAGAATGGAATTAAACCAGAATTAGTATTCTGAAAGAGCTTACATAAGTAAAAATCCCTTTTTATTTCTAAGTCTGTAACTAATGTCATGAAACTGCTGTGAAAACATAGCCATGTGCAAAACAACACAGTTATGCATAAAAACAATCCAGCTCCATAATTCCCCTCTTCCCCCCCAAAAAAGTTAGAATGAAGATCAAACATATTGTAAGGAGTATACCTTTAAAATGCCTGATAGCATATAATAGCAAAATGTTTCTAAAACAAAGTGCAATAAATAATGCTGTAACTTTAACTGCTTTAAACTATTTGTCCTAATTAATAACATGGTTAAGAAATATATTTTTCTTTCCAAAACCTACAGTATATAGTACTGTTTATAAACAAAGTGGTACCT
Source organism: Candoia aspera (assembly GCF_035149785.1). NCBI lineage: Eukaryota > Metazoa > Chordata > Lepidosauria > Squamata > Candoiidae > Candoia > Candoia aspera. The sequence continues at coordinate 34,020,970 of NC_086160.1, forward strand.
GGTTTGGTGATTATAGAATATAAATAGCCAGAAAGCTTTTAATTCATGTTAGATGTGACAATCTAACTTATTTTATTGTTTAAGGCAGCACTGGATAAAATTTCCCTATTCTCAATACAATTTGAGACAGCACCATGCTATTAGAAAAAGTAACAAAATATGAATCTGCAAGATTCCCAATAAGCAATTACAGTATAAAATGAAAAACATCCAGACTCACTAGTACAAAACTTCATTTGCTTCATGCCTCTCGTATCTCACGGTTTCACACATCATTCTGTAAAAACAATTAAAAAAGGAAATACATTTATAAATAGATATAAAATGAACTACTTAGCATTAATTTTCATGATTGTTTTAGCCATTAAGCTTCTCATTCACACTACCTGTACTATTAAGGTCATATGGACCAGTTTCAGAAATGGATAACCTATAGCTTGAATAGTGTTATGTGATCCTTGGCCTAATTTCAAAGACCCTGTCAGATATCTGAATTATTTTCCTTTGTAATCAGCAATAATAGGTGGGGGGGGGGGAGAAAACAGAAGAAAACAATGAGACAAGTGTGTGTCAGAAAAAAAGTTTTATCCACTTTTGGTCCTTGCTTACTCCTACATTCCTTCAATCCCATACAATATTAGCATATAACATCCCCTAAACAGATAAACTGCTGTCAGTAATGTTAGATTGTGCCACAACAGTTCTGTTGTAATTGGTTTTCACACATCTATCAAAACAGATGAACAGAATGTAGATACTGTATTTACTATATTCTGTGATATTTCATTTTACATAATCGCCAGCATGATAGAAGATGCTATTTTACTGTAAATTACGTAACTTATTGAATATTATGAAATGGTCATCTGAGAGGAAACATAACAAACTCTGTGCTTTATGAAAAATTTAAAATAATTCACAAAATACTGAGAACAATATTATGTTATTTGGAAAGACTTTGACAACACTGCGGAAATGTGTAATGAAGAATATAAGAGAACCAGGGCAATGTATTACTGAATCTTTTATTAGCATCATCAAAAAAGACACTCCAGGTAAGAGTGCTTACACGCAGATGTCTATACCACCACACTTGATTGTGTGTGATTAGAGCATTGCTTGCTGCTGACCTAGCTGAAGCACTTTCAAGGGACATATATAGAAGCCAGCTTCCCAGATTCATCCTACGTACACAATGGAACAAATTCCTAGTGCCTTGCTAATGAAGAATTGTATGTGTAGGCATTTTTTTTCATAAAAGCATTGTTATCACTAAATAACTAAGAAAAAAATTGCCATATTACTGCATATTTCAATTGTTTTTGAGCTAATTATAACAGTAAAATGTACCAGAAATTGAAAATAGCAGTGATTACTTTTTAAAGGTAGAAGTAAACTGTATCTGTTCTTTAACGTTGATATATGAAATATTTATATGTATTTAGCAGAGTATATATACAGAAACTGATAAAATGTGAATGAAATTAAAAAGCCTTCAAAAATTACTTAGGAAATTTTATTCCCACAGGCTCTAGTTGTTAGAAAAAACTCCAACTTTAAACATTTTACTTATAAATCTACATTTAGGTGAAATATAACTTCTCAGGTGTATTTACTCCAATTAAAAGTAAAACTGGTAGCATTCTTTGTTTTTTTTGTAGTAAATTTTATTAAGTTTGAAGAAAAGAATAAAAACTACAAAAAAACAAACAACTACAAAGAAAGAAAAAACTAAAAAAATGAGAAAACACAAAAGAATTTTTTTCCCCAAATTTACAGAAAGATGTGGCTTCCAACTTTTAACAGCAAGAATATACAAAAATTTCCATAATCAATCTCTTACTCTATATTAAACCAAAATACATTATTTCTATAAGTCATTCCATTTTAACACATATTAAAAATCATTAAGTACAGTTACTCCTCCCCCTTATATTAAAATACAGGAAAAAAAAGTTCATATAAATCTCCTAAACCTTTCTCCCCTCAAAAAGATAAAACATATTTAATTATTCCCTATCACTATTCTATGCATTTCTATCTACTATAATAAGAATCAAATTAAAAAGCACTTAAGTTGTCTGCTATTATACTTAATAATATAACAATTTTAATAATCCCAATCTTAATAAACCCAAAAAACAGAAACAATTCAAAACAGTAATTCCATATCTTTGAAAGGGAATAAAGCAAACCAGATGAACATTCTTCAACCCTTATTCCACTTCAAAATAAACCAAAGGAGTTACAGATCCCCACAATATGCACAGAGCTCTCCTCTTGAAAAAAATCAAGACAGCCCAACTGCCCCCCTCAAAGATTCCAGGTTCTTTTCATGGCATTCCACCAGGAGATCGATTTTACTTATGGCTTGCAGATCACTCTCTCCCTTAGATTTCTCCAACTCCATTATCCAATCTTCATCCAGCATCTCAATAAAAATCCCAATCTCAGTCTTGAAAAAAATGTTCCTATCACTCTTAAATTCTTCAATTTCATCCACCACATCCCCAACCTGATGGCACATTTTTGATCTCATATTTTCCACGATATCCTGGATATCTTGCATAAAAGCCTGACAGAAGTCAGAAGAAATCTGTTTAAAATCCTGGTGAAGGTCAGAAAGAATCTGTTTGAAATCCTCCATGTTTCACGCAGTAGATTATGACGCCCCCAGGAGCTTAACCAGCGAAAGTCAAAGATACGAAGGAATTCCAGAATGTGTTTACATAAAGTGAGAGTGAGATAACAGACACCCAAGGGAAAGTAAACAGAAAAACGAAGGTTCAAATCAGCTGATTCAACGTGTAGAAAAATGCTGATATCTTCAAATTTACCACAATAATAATAATAGGAAGACAATTTAGTCTCAATCTTTGGAATTTCCTTTGGAAGGAGAACAAATTCCAAAAGTTAAAAGAATTTAAAAAAAAAAACTAATCCCCAAAATAACCTTAAGCATCAAGAGAACCAGCTTCTCCTCATTGTAGAAAGCCTTTCTTAGGGTACATATGCTTAAAAAAATACAAACTGGTGATTTAGAAATGGGGTGGCCAGACTTAGTGTCCCTTTAAGGTTACAGGTGGCTTGGAAAGTGATGAAATCCCCACCTCTCAGCTGACTCTTACCAGTCAAATGCAAAATGCTGTTTACAATCTTCTGGCTGCAAGCAGCTGTCCAGAGGACAGATGGGATGATTCCAGGTATTCTCCTTGATCCGGAGAACACTTCTGGGCTTCAGGAAAACCTGCCTGAGCCCAAAAAAAGTTACCACACTGTCCGCTCCGCCCGCTGAACCAGAGGACTCAGCGGGCAGAGCGGACAGTGTGGTAACTTCTGGTAACCTACCGGAAGCCAAACTGGTAGCATTCCTAAATGAAAATGGCCAAGATGAAGAATGAAGGAGCCATCACTTCCACTTGGCTGCAGATTCTTGATTTTTGCTCAGCTTTCCTACAGCAATTATCATGGTTAAATGCAGTTATTCCTAGCTTCCAGAAGTCACACTTGGTTATTTCATAACTATAATTAACAAATTATAGTTGTTCATGAGTTCTACAATACAAGAGAAATCTGATGGATACACTTTCCTCCCCCACATAAACAGACCATAGCTTACTCATAATAGGGCAACAGAGAACCATATTCCATCAAGCAAATGAGACAGATTTGAGCTAGATCTCGATGGGGTTACACCCACTTTGAATGAACAGATTCACAATTTATTCTCCCTAATCCACTTCTGTCACTTGAAACTTAGGTATCATCAGGGGGTTCATTTTGATTATGTAACACTAGTTTGCCAGCTGCAAAATCTCCTGAATAGAAATAGTCTGGCCATGGTTATTTGTGTTCTCGTTATCCTTTAACCAGGTTAGTCGAGACTGAAGCTGAAGCTGATGCAAATCATAGCTGCACATATTTAATAAAACCTTGCTCTTGAAGCCTGTTCCAAGTAAGGTCAGGTTAAAGTGCCAGGTTTATTTATACTGCTTGGAGCCCTGTTACCTTAAGGATTGCCTTTTCTTCAACTTGCCTGAAAAATCATCCATCAACCCCTTTCTCTAAGTCTCTAAGAGATCAGCAACCTTCTTCCACATAAGGAACAGAGGCCATGTTTGTGAGTGGTTGGCAGGCCATATTCATCTTTTTAACTAGTAAATGAAGGTAATAATAATAAAACATAATAAAGCATGAATAATGCATATTTTGTTTAAGCAATATTATATCTTAAAGACACAGCAATTAGTGTGAGATTCGATGCTATTTGCCACTTGAAAGCAGTGTGTGGGTAAGCCAGGTGCAAATCTTGGCCGCTACTGCTCCTTCCATCCCACCCCACCAACACCTCCTCTTCCCTTGTCGAGGAACACCTCATACCCCAGGCTCACCTGCATGACTCACTCACTAGAGAGGAATGAAATAGACATGTAAAAACTATGAGGATGGGAACGTGTGTGTGTGTGTGTGTGTCACAGCCTCTTACTTGGCCTCACTACTTCAGCTGAGATGCACACGGAAAGCGACTGCCATTTTCTCCTCCTTTTCCACCTCATAGCTTGCTTTTGCCAGCACTGAACAGGGGACTTGTTGTTCTGCCTGGGCTGAGGTGGCTGTGAACCTGTCACCACAGTGGCCACCTGAGGAGGAGGGGAGCGCTCACAAGAGCAGCCAAACAGAAGGCCACACTCTCCCCCTCTCACGGGTTGGCCAGTTGGATATTTCTTTTGGGGACTATGGGCCAGATGATTTCAGGTGGCAGGCCACATCTGGACAATAGATGGTAGATTGCTGATGCCTGCTCTAAGAATTAAAGCACGTGGCAACTAAAGAGTAGGATTTTTCAGTTGTAAAACTCTGGAGATCAAATGTTTTCCCTAAGGATGCTGCTTTCACTTTATGACAGCTCATAAAATTTTTAAAGTCATCCAGGAACTTTGCTGAGCATTCTTTTGGATTTTAACTTACTTTTACTGGAGCAACTTACACACGTGCGATACACATATACATAGGTGCACATACACAAAAAATCCATGTACCTATATACTTATACTTTAATCTGAAATTTTGAGATTTCATATGCTTGTAAACACTTTAATATAAAATCTGAAATTTTGTGGTAAATCTTTTAGAATTCCTCAATAAGGAAAAACAAGATAAATACTCTTACATTAACTGTAAACCTTATTAATTAAGATTCTTAAAAAGCATTTTTATTTATTTATTTATTTAATATATCCAATTTCATCCCTGCCCATTTCACTCAAAGAGCAACTCTGGGCAGTTTACAATAAAACTAAAAAAATAAATACAGATTAAAATACAATAATAACAGTACTTCTTAAATATAAATGTAAAATATAAAATCCAAGATGGAGATATTAAAAATTCTTAATTTAAATTTATGAATTCATGGGGGCCTCTGTAGGGTGCTAACCACCCCCAGGGTTTCTATACATTCTGTAGCCACATTTTTCTCCATTCGCTTTTGTTGTTTATTCATTCAGTCGCTTCCGACTCTTCATGACTTCATGGACCAGCCCACGCCAGAGCATCCTGTCCGTCGTCAACACCTGTCTAATAATTCATGATAGTCATGTAGAATAATTTCAATACAAGTCAGTTTACTTTGAAACAGCTGCTTATGAGATTACTATGTGTAGCACTGCGTAAACTATTATTTATCTCAGACTTGTATTATTTTGCTTTAACATTAATCTTACCAATAGTAAAAAGAATTATATAGCTGAATTAGCAAGGCAGTAGCCAATTAAAGAAATACCTTGTAATAAAACTGTTTAGGCTTTAAAACAGAACACCATAATTTATCAATTCATCTTACCTAAGCTGGTGTTCTCTTAAATTAGACAAGGCTTCCATTCCATGTAAATAAGAATATACTATCTCCAGATCCTGAAAAAAGAAGAGAATAAACATTTAAAATAGTAACTGTTGAAGTATGAGAAATATAAACATAAATTTATAAATTTATATAAATTTATATTATATATAACATTATATAAATGTATAATTTATAAATGTATAAACTTCTCTAAATAAGGTAAAATAGTTCTTACATGTATAATAAAAGAAAATCAAATCAAATGATCTGATTGTTAAGAGTGTATTATTAGACCTCTGTGAAAATTTCTTAGTTCCATAACACCAATTTTTTTCTGAGAAAATTGATCGCCTTGACATAATTTAAATTTTAATTCAAGAACATTTTAATTGAAGGATTTCAGTTACTTCAAATCCCACTCTTTCCACATGCTATCATAAGCCTTCAATTTATGTTTGCAAGTGACTCTAAGTTATAGCTGAAAAATATGCCCATCCCAGAGATATTCCAAAAGCTCATATATAGGTCTATGTCCAAAGTACAGAGCAACAAAGTTGGGAGGGAGATTCACCAAGTTAAAAGGGTTTAATACAAATGAAAAATAGCATTATTTTTAAAAGCATGTTTTTCTTCTAAAAATATATTTCTTTAAAAAATACAGAATTGTTCAGAATTTATGAATATAAATTAATGTATCTTGCTGAATGATCAGACTATGAACAAAAACAAGAAAAATAATTAAGTTGGGAAATTATCTAGATAAATATAACTAAGTTAAACTTGCACTAACAATTCAAAACACAGATTTCTTCTATCAGTTTTCAAATGTTTTCCACTTACAAGACTGGCAAAGAATGTCTCAGAGCCTTTGGTTCCAGGGTGAATTAATAAAATAAAATAAAATAAAATAAAAAATTCATCTGAAAACGGATATATGAATATCTCTAATAAGCATACAAAAACCAGACCAAACTGAGTATTATAAAGGGATTTTTTTGTACCTTTTCCCAAAAAACCTCTGGATAGAGTGAAAGATAATATTAAAAATTGCACAAAAACATTTAACGCTAATACTGAAAAGCAATACAGGTAGTCCTTGATTAACAACCACTTGTTCAGCAACTGTTTGAAGCTATGATGGCGCTGAAAAGTGATACTTACAATTGGACCTCAAAGTTCTGGCCATACCAGCACCCCCACAGTCACATGATCACGATCTGGACATTTGGCAACCAGCTCGCATGGTTGTCAGCTCGTATGACGATTTCAGAGTCCCGCGGTCACATAATCACTATTTGCGACCTTCCCTACCAGCTTCCCACAAGCAAAATCAATGGGGAAGCTGGCAGGGAAGGTCATAAGTCACTCTGGTAAGTCTCCCCAATCAACAGCAGCCACCCCCAGCTCTGCCGCACTTGCGCTGCACCAACCACCCTTGCACCCTCCCACACCCAGTAGCAGCCAACCCCAACCCCACCACATTTGTGCTGCACCAGCCACCCATGCACCCTCCCCTGCCCAGCAGCCAGCCACCCCTGCCATGTTCACACCAACCACCCACACAACCTTCCCCACTTGGCAGTAGCCACTTACCTGCCTGCCAGACTTCTTGCAAGCCACCTGGGATTTGCAACTTCCTACCAGCTTCCCCACTGATTTTGGTTGTTGGAAGCTTACAGAAAGTTGCAAGGAAAGTCCTCATTTAACAACCCGCGATTCTCACTTCATGACAGTAACAGGGACTGCCAGGGCTGCTGTCGCTAAGCAATGTGGTCACATGACATCAAGCTTTACAACCACTTCACTTAGCAATGGAAATTCCAGTCCCAATTACTGTCATTAACCTAGGACTTGTATTAACACAATATCAAGATACATACATAGCCATCAAGCTATCCCCTTTTGAGGAAGCAACAATTTGGAAAGAGAGAAAAGTAGAGGACAAAATAAAAGAGAAAACAAAATATAACTAAATTTAAGTTTACACTGAAACCATTCATTATACTTTTTCATTTCTTTCTACCCTTACCTCTCATCCTTGCTTTCACCTCTGCCTGATGCATTCATTTTTTAAAAAATTTGTTTCAAAACAGTTTTATTCTTATTGTCTCTATACCTAGGGTTCTGTGAGAGGTCACTAGGGGTTCCCTGGGAGATCACAATTTATTTAAAAAATTATTTCATATTCAGGGAACTTCACATTAAAGAGGCAAGTTTCATTCTTTACTTTTAGTTTAAGAACACTGTTAATGCATTTATACAGGCCTACACATGAAACATATACACCAATTGTGTAACTTCTGGCCTGTATTTGAGCCTGAATGTGCAGGGCTTCCTCAAGGCCTGAAAAACATTTCACGGGTTCCTCCAGGGTCAAAAGGTTGAGAAAGGCTGCTCTATATAAATAAACCATGTCAACATACTTCTTTAATACTTGTTACTCAGGTTTGTATTCAATTCACATTCATTCAACATCCATTCATTCTTGATCCTGTCTCATATTTTACCACACTTAGTTCTTAATTGACCCATTTTCACTGTATTAAATGTATTTTTATGTTCCATTTGACATGTTGAACTCTCACTTCCATATAACAAACTGAGAGATTAATTATGTGCCATCAAGTTGGTGTCAATTCTCATCAACCACACAAATAGATGTCCACTGTAACTGAGTCCATCCACCCTGAACTCAGGGTTGCCTTCTTCTCTTTCCTTCTACCTTTCCCAGCATTAGAACTTTTCCATAGAGCTGTGTCTTCACATAATGTGTCCGAAGTAGAATAATTTGAGCCTGGTCATTTCCATATCTCCAAAATGCTTTGGTCTTTAATTTAAGTAAGAGGTTTTCTCACAACAACTGCTTGTTCCTTTACTGTTGATGGTTGATCCTAAAAGGCAGAAGTTATCTACTACTTCAGTATCTTCACTGTCAGTTCTACGTCTGGTGGCTGTGCCTGTTGTCATTAGTTTGGTCTTCTTTATATTTAATTTTAGTCCTATTTTTTCATCGTGCTCCTTGTCTTTTATTATATACACCACTTTCACTTCTTTTGATAAACATTCAATCCTCACAACAAACCATATACAGTACTATATAAAGCTTTCTAGCATCATTTTGCACATCTTAATATCAGTGATTGTAAAAGCTGGGAGCAAACCCAGATATCATTTAATCTAACTCCAATCCACTACTATAGATCCCCATAACAGAGGGCCATCCAGCCTCTGTTTAAACACATCCAGCAAAGTAGAATCCACCTTGTGACCATCTCCATATATTTTCCCATCATCAGTGAACATACTACCATGGTACACCAATTCAATTTAGGAGTGTCCCTTGATTCCCAATTGTCACTGTATTTGCAAATGGCAGCAGCGGCAAGGAGCAAGTTTACATAGGTATGTCTAGTGCAACAACTGTAACCACTTCATAACCTGGACGTGGCAATCACTATTCATAACTTGTTACAACCACTCCAGCATACTTTACATGGGAGTATCCTTAAAAAGCATCCTGAAATTACAATTGATGCAAAATGTGGTGACAAGGCTGCTAACTAGTGCAGGATACAGGGATCATGTGATGTTCATATTAAAAGATCTGCATAAGGTGCCAGTTGCCTACAGGAAGAATTTAAGCTACTGCCGTGACTTGCAAAGTTTTAAACAGCTTTTCTAAGAGACTACATCTCCAACTACGAACCTGCCCAGTTACTTAAACCAGCAGAAAAGGTCCTTTTGAAAATAACCCCACTGCCATAAGTTCAGGTATCTGGTATGTACTAAACAACTGTCTCCTGTGTAGTTTGCAAGGTATGGAATAGTGAAAGCTAGCTCTCACACACTCAAAAGCAAATATCCTGAGAGTGGTTTGGGCCATGACCAGACAGATGAACACTGTCCCTCTAGTCTTTAAAAAAAAAAAAAGTAACTTCTAGCCTTTTAGGTAGTGTAAGTGGGAGAAAGCGGTGCAAGGATATGGACATTTATTGCATCATAAATATAACTTCCATTTAATACACAGTAGTTGCTGGATTTTTTTTGTAATGGCTTCTTAGTTTTTCTACAATGAATTGAATGTTCTTATACCATTGTTTGCCTGTTTATCTATTCCAGTCTGACAGCCAGACAAGAATGAACTCTTCAAGGAGGTGCAGTTGGTCACCTGACTGCCTGTATTTAGGAAATGGGAAAAAAAAGTGTCCCTGTTACCAAGCTTTTAATTGTTAATTATGTTAATAGTATTTTATTGATATATTCTTAAAATTGCATTGATTTTACAATTATATTTTACATTTTGCTGTGGAGAAAGTAAAACAATTGATAAACACCAATAACAGAAAGGACTAAATGCAAGATTCTGTGCATGCACAGCTGGGATTTTGATAGAAGCTTCTGTCATCTTATAATAATAATTGAACTCAAGCTACTATTCTAGCCAGTCCATGGAGAGGATAAGTTGAAGACCACACTAAATCTTCAGAAGATGCACTTACATTGGAGAGCAGGTGTATTTAGATCAGTGTTGTCAAACATGGGCAGAGTTGTGATGTGTGGACTTCAGCTTCCAGAATTCCCCAGCTAATATGGCCATTGTTAAGAACTCTGGGAGCTGAAGTTCACATATATCAAATCAACTGAATATATCATCTTTATAAAACTCTTTTAATGATGTGCCAATATGTTCATTAACAATTCTTGAGCAACGTAAGAGTCCTAAAAGTACTCTCCTAAAAGGGAGAGCCACAGACTGGACAACCAGTATGTAAAAGGTATCTCAGCCCATAGAAGGAGGGAGGGCATGGGAAATGTTTCAGAAGGGACCCTCCCTAGTTTTCTGGAGAGTAAAAGGAAAGGAGGGGAGAAATACTTTCAGTCTTGCAAGTTTCTGTTAATGTAACCTTACAGTAAAGATAGAGCTAGTACACCTGGTTGTGCTTCTTGTCTAGACTACCTCAAATGGCTAACAGGTTTAGACTGTTTTATATTACTAATTCCCAGTCAGATCTGTTGTTTTTGAAAAACATAATATTGTAAGCCACAATACTTTTAGGACTGTCATGATGCTCAAGAATTGTTAATGAACATATTGACACATTATTAAGAGTTTTCTAGAGACAATGTATTCAGTTGGAAATAACACAAGGAGATCTTGATTTCTAGATCAGAGTACCAGGTTAACTTTAAAAAACCCAGAAATTTGTAAGGCAGCCCAACTCTATAACGACTCTAGGCAGTATACAGTAAAAACAATCACACAATACAATTAAAGCAAAAACATCAACCAAACCCAAAGAGCAGAAGAAAAGCAACTAATAAAAGAAAATCAAACCTGCCACCCACCCTCACCCAAGGCCTGGGGAAAGAGCCAGGGTTTTAGAGCGCTTCTGAACATGGCCTGGGTGGGGGCCAGATATATCTCCTAGGAGGGAATGGTGCTCCGGAGGGCAGGTACTGCAACAGAGGACACTTCCAAGGTGCCATCAGATCATGCCGTTTAATGGATGGGACCTGGAACATGCCAACTCTGCCTAATTGTACAGTCCAGGCAGAAACCAAGAAACACAGATGGCCCTTTTGATAACCAGGCAATACATCATTAAGGGGTTAATAGGTAATAACTCAATAATTATGCTAAGTAATAGCAGTAAGCGCTTTCACATGTTTGTGTTTGTGATTTGTATGATTAAGAAACTAAACATTTATTTTTATTACTTAGTATATTTCTGAAATGTAAACAAACATTTACAGAAATGTAAACAAACATTTCAATTCCACAAGATGGCAGTCTCAACCACCTTTAGCTTCTGAAAGATTGACAAAACTACTCATAATATAAGAATCTCCTATAAGATAAATACAATGAATCAAGAGACACCAATTCAATGAAAATCAAGTTGGATTAATTTTATGAATCAATTCAAATTGCATTAATGATCCAAGCCAATGATTTGAGATTGAACTGATGGTACATCTCTCGTGGCAACTTTTATTTAATAACAGTTATTATCTATTAAAATGGAATTCTTTCTGCATATATTCTACATCAGGCATTGTTCAACTTTAAGAGACTGCAGCTACTTACATATTATTTTCTTCTTAGTTATATCCTATAAAGTGAATTGTTTCGTAAAAGTCTTGATAGCAAATTACTGAATTATGTGAATTATGTCATCATGTTTCTTCCATATATTTGCATATATTTAATGCACAGAAATATATTTTATCTAGATTTATAAAGAAATAAGAAAAAGAGTTAAAATATTTTGGAATATATATGCTTTCTTTCATTATAATTTTTCTTTAATTCATTTAAACATTACCTTGAAAGTTGCATTTAATTTAACTTCATCATTAACTGTGAAACATTTGCAGTTGGTTCAGTTAAGATATATTTGTGTCGACAAGATGCTAGGGGTTTTATGTTGTTTTTTTTTGGAGGGGGTAAAGCATATATAATTCAGAAAGTAAAATAAGACAGCTTGATTGTAGTACATTTCTATTTTATTGATGCAGCATTTATGATATTCCACAAAATGAGGCTGGAATCTTCTACAGACTTAACAAAGGAAAGCACTGCTGGCCTGATAGACAGGCATGAAATAACCAAAAAGGAAAAATCCATGGAACTTATTCCTAAGTGGAGATACATACAATTGCACACTGCTCATATAGCATCTTTTGTTCATGACAGCTACAGGTAGTCCTCATTTAGTGACCACAATTGGGACCAGCAACTTGGTCATTAAGCGAAGCAGTCGCCAAGTGAAAAATGAGACAGCAACTGTGCTTACGATTTTACTTCAGCTTTCCTTTGCTCTACAGCATCAGAAGGATATGATCCCAAACAGCCCGGTGAGCCCAAACAGCAGAGAGGGTTTCTGAAACTCAACAGCTTAATAAATCTTACAACCCGTTTTCCCCAGTCCCTTGCCCTTTGGAATGCTCACTGCAGCATTGGGATAATTAGCAAGAAGAGAATTAACATTTGTATTTACATTCATTGAAGGGATTACAAGAGAGAGTAAGCAGGCACACAATGGGGAATACACATTGAAAGGAATGCACTAGCACCTATTGTTTGCTTAGCCTGTGAGAGCAGCTTAGGAGACAAACAGAAGTCTTTAGTGTGAAACTGATTAGGGTCTTGTCAATTTCAGACAGCAGCTGCTAGCAAGCTAATTAAGGTCAGAGCTGAACTTGTTAACTTGTGGTTAGCTCTTTTCAGGGGCATGATCCACTGCGGATAAAAGCAGCTCGGGAAGAGTTTAAGCAATCTCTATGCTCTGCAAGGGGGGAAAAAGGAAAAAATGGGTCAGGTACTGGACAACACATACTAACTGACCATAATGGCAAACACATGACTGAGAGAGAGACACATCGAAGGTCATAAATGCGAGCACTGGCCACAAAGTTACTTTTTCATCACTGTCATCATTGTGAATGGTCGCTGTCCAAGGCAGTTGCTAAATGACAACTACCTGTACTTGAAAATATATTTCGGAGAAAAATTGCATGCAGAAAACAGCCCAACTGATGTGAGTTGGAAATATGTTAAACTCTCACATATAAGCATAGAGTCTCTGAAGGCATTTGGGTGTCAACACACTGTGCCAGTTGTAACTACTTTGAATAGATGCTTAAAGCCACTATTCTTTGACAAGTGTTAACTGCTTTAGAATATACCATAAAAATTTAGTATTAATGAAAGCTCTAAAGTTTACTCTTTTTACCAGCACTAAATTAAGGCAAGTACTGTATATTTCATTGTCTATAAACAATTTGACTAAATAAATAATTCATATAATATATCATCATAATGTAAAATGAGTTAACCCCAAACAGAATCCTCTACTGTGCTGAGAAAGCCTATACAGCACAATATACATCAATACAGAATCAAAGCTTCACAGATGATATGGTTGGCATATACAACACAAGCCCAATCAGAAAGTTATGGGTCTTAGCATACTCTATTATTATACTTGCATTTATCTTGATATGAAGATTTGTGGTCAGCTATAATGTAACAGAGTTTAACATCTGCTATAAGTACTCTGCTTCAACTACAAAAGACTTAACGGCAGAATAATTCAGTTCACAATTTGAGTGGATTATTTTGCAGTTATATTGGGTGAACAAAACTCTGTGATAATCAGTTTTACCTTTAACACATGTATGCAAGTAATGTAGTACAGAATCTGGCACAAAAGCTATCTTCTGAACAACTTTTCATTCTATTATTCACTGAATAACTGACAGCACTGAACAAGTGGTATTTACAACCGGTCCTAGAAGTTCCAGCCATCCCAGCACCCCCACAGAAACGTGATTGTGATCTGGGCACTTGGCAACCAGCTCACACTTACAACGGCTCCAGCATCCCACAGTCATGTGATCGCCATTTGCGACCTTCCCTGACAGAATCTCACAAGCAAAGTCAATGGGGAATCAGGCAAGTCACTCTTGTAAGTCACTCCCACTCCCGCCGCTTTTTCTCCTGAGGAGCCCTGCTATGGAGTACAAGATCCCAGCAAACTTGTATTCCATAGCATGCCTGCCCACAGTACCCCCATGCACTCCATAGCACGCACACACTTGTCCAGCCATGTTCATGCCTCAGCAGCCATTTGTGCGCCCTCCCACGCTCGGTAGCAGCCACCCCCTTCCCAGTCGTGCTCTTGCCACAGCAGCATATAGGTGTAAATTCCATAAGTAATTCATCAATCCAAAGGACTTTTTTATTTTATTTTATTTTATTTAACAGATTTATACGGCCACCTATCTCACTGAATGTGGCTCTGGGCAGCATACAACCAACAATTAAAACAATGTCAGTTATTAAAAATTTTAAACATAAATAAAAAATAAATTTCGCATTAATATAGGAATATCCCTAAGAACAGAAATCAAACAAGGGACAATATTCATTTTAATAACATCAATTTTTGTCCCACAAGCTTAAAGGAATTCTAACCCATTTGTTCACATCCAGTTTCTAAAGGATTCAACATATTTATTTCCACATATTTGGAAATGTTTTTGGGTATACAGTATAAAACCCCAGATATATAATAAAATCAGTAGAAAACAAAAAAAAAATCTCTTTACATAGCTGTATTGATATGTTAGAGACCAAGGAAATAAACAAGATTTATCCCAATTTATCTTATAATGAGAATACTTTCCAAAATACTGTACAACCATTATAAAATTAGGCAAAAAAGTAGCATACTGATCCAAAACTGACAAAATATCATCAGCATACAGAAATAATTTATATTCACACCCTGCCACTGTAATACCCATAATATCTAAAGATGGCCTTACCATGGTAGCCAAAGGTCCAAGAATCAAATTAAATAGCCAAGGTGAAAGAGGGCAGCCCTCCTGACAGACTGAAAAGAGTCTGAAAACATTCAATATGTTTTAACTCTGGCACCCAGTTGCAGATAATAAATCACAACCCAATGAATAAAATCTAGTAGAAAGCCATATTTAATCATCACTTGCTTTAAAAAATTAATCTGAACCAAATCAAAGGCTTTTTCTGTATCCAAAGATACAGCAGAGTCCATTTTTATCCCTGGCTATATCCATTACATCAATTAGTAAACATAAATTTTCTGATGCCTTTTCCTACATGGGAAAAGAGATGCTAGGTGTTCAAGCTGGCTTTAGAAAAGGCTGAGGAACATGAGACTTTTTTTGCTGATGCACGCTGGATAACTGAGAAGACCAAAGAATACCAAAAAGAAGTCAGTTATACGCTTCACTGATTATAGAAAGGCCTTTGATTCTGTCAATCATGTCAAGCTGTGGAACATGCTTAAGAAAATGGAAATCCCAGAACATCTCACTGTCCTCACGCAAGCCTATATACAGGTCAGGAAGCCACAGTATGGAGAGAAGATGGTGAAATAGACTGGCTCCAGCTTGGCAAAGTAGTGAGATAAGGCTGTATACTCTCACCTTATTTATTCAACCTATATGCTGATTAAGGCTGTTGAGAGCCATCCAACCTGAGGGATCCAGCATCCTGCACTCTATCATCAATCATTTTATACTTCCATCCATGTGGTTTTCTTGGTAAAAATACAGGACTGGTTTACCATTGCCTTCCCCCACACAGCTTTAATTGATCCCTTTGCCACTGTCACTTAAGTGATCATCTGCCTCCAGCATTTTCCTATGTCGCTGCTGCCCCATATAGGTGCCTACTTGCTTTAGCTGGGCAGTGGGATGGCCTTCATCCTTTGGATGATCCTGCTGGGAATATATACTGTTGGCACACATTCCTAACATTCTTCTCTCATTCCTCCCGGGAACATTCCCCCACCCCCATGAGGAAACCAGGAGACCATGACTTCTAGTCTTGCCTTGGGTACAAAGCCAGCTGGGTGACCTTGAGTCAATCACTCTCTTTCAGCCTTGGGGAAAAAGGCATTGGCAAACCATTTCCAAAATCTTGCAAAGAAGATTAGGGAGTAGTCCAGGCAGTTGCTAGGAGTCAAAGAAAATATAGAAAGAATGATTATAGACCTCCAACAATATATGTGTCAACAAGTCTATAAAGGTTCTGTACCTTTCAATTGGGAGTCCATCTGGTCTGGCCTTTTGCCCAATTTCACAGATTGCAACGCCCCTGTAATTTCTTGTAATGTTAATGGTTACAGCAATTTATTTTTATCTTCATAATATCTTCTCATAAAACTGATAATGAATATATTGTGTCTTGGTAAGTAACTGTCTATCATTGGCTTGAATTCCATCTATAAGAGCTCATTGTTTTTGTTGTTTCAGACAATAAGCTAATAACTTTCTAGCTTTCTCTCCTAATTCCCAATATTTTTGATTAATACATTTCAGAGAGTATTCCATTTGTTCTGTGTGTAGAAGCCCTAATTTAGGTTTTGCTGCTATATCAGGGAGGCATCTACTGTATAACGAAGGTGAATTTTTAACCATCTCCAACTGTATAAAATTAGATTGCCCAACTCTCTTTTTTGCTAAGGTGAAAGCAGTAACGAATCCCCTAATGGATGCCTTAAACACGTTCTAGAGAGTTACTGGGAGTTGAGCAGTATATAAATTTAATATATTATTATTATTATTATTATTACTACTACTACTACTACTACTACTATACACACAACAACATGAAATCACAGCTGCCAGTTCTTTAGCTGGTATTGGCCTTCATTCACATCGAGTTCTTCCTAAGAACCTAAGGTATTGTAATGTATCAGCATAGTGTATGTGTAGATCTAAGCAGTGTGGTCTTTTGAAATTGACAGATGAAAATTTTGCCAATGCGCATTTTCTAAGTGTCATTCAAGGCTTTTTGGTATGGCACCCATGTGACAATAACCACTGGGACCACCACTGCTGGTTTATGCCATAATCTTTCAACTTCAATTTTCAGATCTTGATACTTTGTGACCTTCTCTAATTCTTTGTCTTCTACTCTACTCTCCCCTGGTATTGCCACATCAATTATCCACGCTTTCTTCTTTTCAACCATAGTTAAATCTGTTTGTATTTGAAAATCCCACATCATCATCATCATCATTTGGATTTGGATTTATAGAGCCACATATTTCATAGCAGGGTCTCCGGGCAGCATAAAAAGATTTGAAACCATCACAACCATCACAAAAGTACAAACTCATGATGCCCCAATTAAACAATAACCCTCAAAACAAAATCATACCACCAATATCAATAGAGCTTGCCTAACTGCCTGGTCCTAGAGCCTGAGGAACAGCCAGGTCTATAAAGTCTTATGAAAGGCTAACAAGATAATAATGTATTATTAATAGAGCCCCGGAGGGCGGGAGGGTTTTCCTTCTTAATATATTCCACAAAAATATAATCTCTTAGGAGAGAAATATTCAAATACCACCTAGAACTGATTGATTTATAAATGTTAAATTTTCCAGAGTTACTCGATTGTGGTCTGAGACTGAAGCCGGGCTTATTGCAAAGTCTATAACTTGATCTACTAAAGCAATTTTTAATATATATATATATATATATATATATATATATATATATATCTAATCTGAAATAATTTTGATATTTGTACAGGGGAAAAAAAGTATATTAGTTACATTTTGGATTTTAAAATGTCCACATCTATTAACTTATATTCCAGTACATTTGGTTGTTTTGTTGTTTATTTGTTTAGTCGCTTCCGACTCTTCGTGACTTCATGGACCAGCCCACGCCAGAGCTTCCTGTCAGTGGTCAACACCCCCAGCTCCCCCAGGGACAAGTCCGTCACCTCTAGAATATCATCCATCCACCTTGCCCTTGGTCGGCCCCTCTTCCTTTTGCCTTCCACTCTCCCTAGCATCAGCATCTTCTCCAGGGTGTCCTGTCTTCTCATTATGTGGCCAAAGTATTTCAGTTTTGCCTTTAATCTCATTCCCTCAAGTGAGCAGTCTGGCTTGATTTCCTGGAGGATGGACTGGTTTGATCTTCTTGCAGTCCAAGGCACTCTCAGAATTTTCCTCCAACAACATTTGGTTGTAGTTCCTTTCAATTTTGAAAAATATTTTTGAATACTTTTACCTGACTGAGAATCTTGAATTAAGTTAAAATCTCCAACAAAAAGTATATATCAATGATTTGCAGAATATAGTATGGAGCTATGAAATATTTTAAGAGTGTTCTTAATGGAGCCATAAAAGTTAATCAAAATAATAGTGAGAGTAGCTATCTCAATTATCAAAAATATTAAGCATCCTTCATAATCACAGTATTAATATTCCACATCAATTTTAAGACTCCTGTTAAATATAAATACCCCATATGCTTTATATGAATAGTCACTAATATAGGTTTGTTCAATCCAGCTCCTAGATCTCAAAAGAAACTGTTCATTAGGTAGTAAAGGTAAAGGTTTCCCTTGACGTAAAGTCCAGTCGAATCCGACTCTAGGGGGCGGTGCTCATCTCCGTTTCTAAGCCTTGGAGCCGGCGTTGTCATAGACACTTCCGGGTCATGTGGCCAGCATGACGACTCGGAACGCCGTTACCTTCCCGCCGAAGCAGTACCTATTGATCTACTCACATTTGCATGTTTTCGAACTGCTAGGTGAGCAGGAGCTGGGACGAACAACGGGAGCTCACCCCGCTGCGCGGTTTCGAACCGCCGACCTTCCGATCAGCAGCTCAGCGGTTTAACCCGCAGCGCCACCGCGTCCCTGTTCATTAGGTAGACCATGCATTTATTGCAACAGACTATCTGGTTGCAATTTTTCTAGCTTGTTACAAATTTGTCTGCCCCTCTTTTTTTTTAATCTAGGCCTATTTACACTACAACTAACTACTTTAAGTACCATATTATCTTGTAGACAAAATATTTGTTAAGGTTAGCTTCCCAGCATTACGATCACAAACAAACAAACAAATAAATGTTGCATCGTATTAAGTTTACTGAATAGCAATTACATAAGAAAAAAGGATACAAGTGCTAAATATGGAATTAAGTTTTTAAAAATAAACAGAATGCAAAAAATAAAACAGAAAAAAGGGTACCCACCACCACTGTGCTAATATTAAAAGAGAGATCGAGGAAGAGAGATATCCATTTTAAACCTCTGGTTTCGTTGAGATTACTGCCTCCCAACCCACCCCCAACCTGAGAGGGAGGGAGGGAGGGAGGGAGGGAGGGAGGGAGGGAGGAAGGAAGGAAGGAAGGAAGGAAGGGACGGACAAACAAAAGAGAACCAAAGTTGTTATTAATCAGATAAGCACAGAGTCTGTTAAAATACCACAGCACCGGATGGGTTGAAATATCTTTTGATCTTCTGTCCGAGAGGCAGAAGATTGTTAACTACCCCACCAAAAAAGGGTGGGGTCTATCGGTCTTATATTCTGCATTATGTGCCTTAATTATACCTTGAACAATTAATAATTTTTTAAAAATTTAAAAAGAGTGGGGGGATCTGATTTCTTATTTCTTGCAAGCCTTTCTATAACTGAAGCACCAGAGTGTTTCAATTCAATAGCTGGTCTTGAGAGCTGTAAAGAGTAGTCTCTAGTACTAGACTTCAGAAATTTAACAATTATAGGGGCAAATCTCCATGAGGGATAGGCTTTGTTTTTGTAAGCATCCATTATCTCAAGTTAAGCATTAACAATAATGCTTTTCAATGTTTCCAAATCTTGGTCAAATTTAGGAGCTTAAGTTCATGATACTAAGTTCTCCATGGATCCCAAATATGTCAATCTCCAAACTTGTAAATTTACTGTCCATCTGCTTAGAAATGGACTGAAGATTGACCATTAATTTAAAACATGTTATCTGAGCTTTCTGAGATAATGATACATCAGGATTTAATATAGGTCTATCTAAACCATTGGAGCTTGGAGCAGAGCCATTGCTCCTTCCTCTCTATCCAAGATTTTAACATATTTACAAGCTCATCCAGCATTTTTCCCTCTTCAATTTCTGAAGTGATTGGCTAAAGGGGAAGCCATCTTCATATTATGAAGCTTATCATTAAAATAATGTTATATCCAAGTTATTTAAGGCAAGCTGAAAGAGTTCAGGCATAAATCACTCACCATTCAGCTATCCATCCACAGAGGTGGAATGGAGTAAAGAAAGGCAACCATTTATGGAGCCATTTATACTGAAAGTCACCAACAAAGGTATATGTGGCTAGCATCAAGAATATTAAAAGAATAGACAACATTATAAAATAAGCTGAAATAGATGGTGATTATTTACTTTCACAACAGTATAACAATTATATAAATTTATATGTGTGCATTGAAATGAAAAAAAAAGAACCCCTATTTTACAAACCACTAGATCAGAATTCTGCACAACATCAAACTCTGCTGTTCATAAACTCATATAAAAAGTATGCTTAATATCCTGGAAATCTCAGTTAAACCAAATAATTATTAAAGCATGCTTCCAGGTGTCTCCTGGGCAACATTTAAAGAAAAACAAAATACAAATATATTTCTCTTGAATTTTTGCTTCACATTATTTCTTGCATTAAAAGTCACTTTATCTAATATGTACTAGAACTATTAAATGAATAGTACAAAGATTCACCCACACAAGCAAGTTTAAGTACTTGGGTTCAAATAAGCACAATGTATGCAATGTATGCTGTTCTTACAGCTTTTATCGGAATAAAAAGAAAATAAGTCATCCGTGATTATAACAATGCCATAATGAGAAGATAAATGTGAAAGATGCTACATGAAAAATTAAAGCCTGTCAGCTCTTTCAGTCAGTGAAAAAAAGCAAACAGAAAATTACAGGGTTCTTCTGTGTGCCTCTTTTGCCTGCTTTGGAGACACTGTTGTAAGCCATACAATTAAGAGTCTTAACAAGCAGGATCTCTAGTAATAAATCCATTCCCACATTATATAATATAGCTACCCAGATTTTTGTACTATGTGTTATATAAACTAGTATGAAATCTGTGTTATAAATATATCCACATACTAATACAGATTTAGATTCTAGAGACAATAAAATACAATATATTATATATAAATTTGATTCATTCTCTTCTCTTCTGTCCAATCATATAACCTGCCAGTTATTATTATCTTGATCATATACATTCAACTTCAATTCAAGTAACAGATACAAATAAATGGGTCGGGTTAAAAAAAATTTGAATCCAAACAACATCTGATGGTTTTGGGAACATATTCTCCCTCAATCTCTTCCTTAAACACTATGTACAGTATAGTATACACTATGTAGGATCCTTCTATACTACTAAAATTATTAACAAAAAATACTTCAATTCTAGACATTTTTACTGGCTTCCAAATTTACTCAATTGTCTCCTTAGGTAGATATTATCTTATCAGGTCCTTACTTTAGTTTCAATTCAACCAATTAAAATTTATATGATATCATCTTCAGGTAACTACAGGACAAGATAATAATTCCACCACCACAAGAAGCTTGGTCTCAAAGGGGAAAAAAAACTTGCTCCTTTGTCTCCTATCTTTAAATGCTAACAATGCCCCAGGGCAATTAATCAGATAAACTGGTTACTGTCACACACTACTGCTAGATGCCTGCCCTTCTTATTTGTTATTAGAAGCTAGTTTAAGTATAAATTATCATTTCATTTGAATAACCAGATTTAGATAAAAGATTACATGTTACTTGTCTAGAAGATAGGAACTCTAACACCACTTATTGGAAATAAAGATACTGTACTTTGAAACTCATCTTAATTCCAGAATAAGTATTCTTAAAATATTAGTCTAAGAATAATTTTTTTTTAAAAAACCCTCTAACTCTTGTGAAACTATGAACACAGTAACATCTGATACATAAAAGTTGCCAAAAATCAGACAATATTTCATACTTACAGCAGTGCCTGAGGTTAGAATGATGAATTACCAGAAACTTGTCTCAATACACACTCTGCCATAAAAATGCACTACATATCTTTGAACCAGCTACTCTACTTTAGCCCAATATATCTCACCACAGGAGAAAAGGAAAAAGGAAAAAAAATAGTTGATATAGAAATATAATGTAAGATTATTATGATTAGGGCTCACTATAATATTTATGAGAAATTAACCATGAAAAACAAAGAACCAGTTTGATTTTGAGACTTCTAGGCTACTACATAAATGCTAAGGAACTGCTAATTTACACAAGGTTTATTAACAAAAATTATCCTTAACTTGATGATTCAGGATGAACAGTTTTTCAGGAAGATAAAGAAGTACACATCTTTAAATACAGAGTATAAATTAATTTCATTACAATATACCATCCTTACCACAAAAAAAAAAAGACCTAAAGTCAGGAAAAAAAGTATGCAAAAATTCTGTACAAGATACGCAAAGAGATAATTAGGAATCACCTGACTATCCTAAATGGGTAGTCCTTTAAGTATCTAGGACCAGATCAGTTACATCTGAGTCTTGAAGGAGCTTGTGGACTTCATATCAGAGGCTCTTTCTGTGATTTTTGAGATCTTGGGTATAGATTGAAGAAGAGGACTGGAGAAAAGCAAACGTTTCTATCTTCAAAATGAGGGGAAAAACAGGACCCAAGTAACTAGATTGGTCACCAAGACATTGCTACTGGCAAAATTCTGAAACAACGTTTCAAAAGACAACAGTTATTTCCTGCCAAGATTTCTGTATTAACTAAAAGGTTTCCAATTCCAAACTATGACAAAGAAACAGTTTTACTTCTTTGAAAGCTTTATAGAGTAACTTGTCCAAATATTTGGCATTCCAGACAACACACTTTTATGATTAAATTATGACTTCAGAATGTTTCATATAGATCAAAAGTTCTCTAAGTTGCTTTAAAGACAGAGTTGCTTAACAAAACTAATAGGTCTTATTAATTAGGCTCTTAGGTGAAAACATACACACAAAATCTAGGATAGAGATATCTCCAGTATTAAGAACATTAAGTATAAAACTTTAGAGTAGGATGTCAGGCTGTACCTACCTAACAATTACAATTGGGTGCTGCTTGCTTGAGGTGGAAAACACCACATTAACAATGGATCAGGGAAAAACAACTTAAGATTGCCTCAGTATGGGTTGGGGATAAGCTGAAGGCAATGTTGTAGCAACACAACAGAAGAAAGAGGTGGCTGGGGCTTGCCTGTCCTATGGTTAGACAGAAGTGTGGAAGTCTTGCTGTAATCAGCTAGCATATACACTTCACAAGAAAGCTGGAAACTATATTCCTCACAATAACAATCCAATGAGCTCTTGAAATTTCCCTTCTGATTCCATTCATATATCATCCTTTATATTTTCAAAAAGCTAAATACATTTTATTTAAAGACTGAGAAAAAGTAGCCTTATATAAACTAAATGATCTGTAAATAATGACCAACTTATATTAGAACTTTTTAGTTGTTAAGTGGTTACAAATGATTTATTTCACCTCAAACCTGAAAAATACAGCAGCAGTGAATAAGCCTAGACAGAAATGAAACAACTTATAATGATATTAAATGTAACCAATAAACGAGTGACTAGGTCTTTACACAAGTGAGTATGACCTACTGATACAGGGAACATTCAAAGTTATAAAGGAATCTGAGGGAAAGGGCCTGGCTTCCACGAAGGGAAGTTCTGTTAAGCATACCAGAAATCAACTTCAGCCAAATGATAGAAATAACTTGAAGTTGTACACAGTTGTTATCTAATGCTTATAATGCTGAATTATACTAAGTATTCAGCAAGTAAGAAGTTATGGGAACAAGTTGTACACAAAACAAACTTAGTATCATTTTTGGTGTCTATCCTCAGCTATTCTAATTTTTTAGAATATAGCCTTTCCAGAATGGAAATACTGATTTTATTAACAATATAATCAATCTTGGACTGAACTTACCTTTATCAGTGATTTAAAGACCAAATGAAAATCTACTGAATATTTTTCTTTTTATTGAGGTTACAGTTGCTTATTAGAAAGATCAAAACAGACATACATTTAAAAGCTATGCATAACTGACCATAGCAAAACATTTAATTAATAGAGTACAGGTAGTCCTCGTTTAGTAACCGCAATTGAGACCTGCAACTTGGTCATTAAGCAAAGCAGTCACTAAGTGAAACCACAACAGTGCTTATGGTTTTACTTCAGCTTTCCTTTGCTTTACAGACCTGTGAAGGTCATAAATACAAGGACTGGTCACAAAGTTATTTTTTCATAACCACTGTAGCAGCCAACAATTGCTAAACAAGGCAGTTGCTAAACAAGGACTACTTGTAAAAACTATAAAGGATAGCTCATATTTAGATGATTTTGCCATTAAATGATCATAACGTATTTTTAATACAAATAGTAAATTGGATTCCATTCATTCACCAATTTGTCTTAGTACATTTTAGGTTGCTATTAAGTTCATGACTGATTCTTTGCAAATTACTCTTGGAAGTTAAGTAACATTTCAAAAAGAAGCCTTACATTGTTAACACAATATTGGAGCAGAGAAGGAAATCAGAGATCCTCTACCCTAACCATTCACTGGGCTCAAAGCAGTACCCAGGGAGGAAGTTGTCATATTCCTAACAGCTGCAGAGTTGATGAATAAAAGCTACAGCTGAAAATAAGTAAAGAAATATGAGTAAACACGAGGGAGGAAATAACTTTAAGGGAGTATCAGTTTCCTCAGAATAAGAACCCTCAGAGTTTATAAGGGCAGGGAAGCCAGCCAAGGATAAGCATGTCATACTGACTCCGTAAGAATGAGGAAAAAAGGAGCTTCCATGAGCAGGTTAGTGGTGTCTGAGTTTCTGGAAAAAAAACTGCTGACCCAGAGTAAAGATGCCAACAGTGCTGCAACAGCTATTCAAAGCATTTGTCGCCAGCCTGAAGATAAGGCTTATTCCTCCCTTCCTTGATGCTGATTTAATTTGGGGGAAGACATCAATAGAACACTGCTGTCAGAGGTTTGGTTTCCCCTAGTTTTGTCCTATATTGTTAGATTTTATGCAAAATACATGAAGCAGGCATTTGATCTTTTCTTCTGTAGTAAAGTCCAGATCTGAAACACAATCCTTCGTCTTTTTGCAAGACAAGAGTCCCAGCTACTGTTAGAAATAATTCCTGACTGCCTCCTTGGTTGCATCTTAAATATCAAATGCATTTCTTATTTTTAAAATCTTAATAGCCCAGTAGTGCAAATAGTTTGATCCATATGTGTGTTAAATGCATTACTATATTTTCCACTTACAGGTTTATTACCCACATGTTATTAAACTATCACTGAATATTTTAATTCCCATTAAGAAATTAACATTATGGTAAATTGTGAAAAGCCTCTTTGTGATATTCTGCTCATTTTGTTTGCTTAATTGTGTTGGATATACTCACTAAACGTACATTTATAAGCAATATTAGAATTTAAAATTGAAATTCCTTTAAAAATGGAGACAACATAATTGATAAACTTACCAGATATTCCTCCAGGTATATTTAAAGAAAGAAGAAACCTAAGATGCTTTACAACTGTCCTTCAGAATAGGAAGGTTTAATACTGATTGGCTATTCCATTTCGTCTGGAGGTCTTTTTGGATTTGGGCAAAGGTTTTGTTCTGCTGATGATTCTAAAAGGATATTGGCGTCCATTGATAACAAAATGGGAATATAATTTATTTTCTAATAATATTTAGAATAATTTAGAATAAGAATTAGTAAAAAGCAGTGAAAAGAAAAATGCGAAGTAGAAAGTAAAGCTAAAAATTTAAAAATCTACAATTGTTAGGGCTTCCATATGAGGTTTCCTCAGTATTCCCCACCTAAGCCAAGGTAGCCAATCTCATCCTAAACAACAGAAATTCTATATTAAAAAAATAGAAATTATTTATTTCAGATTATCTCAAAACAACAAACCAACAGGCTGTGGATAAAAAAATGTATTATTCACCTCAGAATCCTGAGATAAATGCAAAATCAGGGTAGAAAGAAAACTTTAATCTCATTTTAAGTATTCTGTTAATGTTTATGGATGCAGAGTTGGCAAAATCCTTATTTTCTTTGGTTTCTGCTGCAAAGATCCTGCTGAGTAATAACAACAATGCAGCTATGATCCTATACTGAGATCTCAAAAATCTCACAGCAATTGGACTGGTTTTGGGAGCTGAATGGAAATAAAAATCAAGCAGTAACTGTATTTAATTTCAAGTTTATGATCCTACTACTACAGGTAGTCCTCGCTTATCACTCATTCAGACTTTGAAGTTACGACGATACTGAAAAAACTTTACAGCCAATTTATGACCATTGACAACATTTGCAGTCCCTCAGTCACATGATCACCATTAGTTAGTACGCATTGTCCTGTATCTGAACTGTTGTTTCTCCTTGCAGAGTAGAGACTGGAGAAGAAGGGATTAGAGGAGAGTAAGCAGACACACAATGGGGAACACACATCAAAAGCAATGAGCTGGTGCCAACAGCCATGAGCATGCTCGGCAAACAGACAGTATATTCCCCATTGTGTGCCTACTTACTGTACTCTTTTCTAATCCTTTCATCTCCAATCTCTCTGCACTACGCTATAAGTCCACTTATAGACAGAGGAGAAATTGCCTACAGGAATTGCTTGGTGGGCTCCTTCTTTTCTGGGAAGGGTGATGGGAGAAGAGGGGCTGTGGTTGGCAAGTGGGAGGGAGAGGAGAGCAGAAAATGTTGGAGTGATTTGGGCATCGATGGGGTGAGGGAGAGGCACAGGGATGTTTCCTCTCTATTGCTTTGCAGACCTGGGTTGGCCGATGCATTTGGACCTAAGGGGATTGGCGAGGGGAGAAGGAGGGGTTTCCAGTTGTGCATATTGCAGGGGGGTATCCTTAGCCCAATATGGGTGCTGGAAAGTGGGGAGGGGAAAGCAGTAAAGGAAGGGATTTCCCTGAGGGTCCTGTTGCACACAGCCCCCAACTGGAGCAGAGTGGCGAGGCGGCTTTCCTCATCTGCTGCTCCTGTCTGGAACCTTTACTCCTGCATAACCGCAGGGGAGACAAGGCGTCTGCCTTGGAAAGATGCCCATCCACTCCTGTGCATCTCCTCCCAGATGACCCCAGATCCAAAGGGACCCAAAGGGGCACCTTCCCAACCTCCTTTGACATTCTGAGTTGCATGTAGCTTGAGTCTTCGCCCCAACATGCTTGCAAAGGGGAGCTGCCAGTGGGTGGTTGGCTGCCGGCTTAGGCTATGCCAGCTCAGGACCCAATGAGCTTTTTCTGTTTGGGCAGGGTGGGAGCTGTGGGGGAAAGTTAACTGGCCTTGCCAAAAAGATGGAACCCGCACAGTGATAGCTGCTTCAGAGCGATTGATGGCCATCCAACACAGTCTCTCTCAAACCCCACCAAAGCCAAGTGGCACTGGGCAGAGCGAGAGGCAGCTCTGCAGCCATTGCCAAGTCTGCTGCAAGGAAAAGTTTGACTGAAAGGAGGGGACTATGAAGGGGCCAGGATCTAGGCAGTGGCTGCAGAGCTGCCTCTCATTCTGCCCAGTGCCAAAGAGCCACCTGTCGCTCTGCTCAGCGCTGCCTGGGACTGATTGATGGCCAGCTGACAGAGCATTTCCCATGCCCCATCAATGTTAATGTTTGTATTTACAGTGAATGTAAATATAAATATTAATTCCCTTCTTGTTCATTATCCAGCACCAGGGTGAGCATTCCAAAGGGTGGGGAAGTGGTTAGGAGACAAACAAAAGCAAAACGTATGAAACTGTTAACTTTTGTCAGTTTTGAGCTGGAAAGCACAGTTGTGATCACTTGATTTTCCACTCAGCAATCACTTTGCTTAGTGACCAAGTTGCAGGTCCCAACTGTGGTCATTAAATGAGGACTACCTTTATAGGGAAATCTCACCTGTAACTTTCTACGTGAATCAGTCACCCGGTTATTTGCTATTTTCTGATTTCTTGATACTGATTTAGTATCTAGTCAAAAAAAATTATCTTTCACATCATACACTACTTTTTGTTTTATTTATTTTTTATCCTGCCTTTATTATTTTTATAAATAAATGTTCACAAAAACAGTCATTTTAAAAGTATGTAAATCTTGGAAAAGAGCTTGTAAAAGGGTAAGTAAAACCACAGAATTTTCATTCTGTTAGTTTCTCACTTCAATCTACTGTAGAGGTTCTTCAGCCCACTCAAGAAACTATTCCTCTCTGAGAGGGAGAATCCTGCTTTGTCTATCTTCTCAATTTCAGAGTCAGAATTAATCAAGTAAGAAACAGGGCAGTAACATAACAAAGACAGACAAGAGGAATTTTCTGCTTACCAATTAAGTAGTAAAGCAGTCAAAAGATCAGGAGACAGCCCATAGCTTGGAAATGAGTTTCAAAAGCATTCTATAGTATATGCTGAGCATAAAACTAGTCGAAAATGCTGATGATATATTATGTTTTATTGATAACTGTGAATACTTAATACCAATATGCATTATTATAGTGCAAGAGTTTGGTAAATGATCCAGTTAAGACTCATATATTTCTAGGCTATGATGTATCTATAAAAATCAGTACAATTTGGGGGTTTAGTTGTTCAATATTTAATTCTTTTAAATATCATGAAATAACTATTCCAAGGAAACTTTAATCATAGATACAAATGTAGTATTTAACAAACTAATTGGGAACAGCATTCCAATACTCTCAAACCTCCATTAAATCTGAAAATAGGTAATTTGCAGCAATTTCTTTTGCATAATGATGCAAATAATGTGAATTACATCATTTGTGTTAATTTATATTATCTGTGTAATGTCAGTACATAAATTACCTAAATTGATGTAAGTAATGTAAAAAATAACATAATATATTGTTAAATTTAAGTTCCTCCTCTTAACTACTTTAGATGTAAAAGACCTGCCTGTTATTTTGGAGGGCTGTCTGGATTGAAATGTTGTCCATTGCATCTGAGGTCTGCTAAATGGGAGTCCATGAATCAAGGATTTATTTCATATTGAATTACTAACCTTGGATTAACACCATATAAACAGATGGGTTAAAGCTCCAATGAAGAAAGACAATTGTTGTAAAATTAATACTGTATCAAGGTTGATATGCATGCTTAGACATGTTCCTATGTTAATACCACTACAGTATTACAAGCAGACTGTAAGTTTTAAGCAATTTACTATGGAAGGACAAACCACTATCTTCTCTATCTCAACAAGTGTGACAGCTAGATCTGGCCAGTTTGAATCCAGACTGATCCATTACCATAATAATGTACTTAAGTTCAATTTTCCTCTTCTCCAAAAGTGAGAGGTTCTCAGCTCATTATGCTGTACAAGCAAGAGAAAGAGGTGCACGATTTGAACCTTGCTTGTATTATAAGCACAGTTGAAATTTTAATTATGTTTTACTGAAAAAGTAGATATAGTACAGTTATATATAATTTCTCACCTACAGTGAGAGCAAGAAACCTTCAAGTTTTAAATTGTTTTGTTTGACTTTTAGGCTAAAAGAGTGGGATAATTATAAGTCCAATGATATAATTTTTTCAGGCATCTGACAGGCTAACAGGGAGCATTAAGCTTCTCTGTAGCAAGATAAGTGATAGAGGGAAGCCTCATTGTCTCCCTCCTAATGATTGTAACGAACTAGTGGGAGGGAAAGATGCTTCCCTCCTCCCAATGATTCAGTTCTGAATCTGGATAAAGGAAAATAAATAAGTATGCCTATATGGATATATGTCTGAAAATCTGTGCAACTTAGGTCCTCAAGTGCAGTATCTAATATGTTTGTAAGAATCAAAATTCTTGCCAAGCCCATAAACAAAGGCAGTTGTTTATCTGTATATTCCTGGTAAAAAAATGTTCTCACTATACAAGTGAGAATCTCTTATCTGTAGATCATAAACAAACACTGGGGCTGTGCACATTTCAAAAATGATGCGGAAAAAAGGCTTCAGAACTCATGCAAGCGTAAGTTCTGAGCTATCACAAGCTGCTTAAATCTGGAGTCTTTTTTGTAAGACTATAGTGTAATCTGATCCAGCAGGGTTAGTAAAATCATTTTAAAAGGACCTTTGTAAAGCATATTGGAGTGGGTGAAACATCTCTCTGCAAAGTGTTAAAATAATCCTTTCTGGTTTTTCATTACAGCAGATGAGCTGGTTTAATTATTACTTTTATTAATAACATTAATTATTAATTTATTAACATTAGGCCTGTGCAACGAATCTGAAGAGAGTACTTCACAATGTACCTTGGTGTAGGAGAAGCACTTCTTCTGGAAACATTAAAACAGTCCCATCCTCCAGGATATTCAGCATGGTTGCTTCAAAATTCTCCCTAACTAACTCAACCTGTGTAGGTATGCACTTTCCTGCAGAAGCATCAGGGAACAGGGAAACCTTAGAAGCAGCCATACTGAGCTATCCAGAAAGTGTAGCAATTTTAACATTTTGCAGGGAGATGCTTCACACACTCCAACATGCTTTACAAAGGTCCTTTTTAAATGATTTTACTGACCCTGCTGGCCCAAATTACGTTATAGTCTAAAAAAAGATTCCAGATTTAAGCAACTTGTGATAGCTCAAAACTTACACAGAGCTGAAATCTTTAACTTATAAATTTACTGATGGTTTAAAACTAAATGATTTTTCTGCAATTTAACACTGCACTGCAATGGTACTGTATTTTTATATCAAATTTCAACAGGGTTTACCTAAGCCTGTAATGAAATATTTCTACCCAGGTCCAAGTTGCAAATGGTTACTAAAACCCAACCACCCACTAGAAAAATTCTGTTACTGTCACAGTCTGTCTAAAAGAAATGCTCAGTACTTTTTCTCTTCTTTTCCCTTTACATAAACCTCAGTAATTACACTTTACATGTATCAAGGAGGCTCATATTAGGGTTAGTACATCAGACAACATACACTTGTCCTTACTGATTTACCACTTTAGCTATAAAAGAATTACATTCTCAAAACAGGAATAGGTAGTGGATATTTTAAAATATTCACATTTATCCACAAATCTGTATCTATACAAATAACAATAATGCATTAATCTTGTATCTGAGCAATTACTAATATTATTCATAATAAATTAACATTTGCTGAACCACCACTATTTATAATTAAGATTTGTAAGGCCATTCAGAGTCACTGTTGAGTTGGTAGCCTTAGAAATCTAAATTATAATTAAACATAATTTTTTATTCAAATATAGTGGACAGGATCAGCCAGCAACAGTTCTATAGCATTACCGCATTTGTCTAAGCACAACAGAATTCTTATCATGAATTAAATTTAAGCACAGCTTCTATTTCCATTATTTAGAAGCACCAAGGACTTGTCAGTTACATTGTCTTCAGAACAATTGTTCTTAAATTAGCTGTGCAGAGTCTTTGAATAATCTTATCCTTAATCCTCTGAGAAAAGATGTACATTTCCTTGCAATTCCATGAAGTTCCTGTTTACCAAACATATTTCTTCACTTTGAAATGGAAAAGAAGCTGAGGGGGTGGGTTTAAGGCTTTTAATTTGATACAACCATCTCCTGGAATTTTTCATAACGTTTTCACAGCAATAACCATGATACCTACAATTCTAAACAATTGTGATAGCTCTCTCTGAATTCCGTACTGTGTATCAGCACTTAATTCTTTCAACATCAAATGTTAACTTTTAAGAGCCATGTAGCTTCCTGAAAAACATGAATTTTCAAAACACTGATTAGCAGAAATCTCTTAATCCCCACCACTGTAAGTAGCAATCCACAAATTGATCCAAATGTCATGTTCATCGTTTCAATGTTCTGTATACATCGTAACATTTCGCATGTCACTTTTCTAACCCGTGTTTGCGGGTTGGAAATTTCCAGCCGTGCCAGGCTGTAATCTTCTTACTGCAACTGTGGAATGTATGTTTGGGTTAGTGACTCTGTTCAAGGTTACTTTCTCAGGCCGATGTGGGTAACGGTTGCTAACACCTGGGAGGGGGTGGTTGCTAGGAGGGAGGAAGGGCGGGGCTGGTTTTGAAGCGAGGGTTTTTAGTTTGTATTTGGCGCGCTTTTGCTCATTCTCAGCTTTCTTCATATTTGCATACTATTCTTTCAATAAATCAGTTTTCATAAAGAATCCCCTTGTGAGACTGAGTATGTCAGAATAGGCAATCATTACACCAAAGTTCATTACTAAATATTACTAATATAATTTAAAGAAAATTGAATTATTGGAGATGCACTCTGATAGTTTGAAACCTAAATCTGATCTGGAATGAGGCTAATTGTGATAGTTCTTGACCCACTCAAAGTGGGAAAGTTGGCTTTAATACACTGTTTCTAATTCAAAATTCTTTATAGACTTCTACCTTGAATGTACAGTACAGTTTGGGAACTCAGCACACTGGAAAGACAATGTTGCACACCAAAAAGGTTGTGCTTGTTTGGAAAGCTCTTTGATGGAAAATATGAAGGAAAAAGGACTATTGGGCACAAGAACTCTTAGGTCTATCTTTAAATTAGAGTGCTGTATGTGATCACAGACCTTTGTCAGATGGCAGTAAAAGGGGAGGTAGACAAAGTTGCTTTAGCTACACTTATCTTGCAAATGACCAACTGATTCATTTTAATTCACCCTCAGTTTGTTTATGCAACTTTCCATTCCTCTTCTTCCCACTTTCATTCTTTTATTTTGTTTAAAGATTTTTTTCAACAATACTAGAGGTTGTGTTTGCATTTAATAATCTTCCTCCCTGATTCATTTATTTCTGCTGCAACATTTTAAATTAGCTTCATTTTTAATTGTGTAAAATAATACAGTAAATTATATAACCATTATATTATTCCAGTGACCATCTCTCCAATCACTGTTAGTAAATGGTAGGACTGATGCATGCACAGCCAAGAAAATATTTTGATAAACTTGTTGATTTATGAATTGTGATTGTTTTCTATTATTTTTGCTCTTTATTAAACTGTTTTCAATCACCTTCAGACCCACCTTGGGTTCTGTCTAATTACATAAACTGAACATCTGAATATCCCTCTTCAAAATTGGGAGAAAGATCTAAAGTTCTGTTCAAAGTTACAATTTTTCTCTTGTCATGAAACTTTAACAATTTTAAATATCTTTCTCCTGCACTTTAAAAATGTACCTATGCAAGTCAAGAATCCCATAAACTTCAGGAGACCCACCATATCCCTAAGATAGTGCCTAGAAAACACTTTTATAAAATAAAGAAGAAAATGGCATATATTTCAAAAGATTACCAAACCCTGTAGAATAATGTGTGCAGTTGTAATTAGATATTATAACTGATGATGACACAGTCATGAACTAAAAGAAGCAGTTACTGATAGACAATCCTAGTGAAATGATGTCATATAGTCACAAAGAATTGATAGTGACTGAACAGCATAATTCTTATAGTTCATTATGCAAATATGGAAACAAAATGACTCAAATAAGTATTTTTGGGGGAGAGGTTAACATCCATTTCTCTTCTCCAAGGTTCTTCAGGTGTTCAACAAAGTTTCAAACTTGAG
Source organism: Candoia aspera (assembly GCF_035149785.1). Lineage (NCBI taxonomy): Eukaryota > Metazoa > Chordata > Lepidosauria > Squamata > Candoiidae > Candoia > Candoia aspera. The sequence goes on from NC_086160.1 coordinate 34,054,818, forward strand.
AAAAATCACTTGAACAAAAGAATCATTTTGGGTCTCCTTGTAAATCTTTTGTATAGGATCGATGTTATAACAATCCTACAAAGTTAAATGAACATGTGTGTCTGGAACTACAATCACATCACAGCAGCCAACCTGAAATACCCTATTTACCCAACAGGAAGATGAGATTTTTCCCCCCAATAAATAGCTTTGAAATAACAGGGTTATCTTTGATTCACTGAAAAAAACAGCAATGAAAGCTGGCTGGGAAATAATTAATTGGATATTTTGCAAACAGTACATATTCCTCACATATAATCCCTTACAGAATGAGGGAAGCAAGAAAGTAGGAGTACACTCAAGTTGTACAAAAACTGCTGAGAGTCTTGGAGACTACAAGATAAAAATAAGACACTGCCTCCAGTTATCCTACTTGTTCCTGGCAACATGGAGTCTACATCAAAGCAAATGTTATTTGAGGGACTGTTTTGTTAGTCTGGCAGGAGAGGCATGTCCAGGTCTAATCCTGCAGGGGCCAGGAAAAGGGCCTTTTCTGTTGTGGTGCCCACCCTTTGAAACATCACCCCCTCCAAAATTAGATTGGCCCTGACCATGTTGGCCTTTTGAAAGACCCTAAAGACATGTTCTTGTTATCAAGCTTGGGGATCCGGATGTGTGGCAGAACCAGTGTGAAGGTTATGTTGATTTGTTGTTGATAGTTGTTTCACCTCAGCAACTGATTATGTGTGGGGTTTTTTTTTTTACTGTTAAATGCTTTGTGATGCTTTTAACTGTTGTTAGCCACCCAAAGTCATGAACTTGAGACAGGCAACCATATAAAGTGAATAAATAAATAAATGTCTGAGACTTCATTATCAAAATTACTTGCAAACATGTCAGGGTGGTCTGAAGGGAGATCAGTCCATCTATTCTTCCCAATAAGGTATGGGCCATCTTGAATGCTGCTGCCAAACAATATTCTGCCAGTACAGCGAAGAAGCATTGACACTTTGCCCTCATCTCCATAGTGTAGGCTCAAACCTAGTCTTTTATCTGTGTTTGGTTGCCATCACCTGTATTAGATGTCAGAGTACATATTCCATCACCATGGACTATACCAAAGCTCAGTGCTAAGCAGCATACATGAAGTGAATTTATATAACATAATAGAGGGCTTTTGATGTCATTTACACAAGTTTCTCAGAAAACACCTTTATTTTGGAATGTTAATTGAAGGCTGAAAAACACTGAACTAAACAAACAAAACCTGGCTGACTAAGCTGCCAGTCCTTTTTCAGTAATGTTCTACTTATGAAGAATCATGTAGCAGTCCCCCAACCTCCAGCAAATCCATATAGTGACTCTTAATTGTGCTTTGCTAGAGTTATCATATCTGAGCTGCAAAACCTGTGGACAATCTAACAGCAAAGTATTACTATTTTCTGTCTTGCTTTATTGACATCTTGTGTTTGACTGGATTTTTGGAGCCCAGGCACAATAGCCTTAACCTTGCATGCTATTAGCAGTATGAAACCCCCTACTTTTTAGTAACACCTATTAAATTCAATTATTTCTTGAGTTAATGGATCATTTTTAGCTTCTCTTCTCCAAAGTTAGATTTAATCTCAGGATGCCACTGTATTCTTGGTATTTATAAAGCTGTTTACATTAAAAAGATTAAACAGCATAAAAAGCAAATTAAGATAAGCAGATTATTTAAAATTTATCATTTATCAGTTAGGTAATATAAATGCTTTATGAAATATTTGCATAATTGGCCACTCATCCATTAGTGTAATTTCATTATCTTATTTGCATTTCTAGTAACATGTTTATATTATGAATTCATTGGAAAAAAGCAAGCATCCTATGATACATTAAAGACTAATAAATATATTATTGTATAAGACATTTCATAGAAAAAATGATGACAAAGGGACATTCTGAAAAAAGAGATATATCACTTAAATTAGCCAGAGTTCTTACATCATTGCAACATAAAGGAGGGCATGAACATGCTATCACTGCCTCCTCTGTCCCTGATCTTCTGTGGTGCCCTTCTCAAGTGTACAGTGTATGTTTTAAACAAGAAACCTATTCTATCAATGAAGGTTTCTAAGCAATGTCAGAGTCCTACATCAAACAACTTCTATAGGTATCCGATGGGCTTGTGCAAAGTATTCAAATATGGTAGTCTTCATAACTGGGGAATGCAAATGAAACACATCTCTTTGAATAGTCAGAACAGCTGCATCTTTTCCACAGCTGCTTCAAAAGCTGATCCTGTCTCCATATGTATGTGGTTGTGCAACACAGAAAAGGGAAGTAGCTATGTATGTATATGTATGCAGAACCTGCTTTCAAAACAAGTGTCTGAGTGTTACAAAAGGCATGTCTGCTTTAATAATTCAAATGCCTTTTTCACACTACCATGTGCTATGAAGTACCTTATTCAAATGCTTTACATATGCCTCATATACACACATGCAAGCAAAATTAAGAAATGTGTGAATATTTAATGCAACATAGTGATCCAACAGCATTAGTGCATTTGCAAGCAACCTTTTTCTAATCAATTCAAAAATCCGAATCAATTTGACTTGATTATCAGAATTCAAAAGTCTGAATCGAATCAATTTCCTAAAACAAACTGCAAATTCAAATAAGATCAAGACCATTACACAGTTGTACAGCTATAATATATACATGAAATATCCAAACTTTAAATGTCTTACACCTAAATGAAATGTATTCTTTGAATTTAGGTTCAAAAAGTATTCATTTCTATAGTGAATTGTTCAAACAGATTAACACAACTGTCCTTTTGTAATTAGTTATAGTAGAATCTTGCAAATATCAGGTATGTGCACCCACAACAGTTTTAAGAAATCACTTTTTATGCAACCATATTTTTGAATTTCTTTTTCACAGAATATATGGAATTAGTTATAGGACAGCTTAATACAGAATAAAAATATTTTAGATGTTTGTATAACATGTAGTACAACCTAGCTGTTTCACTATACAGGTGGTCCTCATTCAATGACACTTGGTCAGTAGCCATTTGAACTTGCAGTGGTGCTGAACAAGTGTTATGACTGGTCCTCAAAATTCTGGCCGTCACAGTGCTCCTGTGGTCACGTGATCATAATCCAGGTACTCAGCAACTGTCCTGGATTTCCAACCATTGCAGTGTCCCATGGTCACAATTTGTGACCTTCACTGCCAGCTTCCCACAAGCAAAGTCAATGGGGAAGCCGGCAGGAAGATGGAAGTCACAATCACATGAGGTCCTTGCTTAATGACGGTAACCAGGAACTGCCGGAACTGCTGTCACTACATGGCACAGTCACATATCGCGCTTTACAACTGCATTGCTTAGCGATGGAAATTCTGGTCCCAATTTCTGTTGTTAAGCAAGGACTACCTGTAGCAACAGTTTTAAAGTTTGTAAAGAAATACGTTTGTAAGGAAAAAAGCAGAATAATTTTGGATTTCACATGGAATTATCCTTCTTCTCCAAATGAAAGTACTGGCATCGTTAAAACCTATTTGTTTAAGACATGAAACAATTGAAAGCTTCATGGGACAATAGCATCTTAATTATAATAATCTGTAAACATAGGAACAAACATCTGAAAATCTATATAATTCATGGAGGCAAATTAAACATAAAAATAAGTGAAGTGACAAGTTGTCATGTTCACCGTTCCAGTGTTGCTACATCGTAACGGTTCACTTGCCATGGTGCTGATATGTGTACTGGTTGGGAGGGTGCTGCTGGGAACCTTGTACAGGAGACGTGCTGGGTTGTGCCAGGGAGGAATGTGTTTCGGCTATCTCTTAAATGTCAAGGTCTTTTACCCCTTTGATCAGCAGAGCTCGTTAGGAGCACCTGGGAATGTGGGGAGGGCTGTCTGTGAGGGACGGGGTGGGGTGATGTTGGCAAAGACGCTATTTAGTTTGAGTTTAGGCGCGCTTTTCTCATTCTCAGCTTTTTACCTGTTTGCACTCTTTTCTAAATAAACCAAGAACCTGAATCAAGATTCTGAGTCTGAGAGTTTTATTTGGATTAAGGCAATCATCACACAAGTATACATGTTACTCTGTAACTCCGCATAAAGTATAGTGTTTAAGAAAAGAATTGAGAAATGTTTATGACTTCAGAAGCCATTTAAAGTGCCACAATGTATCTTCTGCATCTACATGAATATAAACATTTGGAATTTGAAGCACATTTGGCCTAGATTACACCATAAAGCTGGGTACTTGGGAACACTATTTCATGTATCTGAGAAAGAACAGATAGGTCTGAATCTTCATTCAAATTCTGGGCATCAACAAAGCTCCAGTCCAGATTTTTTTCCATGGAGCTTCAGTGGGTTTCCAAAGCAGCACCATAGTACAAACAACAACAAAAACCCTCTCTTGCTGATGGGAATGGCAAAAGGGCGTACTGAATTCAGTGACTGACAAGTCTGTCTGCAAATCAAAAAGATCTTTGCAATTAAAACACCAGTGGTCAGCTAAACAGTGTATCTTAAGTAGACAGATCCTTAATCTTAATTCCACACTACCCAATCTCTCATTCTGAGTAAATGTGACAATACTTTGTGACTTATGTGAACCAGTTTACCTAACTTTTTAACAAAAAAATAAAAGACCAGTGCTTCACACCTCCAATAACTATACCAGAAGCTAGATAATTGCTTTTGTTTGTGATTTTTAGACACTGAAACCAGCAATCTAGCAAGCTGAATTAATTTAGTTTGATGGATTCAGCTTGTTGAGTATCAAGAATATTGTCTTTCTATAACAAAATAAAGATCTTTGTTTCTGTAATGATACTCTATTCAATTACAGTATTAGGTAATTTAGGGGCAATATTTTGACATCGCACATCCTAGTCATTTCAAACCAAAATACTGAGGGTAATGGTGTGAGAGCAAAAAGAAGTGCTTGCAAGAAATGTAAGCAAGATGGAGAAATTTGAATTTTTAGCCATCACGTTTTTCCTTGTATAATAATGTTTGTTCCCAACATTTTTTTTCTTAGTCATGTCCTATACTGATATCCTTTCCTGCCACCTCCTCCAAAACTGACTGGAAAGTAGTAATTTCAGGCTAGACAATAAAGGGTGGGACATTTCAGACTTTTTCCCATCTGCTCTGAATTTGTATGCCCATCCCCTGGTTGATATGAATTCATTAGGAACTTAATTCATCAGTTTTCTAAAGTATAGTTTGGTTGCAAAGTTAGCACATTTTTTTCACTACGTTTACATTACTATTATGACCCAAATCTTTGCCAAGCTAGTGGCTTTGTGTGAAAGCTAAATCTACCTTTCTCCACTATCTATTTACAAGTTTACACAGCTGGGTAAAAAAAAAAAAGCCAATTCCATCCTTCCTGCTCTTTACTTGATCACAGGATATCCAAAATTAATCAGGAAAAGTTGAGAAATGAGTGTTAAAAATCTAACATTTTGTGACTTTGAAGAACTATTAACTCATTACATAAAAAAAGTAAACATTTAAATATAATACTGTACCTTCTTCCTAAAACCACAACCAAGGACAATTGTATCCACATTAAGCTAAGTAATCTCCTTTACTGGAAAGAGAAGACCATTGAGGACTCTTCTGTTTATTTTTCTTGCACAATTCCTAATATATGCCTGCATTTCAATATTGGCAATGAAGATCTAGAGAGCATAGTCTCTGAAATAATACTCTTAGTCACTGTTTTTCCAGCTCAGATAAATACCACATTACTCCTTGGAATCCATTCAGAAATGAGATTCACAGGCAAACCTAATAGTTAGAAAAATTTCAACTATGTTCAGAAGGAGATTAGAGAGGTAGTCTTGCATAACTCCATATAAGAATAGTATACATTGCAAACTGCAGAAAACTCAATTCTCTAAAATAAGTTTAATTATACAACTAATATAGATTTGTATACTTAAAGCATTTTATACAAATGTTGAAACTCATATTAAGGTACTTCATGAATTTTCTGAAATGCTATTTCTTCAAAACTTTATTCATTGGGATCCAGATGGAACTTAGTAATGCAGAATTACCAATGTTATGATTATATCCTAATTCTTATTTATTTTCCAGGTTTACATATAAATTTGTAAGATATATACCAACACAAGTGATTAATATAATTTCTTATTTATTAAAGTTATACACAGCCTACATTTCAAGATACATTTATGATAGTTATATGCAACCTACATTTCTTGCTGATGTCTGTAACATAAAGAATACAAAATTGATAAAAAGAGTAATATTTATAAAAGCTACAAGAAAATAAAAATATCAAATATAACAAGCAACCTAGATCCTTCCGACAAAGTCCACTGGAGCTGGTATCTGATGTTATATTCTGCCTCTCCCTGGAATCGTTTCCCTGGGGCAGGTAGTGATAAAAGCCTGACAAACATAATTCAGCTAGAGCAGCGTTTCTTAAACTGTGGTCCCCCTGGGGGTTCCGCAAGACCCCCTCAGGTGTCTGAAAAGTCAGAATTATTTGCCAGATATTAAAGATATTTGCAAAAATTTAAAACAATGTCACTCTTCCCATTTTTTTCATTTTTCATGAAAAATATTTTATTTATGTTAATATCTAATAGGTTTAATATTGTTATTTTTATATGATTCAATAAATATTGAATAAATGTATCAATTTTACAAAATGTACAATAAATGTATCAATTTTAATTTAAAAAAAATTACCTATGCACAGGTAAATTGTATTATGAATTAATGGTTCAGGACAACACCACTAAATACTGTATAGGGATATGAATATCTCACACCATCCCTCAGGGATAACCTGTGTAACTCTGGATACTAGATTGATTTTTTAAAATCCTCTAAGCTAAAACGATTATACCTTGCAAACCAATAGATGTAATAAAATTATAGTTGTATTATAATTATACTTTTCTATTTATACTTCCTCAAATAGCCTTTGCAATCACTGAAGCACTTTGGGTTCCTCCTCACATCCCCCAGAGGTGTGTGTACACACTCCAGTATCTTTTTTTATGCCACATCCTTTGTTAGCCCTTTGAGGTAGTCCAGGCAAGAAGCACAACCAAGAGTATACTATTGTAAGTTTACATTAACAGAATCTTGCAAGACTGAAGGTATTTCTCCCCTCCTTTCCTTTTACTCTCTGGAAAACTAGGAAGGGTTCCTTCTGAAATGTTTCCCACGGCCTCCCTCCTTCTGCTGGCTGAGATACATTTTACATGCTAGTTGTCCAGTCTGCAGCTCTCCCTCCTCTCTCCCAAGGTTATTCCCAGGTATCATTACATCCTCATAAACTAGTTTTCCTTTCACTCCATCCCACACCTAGAAGCCATCTTTAGTTTTTCCTCTTCTCCCAAAACAATGTTAGCTGTAGACCCAACGTGCAGACTTCATCAACAATGCAGTTGCTGATATATTCAGGGATGAATCAAAATTTGAAATACCATTTATTTAGTCAATGACCAGCAACATTTGAATTCTCTACTGTATACAGGTCCCTCTGGTGCATCCTCCTTATGATAGGTCTTGAATTGATGGAATAGGGAATGATCATTTGGCCCCATCCTGGCATTTAAATCCCGCCAGTTATAACTGATGCTGCAGGGTGAGTATCTAAGCAAGCAAGGATGAAATTTTCTTTACGTTCCCAGGTGCTGTTAGTCTGGGCATGGGTTTTAGAAGTGGGGAATGTAGATGTTAAGCATAATGATTTCCCTCTAGATGCTGGAAATTGTTCTCTGTGATCATTTTTACTTGAACTGCAGGAAAGACTGGATATATGGCTTCCACAAAAGCATTTGCCCACATTGTGCCCAAAGTGCTTTTTGAAGGGCTTACAAGGTTTTAAATGGACTCCTTAAAAACATGGGTTTAGTGCTCTTTCAAACAACAGTAAAACCTTTTTAAGCACCTACACTGCACAACAGGCCAACATAACCAAGCAAACACTAGTTTCTACCAGGTATGTGTTGCTGGTTCTGTCACTACTAAATGCATTACAGGTTTTCTACTGCTTTTGCCAACATTATTGGCAAATAATTGCCATTATTTATTAGCTTTATAAGGCCACCCACCTCAAATATATGACTCTGAGTGTCTACTTTCTGTTTTTATTTTTTATTGGGGGGAGGGTTCTGGCATGTCACAGGAAAAGGTCAGTTATTCAGGCAACCTGTCAGGTGGCTAAATATGTAATTTGAACCACCAGTTTACACTTGTTTTCACACTGTCAAGGAATACTTGGTTGAAGGGGAAATTAAGCCATGGAAATCCACCAATCTTTTTCCTTAACTTACCTTTAGTATATCAGTAAGGACAGTACCAGTCACCACCCTTAGTACTCTGCAGAATAGGGCTCAGCAATAAAGGCAGAACATTTTATGCTGGCATACCTTCCAACTCAGACTGCAGGATAGCATTTTAACATGGGCATCTCCCTGTGCCCTTTCCTTTTTAATGCACTCTATATGCTTATGTTTTTGAATACAACAGAATGTTGTGTTGGTTCTAGTATTACTGGGAAAAATTAAGATTGTAATTAACCACAATGCCCTAAATTTGAAGGATTCAGCAAACTACATAACACTTCCCATATGAGCTTCCCTGTGCACTAAGTTCACAGATGCCACCTCAATGTTATATAAAACATGGTGATAAAGTATGAAGGTAGAGTCTTTTCACACCTATTCTGTATTCCCTGAAGACTTACAAAAATTATTACTATTTACGTTGTAGTGAAATGTGAAGGGAGTTTTTTGTTTGTTTGTTCCTGGACTACTACTACTACTACTACTACTACTACTATTACCTTAATATTTATGTATCAATCAGTTTTAAAAGAAGAAAAAATAGAGCAGTCAAGCAAGCTAAAGGAGAAAAGAGGAAAAAAAAGTTGATACAGAAATATAGTATCAGTAAGTAGACAAAGAAATTATTGAGACTGTGCTGTTAATGTTCAGTGTATCATTGATGAGAAATTAACCATAAAAATCAAAGTACATAAAATTATTCTAACAATTTGAGAAAGGATTTTAATCTGAGCTGTGTCAAAATATCCACTATTTGTTATTTAAAAATATCCACATACACACACAAAAGAAGAAAAACTGCTAAAACATTGTTGATAAATATTAGTTTCTAACTTCCCCTTTGTTGGACTCTGACTGATGTAAAATGTTTAAGGCATTTAAAATGTTTTTTATGTTTCTAATTTCAATTCTTTAGCCAATTATTTTTCCCCTTAAAAACCATACTCTAAATACTATATTTGCCTTGCTGCATAATATATAGTATGTAGTAAAGCCATTTTTGCATAAATTTGGTTAAACCTCTGTGAATATATGCCATTGATTTTGCTATTTCTGCATATTCTCCAAGTTTATGTTCCCAGTCTGATATCTTCAGTCATGTATCTCTTTCCCAATGTTGTGCTAAATTTACCCTTGCAGCTGTGAACATGAATCTTAGTAAATTGTGATTTTTTTGTTAATATGTTTTGGAATTATGCCTAGTAAGAATACTTGTGGTTTCATTTCAAATTTGATTTCTAAAATTCTCTGAATGGTGCTGTGTATCTTTCCAATATTTTGAGCTTTTACATCTCTACCACGTATGGCAAAATATTCCTTCGGTCTCGTGGCATTTCCAACATTTATTACTATATGATTTGTCTATCTTAGCAATAAATGACAGACTTGAATATCATCTATAAACATTTTATACCAGTTTTCTCTTAAGTTTCAACTTGGAATAAATGTTACAGATTTCTTCTGTAATTCTTCCTTTTGGTGTTTTGTGACTGTTTAAAATTTTGCATCCATTTTAATTCTTAATTTACAGATTTTGTAAATTAATTTTGTAGGTCTTTTTATTTTTGTCTGCTTTTTGTTTTATGTATCTCCCTACACCATTTAAAACTGCAGTAGAAATCAAATGACTGAACACTGAAAAAAGTTTCCCATTTTAGGAAAAAAAGTATGTAAAAAAGCAACTTAAGAATAATTTTTCAACTTCAATTAACAAAGATGCACAAAATCATCTCATCATTGGTTTTGCCTCTTGGAAGAAACATTTATGTGCATAAAATGGAATGTTGCTCAGCCAAGATGTGAAGTTATGTGCTAAAAAAAGAAGTTACCAAAAGAACTGATCAAAGATTTTAAAATACAACCAGAATTTAATATTCCTATGAATATGCCTCCCATTTTTGTAGTTAATTTCCTTTAACTTAACATTTAACTTTTAAAAGTTATGGTTGAAAAGTAGAAACCTATCCATGGTTTCCCTCTACAGGTAGACCCTCAGTATCTGCAGTATCATTATCCACTGTTGATAAATATACTGTAGCCCAGAACCTTTATCCACCATAAATAGTTTCATATTCTGTGACTAAGTGGTTCTGAAAGATATGTCAGATGAGACTCTGGGAAGCTAGCAAGACACTAAAAATAATAGAAAAAAAAACAGCTTCAACAGGACATCAAAAGAACTACAATGAATTACTCTACATTGTGGAGAACTCAGCAAAGGGAAGTGGCAAATGTCCATAAAACTGTTGGTCTTGAACAAAAACGTAAAGCTTTCTGGAGGAAAAAGAATCTGAACTTGGCCCCTGATAAAGTATACTACCAAGTTCAAAAAGTAGCTGGAAGCTACTTTGCAATCTTATAAAGGCAGCTACTGGGCTTTGCAAAGCAACACTTAGCAGAGCACTATCACCAGTGTCTTTGCAAAAGTAGCTATACCTAGCATCAATACAAAGTCTCAGAAAGCAACACCAACACTTCCCAGAGCTTTGAGGAAAAGAAAGAGGACGGGTGCTCTACTAGTTCCCTATTTTAATTCTGCACTCTTTATAAAATACCTCTATTTTTACTTCTTCGTTATATTTCTGGTGATTTGCTGTTGATTCGAGTTTTAATGTCTCATTATCTATCTACAGTTTTGTAAGATGTGGGCTATCTATCTGCAATTTTATTTGCAGTGTTTGGTAGAATATAACCTTCCACAAATAACAATATATATAAAACCTACCCTTCCTCATTGTTAACCAAACACATCCATACACTAATATTTAATGCATGAACCTTCCAACACAACTATTTGTATAGCACATATTCTGATTAGTTTTCTGAAGTTCACCCCTTGTGAGTTTCTATTGTCCTGCAGCTGAATGTTCTATACCTTCAGCAGGGAACACAGGCCAGAGGAAACAAGCATCCCAATACCAAATGTATGGGGTTTTTCCCCACCTTTCATTTTGCCTTTTTAATATAACTTGGGCTTATGATACAAAATTTATATACTGCTTTAGCAAAAAGTGTTTCACATATTTTAATAATGCCAATTCATTATTATCTTCCAAATTGTTGGTTACTATTATCCAAATATTGCAGATGAGAGTTTGTTACAAAGGAAAAAAGCCAATCTAGCAACAGCTTCCAATAGGTTGCTGAGATATCAGCAGGTGCCAAAAAGAAAGCATGGAACAGTTCCAGATTTAAAAAAAAAAAACTATGTAGAAGAATCCTGCAAAGTCAACACACACACATAACTTGACTCCAAACTGATGCTTAATTATTCATAATTTGTGCTTGTGTTATCATTGTGTTCTATATAATGATTAAATTTAACTGAGGACATAGAAAACAGTAAAACAGTATAAATATGAAATGAAAAAACTTAACTCCTTCCAATCGTTTTTGTTGCTTATTTTGCTTTAGTCACACTGTTGATTACATTATTAGAAGCCACATGGAACTTTGATTTCTTTCCTACCTTCCCTTCAACTGAATAATCAAGGTCGTAATACTTTATTTGGAACAAAGTAAATGCTACTAAATCAATCATAAGCATCTTTAACATTTAACATCTTTGAAACATTACTTCTAACACTTCTTAATGCAATAGAAGAGAGAGTTAGATATGTCATGAAAATCACAAAAATAACTGAATGCAGAAGGAATAGGAGTTTTAAGTGTATGTGATAAAACAGAAAAAGACAGAGTCAAGAATGAATGGATAGATGTTGAATGAATACAATAGTTGTGACCAGTACAAAAAAAGTACATTGAGGTGGTTGATCATACAGAGATAATGAATGAGGATCAAATCACAAAACAAATATATCAAGCACAAATGAGTAAGTCAAGATGAAAGGGAAAACTGAGAAAGTCATGGTTGGATGGAGTTGAGATCCTCACAAAGAAAGAGGTGAAAAGTTTAAAGAACAAAAAGTTAGGTATAAAGCAGTGTACAGGCATAGGGGAAGTAACAGTAGTTTGAAAATATATAAAGGTATGGCGAGGTAGAGTGAATGGTCTTGGTGTAAATTACTTTTTAGTTATGTTGCCTTTTCTTTTTCTTATCTCATACACAAAATGTATTCAACATACTATTTTTTCTTCCTTTTCTGCACAAAAGCCACAAAAACTATATATGTATGTATGTATGCATTACTTTTAATATAATCATTCTCAAATAAACTTGCAACCCCAGACACTCCTTAAAAGAACAAGTTTGTTTTGTGTATTTTTCTATTAATATTAAATAAGCAGTTTCTAAAAACTCTGCTTTTCCTATTGCGAACTTGTATCTCACTTCTGTATATAACATTGTGTAAAAAAAGGAACTAAAATACTTCAATTCTTTATTTCCATATGCCAATGACTTGTCATATTCAATTTAATTTTGGAAAACTGAAAAATTACCAGGAGATAGTGGTTTTAACAGTTTATATGTCAGATGACATCTGCATATTTACTTTAAAAATAATTAAAGATAAATATTATAGCAGTTATACATTTGCTGAAATATAAAGTGATCACTGGCTAGTAACTACCAGAGCAGACAGCTTTGGAATGTTCTGTAACTTCTCTTTCAATGGAATTTTCTTTTTAAACACTGTTATGAAATCCAGTGAATTAATGATTCCCAATAGGTATGTGGCTTGCAAGAGAAATTCACCTTAATGAAGCTTTGCTAAAGGCTGATATGAATTGCTTGTTAATAGACAAAATGTAACAACATTTACAGTAATGTTACACTATTAACTTTTATTCAGTTTATGAAGTGGTTAATAGTCACAACATTGGAAATATTCCCTATTAAAATTCAAATTAATAGTCCAGCACTGCAGTGCTTCATTGCCCTTTGACAGTAGCTTCTGCAAGAGACTCCTGCCATCACTTTTCCTGTCATCTTCTCTTGTGACCTTCTATCTCATGTTTGCTTTCTCGCTCAGTCTGTAGCATGCAGCTATTGCATTCATTTTGTCCTAACATTTATAGCAAGTCCTACAGTAACTTCAATCAGAACTATTTTTCTTTGTTCCACAACATTCGCTATACTCGCAGATGCTCTCTCCAATAGATCATATTATGCAATATTATTCCTTCATTTATTATCCAGTTCCTTCTAATTCAACTTTTCTATTTGTTGTTTATTTCAGCTTTACCACTTTATCTCTGATCTGTTTAATACATAGGAAGCATTTATATAGAAAATATAAAATACTGATTTGTAATATATATACTTATCAGGTCTTTTTCAGTGAATGAGCAAAGAGCACAGCAGGAATTATTAATATGAATAAATGAGACATTACGGATTATTCACCATGTGTACAAGTTATACATCATGTGGTAGAGACTGTTCGTGAATTCATCTGAAAATTGTAAACTTAGAGGGGCTTAGTGCAAATTCTGATAAAAAAAACTAGCATATCTGGGTCCAGATTTCCATTCAGCCACAATGTTCATTAAGTAACTAAACCAGTCATCACTTTTGAGTCTAAACTACTTTAAGAGAGGTTATAGTATGTGATCTTAGAATTTTATGAATTAAAAATAAATGCATACGTAACTTTCAATAGATTGTTGGACAGACAAGAGTCTGAACTATAGACTCAGTTGTTGTCGGGTGAACCACTCTCTTGACTTCAGGTCACCATCAGCAAAGAGCTCCAAACTATAAATAGTAAGTTGTGCATACTCCTACGTCCTTTAATGAAAAATATTCATTGGAAGGAAGTAGACAAGGAACTGCATAGTTACTGTATTGCATCCATAAGACAAAAAAAGTAGGCAGTCTTCCATTTTCATGGTCTGCATAGTTGTACCTAGGGCAAGATTGGGCAACCCTAATTTATGATACCTATTTTTTGTCACAGATCTTTTATGAGAAATAATGAACAATAAGCAAGTATAAAACTACTACCTGCAGGAAATGCAATGTCAATTTCAAACATTCATTTCCAGAAAGGTTGCCATATTTATCTGTTTATTTAACAACACACAAATGTTTAACCAGATAGGTTAATATGGGGAAAAGGTGGTAGAAATTATTATTACTATTACTGTTAATGTTTCATGCTCATTTAGAGTACAAGCATTAACAGATAATGAGTTGGTAAAGCAAGATAAATAGTGCTGAAAAACACTCTGAAAGAAATATAAAGAAGCAGATTGCAAGGTGCCCTCTGAATCTCTATTCAGCTCTGTTTAATGTTGGTCTTTCTTTTTCTGTCCTTTGAACATAAGGCACCCAGTATAAAACCATTCATGATGAACTTGGAACATTAGAAGAGGTACCCAATCAGCTCTTTCATGACTGAAAAACTACTTGGGAATGCTATCCACATATCAGGATTTGTCCTCAATTCTTTTTGCTACATATTTTAAAAATATTTTCAACACTTTCACCTTCTATTCCACTTTCAAGAAATAAATAAAAGAATCCACAGGTTTAACAAAGATTTTTCTCATCTATTTCCAAAGCAAACACCTCTATGACTATAAGCTTCATTTTCAGGTCTATAGTGGGCCACTTTATCTCACTAGAATCTCTTGAAATCCACAGGAAACTTCTTCAAAGAGTGAGGAAAATTAAACCTGTAAACTTTTTTATGAGAAATAGATTTGACCTTCCTCAGCAGATGAACAAAACTTGTAATGCCCTTTTTTAAGGAATATACTTTTTTATGATCTCTGGCAGGAGCAGGATGGGGGCAGCGCATCCATCCTTGCTCTTCTTGACCTTTCAGCAGCTTTTGATACCATCAACCGTAGTATCCTTTTGGGCCAGCTCAGGGAGTTGGGGGTGGGTGGCGTGGTTTTGTACTAGTTCACCTTCTCCAGGGCCAGTCCCAATCGCTGTTGATAGGGAGCAAGAGATCCGGCCCACAGCACCTCCTTTGCAGGGTGACTCAGGGTTTGGTACTCTCTCTGGTCCTTTTTAAGATCTATATGAAACCACTGGGTGAGATCATCTGTCGCCACAGGATGAGGTATCATCAATACACTGATGTTACCCAATTATACATATCCATCCTGGGTGACTTAAGCGATGCTGTGATCACCCTCTCTCGTTGCCTGGAGGCTACAGGGGTCTGGATGGGGAACAACAGGCTTCAGCTAAACTCTGGTAAGATGGATTGGCTGGGGGTTGGGGGCTCCTCGGCATCCAGGAACTTACTATCTTTGGTTCTGGATGGGGTTGTACTGCCCCAGACAGATCCGGAGCAGAACCTGGAGGTTCTCCTGGATTCACACCTCCTGCTCAAAGAGCAGGTTGCAGCCGTGTCCAGGGGAGCCTTTGCCCAACTTCGTGTTGTGCACCAGTTACACCCTTTCCTGGATCCGGAAGCCCTCTGGTCAGTCACTCATGTCCTAGTCACCTCCCGTATACACTATTGCAATGTGCTCTACATAGGGCTACCCTTGAATAGCATCTGGAAGCTACGGCTGGTTCAGAATGTGGCCACGTAAGCAGTTTTAGGAGCCCCAAGGATGACGCATATAACACCTTTGCTGCACAAGCTGCATTGGGTGCCAGTTTGCTTCCGGGTCCAATTCAATGTGTTGGTTATCACCTTTAAAGCCCCACATGGCATGGGTCCAGGTTACCTGAGAGACCACCTCACCCCCATTGCACCAACCCATCCCATCCGGTCAGGCAGAGAGGGCATGTTACGGACCCATGGATTCATGAATCAAAAGATCTATCTTCAAATCAGAATAATCCTTTCTGTTAGAAATCCCACTGTCTTTTGAACAGGTGGCAAGATCAGGGGATATTCAATCGCTACATCTGATTGTTATGATGAAAAGGTATTTTGCTTTCCTGTTAGAATGCACATAAAGGATAAACTCAGTGTTTCCTTATAAAGAAAGCAGTTATAAACCAAAAATAATTCAGAAAGAAGAGCCAAAGACAAGTGAAGACACTGGACAGAATAAAAAGAAGGAAAGCATAAGAAGCTAACTAATGTATCTTTTAAAAAGAGAGATACATTAATAACTACTTCTGACATGGCAAGCATTCATTTAGTAATTAAACTTGCTAAGAACCTCTGTCACTCTACCACTTTAAAAAAAGTCAAATCTTTATGCGGTGTTCATACGATGGTATTTTATAAATGAAGTCTTAATTGTTTATGATCAATTAATCCTACGAGTAAATGGGAAGCAGACTATAATAATACCCTCTACCAGACTAAGGAAATACACCGCCAGAAAAAGAACAAGACATACAGATGACAGTATCAATATACGATCAACACCAATAGATTAAAAATATATGTATGAATTCTAGAATGGTGGCACCTGGATCTTACAAAGTATTTAACAATTCCCAGACTAAGCTTGGAATAAATTATACTACTTCTATCCAAATCCTGACTGACCCAAATTCACCAAACAAGTTTCTGTGGCTCAGGGCAGATGGGAACTTAGTTCTCCCCAATCCTAGCCCAACACCTTAATTGTTATATCAGGTTCAGAATGTAAAGGAGGAAGTACTTCATACAGTGCAGGCCCTCTGAGCTGTGGTGCTTCTTATAATATAAAGACCTGTGAAGTGAGCTAATAAAAAACCTAGGAGCCAATTCTCCAGTATATTATGGCTTTGCTATTATTCATAGTACTATAAGTTCCTCTTTTCTCATTCACTGTTGTGACTATCAAAAGTTAGTTCTCAATTACCTCCAGTGCTGTGTATCATAATTCTCCTTTACCTAGAAGTCAGTACCTTCAAAACATTATAATGATTAAACTTGTGAGAAAATATGTCCAAGGTTCGCATGCTTTTATTTGACATTAATAGTTTCAGCATTTCCCAGATTTAAGTTAATTTACCAAAAGTGGGAGAGTAGGGACCAGCAGCATAGAAAAACAGTACAGGAAATGAAGAATCCTGAACATCAGTTATCTTGGGTAATGTGAACTGCTTCTGCTCTGTGTTATTTAAATTCCATTTAAAACTCTTGTTTTCACAGTTTGCAATCATAGTAAGATTTAAAAAATCAGCACAGGAATTATATTCAAATTGGATAAATTTTTGTGTGTTGGTGTAAGTTCCATAAGCGAGTAAACACCAGTTTGTTAGCATTTTATATATTTTATTTAACAGTTTTTCTGTGTTCAACCCCACCCACCCCAACTGAACCCCACAGCTATTGAGTACAAACTCAGCTGCGATGATTTGCATCCCAGTGATGTAAGAAATAGCCCACAGAGACATGTAGAGTTTTTCAAACAAAGAAGCTAGTCACTGGGGTAAACTGTCTGCATGTTAATTGGCAATGGAGACAATAAAGAGTTCAGATAACACTAAAAACAAAGAAAGGTCTGATTTTATTTGCTTCATAGCATGTATGTGTAACATACTGTTGCTACATATAGGGACAGGAGAACTAGATAAGTATTCTGTGAACAAAGGAACTAAGCATAAACATGATACTCATATTCCTTTAATTTACATAATATACAGGGACGCGGTGGCGCTGCGGGTTAAACCGCTGAGCTGTCGATCGGAAGGTCGGCGGTTCGAAACCGCGCGGCGGGGTGAGCTCCCGTTGTTAATCCCAGCTCCTGCTTACCTAGCAGTTCGAAAACATGCAAATGTGAGTAGATCAATAGGTACCGCTTCGGCGGGAAGGTAACGGCGTTCCGTGTTGTCATGCTGGCCACATGACCCGGAAGTGTCCTATGGACAACGCCGGCTCCAAGGCTTAGAAACGGAGATGAGCACCGCCCCCTAGAGTCGGACTCGACTGGACTTTACGTCAAGGGAAACCTTTACCTTTACCTTTAGAGGCTTTTAACCTTTTTGGCTGATAAGTACATTTAGAGTTTTGACAATGAGTTATGGGCTTTTAAAAATGTCTTCTGCTGAAATACTAATTCACAAACAGCTGACTTTGTTAAAAACATTAAAATATCCATACAACAGAACACAAAGTGATGAAGCTAAAGAAACCACAAACACAATTACAAAGAGTTCAGGTCTGAGTTCCAAATACAGAACTAAAAATGAAACTTGTAACAATATGCTGACAAATATAAAATGCCATTTATTACGTTGCTAAAGAAGGTTACATATTTCTGAGTGAACTAAACAAAAATTAAAGGAACTCAGTCTGCACCAAATTCTTCAGTGATTATTTTATGCATTAAGCAGTATGTTTTTCTTGGTCCCATACTCTGCAGCAGGTTGGCACAATTCATAGCAGGAAAGGGCCACATTAATAAATTAAATATAATTGCAGGCCACAAAAGAATAGCTGGCACATAGATTAGCTGTTCAGCAGTTAGCAGCAGCAATAGAGTACAGCAGCAGTGATGGAGATGGTAGTGTTGGTGAGGCCTGGAGGCACTGGAGGTACTCAGCACTATTTGAGTTGGGACCAAAGTAGCTGCAAAAAACTAGGTGGTGGTAGTGGATTCTTCCTGGCAGTGGCAACATTTGGCAGCAGTGGATTTGTTGAGGTTTTCAAAAAATGCCCGCAGGCCACATAAGACTGCTTAGTGGGCCACATGCAGCCCACAGACTGTTAGTTGTGCAGTCTTGCTCTACAGTTATGTCAGCCATTAAGCAATTATTTGGCATTCTAATTATACCATCTGATATTTTTCTATTGACATTATTTATTATTATATATTTTCTATCCCTTTATTTTTATTATAAATAACTCAAGGCGGTGTTCATACCTAATACTCCTTCCTCCTCCTATTTTCCCCACAACAACAACCCTGTGAGGTGAGTTGGGCTGAGAGAGAATGACTGGCCCAAGGTCACCTAGCCGGCTTTCATGCCTAAGGTGGGACTGGAACTCACAGTCCCCTGGTTTCTAGCCCATTGCCTTAATCACTAGACCAAACATACTTTCATTTTCCATTGGATACTCTGTAAATGGGCTTAATCTACTCTTACTTTTTCTGTTAATTATATATTTTGGTAATTATTTTTTTAATTATTGCCACCTGAGTGAATGGGATACAACTAATAAAGGCAAAGTCCCATATCATTAACAAAATGTCCAGAAAGTCTGAAAAGTATTTGAAATCAAGAACATTTAAATAGTTTGTAAAGAATGAATATTCCCTTTTATTTATATCAACAGAATCAGCACTGCTCAGGTAAATAATTTCAAAATAAATAATGCCAATAAATAAAATCCTTTGCCTCCCCAAAGTCCTGCCGTGTGGCCACATCATGGTGTATGTGTGTGTCTGTTCCTCAGATAGATGAGCGAAGGATGTCAGGAGTGTATAGCAAGGGTATATATTACCGGTAGGGTCACCCAAGGTGCAAAGGTCATCCCAGCTGCCCAACTAAAGCAAGCAGGAACCTATGTTGGGAAGCAACGATACAGGAAAATGCTGGAGGTAGATTATTACTTTATTGACAATGGCAAAGACATAAATTCATAATGATCAGGAGAAGGTAATGGTAAACTTCTCCTGTATTTTTACCAAGAAAAACACATGGATAGAAAATGTACAACAATCGACAATATAGTCCCAAATGATGGGCCCCTCAGGTCGGATAACACTCAGAATGCTACTGTCCTAACAACCAGGAAACACACTGAGACAATGAACTGGTCTCTAATATTTATTGCTAGTACTTAACAGGAATCCTAACAAACTGAAGAAGCGTGGGAAAAACCCAGACATATAACCCCCAAGGGTTAAGGCGGTCCCGATCTGTGTCTCTTTGAATGGCTGAACAATTCATCAGTGCTACGCATGCGCTTGACAGTCTGGATGGGAGCCCCCTGCTCGCCATCCTTACTCATGACAGCTACTGAGGAAAAGCTGAGAGCTTTTGGAATACTAATGATGTTTTTGACATGGCTAGATTAAAGCCTTTGGAACATCTAGTTGCTGATGTTGCCATATGGGAAAAGAAAATCCAAAGCTGCAAAGACAGAATTATAGTGGGAACTTGGAATATAAGAAGCTGAACACGGGAAAGCTCAACACAGTGAAAGATTAAATGAAACTACAAATTGACATCTTAGGCATCAGTGAATTGAGATGGACTGGGATTGGATGCTTTCAGTCAGATCATCCAGAAGATCATATTATTTATTACGCAGGACATGAAAAACAAAGACGTTGTTACTTTTATAATTAGGAACTGTATAGCAAGAACAGTACTTGGCTACAATACAATCAATGACCAAATAATATTAGACTTCGTGGACAACCCTTTAATATGATGATCATTCAAGTTTATTTAGTGAACTATTATTTAGTTCAATCACTGATGCAGAAGAGGAGGAGGTTGATTAGTTTTATGATCAAGTTCAGTTTGAAATTGACAAAACATGAAAGATATACTGCTTGTGATTAGAGACTAGAATGTCAAAGTTGGAAACTTTAAAAAGGAAAATGTAGTTGGACTGTACGGCAGAAAGGAAACAGGAGGCCGACTTATCAATTTCTGCCACTCCAATGATTTCTACATAGCTAGCACTGTCTTCAAACAAAGCGACACTTCTATACATGGATATCAATCAAACTGACTTTATTATAGCTAAAAGGAAGCGGAGGAGCTCAATTATAGCATCAAAGATATGGCAGTTGCTGACTGTGGAAAAGATCATTAACTGCTCATGTGCAAGTTCCAAGTTAAGCTAAAGAAGAAGAAAGCCAACCAGTTTCCATGATATGAACTTGAACACGTACAGTACCCACCATTTTCAAGGAGAACATCACAAATTGTTCTAAGTTCTGAATCTCATTGATAGAGAACCAGAGGACTTATGGAATGAACTTTGAGCTGTTAGAAGAGACAAGAAGCAGTATCACAACATCTGTAAAGACATTGAAATTGGGAAAAAAAACATGAAAAAACAAGGAAAGTCATTCAAAAGATCTCTGAACTCAGGAGGAGGTTCCAACCTCAAATTGGTATGCTAAAGGATGCCAATGGACAGATAACCAATTCAAATGAGGTCAAACTAAGGAAGTATGGAAGGAGTATGCTAAAAGTGTATAGTAGAGATGTCAACATCCAAGATACCTTGGAGATATTCCCTTCTTATAAGAACCTCTAGTACTAGAAGATGAAGTTAGATCATCACTCTGGTCATTACCAAGTCAGAAGGCTACAGGAGCTGATGGAATACCCACTGAAATATGGCAAGCAACAGAAGAAGAATCAGTCAAGGTTCTAACCAAGGTATTTGCCACCAGATCTGGAGAACAACACAGCAGCCAACAGATTGGAAGAGGCCAATCTACATTCCAATACCAAAAAAAGGAGACTTACAGAGTGTGCTAACTATTGTACAATATCCTTAATTTCACATTCTAGCAAAGTAATGCTTAAGATCATCCACTGCAGATTAGAGCCCTGAATGGAAAAAGAGGTGTCAGATGTTCAAGTTAGCTTTAGAGAAGGCAAAGGACTGAGACATTATTGCTGAGGCATGCTGGATAAAGCCAAAGAAGTCAGTATGTGCTTCACTGATTAAAGAAATTCCTTTGACTGTGTTGATCACGTCAAGCTGTGGAATGTGCTCAGAAAAATGGGAATCCCAGAAAATCTCACTGTCTTCATGAATAACTTAAATACAGGTCAAGAAGCCACAGTATGGAGACAACATAATGAAACAGACTGGCTCCAGGTTGGCAAAGGTGTGTGACAAGCCTATATACTCCCCTCTCATTTATTCAACCTATATGCTGAATATATGTAAAGGGAGGTTGGACTGGAAGAAGATGAGCATGGTCTTAAAACTGGAGGAAGAACCATCAATAACCTGCCCTATACTGACACTACTTTGATAGTCAAAAATGCAAAGGAACTGCAAGCTCTAGTAATAAAACTTGAGCACAGTGAAAAAACTGAATTTAAAATTAATGAAGCTCAAACTAATGACAACAGGTAGAACAACCAGCCTTAGAATTGGCAAGAAAGCTATCAAAGTGGTGGATAGCTTCTGTCTTTTAGGATCAACCATCAAGAGTAAAAGAACAAGCAGTCAAGAAATACACTACAAGCTAACTCTTGAGAGAGCAGCCATGAAGGCTATGGAAAGGTTATTCAAATGCCATGAAGTCCCTTTATAATTGTACAAGCCATGGTATTCCCTGTGATACTCTATGGAAGCAAAAGTTGGACTTTGAAGAAGCAGGATATAATTATTATTGATCTTTTGAACTCTGGTGTTGGAGAAGACTTCTAAGAATATTGTGGACAGCCAAGAAAACAAACAAATGGATCGTTGAACAAATTGACCCAGAGTTCTCACTTGAGGCACAAATGACTAGGCTCAAATTATCCTACTTTGGATACATTATGCAAAGACCAACTCTTTGGAG
The DNA here is from genome assembly GCF_035149785.1 of Candoia aspera. NCBI lineage: Eukaryota > Metazoa > Chordata > Lepidosauria > Squamata > Candoiidae > Candoia > Candoia aspera. The sequence goes on from NC_086160.1 coordinate 34,077,460, forward strand.
AAGGCTCTAAGGCTGGGAAAGACAGAAGAAAAGAGAAGAAGAGGACAACCAGAAGCAAGGTGGATAGTTACAATGAGTACACCACTGGAAGACTTGAAAGACCCAGTTAGGGACAGATCCTCATGGAGAAAATCTATCTACATGGTCCCTAAGAGTCGACAACAACTTGATGGCACATAATCAATCAATGAAATAACATCCTTTACACACTGTCTTCCAGTAATTGTGTTTCCTTCTTCTAAAGTGCCATTGCTGTTGGCTATTATCCATTGTTGAAGGAGGATGGAAAGAAGAGCCATTACCCTAAATCAGGGTTTCTCAACCAAGGTTCCGTTGGACCCCTAGGGTTCCACGAGAGGTCACCAGGAGTTCCATGAGAGATCATTATTTATTTAAAAAATTATTTCAAATTTGGGCAACTTCACATTACAGAGGTAAGTTTCATTCTTTATTTTTAGTTTAAGAACATTGTTAATGCATATATATAGGCCTACACATGAAACGAATATAATAATTTTGTGACTTCTGGCCTATATTTGAGCCTGAATGTGCAGGGGTTCCCTGAGGCCTGAAAAATATTTCAAGGGCTCCTCCAGGGTCAAAAGGTTGAAAAAGGCTGCTCTAAATGTTCGTTCAAATGTCCTCTATCTGTTAGGCAATTCCACTTAATTTGGAAGGAAAGGATGGTTCTCAAGGGTTAGAATGCCCCCAAAGAACAAGGAATTATAAAAATTTCAGCATTATCCACATGTTTATCCCCTCTGAGTCTATCCCAATGCTTATCCCCTTTGGCAGTCCAAAATAACATCGTGATATTTTTATTATTTGTTTCATATTGTTGTATTCACTGCTTTAAATTTCTAGTCATACAAAAACTGAATTGTAAACCACTCAGAGTCACTTGCTGAGATGGGCAGTGAAGAAATGTGAGAAATAAATAAATAAATAGTCTCTTGGTCCTACTGAATTCATTATGATTTACTTGTAAGAATGTACAAAATGACCTGCTTTTTAAAACATCCCATAGCCAGATTTATTTTTTATTATTTTAATTAAAAATTATTTCCTTGGACCATATGCTATAGATTGAATGGTATGTAATACTCCTCACACCCTATCTACTTTTGTTTACATAAGGAGGAAAAAAGGAGCAAGGAACTTCTTTACATAGTGTGATGATGCACATAAGTATGAAAGGAGCAGATTTTAAATAGCAATGCCACAACACTGCTTTCCTCATTTTGATAAAGCAGCAAGCTTCTACAGATGTCTATAGATGAGACAACCAATTATTTATGAAAAGCACTAGCTTACCTCTTCATGATGGTAAAAAAGTGCCATAGATGGGCATGCACAAAATGAAGACCTAGGAAACTGCAAACTAAATCTACCATAACAATTTCCAAAAATTTGAGATGCAGGGCCAAGCACAATATAGCTGCAAAACACTATCAAATGATCTCATGTAATTTCATTATTAGCTCAAATTTAGTTATTAATCACTCCTCAATAATAAAGACAAAATATAGGAAAATCACATAAAGAGTATCAAATTAAAGCCAAATATAACAGGACTTCTTTGCTTACAAAGATTAATCTCAAATACTATTAATAATTTTGGGCAATAGTGCTTCTACAGATTATTCAGTGGAAAAACAGATGCTATGATAATTAAATTTCTGCCAAACTACATTCTCAACATATCTTCAGATGCAGAAATGAAAGGTGAGTAAGCCAGAAACCTGGAAGAGAGGTTTAAAAATATATTTGCAATATCTTTAAAAATCTTACAAGTAGAAAAAAAAATATGTAGAAGGTTGAGATAAACAGATTAAGGATATAGCTAAGAATATACCATTGTTGCTTGATTATATTGTTTTCAACTACAATCTATATTCTCCAAAATGAGAATCAACAAATAGCTCTAATATAAAAAGATTCTGTTTTTCTAGGAATACGGTTATTTTTCCTTTCCTTTACAGGAACTATTAGTTCCCTATTGTAGAGAACTATATTAGTTTCTCTAACTGGAAATATAACTGCATTCAGATGTAACCAAACCATGAAAAACAAGCTGTGGCAAGCACCCTGCCCAGACACCCTATCCTCCATTTCTATACAAAGTACCAAAAAAATTAAAAGTGTTCAAAACATGGTTTGTACCTATCTGAAGCTCCTTCTTTTTAAAAAGACTAGCTCTTGAGGTCTTTGCTGCTTATTACAAAAAAAAAGCCTTCCCAGTCTGAAACAGGAACTTTTCTTCTTCTGTTTGGTCCTATTGGTCTATTACTGGCCAGTAATGAGTTAGTCTTAGAGGGGCCTGAAGGTCCCACTCTGCTACATGGGTTGTCATTCATGTGCAACAGAAACTAGCTCCTAAATGGGCAAACATGTAGTAGGACCTCATGTTGTAGAATGCTGAAGGGGAGAGAAAATAGCTTGGCAGCATGTATTCAAGTGATTATCTGTAGGGGTAGAAATGCTGGAATAAATTTCAACCTAATTATTGCGAGGAAAGGAGGGCTTCTGGTTGGCTTATTTTGGAATGCACTATGGATATCACAATGACAGTGAATATGACCCTCTAGCCTAAAGATTCTTATTAATAGGCCAGCTGCTAGTAGTACATTTCTCCAGGATTTACTCCTGAATGAGAATGCCGATCCGGCATTTATCATAGCGACTTAGCTGAGTGAAGAAAGATAAATTAATAAGATATTAGCCATTAGTATTATTTTAGAAAGCCTTTTATTCTAATTTCAACTTCATTTCAAAATAAAATTCATATACTAATCCATTTTATATAATTAAAATCTGAATCCTGTAGCATGAAACTTCCTTCAAATAAATCAATTTATGACCATAATAAGGATGGAAACTTTTTGATACAGGTGATCCTTATTTGACAACCACTCATTCAGTGACTGAACTTACAGAGGCTCTGAACGAGTAGTAGTTACAACCAGTCCTTGTACAGCCAGTACAGCATCCCCATGGTCACAATTTGTGACCTTCCCTGCTGGCTTTCAATGAGGAAGCCAGCAGGAAGTCACAAGTCACAGTCATGACCCACGTGGTCCTCACTTAAAGACGGCCAGAAGGACTACTGGAACTGCCATCGCTAAGCAGCATAGGCACGTGATTTTTCAACCTACATGTAATGGAATGTGAGAATGACCTTCGAAGATGGAGGGAAGAGATGCTACCTAGGGAATGATCAGATAAAAGGGGGAGAAGCCCACAACTAATGGGCAGAGAAACTTAGAAAGGATCCTTCCTAACTGATTAGGCAGTAAAAAAGGATGGTGGGAGATTTATACTTTCAGACTTGCAAGATTCTCTTAATGTAGACTAACAATAAAGTAGAAGTAGCTCATCTGGTGTTTCCTGTCTGGTTTACCTGGGCGGGCCAACATTAAGCTCACGTCACTTAAGGACGGAGTTTCCCCTCCCAAACAGCATTGTTAAATGAAGACTATCTGTACTCCTCCCACAGAAATTCTCACTTTTAGAAGACTCCTAAAAACTCCTCTACATTCTGGTGTTTAAGTAAAATAACTTCACAATCAGTCTTTAACAAATGTTATTTGTTTTTTTAAAAATGACATTATTTCAATAGTTATGTCCAATCACAATGTTTGAAATAACTATGTAACCTTTTTAACAAAATAATAAAGAGAGAGAGTTGCCTTGTATTGGTATTGGCAAGATTCCAGTTCAACTCTACAGTCAACCATGGAAGCTCCCTCAACGGTTTTGGGCTTGTCACTCTCTTACCCCCCCAACCTTCTTCACAGGATTGTTGTCGGGGGAATAATGAGAGGAGAGTCTTATGTACACCACCCTTAGCTTCTCAATGAAAGGTGGGATATAAATCCAATGAACACTTCTGCTCAACTAAAAGCTGTAACTAACCCCAGAAGTAGACTGGTTGCCTAAAAAATGCAATAAATATTCTTAAACAGAATCTGAAAAGAAACATGAGTAAGTCTATAGCCCATGGAAGCAAAAATACAATATTGAATAGAAACTGAAAATTAAATTATTAAAAGCTGTAGCTTCAGCAACACAAAATATTTCCCTGCTCATTGAATTGTCAAAAATAAAATAAAAGGTCCATTTGTTAGCTTAAATACTGCCAGTGCAGTAATCACTGCATTTCCTTCTGTCTGGATATATTTTACTGACATTTGGGACCAGATTTTAGTATGTAGATATTTTTAAGATTGCAGCGGTAATATAACATCAGTGTCTTGGGTTTAACTTTCTGTACTGTTTTATGTTGACCCTATCTCAGTACTGAATGATTTTGTTTCTTTTTTAACTGTGTCACCTATTTAAAAAAACCTGCCACCATAACAGTAAATTTAGCAGTTCACTATTATTTGGCACAAATCACATTTTGCCTCTAACAGACAAGTCTGATGGACTAAACTATTCAAGAACATTGTCACATCAAGACAATATTCTTGCTATTAAACACCTGATAGCGCTGCTTTCCTACCAGAGATTCTTCACTAAAATCCAGCATTCCTAGGCTACTGCTTCAAGCATATCCCTTATCCTCTAAGTAATTATGTTAATATAGTTGCGAGTAAGAGACTCAAGCAACAGTGCCATACTACTAAATCAAGATGGGGAGGGGGTAAGGTTATTGTGTGAACCCAGTCAATGGCTTATGTGTTGGTGAACCATCTGATTAATCTAGTACATGAAGAATAAATAATAAAAATATTCAGGAAAAATGATTAAAAATCCAATACCTGTGTCTATCATTACTTTACCAGGGCAAAAGAAAAATCTTTTAAAAAAGACAGATAATCTAAATAAGTTATCAAAGTTACAGATTGAGTAAGATTTTGGCAGATGACAATACTGTTAAAAAGCTTCAAAATGATTGGCAGCTATAGCAATTAAACAGTGCCTTTTGTTAAAATCAAGATATTCAAAAATGAAAACAACCGGAAGATGGGTAGATGGCATCAATTTCAAATAAAGTAATACCATGAAAATAAGCTACTGAACCAAGGCTTGATAGAAAGGACTGGTAAACAGCTTATGCATTTTTTTTTTTTAAAAAACCCCTGCAATAATAACCTTTCAGCCATTATTCCCAATCAGGAATAATCTGCTCAGCTTTACACATTGTTAGATGAGTTATCCTGAGCATCTTCCACTTTGGATACTGTTTACCAAGAGCTAGTAATTCAACAATGACAGTGGGCCAACTCTTGACATTCCACAGAAGCAGGCCAGAAATAAAACTGCACAGGTGTTTTAAAAAATAATACTTATCCCATTGCTCAAAAATGGAACAAAATGTGCAAGCAATTTACTTCCTTGAATTACCAAAAATAGTAATGGAAAGCAAAAAGGGAATTAGCAATTAACTGCCTGTTATGAAGTGAAGAGTCTTAAACTGCAGTAAGCAATACAACAAATATATCCACTACGTATCTTTTTAAAAATCTAATTGTTCTGTTTTCAAAAAAGATCAACAACAAATTGCAGTGAACAAAATACATGCAGAGGTTAATACTGATTATTGCATCAATACTTCTTGGCAATCTGATGATTTGGTTTCTAAGGATCTAGATACTTACCAAAACAAATGAATGAATAACTCTAAAAAGAAAAACTCAATATTTTAGCTTGCTTATTGAGAGAAAAAAAATTACATAGATCTCCAGAAGCAGACACAATAGAAGTCTAGTAAACTAGGAAGGAAGTAAATAAACTATCCTGCAAACCCCACTTGCCTACCAAAAGTGTTTATGAAATTGCCTGCCTCTTGCAACGATTTTCGAATTAATTTTGGCAATACAGGACTGCAATTGGCTAAACTAAGCATTTGTTTTAATACAAGCAACCATCTAAGAGCTGCACTGTTAATGGAAATGGGGGGAGGGAAGCATGGTGCTGATTGTGAATGAATGAGTTTTTCTTTCTGTAGGTAGAAAAGAGATTAAAGATACCTGAAAACATATTCACTGATATAGCCATGTGCAAATAGGAGGATTTAAAACATCTGAGCTGTTGTGGTCTGTGAAAGCTATGTATACTTTTTTAAGAAAGAACACAATTCAATTACATATAAACTTACAAAAAACAACAAACCTGTTCATCATTTATACTTATCCAGTGCACTCAATATCACTATAACAACCCAAAACAAAATTGGATGTAAAGTTTATCCAAAGATGTTGAGATTAGAGCATTTTAGGGGCCATCGGATTTAAGAAACGTCTGGGATGCAGAGTGAGAAAAGGAAGCTAAACGTATAGGCCAACTTGGAGAGAATAGAATTCATCTAAAGACGATAGGGGTCTCCTTCAAACGGGGACACATTACCTACCAATTCGACTGTCGAGGGTAAGGACATCTGGGGAGAAAAGGGGGGGGCACAGAGAAGCAGGAAGGAAAGACGTTTTTAAGAAAGTACTATTCAGAAATACCTGGGGGCTCCTGTCGACTGGGTTTTTCATGACCGCCTGGCGGAAGTTATTATCCACGTAGGACGCCATATCGCTCCCCCTTTTTCTTTTCGTACTTCAGGCCGGGCGTCGCGTCCTGGCCCGTTCCCGTCGCCCTTCTTCCACGTTCGAGCGCCTTTTCCTGCCCAGAAAGCGAGACGGCGCCTGCACCCGGGCGAGCGAGTTCTTCTCAACCCCACTGAACGTGGCAAGGAAGCCAGCTGAGGGGAAAGGCGGCTCCAGCTGGCCCCAGAGACTCCAGCTGCTACTGTTCGTCCTTCTCTGCCGCGGCGGCGGCGGCGGCGGCGGCGGATGATCCCTCCGCCTCAGCAGCGCCGCCCTCCGGTCGGGGCCCCTTGCCTATAGGGCTCCTGGGTTCTGGCAGCGGCAGCGACGACGTCTCCCGGCCCCGCCTCTGCCGGCCTGCCCAGCAGTGTTGCTGCCGCTGTCGCCCTCGTCCCCGCTCCGCCGCTGCATTCCCTTAAGCGGCAGGGCGGGAGAAGGACCGCCGCGTCCTCGTCGAGCTCGGTTTCAGTCTCGGGCCTTGAAAGGACGAACAGGCAGGAATTCAGTGGATGTGCTGCGTCTGGGTAGAAAGAAGCGGGCGTCGGGCCAGCAGGCTCACTGCGGGAACGGCCTCCAATGCTCGCCTGGGCTTTGTGCCGTTGCAGCCATGGTGAGGCGACGGACGAAGAGGGAAAGCACCGCCCGGCCGCACCGGCAGCAACAAGGCGGGGAGGAGCTGCGCCGCCTCACGTTCCCGCCCCCCGAGCTCTGTTCGTCTCTCAGCCGCGGCGCAACCCGTCGCCGTCGCTGCCTTCTCTCGGCGCAGGAGTTGCTCGAGCCGCGCTGGAGCGGTTCCCGAAAGCACCGGAATTCCTTAGACCAAACCACCGCCACCTCGCTTCCTCTCTCTCCCATTCGCATTAAGTTTTTGGAATTTTATTTCGGGAAAGATCGCCCTGGGCTGGGACTTCTGGAAAGAGGGGAAGAGCGAAACACTATCCCTTTTATTTCCTGGCTAAGCTGAAAAGTATCTACGGAGAAGTTTCAGAAATGTAAACCGCATTCACTACTCGGTGGAAGGAGTATGCCGCAGTTCACATTTCAGCACAGGCTGGAAGGTTAGGGAGAATTAAACCTTACAGAGCCATCCTCCCCTCCCAATGGCAATGACCTGGTGGATTTTAGAAAGCCTGGGAAAGGTCATCAGCCTTCTCCAAACTGGTGCTCTTCGTATGGATTGGATTATGATTCCCGTAACTGCCCAGTAGCCTTGTCTGTCCGCTAAGGAGTTAACAAGTGGAAGATGTTAGATAGGGGAAGGTTTCTCTATGCTCAGGCAGTAATCAGCATTTCTGCGATTCTTAAAGATATTTTTCAGAAAGATATTTTTCAGTGGTGCTGTTGAATCGGTATTTCTGGGTTCCAGACTGAGCCATAATCACATAGCTTGGCTTCCTACAGCATGCTAGAGCTAAGATAAAATGTGATTGGCTAGCTTGTGGTTGTTCGTTGTTGGAACACAACCTATATGTGTCTGAACATATGAACAAGGCCAATAGTATTGAACTTTCAAGGCTGATGTTTCACTAAGTAAGGAATAGGGCTTAGATTCCATTTCCTAGTCTTACCGGTGGTGTAGGTCTCATTATCCCCTTTTTGGCCATGTTATTTTCCAGGCACTAAAAGGGAATTTATTTAACTACTTTCCACGCTTCTGAAGCATTTGTTAGTTTGAAGGAATGACCCAGGATCAGTCAGTCCAAAGCCCCTAGACAACCGCATCTCATCTTTTACTTTCCAATATCATGTTTTCCTAAAAAGCCTGCTGGCTAAGGCAGATGAGGAAATACATGTTGGCTGTCACCCTCCAACTAATTTTAAGGCCAGTGAGATGCTGTTCCAAGAACACTGGATTGTGGCCTAATCACTAAATCATTTCTTTTTAGCTATAAGCATATTAGTCCTCTCCTGAGTTGTGTGCTAATTTAATTTAGACTTTTATCTGTATCAGTTAAAAAACAACTACTGGATATAACCAAGTGCAGTCAAATCAGTAATAAAAGAATAAGCATCGTGTGACAGATTCAAGACCCAAACTAAATAGATTGTTTATTGATACACTGCACATTACTTTGAGAGGAAGCCAGTGGTATGTCATGTTCCTAGCACAGGCTGCTGTCCTCCATCAAAGCTCATCTGTATTTGCCAAATGTCCTTGCTTTCTCATAAAAAAATATTAAAAAGATATTTCTAATCTATGTTATGGAATGGATTTTTATTAAGCCACTTAAGTCTTTTTGAAAGTTACATTTATAGATTTAATTTGTATTTGCCACACTGTGAAGCATTCAAAAGGGATGCTTCACATGTTATGCTGGTGAGAACACCTCTGTTCAAAATGTTAAAGCAACTGTATCTTTCTGAAGGCTGCCATGGCTGCTTCAAAACCTTTCCTGGCTATCTGCAGTTATGTATGCATGCACAAACAAGATTTCTGTTGGGGCCACCAGAGAATCAAAATTGTTGCTTGTGAACACACCTGTACAGACAACAGGGGACACTTTAAACCAGATGTGAAAAACCTTCTGGAAGATAGTTCAAGGAGAGATGTGAAGTGCCTCATTCAAATGTTTTCTATATCCCTATTTATGTGTATATATAAGGTAGCAAGGTGCAAAGCTTTAACTATATTTTGCCATAAACAAATTTTTTATGGCAACATGTTCTAGCCTGTTATGTAATGAACAGCCTATTATTTAAATGCTAAATATGTAAATAATCTTAAGGTTAAGAAAGGATATAGAAATAGCTTGCTGATAGCCCTATACAGGCAGAAGTTTAGAGAAGTTAATTTATAGTATATTCATGAGTAGGTCTTCCAAGATAATTATAAAAAAAAATTATAAGAAACAGTGATCTCTGCTTTATCCATATGGAATTTAAACCAGTCAAGCAAAAATTAAATTATATCAAATTCCAAGATGTAGCAAAACCTTGATTTCCAACTGTTCCATCTATAAGGCCGTAAAGAGAGAGAAAGACCTACTCTCTGTAAGAAAAAGACCCACTACCTATGTATACTTTTGCCAAGAGCAAGTTAGAAGTGAGGGAGCAGGGAAAACAACATACACAGTATATGAAATGCAGATAGCATGAAACAAGCTAGGTGACTTTAGGCCAGTCTTTCAGCCCTAGGAAGAAGGCAATGGCAAATCACTTCCAAAAATGTTGCCAAGAAAACTGTATGGACTTGTCCAGGCAATCGCCAGGAATCAAGGCTGACTCAAAAGCAAATATATATATGTTGGTATGCCATCTTAATACACCAAGAAAACTACAGAATGGCCCATGGGAGAAAGTATTACGATATAAAGTGTTGTGCTATATTAAATTCCTGCTTTAATTCAGTTTCCAGCTGAGTGTTGGAAAGCCTCATGTCTGTGTCTTAGAGAAAGGATTTTAAAACGGAAGCACTCAGAGTTCTGCCTATACTAACAACATAATGTTCAAATATTCCATAACTACTTGAAGTATGAAGGCTGTAGAAGAGAGATGCACAATCTAAGGCCCTAAGGTCACTTGAATCTCCAAGAAACTTGGAGTGTGGTTCCCAAAGATCTTTAAAAAGTATTACATAGTTATAATTTTTCATGTGACACAAGGGGAAAATTATTAAATGAAAATATGAACAGGTGTGTGTGTGTGTGTAAGGTACACAAAATAAAATTATAGTTTTTGTCCTGGCACTATATTTTGAGCTTGGGTGCCAACATAGTACTCAAACAGCAAAATACCCCTTGACTTGGAAAAGTTGTACAGACTTGCTAGAGTATCAAAAGTACATTCTGTTTTGTTTTGTTCTGGGGTGTTTTTGCTTTGTTTTTTTTAAAGAATAATCTTGAATATCTGATTGAATATCAATCACCTCCAGTTGCTCCCCTTTTTTATAATTTTCATACTCCTAAATGGCAGTATAAAACAATTACAGAATTTATTCTTGTTCATTCATAAGTGCTTATTTGTTCTTACCCCAGAAGGCATGGAACACAGTTCCGAACAAAATAAAAATACCCTGACAACAATTAAAACACAGTGCTAGAGAAAGTAGAACACCACTCTTATTAGCTTCTGCAATTCTGATACCATTCTAACCAGAAGTAAAAGGAGTATAGTGTTTAGTTATAAAATCGCCTGAATCATTTTATCTGAAATCTCTAGTAAAGTTACCTCCTTCATGTTCACAGTCTGAATAGGAGTGAGTAACAGACTGTTGATTCCTCAGCTAATTTTTCAGTTGAAAAATCACAGAAAATTTTCTTCATGATTATATCAAGGGAATGAATATCTGATGACTGACATAGGCACCAGTTTCTTAAAGAAGCAACTGAAACAAAAATCATCTCAAAGAATATAGGATAATCTCTCATTTCATAGTAGGCTTTAATATTTGTCTAGCAATAAATAAACAACTTTTCCATATTTGCTGACAAAGAATGTTCTCTCTGTAACAAAGATATTATTTGCTACGTGACTTAAGCACATAGACAAAATATATGCAAGAAAAAGTACAATTTTGTTTTTAAACAGTCCACCAGCCCAGCATATCCTGTTTCTGTTCAAAATTTGGATTTTTTTTCTAAATATTGAAATATCTCTGATATAGTTATGTTAGCTAGCATATGTTTAAACAGCCAAATATATTGTCTCTTATGGATACTTGGGAAGAGTATTCAGAATTGAAAATAAAATTGGAAGTCACATACTTTATTTCTGTTGTTTAGCACAATTCATATTCTGCTCTCATACACAAATGTAGCATAGTCTTTGTGCTCATTTCCTTAAAAAAAAGTGTGGGGGGGTGAAGTTTGACAGTTAAACTTCAGGAGAAGAAACAATGGCTATTGAGATGCCACTAGAGGTGTTGAAAGCCTCTGTGCTTTCAAGAACAATGATTAACATTTAATTGTTTCTCTTTGAAAGCTAATATGATATAGTGACCAGGGTGTTGAATTAGGATTGGGGACAACCAGATTCAAGTTCACTCTCAGTCACAGAAGTTCATGGATGACTTTATTCTTGTGGGAAAAACTAGAGAGGGTACTATGTACACCATCTTACAACAAGTTCCTGGAGGAAAGGCAGGATGTAAATCTAACAAATAAATAAAAAAATAAAAGTACTGGCTTTCGATTACCCAAAGTTAAATCCATGTCCTTTATAAGTATTTGAAAAATATAAGGATGGTGAAAGTGAATGTGGACAAAAGAAAAAAAAATCCAGAAATTATAACCATCTGCAATCCACAGTCCACTGAAGTTAATGGAAAAGTGACCAGTGATGCTGATGTCTGGAACTATATTTTCCATGGTGGAGAAAAGATGTCTAGTTTTGGTATCTTAAAACCATGACAATCGGAGCAAAGTGTTCTATAGTTTATATCGTTATATTACTATACTATATGAATAAAGACCACAGAGAAGAGGTGAGATTTATCTTCCTTTTTGGGGGGGGAGCATCAATTATGCAAAAAGATTTATCAATGAAATTGTGCTGCCAAGGGTCCAGATAATCCAGTTCCTACAGAGTTCTAATTGCCCTCAACTTCTTCACAAAGGGAAGATCAAACAGAATGATAGTCGTCTAGCAATAAAGGATCCAGGGCAGGGCTGTTGAGGAGAAGAATGCTGTGATGGACTGTGTCTCTGAGGAGGGAGTTGGTGCACTGGAGGTCGCAGGAGAGGAAGGAGGGGGTGAATTCCAGTGCGAGAAACAATCTTACAGTTTGGAGGAACTTGGGCAGCCATCCAAGAAGCTGAGACAGGGCCTGCCTTAGATTGCCTGGAGTATTTCACCCTAGCACCTTTTGGCTTTGCTCAGTTTGGCAAGATTCTGTGTATGGTAGAAACAATAAAGAACTAGAGCTGAATTCCTGGCTCAGCATTGTTTCTTCACCTCAACCCTGACAAATGCAGACCATTACCTCTTTTAAGGCTGCGGACACTTTCCCACCTATCCACCACCACCACCCTCACACACAAACATGTAGACCGAGACATTTGCTATTGCCTGGCTCCACCTTTCTGCCTCTTCCTTGACTGCTTTCACCAACTAGCAGGAGCAGAGGTCAAGTCCGCAGATGGTGGAGCTATGATCACAGACAACCCTGCCCACTTCGTCAAGTTCCACTGGTTGAAAAATGTCCCAGATAACAGCGCAAGATTACCTTTGCCATCTCATCAGACCCTGTCCACCCAGCTTCCAACTAGGAGCAAATATGAGCAATTTTATCTACAAAATTATCAGCCGGATAATTGCAACTTACACTGAATTGACCTTCCTGCCATTTCTCCCAAGAAGGGAGCAAGTCATCCTGAACAGTGCAGCTGGCTGACATGCTGCCAATACAATAACGGCAGAGCAGTAAATTCACTTCACTCTCTTATCACCACAACATAGGCTCAAGTTGGAATTTATGTCTGTGTCTGGTCACGTTTGCTTCTCACCAGTGTAGCTTGAAGCATCTCTTCACTAGATTCATCTTCCAAGAGCTCTTTAGATGCAGAGAAGCCACTCAGGAGAAATCCTATCTCATACCCTGTTTGCCTTGTATTCCAGAGGCTGACAGGATGCAGACCATCCTAATTCTCCACCATCATCTCCACTGCTTCTCTGATCACTCTGTCCTTGATAGATTTGTATACTGGTTGGAAGTTGGATGATGATGACTTTCTTGATTCTTACACCTGTCCTCAGGCAGCACACCAGTGTCAGCAATCCCCAGGACTACCCAGAACCCAACCTATGGGTCAGTTCAGTCATTCAGGTTGCAGCACTATTTCCTCCACAACCCCTGCCCCCAAAATACAAATTCCACAAAAGTCAGCTGGTTGAACTTTGCAGAGTAAGGCCTCAAGTGTACTTTTTTTCTTTTTCATTTCACTATTTGTATCCATTTTTAAAAATAAGTCTTTTTACAATTTAACTCAGTCCAAAAGCTTTTTCAACGTTTCCTCTTCTTTTCCTGCTCCTGCCAGCACATAGCATTTATTTATTGATGATGATGATGATGATGATGAACATCTCACATTAGCATAGACTTGCAAACACATCCAACCTTTCTGGCACCATTTTCTAATTTCTATATCTATGCCTTATTTCTTATATCTATACTTTATATAATACAATTTTATATTTCTGTATTTATTATCCATATCTGTGTGTCCATATAGCTTTTGTCATTCAGCTAAGTTAATTAATCACCCTTTTTCAAGCAGGGAAGGTTGTAGCCTAGGCTGAGTTATGCCCTTAGGACTTTACTGTCTCTTGCCCCTCCTGGGCCTTTTGCTGCTAAAGGTGCTCGTTGGCCAGAGTTGTTCTGTGGACACTGCCAGACTCAATACTTTTGAAGCCTTTACAGGCCCTCCTCTTACACTGCCAACATTACTGTGGTTGTTGAGCTGCCGCAGTTGCCAAGCTTCTCCCAGCACCCATTGCTGTTGCTGCCTACTAGGCCCTTTGCAGGACCTCTGTTGCTAGGCTGTCTTGGGCAACCAACCTACCAGTGCTGCTGTTTCACCACCTGCCTTCAGTGCTTCTTCAGGGTCCCTTCTGAAGCTGTTGCAACTGAACCATTGCTTGGCAATCATACCTCCCATCCTCTTCATCCCTGCATTGTCTTGTTGGGTTACCTGCTTTTTCCATCACTGTCTTGGAGACCTTTGGCACCTTCAGCCACTCTAGAACTCTTTGACCTGCCTTACTGCCCTGCCAGTCCTGCTGTCCACACCTCCTTTCACAGACTCACATTTCATGCTAATGCACACCAACATAACTCTTTTTCCTGACACTCCCATACCATGCTGTCCAGAAGGGATTCTTTTGTAATTGGTGAAAGGATGAAGTCTTCACTCCTCGGCTGGATCAAGGATCTGGGATTGATAAGAAGGAAAAGAGAGGCTTGCAGTGGCCTTTGAAAAGCATTCCTTTTGCTAGTTTAGAATCAAACCTGAGTTAGTAAAACTTTAGCATACTAATTCAGTTTTACAGCTTCTTTTAAACAGTACAAAGAAATATTGGAATAATGTGCTTAGGATACAGAGCAGAATAAAGGATTTAAATAATGACAGAAGTGTTTGGCTTCTGTTATGTTTATTTAACATAATTATTTTATAGGGATCCTAGTAAGTTACTCCCAAACTGGAAGCACAATAAAATCTAAATTATATCTATACAGATAACCTCCCAATCATATACATATCTACTCAGAAGTAGGATAATACTAGGATTTTTTTTCATTCATTTAGGTAGGAAATTGGGGCTTCAAGTTATTAAGAAAAGTATTGCATACATTCCAATTAATATCTTCCCCATAAAATCTGGCAAATAAAATTGATTTTCAGGGAACTTAAGCATATTAGATCACAGTAGTAATAATATAGCACTATTATTACATGAATGAAACAGGTATGATTTATGTTCCATATTTATTTAATTATATTTATTAACATTTCCCCTCCAATCTAACAAGTTTGTGTAAAAAGCAGAAAATCTCAATTGAGCAATCTCAGAATACTGTAACAAAAAAATAAATGTGATAAAATAATCTTTCTCTGATAGGCATGAAGATAATTAGAGATTTGTTTAAATGGAGCTGCCTAAAAATTCAGGAGTAAGGGTGCCAAGTATACCTCCAGGATACTCTGCAATGTAAGGGCCACTAGCGAGAAGACTTCCTTCTGAGGTGATGGGAACCTAAGCAGGCTCTCTCTCAATGATCTGACAGCATGGGCAGAATCATTTTGGACAACGTGGTTCCACTGCCAACATCAATAATCTCCATAGCAAAAGTGGATCATTATAAGTTTGCATAAACTACTTCCCTACTTCAGAGTTAATCTATTAATCTGTTCTTTGAAAAATATAAATTATATAATTGTGGGAACGGAGAAATATTGGAGCCATGCATATTTCAGGATCTTATAGTTCTCCACTCTTTAATTTGTGTTAAACATAATATTTCCAAAATTCACAAGAATAAAAAAGCCAATATTAACTAATGCAAAAAAAATCAATATTATCAGTTTATATCAAGATTATAACACTTGCAGTGGTTAAGAGGAGGCATTCTTCATTTCAGAAAATGTTGGTTATTTTTTCTCCCTATAGTTGTTATATAAAATAAAAATCAAGCCAAGCTTGATTCCTGGTGACTAAACTAAGCACTGTTTAGCTTGTGGGTTTTTTGGTGGTTTTTTGTTTTGTTTTGTTTTTAATTCTCTCTTAGGTGTTGCCACCTGCTTTTTTAATCAGTAGCTAAAATAAAAGTCTCCTCTGAAATGCATTCAGCTTCTGATGACATCATGGACACATACATGCAGTTTTCTTGGCAAGTGCTTCTTTCTTAATCTTGTTTTACAAGTTTTTAATCTCTTACAAGTCTTCAATATCATAGTCAACCATTTCCAAACTGGTGGCTGTTCCACTTGATATCATTTGGAAGCAACTGAAAACAATGGCTTATTTAGCAGATTCAAAAGATTGTTGTTCATAATTGGTCATCAAATAGCCAACAGAATATTTAGACAAAGTTAAAGTACTTTATTTCAGTTGCTGAACAAACTTGAATAACGTAACAGAATAAGATTAATGAAATAGGATTGATAAAATAAAATGGGGTTAAAAGGAAAATGAGGTAAATATAAAAATGTAGTCAAATTGAACTGTTCCTAGCAAGGTCCTGACAGTTCTTGCCAGCTCTTAGACAAAATCTGGCAATATTATAAGAGAGTACATCATTTGGATCAGTTAGAAGATAAATGAGATAAAAGTAGTCAGTGCAGCTTGAATATCAAGATAATAAAGATGTAGTAACTTTGTGTTGCAGTTCATGATAAGTTTATAAATAAAGAAGCATGTGGGCTGTTGTTTCAGTTGGTCCTGATTTACAAGGACAAAAGCATTTCTTATATGGGATTTTCTGGAATCTCTCTTTCAAAACTGCAGTTTGCAAAGTTATTACAGCATACAAGTATCAGAGCTCTTCAAAATGTTGGTATAGTAATTTGATTGAGATATCTGGCAAGTTTAAGTCTGGTGACCTAATTACCTAGATAGACATCAGTGAGAATTAAGCTATTCTCAATTTGTTGTTCCATATCAACACTAATTCTCTGATTTCTTCCTAGCTGTACCCCATTGTGATCAGTGTGTGAAGGGAAAACCCATAGCAATGCAGCTTTTCCTCCAGCCCCTTTTTTTCATTTTGTAATGAAGGGGTCTTCTTACACATATGGGACTAAACCTACAGGAAAAGAAACTAGCTTTAGCCAAAATTTGAAGATACTAGTTCATGCAGTGACTTTAACTTTAAAAAGCCCTGTTTCCATATGAAGAACAGGTTTGGGCACACACCAAGGCACTTCAAGAGTATTTCTTAGGAACTTGGACTGCATAGATTCAGTCTTTGAGAAGTTGATGTTTATGCTGAGTTGTACCACCTAAAAGAGGTACACTATAGCTTTTGCTGAAAAAGTGTTATATTGGAGCCAGGATAACTGGGAATGGTAAAAGGTCTGGATGGCCAATGCTGATTTAGATGCATATTATGTCACATAATCTCTATGGGTGCACCTTCTCCCTGATTCCTGGAAGATTACCCCAAGGTATTTGAAACAGGTTACTTGGTGACCTGTTTTGTATCCTTGGCCTTTTTGCAAATACCATTATCTATCATAGTTGATCTCCAAAAATTGTTTATCATAATAGGAAGCAAAAATACATAATGTCTTCTCAAACCTACTGAAGTTTGAGAGAGAATTACCATACCATCCACATGTAGGAGTATTCCGATGTTTATGTGTACATTTTGATGTATGGTAGTCGAAACTGCCTAGGTGAGCAATCAATGAGGTGATGTATAATGTAACTAGTAGTGGAGGTAAGATGTAGCCATACCTAACACCTCCAAAATTTCTTTAACAAGGTGCCCTTGGTATTGATTATTTAGACAAATATTTCAATCCTTCATTAAATTACCTAGTCCCACTGAACTTAGAGCTACTTCTCAATAGAAATATGTACAACAATCCTGGGAATAGATTATCTTAATCAGCTGAGGAGGAAGGAGATCTAATGCAATGTATTATAATTGTACATGAATGAGCCATATAAGTATGAATGCATTTTCAATAATACAGTATATACATACAGTTGTTTGACATGGTGTAGCCCTCATTGCACTTCTGCACATGTAGCAAAAACCATATAAACATCACAAATCTCAATCATTAAATCAAGTTTAATTTCTGAACTATCAACATTTTTTCTAAACTGCCTCCACACATGTCCAGGTTAGATTCATAAACAATATCTCAGCAACTCTACAATGAATAGAAAGACAAAAGCAAAACATTTTGCATTTCAATAAGTGCAAGTTACAATTATATTACAATTATATATCTTTCCATGCACATCTTTCCATTCAGACAAACTGCATTTACACCTGTGGCATACCTAGGGCAGTGTTTTGCATTTACATTTGTATTTAAAATATATTATCCTTTTTTGGGTAAGCCACACTAAATTTAGTTTAGCCAGTGAGCTATCTGAGCACTACAAATAGTATCAAAGCAGATAGCAGTGGAGCAAGAGTAAGCTACATAAGGTCTAAATGAAGGGCAAGGGTCAAAGCACACAGAGCTCCACACAGAAACAGGCAGCAGGCTGGTGAACTAATGATTCTACCCATTAGCCTCTAAACTGGAGAGTTTTTCATTATTATTTTTCCTTATAGCCCCAGCTGAGGCTCAGCTGAAGTTCAAAACAGAGTCCAAATAATGGTTTTATTAGATATACAATAACCAATATACTTTAATTAAAAGAAACACCAGATATATTTGTTTTTGTGTTTCTAATTCTTTTTTAAGGTGCTTCATAGGGAACTCTAGTGTGAATTCAGCCATACTCAAATCTTTGTATAGATCTAAATACATGGTTTGGGGGTCTTCTAAGAATATTTTTATTTAACAATATATCTTCTCCATTCTTGCATTCTAAACTTGAGATTAGTTATTGTGAAACTGCACAATAGGAGGATTCTTGCAGATAACTTTCACTGAGTTTGATTCAGCCAAGGAAGGGGCTAAATTCTTCCTATCCTACAATTCCATAGGAAATATGCTAGCCAAACATGCTTTGTTTTGACTATCCTAGTGGGATAGGAAGAAGACCTGTACTTGGCTACTGATGTGAGCACCTGTGGAAAGATCAGATGACTTCATAATATTAGTATCCTGCAGCAGTAAAATCTTCACAGTTGTAAATAATGTATGTTCTTTGTTTGGTGACTGTACGGCTTAAGAGCAAATGTACTTTTCCTCAAGAGGCAACAGCTATGTTCCAGTTGTTTTCAGTACCTCAGATAGTTCCAAGTGCACAATATGTGTGGACAAAAAATACATGCTAAGTATGTAAGTCTCTCCATTCAGATCACAATTTCTCTGCTACAATATTCTGGCTGATGTGTGATCTCTTAAAGAAACAGTCCCTTGATCCAAAGGGCAGCAAAGTTCCTTCTTCCATGGCTTCTTGTCTATCATGTTTCCTATGGAATTGTGAGAGAGGAAGAGTCAGTAAAAGTCATCTGCAAGAATCCTTCTGATTCAGGAACTGCAGTTTCACAATAACTAATCTCAAGTTCTGTATGCTACTTCTGGTGTTGTTGTTTAACTGGTGGAATTACACCATAGCTTTACCTAGCTCATTCTTTTGTAAGAATATTAGGCAGGATAATAGGCTTAAGTTATCATTGACTTTCAGGAACATTTCAAGTTCCTGGACGCTATTTTTAAAACCCTATGTGACATTTGTAAAACCCTTTATTTCTCTCTTTTAAGATAAATGTGCATCATATAAGGCCAGGAAGATATAGTACCACACAGAGTTATGATTTGAATTATGGACTAGAACCATAACTTAAAGCAGACTCATTAAAATCAATGCAACTTTATTTACACTTGGCAGAGTTGCCTCACTGGTTTTAGTGAATAAACTTACATCCAGTCCAGCATTTCTCTTGCAAGGAGAGCAGTTATATCAACCATACCCAATGTTCAATCACAACAATGTGGCTGAAGCAGCGATCACCATAGGAGAAGCTTTCTTTTAAATTTTCTGCCAGTCCACCTCATTCATTTGTATCTTGTAAAATCTTGAACCTTACCCTGAGTCTTTTATTTGACAATATAAAATTAGCTGTTTGCCATTTGTTTAATGTCTTCAATTCCTATTGGGATTTTACTATAATTTTCAAAAGAAGGGAACAAAACAAAGGTTAGAGAGAAAGCAGCCTGTCTTACTTTCTGCTCATAGAGATCATGAACATTCCTGCTTGGGTTTACCCAAATAACATTTCTGAAAAGTGTTCTGGTCAGAAATAATAGTATTAACTGTTCTTGTCAGAAATGATAGTATTATTTTGTAATGTGCCTGAGATTCTGGATCTGTTAATAACAAATGAGAGACCTACAGAGACTTTTCTCCCTCCCCCCATGTCATTGCACATCCATCTGTCTACATTTCACACCTCACCCTGCAACAAAATTCTGATGCATCTGCATGAATGAAGTCATTTGCTTTGTTATCTTTCAGCCTAAGATAATTTCTTTGTGAAAGCCTGCATATTGTGAATACACCACAGATGTCCTGATCTCATGAACAGAAGCAAATTATTTGTTTTCTTCATTATTCATCTCAAGACTCACTTGAGCATCTGTTATATAAGTCTTTAAAATGTTTGTCCAGAACGTTTGATGTATTTTAACACAATGATGACAGATTTCAGTAAAGGTAAAATCAGTTTAGAACCTCAGAAAATGATACAATAGTTTTGGTAGAGTGATTTCCAGGTACATCTGTTGGATGCTGAAATATTAAAATACAAATATTTCTAAAAGGAACAAAAACATTATAACAAAGCAAGTATTTCAAATGATGATATGTCATCCTGAATATGGCATACACAATTTAAAATATAGTTATCAAAATCCATCTATA
Organism: Candoia aspera; assembly: GCF_035149785.1. Lineage (NCBI taxonomy): Eukaryota > Metazoa > Chordata > Lepidosauria > Squamata > Candoiidae > Candoia > Candoia aspera. The sequence goes on from NC_086160.1 coordinate 34,097,991, forward strand.
TTCTCTTAATTATTTTTTCTGCTAAAATAATTGTCTGAATATGACTACATCCATTTAAACATTCTCATAACAGTGATGGAAAGGTACTGAATAATAAGGAAAAATGTCAATAGTAAAAAGCAGATGCTATCAACTTATTTTCTCTTTATAGGGTAATTCCAAAATGTTGGGTATTTGTCCATACTATTAAAATTAATATAATTCAAGTATGTTTTTGATGGTGATCATGGGATGCTGCGATGTTGTAATTGTGAGCCAGTTTCAGAACACCCAAATCGTGATCATGTGACATGGGGATTCTGTGACAGCCACAACTATGAGGATCTGTCCTAAGTTCCTCTCATTCTGTATTGTCATAATGTCAGTCGCTGAACAAGTGGACATTATGTGAGGACTACCTGTATTTGAAGAAAAAATATGTTGTTCAAGTCCTAAAGCAGCTTTCTTCGATCTGATGTGCTTTAGCTATTGAAGTGCAACCCTGGCTGACTGGGAGAGAAGCTGTAATCCACCAGGTTGTGGAAGGTTCTTGTGAGACTATCCATGTGGTTTCAACCTAATACCAGATTACAATATATCCAGCTATATACCAAAAATCCATAGCAATCTCCTGTATGATTACAAGGTATTCTACTGCTATGAAATCTTATCGATAAAACCTAACGTCCCAAAGACACTTGTTAAAGCCTTCTAGGCTAATTTGGCCCTGGCAGTCATTGGCATTGCTAGTGAAGAGAACGTACTTTCTCCCTAACAGTATGCAAGAGATTTTGAATCTTGTTTCAGATTATCCTTTCCAAAGGTATTATGTATAATATATAAAGCTTATTGACATCCCTTCCTTACTCCTATAATTTTCATTTTAGAGTTTTAAAATCAATCTATCTCTTCATTTACCTATCACACAGAGGTCCTAGTTAGTGCCTGTTCTTTAGAATGTTGTTTATGAACTTAATTCATATACTAGTTATATCTGCTGCAGAAGATAGAAGAGGGAACTAATGCTTGATAACTTCTACAATTACATTATAAAAATGTACAGGAATGCACTTTTTAAAATACATGGAAATTTAAGCTAATATCAAATGTTTCTTCTTAATTACTGAAAAAAATTAAGTCATTTGCCTGGTCTACACACTGCACTAAGCCAAAGGCTGGGTTCTCATACTAGGCCATGGTTTGTTTCATAAACCATAATGACTGTGTATATGTAAACATTACACAGGAACTAAATAAACCACACTGTATCTTGGCATGTCCTGTAAACCCAGTAATTACTGGGTTTGTTTGGTTTTCACTGTCCTGTTCAGACTAGAGGTGGCCAGACAGATAAAGTATCAAAAATACTCTTTATTAATTAACTATTTACAATAAATAAATCTTTAGAATCAAGAAAGAACTGAGTTCAATCAAGACCAACTGGCAGTGGCAAGGAAACTGGCAAGATTGCAGGAGACAGCAATAAGGCAGTGGAACAGGACACTCCTACAGTGACTGGAAGGCTGGAAGAAACCGGAGTGCAAGGCACTACTGTCACTGAAGTCAACAGATCTCAAACTGGAATACTGCTCGAATTAAGCTGGCACTGGAACACCAGATGGGGCTGACTGGAGCCCCCTAGACTCTTTTGAGGATTAAGGACCAGACTGGACTGGACTCAATGACCCAAGTTGGACTGTATACTGGAGACTGGAGACTTGAAGCAGGCCTGAGGATTCGGAACAAGGCTGGACTCAGCTGGAAGCCCTGGATTAGGCTGGATACTCTGGACTAGGAACTCGGAGCAAGGCTGAGAACTCAAAGCAAGGCTGGGCTTGGCTGGAAGCCCTGGACTAGGCTGAATACTCTGGACTAGGAACTTGGAGCAAGGCTGAAGGCTCGAAGCAAGGCTGGACTTGACTGGAAGCACTGGACTAGGCTGGAATTCGAGCTCACATTCAGATAGGTGTGAAACTCCTGAACAAGGTTGAGCACTCAAGGCGTGGCTGAATTGGACTGAAGATCCACTGTGAGACTGGAGGTTGAAGGCACGCTGAAGCTGCACGGGAGACCAGGAACTAACGAGCAATCTAGGATCGTTGCAAAACTGCACCGAAAACTTGAGAGGGGACTGTGGACTGGAGGCACAACAAGGCTGGACTAGAGACACTAGACACAGCTGGAATCTCAAAACAGGGCGAGAAGCATGCCTGGAATGTGCACAACGTAATTGTGGAAGCCAAGGCTGGATGCAAGATGGACATTGCTGGGCTCAGCGAGGAGAAGATCCTCAGTGGTAGCAGATGAAGGATTCAAGTCCTCTTCAGTGGAGCACAATGGCGCTGATTCCTCTTTGGTAACAGATGCTATCTCCGATGCTGGTAGGGACTCTTCTGCGGATGCTGCAGGCTTGTAGGGTTGGTTGTCTCCGGCAGCTTGCTCTTCATGCGTCTGCCTTTTATGCCAATACTTCACGTGCCTGGAACCTTCTGCAGCCAATCAGGCTGCCCTCTCCTTGACGTGCTTTTCTGCCCGTCATTGGTGCATGCTGATTGGAGGATTCAAATCCTCCACCGAATCTTGGCCAATCAGCGCCTTAGATTCTTCCCATGCTGCTGACTCATCTTCAAGTTTCACTTTCCCGGTTTCAACCCAGTAAGTTTCTATTTTCTCTTCTGACTCAGGAGTTTTGATTTCTGAGTCAGAGGCAGGCTTGATTCACTTAGTGTGTTGTATTAACCCAACTACTGTGGCTTCTTCAATAAACCATGTCTAAGCAAATTATTCTTTAGTGTAATGTGCAGACAAGCTTATATAATGCCATTACCTTGTGTTATTCACAGAATTTAATGGGGCCAGATGTCATTGACGACCATTTGTAACCTCACGATTGTACTTGTGTAACCTCACAACTGTCCTCCCATCCCAGCTCGCCACTGCCTTCAGCCCTCTGCTGCCCTCAGCCCTCCTCTTCTCCAGCCTCCTGCCACCTCCATTCCTGTCCTCCCATCCCAGCTTGCTGCTGCCCTCAGCCTGCCGCTGCCCTCAGCCCTCTGCTTCTCCAGCCTCCTGCCACCTTGTTCCTGTCCTCCCATCCCAGCTTGCCACCACCCTCAGCCCTCCTGCAACCTCTCCACCCAATGCTACCCCTGCACCAGCCTCTCTGCACCCAACCATTGCCGCACCTCCCCCTCCTGCACCTTCCCAGCTTACTGTCAATAACTTTTATCATCTTTTTCATGAATATGTAATATTACATAAGTTTAACCCTGTCCCATTTTGCCATCCCAATGTCCTGTTTTTGTCTCAAGGAAATATGGTCAGCCTAATACTGAAGAAGGAATTTGACAGTTAGGACAGGAACCAGGTACAATAGATTTTCAGGGCCCTTTGGTGATTCAGTTGGGGAGGTACTTGACAAAAACTAGGAGGCACTTGGAATTCCTGAAAAAGCTTAAAGAATTTGTTGGTGGATTCAGTTTTGCACTTGCCCAATTCAGTCAGTAAGAAACAGACAAAAAAGAAATAGGCAAATCTCAGACTGTATTTCAGTTCTCTTTAATTACTGTAAGCTAGAGAACAAAGCAATTAACTGCAAGACACCAGAGAGATAATGTGGATGGTAGTCATTAACAGGGGGGGGGGGATAGAATCATCCTTGAGCAGGAATAATAGATTTGTTTTTTTAAGAGAGAGAGAGAGAGAGAGAGAGAGAGAGAGAGAGAGAGAGATGCTTTGACACTGCTGGAAAAGTACAAAGCCAATTATTTTGGTAGTTATTCTGTACTAACAGTTCCTCAAATCTGTTTTTATCCAGCTATGGAAGATGCCACCAAACATATACATGTTATGATCTATTTAGAACATAAGTTTTGTCATTCAGGTGTAGACAACCAACCTAGTCCCTCCAGATCCTTAACAAGAGCTTTAAAGGCAGAAATCTCAGGGTATTTTTTTTATAGTATGAAGTTATGCGTCAGCCAATAACAGTTCCACATCAAATTACTATAATATAAGAGCTCTTAAAATGGCATCCTTATTAGCTCATAGTAAAACTTTCTGCAGTCACGAGAAATACTTTTCTAAGGAGAACTGTGCTCATTGCTCTGTTATTACACTGAGCATCCATTGTGGAATAAGAGTCCTCATAAGACAAGGTCAAAAGAAACAAAAAAACCCTCCCTTTGATGTGTTGGGTATATATGTTACAACATACAGTTATCATATCTGGATTGCAAAATCTGGATACCCACTAGATTTCAGGAAAAAGATACAGAAAATTCTAACTCTTTACTATCCTTTTGTTTAGATTTTTGCAGCCCAGATATAATATGCGTATAACAAGCAAAAATTATCTGACTAAAACATATTATGTTCTCCCTTTGGACCAGATGAACTGATGGCCCTTGTAACTCCTGACTCTAATGTATTAAAGATTTTTTTTAAGAAGCAGGACAAACTATTCAGATTTATTGACAATTGTAGATTCTTACAAAAATAAATATTTGTTAATTTGGAATAGAGAATTGGGACTTCCAACTCTAGCAAATCAATGGTCTCAGGGTTTTTTAAAAAAATGTTACATATTTCTTAGAATTTTAAGATGAGATTAATCAAGTTTATTGGACTTCTCAATGAATGTTTAAAAGAGTTAGTTGTCCATTTTTCTGTGCTTGAGGTAACAGTAAATTTGAAGATATGATTTGGTCTTGCCCTCTGATAGTTCCGTATTGAAAAAAATTAATACAATGCATAAAGTTTGGAGAAGAGTTAAGATGTCAGTTTTGTTAAATAATACTCCAAAAAATGGTAGTTTTTCCATCAAAGAAGAACTCTGGATCTTTTAAGCCTGGATTGTTGCTAATTGTTCCAAAATGTGTTTTTGGAAACAGATTTACATGCATGATACTACAGGTTTACTTGGATAATATGTTTCTGTGTGATCAAGGTTTAAGTTGTTTTTTGACAATTGAGATACATTACTTTTTCAAACATACATAATGGTTTGTTGTATTGTATTCTGTTCCATCTATTTTAGGGAGTTGTTTTTGTTTGTTTTTGTTTTTACTCATGTCTTTTTCTTTTTTCTTTGTTGCATTAAAGCAATACAAAAGAAAGGTAAATTTGACTGTAGTGTGAGTTGAGTATCCTCAACTGCTTTCTCAAGGGGAAAATTAAGATTCTGTCACTTTCAGTTGCAGTTCACAGCATTTTGCCTGCTTTCTTTCAGCAGTGTATGGGTAGGCTTAGTACTTTTCTCCCCTCATAATCCTTCCAAATCACAGACACATGACAATTATTAAAAGGAAAAATCCTCCAATGGGGGACTTATTATTGGTAACCATTATCTAACATAGCCAATTTTGAGATGGTGTTCACAGCTGGAAGAGGTAAAATAAACATTTCCCTGCATGCTATGATACAAATTTAGATTAGATATTCTGTACTCATTCTGTAACAAAAATTGAAAAGAAGCCACACACAATATATATTTAACATGACAGAGACCTGGACTGTTCCACTCAGTTACTGCTATGATGAACAGCATATATTCTAACACGAGTCTGGAACACTGATTCTTACAGGGAAAACTATATGAATGATTTGTCTTCCTACAAGTATTTATTCCAAACATATGGATGTCAGTGAAGCTTGGGGAAGAATAGCTTTAATCATATGAACTTCTTTCACATACATAATGCATGGAGGGAGCTGAGTTTTTCTTGTATCTCAGATAACCTCTAATTGAGTTTGAAACCCAGCTCACATAATACTCTTATCCACAGAGTAAACCAATAATAGTTGATCAAAAGTTAATGATTAAGGAAACCACAGTTTATTATGTTGTGTGAACACAGCCTGCCTTTGATTTTGTTTCATTTGTTGTATGAATTTAGCCAGTGTAGATAAAATTGCCTTTTTATTATAGGGTTGGCACACTCCAGGTTCCATCAATCAAACAATGCCATCTTTCAGGACCCTGGAAGCATGCCTTTTCTGTAGCAGTGCCTGCCCTCTGGAATGAAGTTCCCCCTGAAATTCGAACAGCTGCCACCCTACTGGGATTTTGAAGGGCCTTAAAGACCTGGCTCATTGCCAAGGCCTTTGGAGAGGACAATTGATGCCCCTTTCTTCCCTTCTATTTCCTTCTGCCATCGTTGTCCCTTTGTCTTGTTTTCATGTTTTCTGTATTGTTGTTTTTTTAATGTTTTAACAATTGTGAACTGCCCAGAGTCTATGGGAGTTGGGTGGCATATACATTTAATTTATTATTATTATTATTCTTATTATTATTATTATTATTATTATTCATTATAGATTTTGTTGATGTAGATTTTAAGTTGTAGAGCCTTGTGTGGCGCAGAGTGGTAGGCGGCAGTATTGCAATCAAAACTCTCTCCATGACCTGAGTTTGATCCCAGCAGAATTTGGATTCTCAGGTAGCCGGCTCAGGTCGGCTCAACCTTCCATCCTTCCGAGGTCAGTAAAATGAGTACCCAGCTTGCTGAGGAACGTGACAACTGGGGAAGGCAATAGCAAACCAGCCCGCTATAGTCTACCAAGAAAACGTCATGAAAGTGGCATCCCCCCAAAGGGTCAGACATGACTTGGTGCTTGCACAGGGGACCTTTCACACAGATTTTAAGTTATACCATATTCCCCATGGCACTTCATTACAAAGGTTTATATAAGTATCTTAAAAATATGTTTCAGTTAATATACGTTTTTACCTGCTGCATTAAGATAAATGCTGAATTTCTTGTAAACTACGAATCTAATCAGATACATTTTTCACCAACCTGGAGTGGACAAAATTCAGATCCATTCAAATGACTTATTGTCCATTACAATATGGCTATGCAAATTGTCTAAATTATGCTCCAAAGCAACTGTGATTAAAAGAAAATCAAATCCATTTTACAGGCATACAGTTCTGCCAAGAATATCACCACTTTATACAACACTTGCATGACCTTGCTGAAAAGAAAGGTCATTCTCATTTGCAGTAATCTATTCCTGTTTAAATCAGCTGATTAGGGCAGAAGGCAGTCCAGCTAGCATGCCAGAATGCATATTTTAGCCATCATCCTAAACCCAGAACCTGGAAGACATCTCGATTGTCTAGGTAGTAGTTGCTGCACTCCTAAATGTGGCAGGCTCATAGCTTCAAATCATAAAATTGTCTCTTCGTAGTAGTATGACTCTGAGAAAATTGAATTTAAGTTCTATACTTGGCCAGTGCAAAAACAGTCCACAAATAAATTGACTCTGATATGCAGTGTGATTGTATCAGACTGAACGAGGGGTTCCTACTTTCTGAGGATGGTGGACATATTTGAAAATTTCAAAACATTATTAAGGTACTGTCCCAAAAATTCTTGCTGGTGGAGTTTGCCCATTCACAAAATGACTGCCATGGGATGTAAAAATTAACAAAATGCAGCTTTACCAGAACATTATCTGCCTCCTTCAGGACTTTCTATACTAGCTCTGCATACCCTTGCTGCTTTTCTGGAGCAGGTTGATACCCTGCCAAAAAAGGCAGTAGGGCAGCTGCCCATCTTGTTTATTTTCTAAGTGTATAGGACCCATTTTAGCACTCCTGGAAATAAACAGTAGACTGATAACTTGCACTTTGTAGCATACCTTGCCCCTCCACTTTTTAAAATGATGGTGAGACAGGGAGCCTGTTAACTGAATGAAAGATCAGACAGAAATATTTAGATCAACCTTTTACTTCAAGGCAGAATTATTCAATTTCCATACTGCTTCCATGAGACAAAAAGGAAAAAGAAGGTAGGCTGATTGCTGTTTGTTTGTTTTTGGCCCCAGAGAGTATCTGAGAAAATCCCATGGTGGATAAAAGTTGCCATATAGGCTGAAAATCCTTTGTACTACTGGAGAACAGAACCCTCTTTTGACACTGGAACAAGCAGTGGCTGAATTCACATATTGTACTAAGACATTATTCTGATAACTATGGATTATTGAACAAACAACAGTAGATTAAATTCACACCATCATGCTAGGTGAAAACCAGTCAACCCTCATCACAGCTCAATACAATATGTGAAGCCAGGTAATGACTAATTGGTCAAAATTATTTTATTCTGACAAGATGTCCATGGCTGATAAAAACAAGACAAAAATCTTGTAGAGGAGGTACAGTACAAAAGATCACGTTTTGTTGTTGTTACTTTCAGAGCTGATATCATAAGGAGTATGAACAAACATGCAAGCCTCTTTTCATTACAGTTATTTCACTGCCAATTAATATGATAGCTTTAAAAGGAAGAGAAAAGCTCCAAAACCAGAAGTAAGGAAAGCGCTCTAGAGTTTAGATCTTTTGCTATGCAGCTGGAGGAAGCCAATGAAGGACTCCTATTGGCCCTCAGGGTCACAAGGACGATATGTCATAATGTAGAAAATGTCCCCTAACAGCCAGTCTCCGCCAAAGGTGCTTGGCTTACAGTTCTTCCTGTCTGCACTGTCTCGTGAGGCAGGTGGAAGCAGCAGCTGCTGCACTACCCAGAACAAGTGTGAGCCTGCCAAGAACTCAAAGTGGTGACACTGAAATCTGTGGCTGGGCTGCTGAGGACATGGCAAAAAGATGCACTTTGTCTTCCGCCCCCCCACTAATAGATACAGGGAAAAGAATAATATATACAGGTAATCACTTCCATTCCATAACTGGTTTAAAGAAATTAATTCTAAATATATCAAAACAATAGCATTAATTATACAGATGGCCCAGAGAAAAAAATGTGATGCTCAGTTGAAGCATCATATATAAAGTTACATAACACAACTGCATCATAGTCTGTAAGTATCTGTTCACTAATTATACAGCTAAAAGAGCATGAACAAATGAAAATGAAAATTACAGGACCTGATCAAATGGGAGGGGAATTTACATCCATTGCCATACAATCTAGGGCTGTGCATGTAACACCTCTGCTGCACAAGCTGCACTGGGTGCCAGTGTACTTCCAGGTCCAATTCAACATGTTGGTTATGCCTTTAAAGCCCTTCATGGCATGGGACCAGGTTACCTGAGAAACTGTCTTGTCCCAATCACATTGACCTGTCCCACCCAGTGCGGCAGGAAGGGCATGCTGTGGACCCCATTGGTAAAAGAATTTCAACTGGCGGGTCAAGGAGAGCCTTTTCTGCTGTTGCCCCTGCCCTGTGGACTATCTTGCCCCCTGAGGTGAGGTTGGCCCCCACTCTTCTGGCCTTCAGGAAGAGTGTCAAGACCTGGCTCTGCCGACTAGCTTGGGGATCCAAGAGTGGTAGGCAGCCCTGGGGGTGGCTGGTGGCTTAAGACGCTTCCTCTGCCTTTTAGTTTTCCTCTTTTACCTTCTTTTATCTTTTGTATTTTTTGTATTTTTATAATGTTTTTATGGATTTTTTATTTTTATGCCACCAAGAGTCACTGAGACTTTATAGTGAGATGGACAGTGTATACATTTAATTATCATCATCATCATCATCGTCATCATCATCATCATCATCTATATCCATGTTTCAGCAGCTCTTGTGATGGCACTCTAGATGCTCTTTAGTAGGTGTACACATATACATACAAGATGGCACCTAGGTGTATCACCAGGGATTTGGGAAAGATATAGTATGATCATACATGAAGTGTTATCCTAACATTTGGTGGTGGTAGGGACAACCACGGGTGGGACGCGGTGGCGCTGTGGGTTAAACCGCTGAGCTGCTGAGCTTGCCGATCGGAAGGTCGGCGGTTAGAATCCGTGTGACGGGGTGAGCTCCCATTGCTAGTCCCAGCTCCTGCCAACCTAGCAGTTCGAAAACATGCAAATGTGAGTAGATTAATAAGCACCGCTTCGGCAGGCAGGTAACAGCGTTAGTCATGCCAGCCACATGACCACGGAAGTGTCTACGGACAAATGCCAGCTCTTTCACTTTGAAATGAGCACTGCCCCCTAGAATCGGACACGACTGGACTTAATGTCAAGGGAAACCTTTACCTTTACTTAGGGACAACCACATACAGTAATGGTAGAAGTTGTGAAGGTTTGCAAAAGCAACAGCAAACACACATGGGGACTATTTTCAACACAATGTCATGCAGCTGTGGCAATAAATGAAACAAGGTTTTTAAAAAAGCAGTACTGCCAAAATAAGGGAAGCAAATTGGAATGACAAAAGTTATGAGAAATGCTCTATAATTTTTAAAAAAGAGTCTCAGGAAACATTCTGCAGTTCTGAACAAAGAAAATGTTTTTGGAGTTTTGGACCAAAAATCAAATCAAATCAAACATTTGCCATTTAAACATTTCTTTCTGAGATGAAATCCTTGTATGCTGTCTCTTTTATGACAAAAGAACTTAAAAAGAAAAAGAAAAAGAGCTGAAGGTATCGGCATTCTGGACATAGTCAGAGGTACAGCATCTCTCTTTATTGCACCATCCTTTCTGCATGTTCTTTTTTCAAGGAAAAGGGGCTTGTGCTCTGTGGCTACAGCGAGAGAAGCTGCTGCCACCAAACAGAGTCATGTAGCATCTGCAAGCGTATACTTGTTTCTGTAACCATTGTTGCCTTTCACTTCAGTATAATGGAAATTCCTTTTTTCAGATATTCATCTTGTTTCCATTTTCAAATCCTATTTAAAAGAAAATCTTCTGATGGTTTAAAGTACTGCACCTTGTTCCTTGTTACCTCTTTACTTAAGATTTTCTCCTATGATTTGAGTTAAGCAAAGTATCCCAGCTAATGATATATAGGATGTATAAATAATGTATTTAATTCAATGAGTTATGGGGCAGTGTATTCTTTTACCCATGGATGAAATATCCATTTCCCCTTTCAGTTTTCTGTTCTCCAATTCATCTGGGTTCCCAAACAACCCATCTTCACTTCTGCATTTCCATTTACTTTTCTCAAGCATTTGTACAGGATTCTAGTATCCTTTGTGGCCACTAAAAATGCTTATGTCAGCATGCTGTTGTTTGTTGTTTATTCGTTTAGTCGCTTCCGACTCTTCGTGACTTCATGGACCAGCCCACACCAGAGCTTCCTGTCGGTCGTCAACACCCCCAGCTCCCCCAGGGACGAGTCCGTCACCTCTAGAATATCATCCATCCATCTTGCCCTTGGTCGGCCCCTCTTCCTTTTGCCCTCCACTCTCCCCAGCATCAGCATCTTCTCCAGGGTGTCCTGTCTTCTCATGATGTGGCCAAAGTATTTCAGTTTTGCCTTGAATCTCATTCCCTCAAGTGAGCAGTCTGGCTTTATTTCCTGGAGGATGGACTGGTTTGATCTTCTGGCAGTCCAAGGCACTCTCAGAATTTTCCTCCAACACCACAGTTCAAAAGCATCAATCTTCCTTCGCTCAGCCTTCCTTATGGTCCAGCTCTCACAGCCATATGTTACTACAGGAAACACCATTGCTTTAACTATGCGGACCTTTGTTGTCAGTGTGATGTCTCTGCTCTTAACTATTTTATTGAGATTTGTCATTGCTCTTCTCCCAAGGATTAAGCGTCTTCTGATTTCCTGACTGCAGTCAGCATCTGCAGTAATCTTCGCACCTAGAAATACAAAGTCTTCCACTGCCCCTACGTTTTCTCCCTCTATTTGCTAGTTATCAATCAAGCTGGTTGCCATAATCTTGGTTTTTTTGAGGTTTAGCTGCAAGCCAGCTTTTGCACTTTCTTTGTTCACCTTCATCATAAGGCTCCTCAGTTCCTCTTTGCTTTCAGCCATCAAAGTGGTATCATCTGCATATCTGAGCTTGTTAATGTTTCTTCCAGTGATTTTAACTCCAGCCTTGGATTCCTCAAGCCCAGCATGTCGCATGATGTGTTCTGCATACAAGTTGAATAGGTAGGGTGAGAGTATACAGCCAGCATGCTGTTAACTTGTGAGATATCATGAGATAAAAGAGTATTATGCCTCCAAAATTCAGTTCTACTGTCTATAACTCCACTCAATATTTCCTCCCAGATGCTTTCCTAGTTTTTCCAACTGTAGCTCATTTAAAACAAATCTGGAAAAATGTCTGCTCCTGTTAACGAAAAATGGGTGGATTCCCTAAAGGTATGAATCAAATTCCAGCTTTAGATCTGATGTTAATTTCTTATGTTCTTATGAAGTTATAGACATCATAAGAAGGTAAAAAATTAGTCTCAAATCTTGTCCAACCTTCAGTGTCACACAATGGGAACAAGAACACACAAAAGCACCTGGGAAACTCACAAACAGACTAGCTTATCTGGTTTGCAAAAATCTGGACAAACACTACATGGCAGCAAAGAATTAGCGTTTTCTGTATCTGTTTGCTGTATGCTAGTGGTCAGCTGGATGGTAGTCCTAGATAGGTAATAGCCTATTTTTATTGCTGGTATGAAATGGTAATATATAGCTTTCCCTTTCTCTGAGCTGTGACAAATTTCAGGTGCATAGTAAATGCCCTAGTTTAATTCCATTTAATTCCAGAGGCAGCAACTTTTTGTAGCTGAAGGCTAAGCTTTCTTGTTTAAGCATGTTTAAACCTCTGGTAGGGGCAGTGATAAAGTGGTAACAGTGATAAAGTGATAACAGTAAACACACACACATGCCACCAGATCTTAGTGATGCAGTCTGGGAATGCTCTAAAAATCACAAGATTGGGCCTGGGTGGCCACATGCAGGCTGTCAGTTGTCCATTTAGGAAGTTGTTGCAGGCAGCTCATTCGTGTTTTGTAATATGCATCTACTTACAACTATTAAAAGAAGCACAATTTAAATCCTGCAACTGACAGTCAGAATTCCCTCCTGCAGAATCAGACTACCACCCTACTTCCTAAGATGCTTTTATCTTCCAAAGCTTAACTGAGTCTCACTCAGTATTTTGTTCAACCTGTAATATGCTTTTTTAGCCTTCATGATCTTTAAGAGAGTATTGTACATTTGTTTTATGTTACCATGATACAGTACTATCATAGCCCTCAGCATCAGAGAGCAACTTATTTCAAAAAAGTTGAAACTCCCCTGATTCTAGCTAAAAATGAACAACTTCCTTGTAGCTATACTGACTCTTGAATTGCCAGCTAAATGAGGGCTATAAACAGTATTTACAGTATATGTAACATGACATTTTGCTAGCATAATCCTTTAATTTGCAAACAGGATTTTGCAAATGCATGCATGTACCCATACACACAAACTTTATATTCCTTATCTCAGGAGTAACATTTTCTTTAGAATAATCCTTGTGCAATTCTCTTTTGCCAGTTAAAGCATGGAAGTATATGTGTATTCCTACAAAACATGTCAACTGTATGTCACAGACATGACTTAATTAGTTAATTCATTGATTGTATTCTTAATATTGTTGCTAGAAAAGTAGTGATAGGATACTGATAAATGCTGAAACTCTGGCTGATCAAGATAAATCCAGGGAGAAAGCTGCATGAGAAAGCATATCTGCACCTTTCATCAGGGAACATACCTTTCAAGCAGGAAGGATAAAACATTGGTATTGGGCAACATGTTGGAAAACGTTTGGAGTATTTGCTGGCTTCCAGAGTTGGCTTAAGAGTTCCTGCCTGAGACAGGGTGGCAACAGCCACCTCCTTCTTGTCCCAACCTTCAGATCAAATCAGATCAAGATGCATTGTATATAAAACTAATCTCATAAGGCAAAAAGAAATCACACAAATACCTCCCTCCTGCCTGACTATAAAAATACATCAACAGGAAATTAAATAACTGATAACCCTTCCATAACACCACAAATCTGCTGCTTGTGCACCAGTGGGACCTGCATTCTCACCACAACTCCTTTCTGGATTAGTGATGGTGGTAAAGTCCCTTCAAATGCCAGGACTGGATAAAATAAAATAAAGGAATGCATTTGGACAGAAGTTTCCCATTCCTAGCTGCAATATATTAATTCTACTTCAGAATAATAACAAAACAACAAAGTTGATTCCATGCAGAAATGAACTGTGGGCTGGAGGAGAATGCAAGAGTTCAGGTATTGTTAATAATCAATCTCCATACATTCAAGTGTGTTTAATACAGGAACCTAACCTCCAGTCTTGTAGAGTACAAATAATATAGACGACTTGGCAAGGATAAGCGCATAGAATACTGTGTGACACTAAACATGGAGACTGGGAGTTAAACCAGTTGTACCCTTAATTCACAAACCCTCAAAAATCATTTCTGAAGGGAAAAAACTTTTGCACTACTACTGCATTAACTCCCTGGTTTTTGGTATATGGTAAAAGTGCCCCCTAAAAGCATCTGGCAAGCTGAGCTATGCCAAGAGGCTCTTTTGTTTTGTTTTTTAAAAAACGTGCGCCATATTTTGAACACAATGGCACAACTGATGAACACTAGAGTATGTGGTGTCCTTGGTGCTCTCTGAGCCTTGTTGTTTTCTTGCAGATGTTTCATTGCCAGACTAGGCAACATCTTCAGTGCAAAGAGGGAGTGGGCCTTGCTCTCAGTTTATATACAGTGGCTTGCCCTGCTTGTGTTGGTGGCCAAATCCAAAAATGCCAGATAATTCCTGGAAGCCTCGTACTCAGACAAAGCAGCCATCAACAGACACACAGAGGTAAACAACATTTACATACCATTCAAAAGAGACAATTGAAAAGCCAAAAGATCAGCACACTCCCATGCCAGCAATCAACACCCAGATATGCAAAAATCAACACTAGGATTAACACCAGATGAACAATCAAACAGAACAATACACCTTAAACAAGGAACTATTAATTCAGTCAATCAACCAAGCAGCAAACAACAGCCCAATCAAAGAACTCCCAAGCAGAGAACAACACCCCCACCAACACAAGCAGGGCAAGCCACAGTACATAAAGTGAGAGCAAGACCCACTCCCTCTTTACACTGAAGATGTTGCCTCGTCCGGCAATGAAAAGTCTGCAAGAAAACAAGGCTCACAGAGCAACAAGGACTCCACAGTTCAACCCTGAGCTACAAATATTTGCTTTGATTGATACTAGAGTATGTCTTGGTCATTCTACCAAGAGTCAATAAAAAGGTTGGTTAGCCCCTAGATAATTTCTGCATTGCTTGTTAGATCCAAGGCATCAGAGATAGAGCATTTTCATTATTTTAATTAATTGGGCAAAGCAATAGTCACCTCAAAGAAGCTGCCTATTATTATTATTATTATTATTATTATTATTATTATTATTATTATTTATTGTCATCTTACTCCCAGTGGCTCTATCATCCATATTCTGTAAAACTGAAAATCGGGTTTAGAATAAAGAGGAAGAGAAGGACCAAAGAGGACTTGACTGAAAACATCCAAAAAGGCTCCCAGATGATCTCTCTCCAACTATGTTCTGTGTAATAACCTTTGGACATGTACTGAAACCCAAGAGTTTGTTTAAGCAAAAATAAGTAACTACTTTAGCTGGTTTACCTAAACTACTTTAATTTATTTAGAAATCAAAATAAGCCTGGTAGTATGAAAACCTATGTCTAACATATAACATTTCTTAGCCTGAAAAGGTACTACCAGACTTCTCCTGATCTTTGGCTACCACAGACTAATATAGCTCTCCTCCTACAGTATCTTCAGTTTAGTTTAGTTGTGTTGGAGGTCCCAGCAAATCAGCATGCCTCATTAGCATGTGGATGAGTTCATTCTAGGATGCAAATTCTTTATTTTGCTTCTGGAGTAAGCTGTTTGTCGCCCCTCCCAACATTCCTCACTTCCTCCTCCTTCATCATCTGGGAAGAAGCATGCAGCTGCAGCTCTTTCCATATTGGGCCATGCATGACCCTGGATTCAGGAGGCTTCCCCTTTCTCCATGCAGCCTTCAGCAGCAATGATGGCTGAGGGTCAATTAGGGAAAAGAAAGGCGAAACAAGGATCATCATTTTTCTTCTAAATGGATGTAACTGGACCAAATAAATCAGTAAGACTCTTTTTACTTATTTTTGAACCTACTTTGTCTAAGTGTGTGATTCTTTATGCTTGGGTGTACTAAGTGTGTAAGATCAACAACCTATATTTCTCTAACATGCTCATTAATGCTATTTAAGATAATATTCTTTTTCTGTGCACATCTTTTCTGTGTTGAGCTCTGCTCCATTCAGTGGTCCTAACGACTGTAGGCTTCGACTACATTTATTTTATTCTCTGAGCTAGTCCTGTCCACTGTTTCCCCAAGGCAAAGACATCTGCATGCTACAACTACAGCTTCAGTATTATTCATTGATTTAAAATATTTTTATTCCAGTTTTCTGTCAGAAGGCACTCCAAGCAGCTAACAAAATAATTAAAAGTAAAACCATTTCAGCATTTAAAACACCATTCTGAAAGACCAAAGCCATAACTCCATCAGAACAAGACAGCAACGTTAAAAAGTACCAGGTTTTCACTGTATTTCTAAAAAGTATCAGCATCAGAGTCAGATAGGCTTCAGGTACCGTAGAGAGCCACAAGTTGAGCACTGAAAATACTTGTGTTCATTTGATCACCAGCCTAATTTGGGAATGGCTGGGAACTCAGCAGAGAGGTGAAGTTATTTATTTATTTATTTTAGAATTTTGGGGCGAGTTGGGCAGGTTCATGAAAGAATAGACAAACTTTTTGTTATCGGTTTCAAATTTATTAAGGAGTTTAAAGGTAATAACCAACATAACCAGATAATAGAGACTATGCCAGTATAAATGAAATGCAAAGGAAAGGTTGGAAGGAGAATAAAAAATACTATAATGATTTTTTTTATCTGTTCAGTTGTGTCCAATTCTTGAAGGCTGCCTAGACAAGTCCCTGCAGTTTTCTTGGCAAGGTTTTTTTTTTCTTTTTTTTTCAGAAGGGGTTTGCCATTGCCTCCTTCCTAGGGCTGAGAGAGAGTGACTGGCCCAAAGTCACCCAGCTGGCTTCGTGCTAAGGTGGGACTAGAACTCACAATCTCCCAGTGTCTAGCCTGATGCCTTAACCACCATACCAAACTGGCTCTCCATAAGGATATTATACCACATTAAAAATATTTTTAAAAAATAAAATATTGAAATCTGTTTAATATCAGTATGGAGTGGGTTAATACATGTTTTAAACAAATCTTTTGCTTCCATATAATTATATACTTTTTATTCTCAAGGTCCAGATGGTACAGGAAATTACCAACCAAAGGTACTGGATTATTATCATTACATAGGAGCAAAATCTTCACCAGTGGAGGGCACTAGTGATGCCAAGTATTTGTGGAGACCTGCACCAAGTAATCCTCCTCCATGGATACACAGGCATTGCTCTGTGGGAGAAATTGGCTGGAGAACAAAAGAGTTTGTCTCACTTAACCAAACTGGGCTTTCCCAGAGCAAGAAGATAATGGTAACAAGCTCATTATTATTTCAGAATGCTTATTTTGCAACTGTGGTAATGCAGGTAGCTCTAGTGGTTTTATGCTAAATATTCAGAGTAGAGCACTAAGAGAATACGTTTCCTCATGTCTAGCTTCTGCAGTGACATTATTTTCTGAAGAAAATATAATGTGCCAGAAAACACAATAAGGAGAATAAATGTTTACACTGTCTTAGCCACTATCAACATAATGTAATGGAATTTAAAATCAGGAATTCGGAATGGCAATCCAATACTGACTGTTCATTCAACATATAAACAGACAGACACGGTTTCACTTTGGGCCATTCCCTCATCTTTTTCTTTCCTGCAGCACCCTGTGCACACTCAAATTCTGCTGCAAAAGATTGGAGGACAGTCCTGAGCAGATTTTGAGAGATCTGAAGGATCTCTAAAATAGCCATTAAGTAATATATAAGGAAGGAAGCAGGCCAAGTGGATGGACATTGCTACTAAGGGATTTTACCCACTACTGAGTTAAAACACTATCCACCCGTCCTTGAATCAGCACAAAGCTATGCTGGCATAAAATATGTTGTCCCTCTTACAATCCCTATCTTGCCTCTGTTGCATGTGTTTGAAGTCACTGCTGAATGGCACTATCTTGTGTCAATGAATTGTAGACAAAATTACTATTTTTCTCCTCTGGCTTTGCAGCAGTTCCCTTTCAGCAGAGACACTGCAGCGGGAATACGGCTGATCTCACTTCAGGGCTCTTGCTATTTTCTCTAGGCTGACTTGTCTGTTCTCTCCCTCACTCCCCTGTCAGATCCCATTTGGGTGTCCCAAGGTAAAATAATGCAATTTTTTTTAGTCACATGGGAAGGCACTAGGACAGAAAAAGCACCAGAGAAGAGGAAGGTAAGCATTGCTATGACTGTGCAACTCAGCCTTTCTCAACTTTTTGACCCTGGAGGAACCCTTGAAATATTTTTCAGGCCTCGGGGAACCCCTGCACATTCAGGTTCAAATATAGACCAGAAGTTACAAAATTATTACATTTGTTTCATGGGTAGGCCTGTCTATATGCATTAATAGTGTTCTTAAACTGAAAATAAAGAATGAAAATTGCCTCTTTATGGTGAAGTTGCCTGAATTTGAAATACTTTTTAAAATAAATTGTGATCTTCCAGGGAACCCCTAGTGACCTCTCGCTGAACACTGGTTGAGAAACCCTGGTGCAACTAATTAGGTCTGCAGAGCAGGATAAACAAAACCCAGTAACTGCTGGGCATCCTTCTCCCTAATGGGGAAGTAGGAAGTGGTTGAAACCACTTAAAAATACAGGCAAACTGGCAAGTGAACAGTAAAAGTCCATTTCAATATCTGTCATTAATCTCTGGACACTGCAATAAGGAAAAGAAGGGTTGCTGCAACTAAGGATAAAGGTATAGCCTTGAAGGGAATGGCCAGATATCCAAGCATGAGGACAGGTGGGTGGGGAAATGTTAGAATTTAAAACTGACAGATATATAGGCTCTGACTGCTGTTTACTGCAATGGGCAAATCTTCTTTTGCAATTGGTTTTGTTTTGGGACAGCAATAAAGTAAACTAGCCACGTAGTGCCCAGGCATTTACTGCTGAGTGAGTAAATTCCAAAATAAGGGGCTGCGAGTATGGGAAGCCTAACTCTAGAGTCATTAGGCTGAATTAAGCATGACAGCTGTTAAGTGGATTAGCACAAACATACTCCTCTTCTCCTTCCCCTCCCCCAAATAATAGTGGTCTGTTCTGCTCTATTTTTTACTCTGCTGGTGTCAAAAAGGGAGAAGGGGAGTGAGGGTATGAAAGGAATCCAGGAAATAAAGGATTCATAGGGAAGCCTAGTGCTGGAAAAGAAGGGACTGTGAGGAGTCTCTGTGCTTCCCAACAATACAAAAGAACACTTTGGGTCACACCCATAACAGGTCAGCTGAGCTCAACTCCAAATTAATCGGTGACAAAATGTTACATGCGGTACATACCTTGAAGCTCTAATGAGGTCATGAGGGCTTAAGGGGAAAGCATGACTTTATGTCTAATGATGAGTTAAGAGTGCTTCATTCATGGTCTGGGGACAAGATGAGGGCAACATAATGGAGCCAGGGAGGAGAATAGGTTTTGTGAAGATATGACCATGCCATGGTAAAATGCAAATGGGGATAATTTAGTATCTCTGTAAATGTATCACCTCAACCTCATTCCAGAGCTTGCCTATACGGCATGCACAAGTCACTCTTCACTGAAACATACAAAGCATTGAATTGGGTTTATCTCTATCTGCATCATCTATACTTGTAACATTGTTACAAGTGTTTTCTTTACAGAAAACAAAACAAAACCCAACGACTACAGGAGGTACAGTAGTAATGAAGTGACATCACTGGACAGATGCTACTGTTTTTTTCCTGTGCTTCCAAGGGAAGATCTAAGGGTGGATTTTGCAGATTAGCACCCAGTTTCTTCAAAATCATTGAAAATTTTGCTGCCCAAAATAGTCATTTGCAAATGAATTTCAGTGATAGTCTTGAAGTACTCTCAGGGATATAAAAAAAGTTGCCCCCTTCTGATCTACCTTGAGTGGTGATAACTTAAGGGAAGATTCTTCTTTTTAATGATAAGTCAGTATTTATTATTTGCACCTCTGGTGCCCTATCACATATTCTGGTGGTATACAGCCCCACAGATAGTATGCCTTGTGATATTGTCCATTACAGGGACCCTCGGTTGTCCCTGGTTTCCTTTAAAATGCATACTTGGATATATTTATATCACTCCTGACAAAGTGATATAGTGACAGAGCAGTCAGATCAGTGGAATATAAATAACTCTGAGAATATTCCTTTGTTTCCCTTTGACAGCCTAAGCTATTTCCCCCAGCTGAAGAATTTGAAATAATTAACCAGTACAAAAATCCCAGGTATGGATATATGTGTTTCTTTCAGTCTTTTATATCAACTCATTTTCAATAATCTCAGGATAAACATGAGATAAATAGCATTGTCAGTAAGCTTAACCTTGAATAAAACAGCTTTGATAACTACACTTAAAGCTATTGCCAACTGATGTTAACTTGCCTTCAGATAAATAGTTGTGTAATAAGAATGCCTCTAATTGGTAGCATGAGTTTTGCACATGACTTCCTTAAGTATATGAAAGCATAAAAGCTGAATGTATACTAACTAATAACAAAATATTGACTATTTCTGGTTCTCCAGTTTGCCTATGTATTAGCTTAAACGTTAATACTGTATTCAAGCATATAAATGGTGCTTTGTTATGACTGAGATTTGAGTGAAGTGCCCATTTGAAATGCCTCTGAGAAATGTCCACCTAATCAATGGTTCAGTTTAGACACACCACTCATTCAGTGAATGCAAATTCATATTCTGTCATGTGAATGTGCAGGAACTATGATTTGCAAGGCAAATCGGACAATTAAGGAAAATTGGCTCTGCCTTAATTCTTTGCCAAGAGAGAGCAGTGTGCCTCTGAGAGGTACTTCATTATATCAAGGCAGTACAACATGCCTCCATAAGGGACACAACCACCCCTTTTAATTTGTTTCCCAATGCTCAGGGAAAGAAATAAGTGTATTCCTATATAACAACATGCAGCATAGACACAAAGTCAAGCTAATCATTGGCAATAAAAAAATACAACCATCTCCTTTGCTACAGAGGAATTACTGCTAAAATATCAATATTTAATCCTAAATGAGTATGAATTATCATGATTTCCCTTCTACCAAAATTAAGAGTAAAAATTTCCCAGATTGAAATAAAGTCACATTCTTCAATATTGCTGCAGTATTACATTGTGGCAGTATGTATCCCAAAGTGAAAATTAAACAAATCTTCTTTAGCCTTCAAAGTACTCCTCAAGTCAGTCTTTGTTTTTTCACAGTTTTATCCTTTATATAAAACAAATAAGAGAATTATTCCAGAGATCTTTTGCTAGTGTATTATTACCATGTGGAGATACATTAGTCTACTTCTCTTTCATATCATTCCAGGAAATTGGTATTTAATCCTGAGTTCTGAGAGTTCGAAAGTTTACTCAAATGGATGTAGTTGTGCGGCTGATTCTGGAAGTTGTAATAAACAGAAGCATTCTTTCTTTCTGCCCAGAGGACAACCAAGATGGCTGACAGTTACTCTGAGAAAAACAGTTAATATTAGCTATTAACTAATTCAAACTGAAAAGGTCTGGTAAACAAGGAATGTCTTGAGCAAAAATGGTGTCAACTGAATGCAACTCACAAGAGAAAGCGAAGTTATGTTTAAGAGGGGCCTTTTTTGTTGACCTTAATGTCCAGAAAGGCAGCAAATCAAGACAGGCAGTCCTCAGCACCCTAGAATGTAAAAGAAGAGGCAAATAACATGTGTACTCCTATTACACACAGATGCATTGCCCTGTATCACATCCCAACAGAAGAACTTATTTTTAGGAAATGCCTTCTGGACTCAATATCTACCTATTACAAATAGCATATCACAACATTTCCAGACTACATTGATGATAAACCTAGTACAGTCATGAAATATATGCAACCCCAAACCCAGCTCAGAGAACTTCCAAAAGTTTTTCTTCATACCTCTGTTAAAATCTTCTATCACATCCTTTCATATAGAACTCTTCTGTCAAGCCCATTACCTGAGGGAGGGATGTGTCATCTTTTAGATCCAAGATTCTTTCTCTTTCACTCAAATCCATGGTTTTCAGAAGTGCAGTGAAACCATTTTTTTAAAAAAATGCTACCAATAATAGTAATAACAACAACAGTAACAACAACCAGAAGTTCACATTTAAACTGATTTCTGCTAAAATATACATTTGTCCCCCTTTTCAAGCACTTCATATGGGCACGGTGTATTGGTCCACAACATCTACAAAGAAGTGTGTATGTGCGTAGGTGTGTGTGTGTGTGAGAGAGAGAGAGAGAGATCCTGAACTGGATAATCTGTACCCTCCAAGAGTTGCACGCACAGGCTACTACTTTGCAAGTCAGTTCTGTCTTCCACAGATACCCAAGTGGATCTCAGTAGGCATGCTGGAAGATGGAGTGGCATGCCCAACATTCCCTCTTAGTTTACCAGTAAATATTTTCAAATATTAAAGTTATTAATATAAAGGACAATGTTTTTGATACATTATTTATGTTTGAGATACGCAAGTTTTGTTTTAAGGAAGAGACAAATGGAAAATTAGAATAGCAAAAGAGTTCTGAGAAAGAAGTCAAGCTTTTCAGAATGGGTAGCACATACACCCTCAACAAGGACAGGTGCTGTTTTCCTCACCTGTAGCAATAGTTTAGCTAGTCTAACCACAGCGATTCACGTCAACTGCCTTTAATTGCCGTCTATAGCTATAAAAGATCATTTAGAAGTCCGAACATTTTAGGCTAGGCTAGCTATTCAAAAGATAATTTGGGGAGTGATATGTGGTCTTTGGATGCATTTTTATATTAGCTTTCATCCTATTGTGGTTATCCTATTGTTGATGTGTACTTTTCTTGTTTTTGATTTATTATGTTGATTTACTGAGTTTTTATAGTGAGTTTTAATTTTAATTGTGCACTTCCATGAGTCCTTGGGAAATACAGTACAACAAAACTACAGTAAATAGTAAATACATAAATATAATAAGTTGAAAAAACATCCAGTGGCAAACTGTATTGCTGCCAAGCAAATCATATGCACGTATCTATTTAATCACCTGATGTCAAGCTCACTTCATGAGGATCTTCACCTTTTAAAAGGATTTCAGATAACAGTTCAGGGCTAGGATATGAAAGCCCTCTCCAAGAGAGATTGTAGTCAAGATAGACCAATAACGTTGCTCAGTATAAGGTAGTTTTGTATGAGTAATTCTACCCACCCCCCCCATGCACACAAATAAGGGGCAATATTTCTGAACTGGAACACTACTCAAAGTACCAATTGTACATATTTATACAGATGAAGGAAAAGGTCATATATTTAGATCACTATCATAAGGATATGGAACAGTAGAATAAAATGAGTGAAGTATACTACATGTCCTCATAAGAAGTGAAGGTAAATGAAAAGACACTATTAATTTAATTGCCCATCACAAATTAAATGCAATGAATTAATAAACTGTTTTCCAAAGTGAAGTATTGGCCTGGGACATAATATAAGATTGTTTATTAAAATGATGCTAAATTGCAGTTGGCTGTAATTCAGAAATGTAATTTAACCTAACCAGAATAAACACATGCAAGGTGGTAAGCCAGGGAATCCTGGAGAGTACAAAGTTTAGCAGTGTTGCCCACTGCTAAAAAGTGTTTCAGTACACTGGGAATTGCATGTTTAAACCAGGCCAATATTAATATCTCAGAGTTCATGGCCTTTGAAATAATATTAAATTTTATAGCAACAAAATACTGGTAACTAATTTTAATCGCACATGAATTATCATGGAATGCACCTGGTACTACGATCACCCGTATTTTTAAAAAAATTGTAAATGTTCAGATATTCTAATGCAGTAACCTTTTATCTTGATATGTTTAATATGTGTGAACTTGATTTATCTTTTTTTTCTTTATATCTATCAGTGATCTATTTAGTGGTACTGAAATACCAGTTGATATATACATTCAGCATGGCTAATGTGTTTTAGGCTAATCACAGCTTTCCTCCCAGTTTTCTAAACTGTTGACTGAATTCATTCATAAAATGAAAGATAGTACAAAAAGTTTTAAATAAAATTATGCTGCTAGCAGTCATAATGAGAGAGTTCCTATTCTCTATTCAGACTGAAAGTAGGAAAACCACAAGTTCCTTATCGCAGCTTGATTTCCTCCAGAAGTTATAACCCAAAGGTTGAAAAACAGGAGGACAAACTGCGACATCATAGAATCACAGAAAAAATCCTATACATCTTAACTGCAGTTAGATAGGCTTTACCTCTCTCCTTCTATGGCTTGGAAATCTGAGAGAATGAGCTTCGCATATACCAGAAACCAACAGCTAGGCTTATAGAAAAAATGAATCATCAGAAGGCAAATAGTAAAATTCCACCCCATAGTCTGGCAGAAGTGAGGGCTGCTGGATGGAGGAAGCATTTGGAACATACACCAATAGCAGAGCTTCATGAGAAGCAGAGGGGAATAATGCTGTATTTTAGTTATATGTCACAGATAGTAAGAGCACCTGAATCCTTGCAGAGATGGATCTCGTTCATAGTTTTGCTGAAGTGTTTTTACAAACATTCTTGAACTGATGTTGATTCTCATTTCTAGCTCTTCTATCAAAGCTCTAGTATGTATATTTATATGTAATATCCTCAGGAAATAACTCCAGTGAATTTGTCAGTATGGTAATCCAATATATAGTCCTCCCTATATTGAACATTTTGGGGCCATAATTACTCAAGAGACCATCTCCTCCCAGTTGTTTCCACCCGTCCTATCCAGTCCAGCAGGATGGGTATGCTCTGGGTCCAATTGGCCAAGGAATGCAGGCTGGTGGGGCCCAGAAGATGAGCCTTTTCTGCCATAGCGCCTGCCCTCTGGAGCATTCTCCCTCTGGAGATCAGGATGGCCCTGACCCTGCTGGTCTTTCGTAAGGCCCTGAAGACCTGGCTCTGTGCTCAGGCTTGGGGCCCTGAGTGCATGAAGGGATCCATCTCCTGGCTATATGGATGACTGTTGGTTTTCTCGGCTGCTGTTTATTTTAATTTTTGTATATGTATCTATTTTTATTATTGTTCATTGTTGAGATGGGCAGCTACATAAATTGACTAAATAAATAAATAAATACGTATGTTATGGAGATATCCCAGTTCTACCAGTGGCGATTTCTCCATGCTGCATTTATTAGTCATATAGACACCAAGCAGATACTAGTTTTCTCCAAACAGGCTAGTAGAGTTAATAAGAATTACTGATACAGTAAGCATAAATGTTAATGGTAATTACAGCTTCTTCTAAACACGACCTAGAAATACATCTCAAGTTTTTATTTTACCCATTCTTTACTGTACCAAACAAAGAGGCTGAAATATGCGAGGAGAATTGCATATATGTAGTTGTGGAGCTCTAGGATACTGCAGCAGTTGTAAAAGAAAAAAAAAGCAGGCAAGAAAATTAACAGAAGCTGCCTGTCTGATATTTCTGTGGCCAAAGAAATGATAATTTCTAGGAGTCCTTGCCACAAGCGCTTTTGGGGGTGGGTAGGGGGGAGGATGCTGCTTGTAAAAAGAAACGTGAGATTTGCTTAGGTCTGCATTACCTCAGAGTAATTTGAAGCCCAGCTGAACTCCATAAGCAGCAATCAGCATTGGGCCTGTGACATCCCAGCACTGAGCAATCCCCCTCCCCCCAAAACTAGCATAGTGTAAATGTCAATGTTTCAGCTTAAGGAAACCATTCATACAGACAACCAGCAGGAAAAAAAAAAAGACAATAATAAAAAACCAAGACCCTTGCTTTTGTGGCAAGGCTTAGCCAAGATAAGCTCAGATTTCTGAAATGCAAGAGGGTAAATACATATGGATGATTTCCACTCTACCTTCCCGAAATAAGCAACTCATTACTCTGGTCATGCTGCGGAATAGTGTTTCTCCCTTGCATCAGAAGGTGTAAATAAATTAGTAGGAAGAGATAAAGACATTAACTAAACGCCGTATGTGTAACATCTAAAGGCAGTTTTAGAAGCGTTGTCTTCCACTCCTTTTCCCTACTTTGTTTCCCTGGCCTGAAAATCCGTTAGCAGTATTTAATAAAAATAACAGCTGCTAATGGTATGGCAAGTTTGCTGTTTCTCAGTCAACCCATGTTGTTTCCTTTTCAACCCAGCACCCTTCAGATAGGTTAGCTTCAGCCAGCAGAATTCCCAAGAAGGCACTTGATCCAGGGAAGCCTAGAATATTGTATCCGCAAAGGTCAAAACGCAGAGATTAAAAACATGCAAGTTTCTTTTTTAAATGAAGAACATGGAACTACTATCAGCTTGGAAGAATGACTGATAATTCTATATTCTGTTCTTCCTTGTTGCAGTTGCAATCACCCAACCCAGAAGCTAGAATTGGGGATGGGAAAGAATCTGATATCCTGACTTCACACATGGGTCTCTTGGCTTTTGTTATGTTGCAGACTATGTTTGTGTGGTGGGAACCAATAACATAAATAAAGGCTACCTCCATGTATGCAGAAATAGATGAGGAATGTCTGATTATACATGTACACAAATTATAACTTTTCATTTGCCTAAACATGAACGTTCAGATTTGTGAGGCATGAAAGGCAGAGACTGAAAACATGAGAGTTTAGAAAATAAGACAAATAATATATGGCCATATTGTGTATCTTTGTGTGTGTGTGTGAGAGAGAGAGAGAAGTACAAGCAATTTTTTCTATTAGACTAAGTTTCTTCACTGCTTTGGCAGGCAGGAATAGTACTTGTTCATAAAAGCCACTTGCAAAAGCTACAGAAGCTGAATAAACAAGAAGCATATTCTTGCTTTCAGTGCCAAATCATCGCTTACTGCTTGTCTTGTAGATTTAGAGGATGAATTCTGCTGAATCTGCTGCATGAAACCACATAGAAAGTAAACGGTACACTGCTATCATGAACTTAATTAGTTTGTTAGCTAGAAAATTATTAAGAGACCAAGTACAGGTTTACTTAAAAAAGCAGAATTAGCATTTTGTTCTCTGCAACAGGGTTTAAGAATGTCTCAAGGGGCACTCTTCTAGTCCCACTACCATATCTGAAGATGAGAAAGATTTTGGGAAAGGTTACTAATAGCAAAAAACTAATTATCCCAGGGAATACTAAATAATGCTCCCTTCTCTCAATAGGATCACCTCATTAGTGACCACTTCTTTGGATAAAATATATGTGCCTTGCCTTAAGCAAATATTAGCTGCCCATAAAATGGAGTGGGGGATATTCTCCTGCTTCTGCTTTTTCCACTGAACTATATTATGATCTATCAGCCAGTTTTTCACTGTTCACAAATAGAGAGTGGAGGGGCTTTCATTCTCCTTGTTCATTCCCAGTAAGCAGGTCTACCATTAATGACATCTAAAAAGAAAATTATTACCTAGGTGATTAGTTGATCATAATTTTGTACTCCCTATAGTACTTTATATGCAAGTTGAGATTCAAATAAAATTTTAAGATTTCAATGAACCAAACAGAAGATAAAATTCAAAACAATATTCACATTTAAAGCCTTTAGTAGTCCCAGAATTATAGTAACTCTGTTCTGCTTTTTAATGTCTGTGCAGCAATTCTGATTTGAAAGGAAAAGATGATTTAGAACACCTATGGGCACATATATTGCGCCTGTCAACAACTCCATAAAGAAAGCTTTATCTTTTCCTGGCATTACATGACAGCAACCACTTGGTCCCATGAGATTTAAAGGATGCACTGGCAGGAATGACACGTGGGCCTCCACATAATCCAAATTAAAAAAAGTAGCACAATCTCCCTTTCCCCACTGATTCCACTTTCTCCAAAACGTGTAAAGAATGGGACCCATTCTTGCTATGTTCTTGGACTAAGCTGATTATCCAAACTATTATCCTGCTATGCCACTCAGAGATAGATCATTGTAAAACTTTGAAAATCTTAAATGTATCTACATTCACAGCTATGTATACAGCACTTATACATAATACAGCAGTAAATCTGATGGAACTCAGAGTGCAGTGTGGAAGATGTGCTCCCTACTAACTTAGTAAAAAGGCTCACTGTTAGCAACAAAACATGGTTCCAGGCTGGAGGACCCATTTTTACCATCTATATTATGTACCTTATTCAGACATTTGTAATTAATCTTAATTTCATATTGTCTGTTGGATTATTCAATCTTTCATTTGGGCTGCAACCCAAAACACTTCCTAGGATGGCCTTTCTCTCTCTTTTAAAGCATTATTTATTTAATAAAACAAAGAAAAACAGTAACAAAAAGAGGGGGAAAAGCTACATGCAAGTGTGTGTGCGTGTATCTTTCCATCCATCCACATACAAGTTTCAATAAAGAACAGCCATATTTCATTGTAACTATCCTTCCATAATTTAAGTCTGTAAGCAGCTTGTTCATTAGTTGTAATATCAGGTCTTCAATCCCCGAGTAATTTGGGCTGTAAATTTACCTTTCCAATGTTGAAGGGCTAGTTTTTTTTAGCAGTAAGTACATGGGGAATGTCAGTTTCCATGTAACAGCGACACAGCTGAAAAGAATATGTCTGGAAATATTAAATCTTGTCCCAAAGTCACATTAATATATGGATCTATTTCTTCTCAGAACATAAAAACTTCAAGACATTGAAAAACATATTTCAATTAAGTGATATTCTGGCTGCATCTCCAACAACATGATTTACTCATTCCTCTTCTGTACAAACACAATAGGGCCAAATATATCTGAAATATTTTTGCTGTATCAACTGTAATCTGAAGCCTAGTGAGGTTTTGGTATTGAGGATACAGTATTTTCCTATTGTTTAGATAAAAGGGTGGTCTCCAGTTCTTTATTCCATCCAGTCTTTATATCAAACCAATGTACTGATAATAGATATTTATAAAGACTGATTGTGGGCTTTTGGTCTTGTAGGATTTAGTGATCCCTTCTAATAATAAGTGTCTCTCAGGCTAAAATGCCCCTAGTCCAAATCAAAATATTAATAAATGTAACTGTAAATACAGCTAGTGGGTAACAATAAACAAACAGCATTTATGTTTTAACACAGAAAATGATTAAAACTCATCATTATCATCCAATAATTGATAAAAGGAAAAATCCCAGTATCCATCCAAATCTTCCATATAGCTATTTCTAGATCAATTCTAAGGTCTGAATTACCCCATACAATCTATCTAGTGTAGAAAAGGGAACAAAATACGAATTTTCAGAAATAACATACCACAAATTTCAAGTTAATATAATAGTGGCAGAAAATATGTTAGATTTTGAACCTAAAACTGTCCAATTAACTAAAAGAATAATGTATGATTTTTTGAAAAAAAATGTGTGCCCTTTTAAAATAAGTGAAAATTATTCAGCTGATTTAGTTAAGTGCTCAAAACTGAAAGTAGTTCTTAATACATAGTGTTTATTTTTCTTTTCTTTCCTTTTTGCTGTTTAATCTCAATAAAGGAACTGTTTTTGTTAGAATCTCCCGAGGATTATCTTATCATATGAGCTTTTGGCAGACTGGCGTAACACTGGATATAAGAAATCCAATTTAGCTGAGGTCACATTTATTTCTAAAGATCTGACAGTTTCTCTTAAGACAGTCTCTTACCATCTTGACCTTGCTAAATTGCTGGTTATATGCATTTCATTATCTGCAGTTCTTCAAAACATCCCCCCCCCATGTCAGTACTAGCTCAGGAGCTCAACAAGAAACAGGTGCATGTGATTTAATGGCAGTTTGCCAGCATACAGATTACTAATGTATCATTAAGCTAATCTTGTGTCCTCCTACAAGTAGGTCAAAACTTTTTACTTTGCTGATCAATCCATTTAGCCCTTTCTCTTCCTCTCTCTGCAACAATCCCATCTAGCATATTGTAGTAAAGTTTCTTTCATGGATGCAGCAAGTTTTTTTTTTTTTGAAGGAATAGATAAAATCTTACCTGTTGATCAGTTGCTGGCTTAGCATGTCTATGTGAATTTTCTATGCTTTCAATGTTAAGTGTAGATGTTTTAAAGAAAAAAAAATCTTTGATATCAATAAAGTGGGCTCTATCAAAGCATATTCATTGCAAACCAAATTGGGGGCATTGTTACATTAAAATGTTTTTAAAAATACCCACAAAACTCTAGATTTTAATGTGTAAGCCATGAGAAGTCACTATGACTTTTTTCTTTCCAAATCAATGATAATTATTTACAGGCCATCAATCACGCAACTGTAGCTGCTCACCAAGAGATGTCCATAAAAGGTTATTTTAAAATGTAGTGACACAATAAAACAAACAGAGGTGACTTATAAAAGAGCTAGTTGATATCTGCATCCATAAAAGCAAAACAGTGTATAGTAAATGAGCACAAATACGGGGCTACCAAGGTTTATTCATTCTGTAATGCTTGAGAACAACTCCATTCATACAGTATCTATTCTTCCTAATAGATCTTACTTCAGACTGCAGGTGGGAGTTGAATGTGGTCATCAAAGACTCTCCCATTTATGCAATGCTAGCATGCCAGTGAGACAACCAAGAGGGCTTTTTTTGCCACACAATTTTTGACAGACCAGCTGAAGATCTTTTGATGGGAGAAATAAATTTAAACTACATTTCCAATTTAAAGAAGATCATAGCAGATGATACTGTTACTCAGCTCAGTCTTGTCTGTTCAGTTGACTCTCTGCACTTCTGACCTTCTGCATTTCTCTGTTCAGAGTTTACTCTCTGCACTTTACATTTTGGCTTCTGACCACTGAGGAGATGCAAACTGAAACCAAGCAGTGAAGACTGACGAACATATAGAATATGCACACTCTTGCTTAAGGTGGCATTTCTTAATCTGCTAACACTGTAGCTCCTAGATTGGCTGCCATAAACTATAAATCTATAGAATATGCAGGATCTCTCTCCCCCGCCCCCAACTTCTGTCAGACATAG
The DNA here is from genome assembly GCF_035149785.1 of Candoia aspera. Classification (NCBI taxonomy): domain Eukaryota; kingdom Metazoa; phylum Chordata; class Lepidosauria; order Squamata; family Candoiidae; genus Candoia; species Candoia aspera. The sequence continues at coordinate 34,128,937 of NC_086160.1, forward strand.
GCACAAAATAATCCTATCAGTCTGGCAATGGAATGGAGTAGAAAAACAATATTTTAATGTTAATTTTATGAATTCACAAATAAAATTTATTGCACCAATGCCACACACACAAAAAAATTGACACAAGTAATATTGCGTGATAATAAAAGAAAGAAGCTTCCACAGTTTGACACTAGTACCCACACTCACATGTAGTACACTCCTCTTCGGCAATTATCAGCTTGGTGGAAGTTGGGGGAAAAAAAGGAAAATTAAAAGAAATAAGGAGTTCCAGAAGAGCTCATTTCAGGTGAGATGCCCAGAATGTGGTGAGTTTTCAAATATTAGGGATCAACATTTAGCATTTTGAATGCATTCATATATATATATATATTACAAATTACTTATCCACATTTTAAAAATAAGCTAACAGTATTTCTCATTTCTGCTTCCATTCTTAAAAAAAATCACTCATGCTTTGTGTTGGAAAATATGACCCATGGACATCTGAAGATATTTGCTCCAATTTCAGAATCCTACCCTTACTCTACCAAGTTTATTTTTATTCTAGATACAAAATACTGTTACAATATACCATTTAAAAACCTTCCCAAATCTTTCAAATTGAAGACACCATTTCCTATTATTGTCAGTTTCACTTTTTCTCATGCACATTTATCACATTAACAACTATAAAAAACTTAACTACAGCATGCTAATAAAAACAGCCATGAATAATCATGGGTATAGCTTTTGCCCAGCAAATGCTCTGGCACAATCCTTCAGAAAGTTCAACAAATGCAGAAATTTGAAATTGATCCTAGTAGCAACTTACTGATTTAACTGAGGTAGTACTATTTTAGGTGGAAAGGTGAAAACAGTTTATTTTCCCTAAAAGATAAAAAAAACACAATACTAATCTAGGGCCATTTTTCAATGTAAACATGATGAAAGCTATCAATACATTTTTTAAGAAAAAGAAGAGTCTATCTTTCTTCTAATACTTTATTAGATAATATTACCTAATATCTGGGATAATGTAGCATTAATTCAAATGGTATATATGCCCTGAAAAGGTTTGCAAGGAAAAAACTGCTTGCTAGCTCCAGCATTTTTTTTCACAATGGATCCTCAATTTAAAAAGAAATAATTATGTTTCCTTAAAAAAAAAAGGCTGGTTTTCAGCAGATATAATAGCAGGTAGGGAATAATCCTGTTATGGATACATTTCTAGATGCTATAAAATAGGAATGTCAAAATCTCAGAGGATTAAATGTCATAATGAAAGTTTTGGCAAGAACAACAAATAAAAACAAGGAAATCGTATATTATTAAGACATTACATGGATAAAATTTGCATCAAAAATTACCAGCACTACTTATGTCAGTTACCAACACTTTTTACCTCCATATAGCATTGTTCAGTCCAATACAGAAATGTCATTAGAACCGTAAAATAATCTCATCACTGAATCATTTGGGAGCCTTCTTAAAAGACTCCTTCTAACTTGTCATGATAATACAAAGTGCTTGATAAAATTTAACAACTTCTATACTGAACCTTTAGAACAGGGATAGGGAATAGGCTGACCATATTTCCTTGAGACAAAAATGGGACGTTGGGATGGCAAAATGGGACGGGGTTAAAAACGGGACATTGGGATGGCAAAATGGGGCAGGGCTGGGTGATGGGCTGGATCGGCAGGCAGGAACTTCTCTGGTTTTCTCAGGCTGGGAATCTTCGGATTCCTTCATTTGGGAGAGGCAAGGCTGGGCTGGAGAATCTAATGGTGGTTCTTGACAAGCTGTTCCTCCTTTCAAGGCAGGAGCCAATCGGCTCGCCCTTTGATCACTGCCTATCAGCTGATCCTGCTTTTTTCTTTTTAGGTTTCTCGCTGGGTTGAGCTCTGCGGCTTTTCCCCCGCTGTTTTTGCTGAGCTCCCCCTCCTTCCACTCAAAGTCAGACTGCATTCTGACAGGTTCACAGGAACTTTTAAATTTTTAAGTAAGGTTTTTAAGAAAACGGGACAAAATGGACATTTATATTAAAACGATGGGATGGTCTGGAAATATTAAAAAAATGGGACTGCCCTGTTCAAAATGGGATGTATGGTCAACCTAGATAGGGAGCCAGTGGAAATTAAGTTGGAAAAATGGCTGAAAAATTGAGCCCATCGAATCTGCTTCGGGCTGAGGCGCCTGGGTGTATGGAGCGCCTTGAGGTTGCGGTGATCCGTCCGAACCTCAAAAGGGGAAGAAGCACCTTCCAACAGATGCCTCCAAGGCAGCTTTAACAGCAAAAGCCTCCTTTTCCCAAACATGCCAGCGTCTTTCCGTTTCGGAAAATTTGCGAGACAGATACGCACAGGGCTTCAAAAGCCCAGCAGAATCTTTCTGCAACAAAATAGCTCCAATTGAAAAATCAGAGGCATCAACCTGAACGACAAAAGGAAGGTCAGGGTCAGGGTGGGAGAGGATGGGCTCTTCAGTAAAAAGAGCCTTCAGCCGATCAAAAGCAGCCTGACATGGAGGAGTCCAATTGAGCACGGCCCCTGGGTTCTTAACTTTGCGGGTCTCCCCCACCCCCTTAGTCCGTAACAAATCAGTTAGGGGCAAGGTAATTTCAGCGAACCCCCTGACAAAGGATCTGTAAAAATTGGCAAACCCAAGGAAACTTTGAAGTTGGCGCCAGGTTCTGGGTCGCTCCCAAGTAAGCACTGCCTGAATCTTAACAGGATCCATTTCAATGCCCTTATCGGAAATCCTGTAACCAAGGTAATCCAAGTAAGACTTATGGAACTCACATTTAGAAAGCTTAGCATAAAGCTTGGCATTCCTAAGCTTGGTAAGAACCTGTTTAAGAAGTCGTTCGTGCTCCTTTAAGGACTTAGTATAAATGAGTACATCATCCAAATACACCAATACCCCCTTAAACAAGTGGTCATGCAAAACTTCATTGATCAGCTGCATAAATACACCCGGTGCCCCCATGAGACCAAAAGGGAGAACCTTATACTGGAAAGACCCCAATGGGTAATTAAAAGCCGTTTTCCATTCATCCCCCTCCCGAATGCGAATGTGGTAGTAGGCTTTGCGGAGATCCAACTTTGAGAAAACCCTGCCAGTGGACAGATGTGCGAGCATGTCTTTGAGAGGCAGAGGGTACTTGTTTGAAAGTGAGGCGGAATTTAATCCGCGGTAGTCCGTGCAGAGTCTCAAGCTGCCGTCCTTCTTCTCCCTAAACAAAACGGGAGCCCTGACTGGTGAGTCTGCCGGCTCAATGAAGCCACGAGCCAGGTTCTTGTCAATGAACTCCCGCAAAGTGGCAAGTTCTTTCTTAGTCATAGGGTAAATCTTTGGCTTCAGCAAGGAGACGTCCGGAAGAAGTTCAATGGAACAGTCTGTCTTGCGATGGGGGGGTAACTGGTCGGCCTCCTCCTCCCCAAAAACATCAGCAAAGTCCGAGTACGTGGCTGGAAGACCTTCCAAGGGGGATGGGGAAGGCAGAGAATCTACAATCTCTGCTTGCCCTGCCGTCGGAGGCATGGCACGCCCCAGAAGGGGAGCTTGATAGAAGCCATCCTCAAAGGTAATGGAGTGGGACCGCCAATTGACGTAGGGATTATGCGAGGTGAACCAGGGAATCCCTAACACAACCAAAGGATTCCCCACCGGGGTCACGATGAACTGAATGAGTTCAAAATGGGACCCCATACGCAAAGCAACTTCCCCAGTAAACTGGGTAGCAGCCCCCCCCCCCCCCGCTGTGGAGCCATCAAGCTATTGAAAAAGCAGCGGCTTTGGGAGAGGGAAGCAGGGTAAATCCAGTGCCTTGACTAAATCAGGATGGATTAAACATCGAGAACAGCCTGAGTCCAATAAAGCCCAGACCTCAAGGGATTTGGATTGAAATCCCAATTCAATTTTGACAGCGAGGATAGGGCAATCAGCACTCAACATGTTAGAGTTGCGCCCGGATCGAACCACCTGCCCCGTGGCGCAGGTCAAGACAGGTGGAAATCGTTTCCTGCCAGCTGTTCCAAAGCCTCTAATTCTTCTCCCGGGGTGTAGATATCATCGTCCGCAGTAGCCAGCGCCCCCGTCAACCGACGAGGAGGGTTGATCGGTTTCTTGGTTGGTTTTTGAGGCACTTTCGCGGAATGATCCGGTGCCTTAGCTTTGGGGCAGTCAACAGCATGGTGACCCGGTTTTCCACAGGTGATGCACTGCCCGCGGACAAAGCCGCGTTGCTTCTCTGCATCCCATCTAGAGGTCAACGGAAGAACCGGAGCTCGGGTAGTAGTGATAGGCTTGTCTTCTTTGGTGGCCATCATAAAAGTGCGCTGGGCATGTTCTGCTTTACCAGCGAGGCAAATCCAATCATGTAATGAGTTGGGATCATCTCGCCCAAGTGCCCAGCGCAAGACTTCGTGATTGAGTCCATCCTTAAAGCGATCAATCAAGGTGGCCTTGGACCATTCAGGAACTTTACCTGCCAAAACCTTGAATTCAAGTGCATAGTCAGTCACAGACTTCTGCCCCTGAACCAGTTCTTTAAGAGCGTCCTTAGCCCTCTCTTTAGCCAAGGGATCTTCAAAGTAGCACTTCAGCGCAGCCAAAAAGGCATCGAATGTGGCCAGGGCTGGCGCCCCAATTTCCGACAGTTGAACATACCAGTCAGCAGCCCTGCCTTTTAATTTTGTGGCCACTGCAGCTATCTTCTCTTCTTCCGAAGGAAAGAGGTGGCCATGCCGTCTCATGAAACTGGCGGCATTGGTGAGAAAGGACAGGTTAGCGGGGTCACCATCAAACTTCACTGGGAAGTCCCGGGGGTACCCCCAACCTGCGGGACCCCACCTGATTGCTGTCTTGGGGCCACCCCTATGGGAGTGGATCCGTGCAGACCCAATGGAAAGTCTCATGGTGGGGTTCCTCTTCCAGTAGCCTGTGAGGGGGAAGGCGGGAGGCTAGGTGGCCTCATTGCCCCGGGACCTCGGACAATTCTTACTAGGTCCCCAAAGGCAGCCGACATAGAACGCAAGACGTGTTCCATGGATTCGATCTTGGATTCCAGGACCCTAATTCTGTCAGGTGTAGTGGAGTCCTCCAGCGCTGGACCCTCCAGTGGTGGGCTCCCTGATATATCTGGGTGCACCCCCCTCGGAGTGTCGGGCCAGCGGAGTTTCCATGTGGAGTGGGACGTGCCGGGTCGGGGGTCCACCAGGGCATCCCACAAAAATTGTTCCTGTCCCGCCACGTTGTCTGGCGGGGGTTTCTTCGATCCCACGGTAGAGTAGGAGTCCCCCGACTGAGTTGTTGCTTGGGCTGGGACAGGGCTTGGGTCCCTGCTCAGGAATGTCGACTCAGGGAGTTGTTCCGCCTGCTCCTCAAACTCCGTGGGATCCTTTCCCCCTTCAGCCATCGCTAATTTCCCTTTCACAAGAAAATTTTCCGGTAAAAGAGTAGCGAGGTTGGTTTGAAAAAATGATTCTCAGCTTTATGTGATGATTGCCTTACTCTAAATAAAACTCTCAGACTCAAAATGGCAATTCAGGTTCCGGGTTTATTTAAAAAAGAGTGCAAACAGGTAAAAAGCTGAGAATGAGAAAAGTGCGCCTAAACTCAAACTAAATAGCATCTTTGCAAACAGCAACCCACCCCCTCCCTCACATACAGTTCACCCCACATTCCCAGGTGCTCCTAACGAGCTCTGCTGATCAACGGGCAAAAAGACCTTGACATTTCAGAGATAGCCTAAACACATTCCTCCCTGGCACAACCCAGCACGTCTCCTGTACAAGGTTCCCAGCAGCACCCTCCCAACCAGTACACGTATCAGCACCTTGGCAAGCGAACCGTTACGATGTAGACACACACCGGAACGGTGAACATGACAGGCAGTTCTGTGCAGGCAGACATATCAGTTTATCATCTTGTTTATATAAACTCAGGAAAGTATATGTTCATACAATTTGCTAAGAACCCCGTATTTGAAAAAATCAGAAGAATATGACAAATACAACAGTAACAAAATTGTATTTTTGATGGTGTGTTTGGCTGGCTACTACACACAAACAACTTATTCATCATTAGTGTTTAATCCTTTCATTCATTAAAATACAAGGATGCATGAACAATATAAAAACCCTGAATATCTTTTATATCATGTAAACTAAAAATCCACTGATAAATATCCATGTAAACGGCAGGAAACCAAATGGGATGTAATGAATTGCTGTCACAACTTTCTTCATTGCCTATCTCTTTGTGTGTGTTCTTCACTCTCAAATCTTTGAGAACAGAGTTTGTAAGTATTTAACTTAGAGGAGTATTTGAGCTACATATGGAGAATGAGTACTTGCTATAGCAGCCAGCAGAGGCAAGTCATTGGATTCAATCCTAGAAATGAAAATGAGAAAGTGTTAATATTTAAGCTACAGTTAAGCATCCCAAGGAGCTCCCAACTGGGGCTAATGAGTAAAGCTGTATATTAAAAAATAAGTCTTCCATTCTACATGTATTTATCTTCTTGAACACTATGGAACTCTTTTCTTTAAAAAATTATATTCACATTTTTATTGTTCTGGGTTCATAAATAATAAAGAAGATATTCACATTTAAAAGTTCTTTAAGATTTCTCAAACTATACATAATCACTCTACCAGTAATACTAGACGACATACTGACCCATTAAACAAGGAATAGGCATCTTGCAGCCCACCCCCAGACTGTTGAATATGGTCCCTAGAATTGTTGCCAAATTGTTGTTTTTAATGTGCTTGAAGGGAACAAAAAGACCACATGGACAGTAATCACAGTAGCGGTATTCAATTAACTTATTTTACCAATCGAAGCAAGTATTTGTAGCTCAGGGTTGAACTGTGGAGTCCTGGGTGCTCTCTGAGCCTTGTTGCTTTCTTGCAGACATGTCATTGCCAGACATTGCCAGTCTGGCAATGAAACATCTGCAAGAAAACAACAAGGCTCAGAGAGCACCCAGGACTCCACATAACTTATTTTACTTTTAATTCAATTAAAAATAAATCAAGTTTAGGTTTTATACTGGCACCACTCACTTTTTGGGGTGGGAGAGTGTGGCCTTCTGGCATGCCACTTAAAGGTCAGGTGAATATAAGCTGAAAAAAGTTGTGAAACCTTGCTTTAGTCAGTCAAACATATCTGGCATCAAATTTTCATTTCCAAGTTGCATAACCAAAGGTATATCAAACAGCTAACTAACAGTGCCAGAGAGCAATCTATTGCCAGAAACAAGTAATTTGGTATCCTAAAAAGTGGAACCAAACAAAATAAAACTACAGTAAGACAAGGTAATAGTAGTGGGTGAAATTGATAGTCAGTGGATCAGACTGTTTTAGCAACTTTTGACTGGTGTCCAGTATTTTAATTGAGCCAAGCTGGTAGATAGGAGGGCACTGCAACTACAGAGATCTTAGATGAAATGAATTATCTTAATTATCGTCCAGCAGACACAGATCTGGTATAGAGATAGCACAGACTGCCTTTATGAATGACCTGTATTGGGAGGTAGGGGAATGCAAACCAAGGATCTCTTGGTGGATTGGATATTATTGACTACACTGTACTGTTGGAGCATCTGGAGAAAATAGTGTTGGGAAGCCTCTCCTCAGCATGGGGTGTGTGTGTGTGTGCGCGCGCACATGCGCATCTCCCATTAGTTCTGATCTTATATTCTCTTTTGTTTAGCATCTATTTAAAGCCACTAGTGAGGTTAATTTAAACATGTGGCACTAGCTTTTATCAACTACTGATACTTAGTTGTATTTTTCATTTCTGTGTGTCTTTATTCTGCCATATGTTGTTCTGGTCTAATTGTGTTAATCTATTTATTAAATTGTGGAATACATACCATTCAGAGTCTAATGGATTGGAATGGCATACAAACTCTAAACGTAATTAAATAAATATCTGCTCAATTGAGGGTTGATGATCTGAAGAGCTCCATCTGTCTCCAGGATGTAAATTTATGTATTTATCAATCTGTATGTCACCTCAGTCACAGAGATAGCTCTTGGTAGACACAGGATATGGCTGAATATATTGAAGCTGAATTCAAATGAGACCACTGTTACTAATTCTTCAGGCTGAAGTTCAGGACTCTGGAGATACATATCTATTTTTGATGGGACTGTGCTACTCCTTAAAGAATAAACTTGCATTCTAGGTTGGTCCAGAATTCAGCACTAATAATGTACAGCCACACAATACTTATGACAAAGTCTGACCTGGAGCTTCACACATTTGTAACTTCATGGCTGGACTATCTCTGAGTGGGTCTGGGAAGTCAGTATTTTCTGCTCTAATTCTTTTATCATATACACTTATCCCATTAGGCAGTGCTGGCTATAATATCTCTTCTTTTGTTAACAGAGAGCTAATTTGGTGTAGCAATTAAGATACTGGACTAGAAACCAAGAGACTGTGAGTTTTAGTCCCCCCTTTAGGCATGGAAGCTGGCTGGGTAGTTTTGTACCAGTCACTCTCTCTCAGCCCAACCTACCACATAGTGTAATGATTGCCTAAACCCAAATACTCAGTCTCACAAGCTCGGGCTTAAAGATAACTGATTTATTAAAGGAATAGTATGCAAATACAGAGAAAGCTGAGAATGAGCAAAAGCGCGCCAAATACAAACTTAAAAGCCTTGCTTGTGAGCAGGTCCCGCCCCGTCGCCCGTCAGGACGCTCCCCCTCCCAGGTGCTGGAAGCCGTTAGACGCGCCTGGGAAAGTAACCTTGAACAGGAGCGCAAACCCAAACATGCATTCCAAGCCCTCAAAACAAGAGAGGGCGAAAGAATGGAAAAACCCCGGGTGAAAGAACACGGAACAGAGAATGACATGTGAAACGTTACAATGTTAACCATACATTAGAATGAGAACATGACATATTGCCCCCCCAAAAGAAATTAGGGAGCTGGTTTGTTAGGATAGGCAGAGTGAAATTGGGCTACGAGACGAGGAGAATGCACGTCTGGAGCAGCAACCCATTCAGGATGAGGGAAATGTTTCCAGCGGATGAGGTATTGCAGAGTGGAGCGCTGGCGTCGGGAATCAAGGATAGATGCCACCTCAAAGTGTTGCTGGTTGTCAATCATGAGGGGAGGTGGAGGAATGGGCTGCGGATGCCAACGGTCCGACGACAGGCAGGGTTTGAGTAAACTACAATGGAAAACAGGATGCAAACGTTTAAGGTTGTGAGGTAAATCAAGTTTAAACGTAACAGGGTTGAGTTGAGCAACAATTGGAAAAGGACCGACAAATTTAGGACCAAGTTTTTTAGAGGGTTGTGGGGACTTGATAAACTTAGTTGATAAGTAGACTTTATCCCCGACCGCAAAGGATGGTTCTGGGGAACGCTTTGCATCGGCATGGCGTTTATAGGTAGCCTGGGCATGGCGGAGAGCGAGTAGAATATTAGACCATGAGTCTTTGAGAGAGTCTGCCCAGTCAGCGAGGGTGGCTGGTAGCGGTTGAGGATGAGGAAGTTCAGGAATCGGAACAAAGTCACGTCCAAAAACTGTTTTAAAGGGAACTTGACCAGTGGTTTGATGAATGGAGTTGTTGTAAGCGACCTCAGCAAATGGGAGTAAATCGACCCAGTTGTCTTGCTGGTAGTTAACAAAAGCTCTGAGGTATTGTTCCAATGTAGAATTAACCGCCTCTGTAGATCCGTCCGTTTCCGGATGCCAGGCGGTAGAAAGCGATTGTTTTGTACCCAAAAGTTTCAAAAATGCCCGCCAAAATTGTGACGTAAATTGTGTGCCTCTGTCACTCACCAAACGGGCGGGGATACCGTGGAGGCGGTACACGTGGATGAGGAAGAGGCGTGCCAGCTGTTGTGCGGTGGGGATAGAAGCGCATGGGATAAAGTGGGCTTGTTTGGAGAAAAAGTCTTTGACGACCCAAATGACAGTTTTGCGTTGACTAGGGGGTAGATCAACGATAAAATCCATGGAGATATCCTGCCAAGGGACAGATGGAGTGGCCACCGGTTGAAGGAGACCCTGGGGCTTGCCCGGTTTGCGCTTTATCGCCGCACATACAGGGCACGCAGTGACATATTCCTTCAAGTCTTTAAGTAAAGTTGGCCACCAGAATTGGCGGCGAACGAGGTGCAAAGTTTTCACGTAGCCGAAATGCCCAGCTAGCTTGTCATCGTGGCAGCGCTGGAGTATGGTTTTTCGCATTGATTCAGGTACATAGAGACGATCGTTGCGCCAGGCAAGATCATCGGTGAAAGTTAAAATGTGTCTATTGGCTTGCAACCAAGTATCTGTTTTAAGGTGGGAGAGCAACTGTTGTTGCAAATCGGAGGGAATTGACAAGGGAGGCGGGCGGCTGGAAGGCGGAGCGGCTGGAGGCGGAGTTGATTGCGCTCGGGTCTGGCTGCGAGTCACCGCTGCCAAACCTAATTGTTTGTCGGTCCAGACGGTGCCTTGGACCGTTGGCCCTGGGCCAGCATCTTGGGGTCTGCGCGATAGTGCATCAGCTAAGAAATTTTTTCTGCCTGGTATAAATTTAAGGGTGAAGTCAAAGCGGTTGAAAAACTCAGCCCAGCGCAGCTGTTTGGGACTGAGTTTTCGACTGGTGCTTAAAGCTTCCAGATTTTTATGGTCAGTCCAGACTTCAAAAGGGTTTGAAGTGCCTTCCAATAGGTGTCGCCACGTCTCTAACGCTGTTTTTACAGCAAAAGCCTCCTTTTCCCAAACATGCCATCTTCTCTCTGTTTCCGTGAATTTGCGAGAGAGGTAGGCACAGGGTTTTAAAGCGCCGGATTGGTCAGCTTGTAATAGAATTGCTCCTATGGAAAAATCAGAAGCATCGACTTGTACCACGAAGGGTTTAGAGGGGTTTGGATGCTGTAAAATCGGTTCTGTGGTAAAGATTTGTTTCAGCGCTTCAAACGCTTGCTGACAGGCGGGAGTCCATTTAAGGAGCGCGCCTGGGTTCTTTGAACGTCGCGTATCCCCCTGTCCTTTAGTTTTTAACAGTTCAGTAAGGGGGAGGGCGATTTCCGCAAAATTTTGGGCGAATGTTCGATAGAAATTAGAGAATCCAAGGAAACTCTGTAATTGTCTCCTGGTACGGGGAGGTTCCCATGCCACGATGGCTTCTACTTTTGCAGGGTCCATTTCAATGCCCTGAGCTGAAATCCGGTACCCTAGGTAATCAATTTGCGACTGATGAAAGGCACATTTTGACAGTTTTGCATACAGCTGTGCTTTTTGCAATTTAGTTAGTACCTGACGCACCAGGTGGATATGTTCTGACATGGTTTCAGTGTAAATCAATACATCATCCAAATATACCAGTACCCCTTTAAATAGGTGGTCATGCAAGACCTCATTGATTAGTTGCATAAAAACCCCAGGTGCCCCAGATAACCCGAATGGTAAGACTTTATATTGGAAAGCCCCAAGAGGACAGTTGAACGCTGTCTTCCACTCATCCCCTTCCCTTATGCGAATGCGAAAGTAGGCTTCTCTCAAATCCAGTTTTGAAAAGATTTTGCCTCTGGCCAGATGTGATAACATATCTTTGATCAGGGGCAAAGGATATTTATTTAATATTGAGACCGCATTGAGCCCGCGGAAATCGGTACAAAGCCTTAATGACCCATCCTTTTTTGGCCTGAATAGGACAGGCGCTCCTACCGGGGAATTTGCCGGCTCAATGAAACCTCTAGCTAGATTTTTGTCAATGAACTCCCTTAGCGTGGTAAGCTCTTTGGGAGACATGGGGTATATTTTTGGGTGAGGCAATTTTACATTTGGTAAAAACTCAATGGCACAGTCCGTTTTTCGGTGGGGTGGCAAGCGATCTGCTTCCTTTTCCCCAAATACTTCAGCAAAATCTTGGTACTGATTGGGTAGCCCCTCAAGAGGTTGAAGCGTTTGCACAGTGGTATACGCTACCCCACCACCCTCCATGTCCTCCAGTAGGTCCTTTTCGGGTACTTTGTAAAATCCATCTGCAAACGTCACAGTTCTATGCAGCCAGTTGATAAAAGGGTTTTGCTTCACAAACCAAGGCATCCCCAAGATTACCAGAGGACCCCCCACTGGAGCTACCACAAATGGCAGCTTTTCCTGATGGGAGCCCATCTGCAAGGCGACCAGTCCCGTGGAAAGATTGACTGCCTTCCCTCCCGCCATAGTTCCATCCAATTGGGTGAAAATCATGGGTCTTGGCAAAGGGAACGTGGGCAGTTCCAGAGCCGCTACGACATCAGGGTGCATCAGGGAACGGGAGCAACCCGAGTCTAGCATGGCCCACACTTCCACCGTTTTGGTTTTTGAGCTTAGTTTAACTTTAACAGTCAGTGTGGGGAAGTTTCCACTCACCGAATCATGGTTACGCCCGGTTTCTTCCACCTGCCCTAGGGCGCCCTTCAGGGCAGGTGGTAGGCTTTTCCCGCCGGCTGCTCGAATTGCAACTCTTCCTCCTCTTCATCGAAGGGAAGGTCTGGGGGGTCCAGTTCCGCGAGGGCTGCCTTCAGTTTTCGCGGTGGAGCAGGAGCAGGCGTCTTTACCGTGGGTTTCGTCTGTCGTTCCTCTGGACGGCGTCTTGGGCACGAAGTGGCTCGATGTCCTTCTTTCCCACATCTGAGGCACTGACCCTTGGAGAACCGTTGCTCCCTCTCTTCTTCCCAGGTTTTTGGTTTGGGGCGGCTGGCAAGTCCAGATGTGCGCGCCCCTCTAGCGAGACGTGTTTGTCGAAGCTCCTTGGTATGGGCATAGGTTCGTAGGGCATTTTCTGCGCTTCCCGCCAACTGAATCCACCCATATAGCGTTTTGGGATCGTCTCTGCCTAGCGCCCATCGAAGGATTTCGGGTTCTAGCCCCTGCTTGAACAATTCGATGATTGTTGGCTCAGACCAGTCTTCCACTTTTCCTGCTAAAGCTTTAAACTCCAACGCATATTTAGCAACTGAGAGGGACCCTTGGTAGAGTTTGCGCAGGTCATTTTTGGCCGTTTCTTGAGCTAGGGGGTCTTCGAAATGCTCCTTGAGTGCCCACAAAAATTCATCAAAGTCCTCTAACTCAGTTGCCTCAGCTTGGCATAGTTGCACATACCAATCTGCTGCCCTTCCTCTCAGCTTGTTGGCAATGAAATTGACCTTGCCGTGTTCAGACTGAAAGTTCCGACCCCAATCTTCTATATAATGCTTGGCATTCGTAATAAAGAAGGAGAGCGTTGCGGGATCTCCATCAAACTTCACTCCAAATGGTGGGAAGGTTCTTGCCGGCTCAGCTGGCTGTGGCGGTGCCGCGAATGACAGCGTACGCCGAGCCCCCACAGGTAGTCGATCCCTAGGGGGTCTTGCCTCTCGCTCTCCCCTTTGATGGGCTGATCGAGTCTTACTTCTCCCCCGGGTCGACAGGGTGCTGTGCCTGGGGTACTGTGACGGCTCTTCCTCCCAATCCTCCGGGGTGGGCTCTGCCCCTCTGGGCTGATCCTCTCTGGGTAGATCCTTGAGGATCGTCACTATTAAATCCATTTTATCTTCCAATGCCCTCATACGGGCCGGAGTGACCGGCTCCTCCTGGGGTTGGTTGGTTATCACCACCTTTGGTGACAAGGGGACTTCGTGCTCCCAGGCCAATTGGGGAGACCCCCTCCCCGTGGTTCTTTCCATAACAGATCTTTGTTCACTCCTAAGACTCTCCTGTATGGATGTTAGCAGCTCGTCCAATTGGGTATCTCGCAACTCCCGACGTGCTGCTCTTTGCGCTCTCGAGGTTAGCGCTGGCCGGCTTTTGGCCACCTCCCGCTCTTCTTCGCCTCCCTCACTTACGCGAAATTGAGGTTCTGTCATCGCTGGCGTTCCCTCTTATCCAAGGATTGGATGGGGCCAGCGGAAAATGGAAAAAAAATGATTCTCAGCTTTATGTAATGATTGCCTAAACCCAAATACTCAGTCTCACAAGCTCGGGCTTAAAGATAACTGATTTATTAAAGGAATAGTATGCAAATACAGAGAAAGCTGAGAATGAGCAAAAGCGCGCCAAATACAAACTTAAAAGCCTTGCTTGTGAGCAGGTCCCGCCCCGTCGCCCGTCAGGACGCTCCCCCTCCCAGGTGCTGGAAGCCGTTAGACGCGCCTGGGAAAGTAACCTTGAACAGGAGCGCAAACCCAAACATGCATTCCAAGCCCTCAAAACAAGAGAGGGCGAAAGAATGGAAAAACCCCGGGTGAAAGAACACGGAACAGAGAATGACATGTGAAACGTTACAATGTTAACCATACATTAGAATGAGAACATGACACATAGGGTTGTTGCTGTGGAGAAAATAGGACAGACCAGAGTGTATCTACCAAGGCATGCATTTAATAGCTTTATATGCTACAAAAAGCTAACATCACAAAGTTATTGCAAACTTCTATAACTATTGTTCCTAGCAATCTTGGAAGGCATGTTGGGTGTGGTGGTTCAGCAAAATCTTGAGATCTGAAGGGTCCTTAACCTGAGTTAGATATCTTACAAATCAATGACTCATGAATAACACAGGTAACTTTCTTCTATGAGCAGACATAATTGATGAACCAACTGGACACAAATCTCATCAGAAAATGTATGAGTAACCTGAATTAAGATATATTTTATTGTAAACCACCCAGAGTCGCTCTTTGAGTGAGATGGGTGGTGACGAAATTCGAAATATATATAAAAACACAAATAAATAAATAAATATTTTATAATGTTGTCCATATTTTTACTTTCTAGGAGGAGATCCATTTTCATATTTGTGGGGGAAAATATTCTAAAAGTTAATGTTAATAGGTTTTGCAATTAATTATGTTAACCTGGCCAATCAAACTGAGTAATATGATATAAACCATATCTTTCAAACCTGGAGATCAATCCCGAAACCTCTACTGCATTGAAAATAGCTTACTAGTAATCATGGTTAAAATTATTCTTCCAAAATGCTCTTAGGACAATGAAATGAACATCCTCCCCTTTTTTCCTTTAGCTATTGAGAAATAAAAATGCAGCAATTATTACTTAAGGTCAGGAATATAATGCTGATGAATATTACACTAGAACTTCATCTCCTGATATGCTTAAAACAAGATATCTTGATTTTAAAGCCAGAAATAATTAAAATTGATACATTTCCCCCTGCTCAATCCAATACTGACAGAGCACTCTACATATGAAAGAGTCCTTGAGAGCTTTTGCCTTTTTAAATTTCATTTTATTCAGAAAGTAAAGGAGGACTAAAAATTTCATTTAATGTAACAGCTCAGTTTGATTTCCAGATGGCTCAGTGCAACATATACATACACATACCAACATGTGCCTTTTGCAGAAAACCTGACACAGGAAAAAAAAACATGCATCCTGAATATTCATTGTATGAAAAGATGATTGAAAACAATAGCCTTAGGCTTTAATGTTAGCAGCACTCACCCCAATACCACTCCAAGCTCTTTCACATGAACTCTTGTTTGTCCTCGTAAATATTTAGATAGCATTGTGCTTTTATGGTACATTTCCTGTAGGCGATCCTCAAGGTGCATTATACACTGTAAATGGAAGGAGAAACCCACAGAAATAAAATCAAATAGAACAGTGTATAACAGATAAAGAGTACAATTTATAAATGTAAGTAACAAAATACTAGTTTTGTTGGGGACACACTAAAGTTCTGCCTAGGTCAGTATTTTATTGATCTAGATGAACAATCTTCCAATGAAGCCAAGACTAATCAGGCCCTGCCCTTCCATAGAGCAAGTGCCCTTACAATGTGGGGTTGTCATATTAAACACAGAGAATATAAGAAATGAACATCCCAAGAACATCTGTCCACCCACATGCTCCCACAGTGAGGGTGTGCTTCAGGCTCCTTCTTTTAAATCTTGTCATCTTATGGAACCCAGGAGGCATGCCTTTTCTGTGGTTGCCTCTGTTCTCTGGAATGACCCCCACCCCCGCAACATATGACAGACCCCAACATTCCTAGCCTTTAGGAAAGCCATTAAGATCTGGCTCTTCCCCCAGGCATTTGAGGCCAATTGAGTGAAAGTCCTTCCTTTTGGTGGTTCTGTTATGTGCTAGTCATCATTTTATATTTATATATTGCAATGGCTTATTGTTATATGGTGTTTTTTATCGATTGTTTGTTTTTTATGCTGTACACTGTCCAGAGTCACATTGTTTGAGTTGGGCCTTGTAAGTCTTAAAAAAATAAATACATAAAATGGATGTATCTGGGACAATATTGGGTGGGTGAAACTATTTTCTTTTCATCTGGGAGCTCAAATGATATAAAAGATGCAGCCATTGCTTGTGAGGTTAGAGAAACAGGGCTATAGTCAGGAAATTCACTAAGAACAGTTATCAGTTCTTCAACAGCTGCCAAGGAGAACCTTTAGCTAACGCAGTTAACATGTAGGAAAAGGAAGTATTAGTCACCATGTTACCTCCTCTAACTCTGAAAAATCAGTGCAGAAATACATGCAGTTCAAAAACCTGGAGCACATCTTATCTTCCCTTTTGGTCTATATTTATTGTACACATGTGTTTGTAAATGAGTACTTACGAAGTCAGCAGAAAGGTTAAGCTTGTAAAGTTGTAAAACAGACTGCAATAAAGATGATACTTGGCTGGAGACAAGGACATCTTTGCCTAGTTTTATGTTGTCTGTCACCTTTCTCTGGCTAGTAGCCACCTGAACTGTCCATTTATCAGTATCCGCTATAATGTAAACAGCTTCTGCTATAGGCTCATCTAGTACTGGATGCTGTAAGACACACGTGACAGAACAAAGTGAAGCAGGACATTTTCAGAAAAATGCCCAGTATTAAGGGTCATTTTGAATTTAAACTTAAGAATAAACCCTGCATTCTATCCATCTTAATGGGAGAAACTGTAGATATATTTAATTAGTCAGCTGTTGTCTGCTGTTTCTGGCAAGAATGTGCTCACAGTCAACTAAAGTGATAAGTCTGAGAGTAATTTATTAAATGATAAACCCCTATTGGCTAATAATAGATTAATATAATGATATTTTTTTTCAAACTTAGATTATCTTTTCAGATATGTTTTGTGTTAGAATGTCTACTTGTCTCAGTGCAGAGATTAGATGCAGATACAAACAGGGGCCCTCCATTTAACTACACAGGACTGGAAATCTGTATGAATATGTAGTGATTTCTGGATCAGGACAAAAAGGGTAAATGTAGAACACACAGCTATGTGGATTAGAAAGGGGCACAGTTGAATGCATACTTTGTAGGCAAAAATGAATTTTTATTCTTTGGCTGTCCCAATTAGAAAAATGAGGGATGGCAAGCTAGTTTCATTGCCACAAACCAGTCACAGGAGACAATACTAAACTAGATTAATATACACTTTGACCTGGAATAATTCACATTCTGATCCACTTAGATTAACTCTCAATTAATCTTAGTCAGATTAATCTGATCACTGTATGTGCTGCAAGCTTTGAAAATCAGGCTTGCCTTATACAGGCAATCAGTGGTGCCTTTCTTCACTTGACCCACTTCAATGTAGTTCTAGGTGCAGAGAAAGAAGTTTCTTCCACAAAGGAGTTTGGAATCAAGGACTCACTTAGCCTTCTTGATACTTACTTTCCTATAGATTTTTGTATAGAGGAGCACTGTGCACCAGAACTCTCAATATGACTGAACTGGTAAAGGCAAGGCAGACTTACTACATCTAGGAGAACCACTCCTCAGAATTTATTTATTTATTTTTCAAATTTCGTCACTGCCCATCTCCCTCAAAAGAGAATTGTATTTTGGAATCAGGAGGAGGTTGATTTTAATCCATTATCTGTTACCAGTTATACGGCAGATGCCTCTGCAAGGACACAAAGGAAGGCCTTCAGGCAAGTGACTTTACTAGTTTGTTTCCAGCCTAAGAAATATACTTGCCTTCTCAAAGATGGAGATTTTATTTTGACTATAATTGATAACAGTCAGTTGCAGACCTATTCTATATTAACTGGTTTATTAGTTTAATCAACATTTTATTTATTCATTCGTGAATTTATAGACTGCTCTAATACGTATATCACAACTGTGGTGGTTTACAAATAAAGATGATACAAACAATAATATACATTGGAGAAACAATGCCATCTAGTAGACCATACATAGTAGTCTGTCACCCACTCTAACCCAAGGCCTGAGGGAACAACCAGGTTTTAAGGACTCCATTAAATAAAATCAGGGTGAGAGCCATAAAAATCTCAGGGAGAGGCAGGTGCCATGACAGAGTAGGCCCACTTCCTGTGTCCCAGCAGTTTATCAATGGAACCTGGAACATGTCAACAGTGTAAGAACATATGGCATGGGTAGAAGCTACTGAAGACAGGCATCCCCTCAGATAATCAAGACTTATTCCATAAAGGATTTACAGTTGATAATTATCATCTTGAACTGCATCCAGAAGCCTACTAGAAACCAGTGCAGTTCAAAAAGCAGAGACGTTACATGGGCATATCATGGCATGCTGCTTGCTGCATTCTGGGCAGCTGCAGCTTCTGTGTGGTCTACAAGCCCCATCTGGAGTCAAGCACAAGAGCCCAACTGTGAGATAACCAAAGCATCAGTAACTGTCTTAATCTATTTACCATTCTTGTATCTACAAATACCAAAAATTGTTAAGTTACAACTGAATGTTACTAGTGAAAGAAAATCAGTGAATTTTTTCTTCATGTTCTAAACATTATTATTAAAGCTTCCTGCCTGTTCTGCTTAATCAGCAGCTTTATCAAATCCCTTCGTTTCTGCTAGTGTCTGCCTACATTAGTATCTGTTAAGCTTTTTGCACAGAAACATACAGACTTACATTTATGGCATGACTCAACTCAGCTGATAAATGTTGCTTAAGTTGTTCATCAGAACTTATTCCATGCAGCACTAGATCAGGCATATAAGAGGTGCAATAGCCCCCCAAAAGTGACCTTCCAAAATGTATCATGCTTTGACTGCTGACTGTGCAGAATCTGAAATAGAAGAGTTTGCTGTTTAGTGAACACATCTCAGAGCTTTGCAAAAATATTATAAAGATCAGTATGTGCAGTTATGTTGGCAAGACTGTAACATGATCTGAATGGATGCCGTTATGATCTGCTTTGTTTTTCAAGATGACAGTTCAAGAGCAATGAAAAAAAAATTCACTCAAATATAAATGTAACAGTTTTGTTACAGTTTTGTAACAGTTGCTCCTTAGCTTGCAAACTTCTGTAACATATTACTGAACCTTTCTCATTGAAAACTGAACAACACAATTTAATAGAAATCTAATGACTCAAACAATGGCACTCCAAAGTTAAGTCAGATCTAGCCTACGTGGATCACCACAACTATGAACAGTATTTGCATATATATACAAAAGTTGTCTGAAATAATTCCACAACATAATGAGATTTGATCATAGATTTAAAGATCTGTATCTTTCACATGAGAGCATCATTATTTGAAAATTACCTGAAAAGTTCATCCTCTGCTCTCTTCTTTTCAGTGGGAAGCTAATGATATATTTAAAACAAATAGACTAATTTCCCACATTGCATAATTGTATCCCATTACAATTTCAAATATATTTCAAATATACTTTCAAATATATTTCAGCTTCTGAATTAGTAACAGTGGAATCTCTGTACAGTATCTATTTTCATAGCCTATTAAAGAGGCCGTAAATCCAAAAAAGTTATCCCCATTTTTATAGTGAAATTGTTTAACTGGATCACTTGAGAACTCTGTTGCAGAGCATAAAATATTATTTGTTGCAAAGATGGAAAAATAATATAAAATCATCTATTTGAAACAAAGTTAGGAAAGATTATGCCATAACGATTTAGTTGAACACAGTTCAACTACATACACGCAAACACGAACAATTACAAACATACAGAATAATTTATCTTGTTAGCAATTTTTGTCAAACAAATTACATTCAGACAGCAAAATCTTACGTATGACATAATGATAAATTAAATATTATTTTAATAATAAAAACATGGCATCCTGAGTGTGTGTCAGTAAACTACATATACTTCCTAGTCATTAGGATGTGGGCAATGTTATGTTGGCTTGCAAAGTCGTTTCCAGATTAGAGATACTAGTTTGTGCAGAATATTATGAGCATGCTTGGGGTAAAACTGAGCTTTGATTATGCTATAGCCACTATTCAAAATGTGCTAAACTATCTAGTACTGGCCTTACCTTTAGAAGGAAGTGTTTCACATGTCACAAATATAACAAAATGCTAACTTAATGTACAGTTTAACTAATTACAAAGTATTTTGTGAAAGCCTCAACTGACCAAAGCCATGAAGTTGATGCCTATAAGCATCTGGTGATGATCATAGCATATGAAATATAAGAGGAGTGAATAGTAACATATGAGAATTAATAAATGAAATTCAAGAAGGAAAAATAGGTATACATTGGAACTATGAAAATAAAATAAAGAAAGATGTAATGAAAATGAATTAAGGTAGGACCTTGAGGAGTGGAGTTGATAAATACAGTACATGCAGGAAAGTAATGGTGTAGATTTAATTACAAATGAAAACCTTAAATGTCAGAAAATATGAATTGGTATCTTGACTGTTATAGATAGGTATGAAAGTGGAGTTCATTGATGACAATTGAATATTATACTTTTGGAAAAATTGTTCAACATTTTAAAATCCCAGAGAAAAAATATATATATTCTGTTAGGTAACATTAATGGGTTGGGGGAAATTAGGTGAGAATATAGAAAAAGACATTGACCAATCAGAGAGCCAATAATCAATGAGAATGGTTACTGATAGAAATTTCCTTAGAAAAAAGCATGATTTTGAGTAAGTGGTATAACTGTATGTTTATTCATACATACACATGGCAAAGGTATTAATCTAAATCTAGAAGTGTGACTGATTTGACTGCTTCTGATGAAAGACTGAGAAAATTAGTGAAGGATACAAGACAGATGAGAGGTCCAAATATGAGACAGACCATTTTTTGGCAGTAAAAAATGGACATGGGAAAAAGAGGAAAGAAATAAGAATGAAAGTAGCATGACTGCAGGAAGAAGGAGTGTGAGCCCTGTTTGAAGAAGTATTAGAAGGCCAATTAATTTCCCAACAGAATAAAGTGGATATAAGGAGAAAAGATGTGGAAGCTATTCAGAAAGAGAGTAAAAAGAATAATATTACAGAAGGCTACAAAGCAGTATTGGGTTTTGCTAATGGGATGAATGTAAATCAATAGTTGGTGGAACAATGAAGTGAAAGAGGCTGTGGATGTATATATGATCATGATTGCTGCAAAAAAATAAGGTTGAGCAAATGGTAACATATACTGTAAAGCAGATATAGGGAAAAAGATGTTTATACACAATGTGTCATGAGTAAGGATGGCGAGCAGGGGGCTCCCATCCAGCCTGTCAAGCGCATGCGTAGCACTGAGGAATTGGTCAGCCATTCAAAGAGACACAGATCGGGACCGCCCTAACCTTTGGGGTTTATATGGCTGGGTTTTTCCCACGCTTCTTCAGTTTGTTAGGAGTCCTGTTATGTACAAGCAATAAAACATTAGAGACCAGTTCCTTGTCTCAGTGTGTTTCCTGGCAGTTAGGACACAATGTCATCAGAGCATGAAACACTTAGAAGAGACATGCAAAGCAATCATAATGGAAATAAAACAATTATCTTGAAAGACAGTGAAGAGATCTAAACAAGGAGTCTCCAGTACAATGATTCAAATGTTAAAATATACTGTATGACATAAATAAAATGTTATGTAGTGGCCATGCGTCTTGTTTAATCTATGCATGAAGACTCCCTGATGACTGGACAAATTGTTTCCCTGTATGAAGGAGAAAGTAGCAAGAGTTCATGCAAAACCCACAGGGGGAGTAGGTTGTTATGCATACCTGAAAGTGTTGGGCAGAATTCTAATTTAAAAAGTAGAAGAGAAAAAATTGGGAAGTGTGGTGCAGCTTTATGCTGGGTAGAGGGCCATGCAGATCAGGTTTGCGATCTTCAGCAGGTCATGGGCAAGTGTATGAAAGGAAGAAATTTAGTTATGTGTCTATTTAGAGAATTGATATGATAAATAGGCTTGGACTATGGAATATTTTATGTTAATATATAGTTGAAGTTTGATTACTTAATGTGATAAGAGTGATGTATGGTGGAAGCAAAGCATGAGTAACAATAAATAAAATGCTTTAGCAAATCATTTAATTGTACGCAAAAATAAGGCAGGTACATATGATGCCCTTCAGCAAAGGATTGTTACCTTGTTGTGGTGCTGGAGCTTGAGCACCTCAATGATGCCATCAACTAAACCGTGAAGGGCCACCCAAGACGGGAAGGTCATGACAGAGAGGTCAGACTAAATGCAATCCCTGGGGAAGGTAATGGCAACCCACCCCAGTATTCTTGCCATGAAAACTAAATGGATCAGTACAACCAGAGATATGTCGGTATACCATCGGAAGATGAGACTCCCAGCTCGGAAGGTGGTCAAAATGCTACTGGGGAGGAACAGAGGATGAGCTCAACTAGCCCGAGACGTGATGACGCAGCTAGCTCAAAGCCGAAAGGATGGCTAGTGGCCGACGGTGCTGGTGGTGAACAGCGAATCCGATGTTCTAAGGATCAACACACCACTGGAACCTGGAATGTAAGATCTATGAGCCAGGGCAAATTGGATGTGGTGAGATGTCAAGATTAAAGATAGACATTCTGGGCATCAGTGAACTAAAATGGACTGGAATGGGCCACTTCACATCAAATGACCACCAGATCTACTACTGTGGACAAGAGGACCACAGAAGAAATGGAGTAGCCTTCATAATTAATAGTAAAGTGGCTAAAGCAGTGCTCGGATACAATCCAAAAAACGACAGAATGATCTCAATTCGAATTCAGGGCAAGCCATCTAACATCACAGTGATCCAAATATACGCCCCAACCACAGATGCTGATGAAGCTAAAGTAGAGCAGTTCTATGAGGATCTGCAGCACCTACTGGACAACACGCCTAAAAGAGATGTTATTTTCATCACAGGAGACTGGAATGCTAAGGTGGGCAGTCAAATGGCACCTGGAATCACAGGTAAGCATGGCCTGGGAGAACAAAACGAAGCAGGACATAGGCTGATAGAATTTTGCCAAGATAACTCACTCTGCATAACAAACACTCTCTTCCAACAACCTAAGAGACGGCTTTATACATGGACTTCACCAGATGGACAACACCGAAATCAGATTGACTACATCCTTTGCAGCCAAAGGTGGCGGACATCTATACAGTTGGTAAAAACAAGACCTGGAGCTGACTGTAGTTCCAATCACGAACTTCTTATTGCACAATTTAGGATCAGACTAAAGAGATTAGGGAAGACCCACAGATCAGCTAGATATGAGCTCACTAATATTCCTAAGGAATATGCAGTGGAGGTGAAGAATAGATTTAAGGGACTGGACTTAGTAGATAGGGTCCCGGATGAACTATGGACAGAAGTTCGCAACATTGTTCAGGAGGCAGCAACAAAATACATCCCAAAGAAAGAGAAAACCAAGGCAAAATGGCTGTCTGCTGAGACACTAGAAGTAGCCCAAGAAAGAAGGAAAGCAAAAGGCAACAGTGATAGGGGGAGATATGCCCAATTAAATGCAAAATTCCAGAGGTTAGCCAGAAGAGATAAGAAATTATTTTTAAACAAGCAATGCGTGGAAGTGGAAGAAGACAATAGAATAGGAAGGACAAGAGACAAGAAAATTAGAAACATTGGAGGTAAATTCCAGGCAAAAATGGGTATGATCAAAAACAAAGATGGCAAGGACCTAACAGAAGAAGAAGAGATCAAGAAAAGGTGGCAAGAATATACAGAAGACCTGTATAGGAAGGATAACAATATCGGGGATAGCTTTGACGGTGTGGTCAGTGACCTAGAGCCAGACATCCTGAAGAGTGAGGTTGAGTGGGCCTTAAGAAGCATTGCTAATAACAAGGCAGCAGGAGACGACGGCATCCCAGCTGAACTGTTCAAAATCTTGCAAGATGATGCTGTCAAGGTAATGCATGCTATATGCCAGCAAATTTGGAAAACACAAGAATGGCCATCAGACTGGAAAAAATCAACTTATATCCCCATACCAAAAAAAGGAAACACTAAAGAATGTTCAAACTATCGAACAGTGGCACTCATTTCACATGCCAGTAAGGTAATGCTCAAGATCCTGCAAGGTAGACTTCAGCAATTCATGGAGCCAGAATTGCCAGATGTACAAGCTGGGTTTAGAAAAGGCAGAGAAACTAGGGACCAAATTGCCAATATTCGCTGAATAATGGAAAAAGCCAGGGAGTTTCAGAAAAACATCTATTTCTGTTTTATTGACTACTCTAAAGCCTTTGACTGTGTGGACCATAACAAATTGTGGCAAGTTCTTAGTGGTATGGGGATACCAAGTCATCTTGTCTGCCTCCTGAAGAATCTGTGTAACGACCAAGTAGCAACAGTAAGAACAGACCACGGAACAACGGACTGGTTTAAGATTGGGAAAGGAGTACGGCAAGGCTGTATACTCTCACCCTACCTATTCAACTTGTACGCAGAACACATCATGTGACATGCTGGGCTTGAGGAATCCAAGGCTGGAGTTAAAATCGCTGGAAGAAACATTAACAATCTCAGATATGCAGATGATACCACTTTGATGGCTGAAAGCGAAGAGGAACTGAGGAGCCTTATGATGAAGGTGAAAGAAGAAAGTGCAAAAGCTGGCTTGCAGCTAAACCTCAAAAAAACCAAGATTATGGCAACCAGCTTGATTGATAACTGGCAAATAGAGGGAGAAAATGTAGAAGCAGTGAAAGACTTTCCATTTCTAGGTGCAAAGATTACTGCAGATGCTGACTGCAGTCAGGAAATCAGAAGATGCTTAATCCTTGGAAGAAGAGCAATGACAAATCTCGATAAAATAGTCAAGAGCAGAGACCTCACACTGACAACAAAGGCCCGGATAGTTAAAGCAATGGTGTTCCCCGTAGTAACATATGGCTGCGAGAGCTGGACCATGAGGAAGGCTGAGCAAAGAAAGATAGATGCTTTTGAACTGTGGTGTTGGAGGAAAATTCTGAGAGTGCCTTGGACTGCAAGAAGATCAAACCAGTCCATACTCCAGGAAATAAAGCCAGACTGCTCACTTGAGGGAATGAGATTAAAGGCAAAACTGAAATACTTTGGCCACATAATGAGAAGACAGGACAGCCTGGAGAAGATGCTGATGCTAGGGAGAGTGGAAGGCAAAAGGAAGAGGGGCCGACCAAGGGCAAGATGGATAGATGATATTCTAGAGGTGATGGACTTGTCCCTGGGGGAGCTGGGGGTGTTGATGACCGACAGGAAGCTCTGGCATGGGCTGGTCCATGGAGTAATGAAGAGTCGGAAGCGACTAAACAAATAAACAACAAAACATATGATGCCCCTTTTGCTTGTGTGATGCATTTATGGATTAATGTATAAGGAATGTTTAGGATGATGGTAAGAGGTTTTTTGGTTGGGGACATAATGTATGCTTACTTTTGTACACAGATGTTATGTTTTTGTCTGAGAACCTGAATGATTTGCAGAGAATATTAGACTGTATGATGCAATGCAAAATATGGATGTACAAACTAAAGTATCAGAGACCAAGGTAGTTGGGCTTGACAGGGAAAACAGAATGAGTGATTTCAAACAGCAAAAAACTAGAAATAGTTGAATTTGTGTTGACAGAATGTTTACTAAAAATGGGAATATGCACGGATGAATTTTAAGATGTGCAAATGTTGATAGAAAATGGCTAAAATACATTGGTTGTGATGAATTAACTTTTCTGAAACAAGTGCAAATGTCTATGTATAGGTGTGTGCTCTGTCTACTCTGTTATGGTGCAGTGATGGTTGGGTATGTAAGGAGAAACATAAAAGTCAGTTGAATGTAGGGAGAATAGGGTACCTATGTAGTATGTGTGATAATATAAGGGATGCTCAAGAATGATTGGGAGCTGAATGAATCTGGATCAAACATGAAATTTAAATGGCCAGTAAGGAAGAAGTACGTTGACCTGGTTTGGTCATATAGACAGAATGAATGAATATCAAATTACCAAAAAAATAAAAGAAAACTGAGTATGTCAGGAGAAAAGGTAAAGAAGTGAATAGTGAAGAAACAAAAGGCAGTGTATGAATTTGTGTATGGACTTACTGGAAGCAAGGATAGCGAGGAATAGTGAATTATACTGGTGTAAAACAGTTTTAGCAATTTCCTTTCCTTTTTCTTCATGCCTTTAATTTCTTTGGCTATTTCTTCCTTCTTTTTTGCACTTGATACAATGTTTCTTCTCCAGAAAGGAAATAACATGATGGGGTAAGCATGTATGTAAAAGTAATACAACTTCTCGCTATGTTATTAGTATTAGTATATATTAAATATTGTGGCTAGATTAGTCAGGTAAATGCAGCCTTTCCCAAGCTTACTATTTAAACTTAAGATTCCATTATTCTGGCTAGGAATCAGTGGAATTAATCAATCACTTTGTGAAGGCATTAAGCTAGAGATGATGAGGCTACATTTTCCACTGGAGTACCCAAGAACTATTTCAGAGCAGTGAAAAAAAAAAAACTAAAACAACCCTCAGAGGTTCTGATTATTCTTATTTTTTCCTTTACCTTGGCAAGGCAAGTTCCACTTCTTCAGGCTGACAGTTAACAGAGGTGACTGACTGCAGATCTGGAATGTACGTGCAACTTTCATCATCACTCTCCCCAAGAGCGCTATCAGAACTTTCGTTCCTAGGAATGTTCTCCTCCATTCTACAGTGCTGTTTGCTTTCAACATCCCCACAGGGGATGCTCTTAGTAACTGCTTGGCCAGACCTCTGTACATCAATGGAACTTCCTGAATCACAGTTAAGAGAATTTCCCTCAAAGTTTTCACAGCCTGTACTATAAACTTGATCTAGTTTTCCCAGGTTTACAGTTCTGACTTTTCTATCAAGAACCACAGACTGTGGAACTGACAGCAGCCAAGGTGCCCTTGACATTTGTGTTTCACTAACTTTCTGGCTAGTACAGGCTTTAAGACGTAAGTCATATTTCTCTTGTGGGGCCCTGGATGTTATATGTAGTGGACTTGAGAGGGCATACAGAGGTTTAGTTTTACTCCTGCGTCTCTCCTGCATTTTGTTTACTTCCGTTATTTGGGTTTCAGAATCAGATTCTGGTGAGGTGGAGCTTCCAATCTGGAAGGTAACCTTTTCCAATTGAGAATACACTTGGGCAATCTTCTTGGGACATGGAACAGCTGCCAAGTTGTGAAACAACTGCCTCGCTACACTGTGCTGCTTGCCCTCATTCATTCTTGCAGTTAAATCCTCTAATTTATCATGCCTTCCACATACAGCTTCAGAATTGGCTATAGTTTTCCCCTTCTTAACTTCCCCTACAATTCTTTTTGGGGAGCCAACTCTGGAGAAGCAAGGGGATGCTTCAGAACTGCATTCCTCATTCAGCTTCTCATAGTTGCTCTTGAAGCAGGCAGGTTCAAAGCAGCCCTCATATTCCCCAGCAGCAGCAGCAGCAGCAGCAGCAGCAGCAGCTCGACCACTCTTTCGAGGCAGGGCAGGAGGTACAAGAGCAGGTTCGTTCTGAATTGTGACGACTACATAATCAGATTCTTCAACTTCTCCCTTTTCTAGAGTCGTCATAATTTTGCTGCCATTGACAGCTTGCTCTCCTTTGCCAACCTGCCCATTCCAGATCAGATGATTCTCTTGTAACTCAGAGCACCGTAAGAAATATGTAAGGATATAGAGTATGCGCTGAACAAAATCCTTACGTTTTCCAACAATTACTGTCCTTGTCATTCTGACTGGTGAACCTACAGCACCATATAAATCACCTAAATAAATATAGTGAGCAAAGAAAAAGGTTAATTGATACGGGTCAAAGGCCAATGCCAAAAATTCAGTGTATTAGTTTAACCTATCTACAAAAGGAACAAAGAAACTCAGCACTAAGATATTAAACATTGTAATAATTATTACCCCACCTTAAATGACAAACCAAACCTAAATAAATTGATCTGCTTTTACTGTATCTATTTCTGTAGAAGAACTGAACAGAATTTAATTTTTTAAAAACAATTTTGCCAGATTATGCAAAGGACTGTAATTCAGAAGAATCTGAAAACTCATTTCTCACAGATATGGCAACAGAGATATGGCAGTTGTCAGTATAGTTATAATGGTAATAATAGCTCCCAACATAATATTCAATTAAAAAGCACCATGAGATCAAGGTCCTGCTAAAACATAACCTTCTGATTTAAATACTAATAGTATAAGCTGTGAAATTGAGTTTTGAAAGATCTGAACAATTGTATTTATCTAGAAATGTCAAGGATAAAATATATTTGACAACCATTCATTTTAGCTAACTTATAATTGTGCTACATAATTTTGGACTATTTACAGAACAAAACTGAAGCTTGTCAGGCATAATGACTGGAGGTTCTACTGTTTGACTTCTGCACAGAAACATCCTTTCCCTCTACTTCTATAGGCATAACAATCGGATGCCTGGTCCAGATTGGGGGAGGAGGGAGGGGTAATTAAGTAATGTGACTTCCAATTTGGGATCCAGAATGATATAACGTACATACCACAATGCTTTTACTGGACTCTGAGATAATGTAAAGTGTTACTGCAATCCATAGCACGTATGTGATTCAGATTATGTCTCTTTCATGAAAATATGTTTTTGCATTTATATTTCATTATTACAGGTGTCAAAAAGGGAATAAAACTCAATTTTGTACTTTGCAAACTATTCAGTAACCACTAGAGGGCATGCATCATGATAGTAACAATACAACTCACAAGACAAACCCTCTGCTTTAATAATTTTCTGACTGCAAGAAGCAAGCCATTATGTTTGATACTAGATATTTGAATCTTGTTTACAAAACAAATTAGCCTGAAAAAAAGTGATCTATAACTGCTCAGTGGATTTTTAAATTGTCTTTTGGAATTTCACTTATAATAATCACTTATTATAGGTTACATGCATTATCCAAGGGATTAATCGTTCGTTTGTTTTCTATCCCACTTTTTTTTTTACAAATAACTCAAGGTGGCGAACATATCTAATACTCCTTCCTCCTCCTCTTTTCCCCACAACAACCACCCTGTGAGGTGAGTTGGGCTGAGAGTGACTGGCCCAAGGTCACCCAGCCGGCTTTCAGGCCTAAGGCGGGACTAGAACTCTCAGTCTCCTGGTTTCTAGCCTGTTGCCTTAACCATTATCAAACCAAAAAGTCTGCACCTTGCAATCAGAAATTGATTGTATGTATGTATGAATATATGTTGTTCTTATGGCTGATTCTATTTATTTTTGATGTTGCCTCTTATTATGAATGTTTCATGGATTTTTAAAATTGATTTCTACCATGGATATTAAGTCTGTCAACTGCTGGAAGTCCTATAGGATTTGGTGGTATACAAGCTAAAATAAATAAGTTCATGCATATGAGCACATTTCTATCAAGATAAAAAGACTTCCATGCTTATAAAGTCATCTTGAATTTAGATTTGAAGTTTTGCACTAACCAAGCTGTGCCCAAAGTGGATTGTAGGGATGTGATTTTGCCAGCCTGTTCATAGATGGGGAGGCATGTTTCTCAGAGAAAGCACTGGTTGGGAGATGATCAACTGGCATCACGGTAGAGACCCAGGCCAAGTGATAGGTTAACACTGCTGTTAATAGAGCAGCCAAAAACCTATGAAAACAAGAGGCAGAAACAAAATTAGATTTCCACAATAAACTTCCCTTTCTAACTAGAGGAGTAACACGAAACAAGGTTACTTACTGGTTTTTGCTGCTCTGTTCTATTAAAGCAGCAAATTCCTTGAGAAAGTGTTGACATAACAGATTCTTTTCTGAAGCACAGGACATCATAGTAAGCCATACAGGTTCCGCAATCCTTGGAACTGTGTATAAATTCCATACTGTAGTTCTACCAAAAGAAAAGGATCCTGTTAGCTTAAACAAAAGCAAATGGTTCAAAATTAAAAGCATTTTGCCCATAATAAGGGAGACAACCAGTGCTGCTGCTGCTGCTGCTGCTTCCTCTTGATCCATTCACTCTTTCTTTGTATATTTGTTTTGCAATTTATCCTCATACTCTCTATATACTCAAAATAGCTCAATGTACTTCTTTTACACCGGTCACTCACTTTTCAAGTTTTGTATTTACTTTTTAATTTAAATTGACTGAGAAGCTTGACATTCTTGCCAAAGTACTAATTCTCTTTCAACTCTAGTATTTTCCCTCCTTTTCCACACATTTACTTAACTGATAGTAAAGTTTAAAATGGTTTCTTTTCTTCTCTCCTCCTCCATTCTTTATTTACAAAAAAAGTGTATGCTCTTTACTAAGGTGCTAATATCCCTCAGACTGTATATGTAATGTACAAATACAATAGAGAGCCACTCTGGTGTAGTTGTTAAGGCATCAGGCTAGAAACCAGGAGACTGTGAGTTCTAGTCCTGCTTTGGGCACAAAGCCAGCTGGGTGACCTTGGGCCAGTCACTCTCTCTCAGCCCTAGGAAGCAGGCAGTGGCAAACCACTTCTGAAAAACCTTGCCAAGAAAACTGCAGGGACTTGTCCAGGCAGTCTCCGAGAATCGGACATGATTGAATGGATTAAAAAAAAATACAGTATTTTTAAAGAACAAACTCAACTCTAGCAAAGAAAAAGCCTAAGTATATAGAAAACTCAGGTAGGTTAGTACAACAAGGACAAAAGTGGGAAAAAAAAACGTAAGGTTGTGAACTAGATGAACCTTAAGAATAAATACAAATCTATACCTTGTGTCCCTATATAATTTGATGTAATAGTAACTCACCTAAATTCATCCAGTGCATCCATAACACGGCTAATGTAAACTTGTACTCTTTGGTTTGTTTCTGCTATTTTTCTACATGTGATCATGGCCTTGGGGGAAAAATAATAATGGGTTTAAAAATAATGACAAACTTTCCAAATGTATACTGAAAAGCTTAGAACAAAGTCAAGTGTTGGAACCAAACTTGGGATACAGGCTTTTATACTTTCTTCTTCCTGGTATTTGCCTACAAAGAAAAGGATTCTAGAGCAGGTGAGGGCAACCTAAGGCTCCAACTGAAACTATTTTTTTTGCAACTTATAGAGCCCTTCTGACCATTTTGAGGCAGAAAGTATCCAAAAACTGGAAATAGGCTATCCCCAAAGTGAAAAAAACCTAGAAAATTTCAGCCCCACTCATGAATATGATACAGCCCCAACTAGTCTACATCATTCCCTTACCCATCTCACTACAGCCCTTATTTCCCTCCCTCCCCACCCAAAAAAAAAGTCAACTAAAGCATTTGCCACCAAAAAAGTGGGCAATCAGGTAGATGTATTGAAAGCTATGTTTAGGAAGAGACT
Source organism: Candoia aspera (assembly GCF_035149785.1). Classification (NCBI taxonomy): domain Eukaryota; kingdom Metazoa; phylum Chordata; class Lepidosauria; order Squamata; family Candoiidae; genus Candoia; species Candoia aspera. Next base: position 34,160,452 of record NC_086160.1, read on the forward strand.
ACCACATACCATGGAACCAAATAAAAAGGCTTTAAATAAATCTAAGCGAAGAGGAAAACAGTAGGTCTTATTTATAAGCAAGGAGGAATGCTGGGTGCAAAGCAAACCCCTTTCAGAATTATCACTTATATATATCAAAACACAAGAAGGGCTAAGTCACCCAGTCCCAGCCCAGACATGGTATGTTTCACTGCCCTGTTCTTTAGTGGCCACATGTACAATGCACCTATCTGGAACAAGTATATGTTTTCATGTACAACTGCTTTCACATAATCTAGAAATCTGCTTGCACAGAGAACATATTGAGGGCTATGCATGTATAGCTAATTCTATATGAAAAACCTTCCCTATCTCAGCCAATTGAACTATATTCACAGCATTCAGGAGTACAGGAAAAATAGATACTGAAATTCTTATAAAGATAATAGTTTGTGGTAATTCAACATGTGAACTTCTGAAGAAGAATTTAGTCACAAAACTCCCCAGAGACCTCCTAATACTTTATTTCATATTCCAACCCGCTTGGAGGTTGTAAGCATAGAAAGTAAATTTGTTCACTGCTTTACCATTTCAATTGCACTTTTCAGCTTTCCCATATGTGATTCAAATATGGGGAAATGAGAGAAGAAGAAATCCTGGAAATTTCTCTGGGCCTCTTCTTTCTCAGGAAGGGTGAAAATGATGCTGAGGGCAATTTTCTTCCTTCGAATCAATGCAGGATTTAGGCCACAGCTTTCATCTGCCATGCTGAACGTTTCTTCAATTGACCTATCAGAGAAGGAAGTTGCACTATGTGTTCAGCTACCAACGAATGTTTGAAGTATTTTAGCTGATGCCTAGTGGGGTTGACACCCTCAGAAAATCCATTCAGTCAAACAGGACTGGGTTCATATGTCATGATAAGCCATTATTTGTCTCAGATATGATTCATTCAACAAGCCACAAAGACTAGGTTCCACACATCCCATTAAGCCAAAACTAAACAAATCACATTGTAGCTTGGTGATGTGTGAATCTAGCTGGAACTATCTCAGCCCTGTGAACATTTCAGTCAATTTCAACATTTCAGCTTATCTGATTCTACAACCTTTTCAATATTCCTCACCAGAATTATTTTCCTGTCTTAATAGCAGTGAAGAAATGGTAATCTGATCCCCATTGCTTGCCTAATGAATGGTCAATGGGGAAAAAAGAATGGAACTCCTAGGATTGAGAGGACAGCTGATGCCACCTGCACTTCTCCTTTAAATAACCTTTCTTAAGATAGAAACACAATTTAGATGTTTATATCAAGTTCACAAATAGAGGAGGATATTTTTTCTTTTCCATTTTTTAGAACTCTTACCTAATAGCTCAAATACACTATTAGTTTGTAACTTGAGATTACAGGGAAACATTTTACAGCAAGAATAATTTTATCATGCCTTGGGATCTGTGCCGAATGTCGATCAAAATCATTTAAAAACCTTTGCAATTCTGTATATCTGATTATAAATGCCAATGGAAACCAATGAGAATTACACATATTAAAATGAATGGTATTATTAAAAATACAGTGTAATCACAGTTTAATAAGACCATCAGCATACTGTGATTTACTTTAAAAGCTAATAAAAACAATACTGCATTTTATATTTTCCTATAGAGAGGCTTGTCTACCAAATTCCTCTAAACTGGTTATACAGCAGTTTAATGTGCAATTCCTGATGGGATAATAAAAACAGAGCTAAGACTCTTAAACTTTGAACAAGGGATTTCAAATAAATTGATCCACAATGAACAGGAGTTCTGGCCAAATGTGTGATATGACTACAATGAATCTGGACAAGATCCCCTTGCTTTAATCAAGTTATTTTCTGTTGCATTCAGATTTCTTCCACTAACTCATAGAAGATTCCAAAACAGTGTTTGCATCTCAATACATGATTCAACTAATGACAGGCTAAATGTATTTCAAATGTGGGCTGAGCCTACCAGGAATAAAATAGCAGAACATTCATAGTAATTAGGTGTTAAGTAATTAGATGTTAAGCACATGAAGCAACATGCAAATATATCTCAACAAACAAATATGGAGATTTCTAGTATTCAGGAAGCAATTAGTGGTATATCTTCCCCACATTAGATAGTTCATAGAATCATAGGGTTGGAAAGGAGGTCTTTAGAGGTCTTGTAATCTAATTACCTGCCCAGAGCAAGAATCTCATTCCATCCCAGACAAATGGCTGTTCAATCTTTTCTTGAAAACCTTCAGTGATGGAGCATCCACAACTCCAGGAGGCAGGCTGTTCCACTGCTTAGTAGCTTTTATGATCAGCAAATTCTACCTTATTTTAAGTCTGAATCGTCCTCTATAAAGCTTCCATCCAAGTTGATAGTTTAAGTTAACCCCTTATGTATTCCATTCCTTATCTATCTTCAAACCTGGCTGGTTTCCTCTGTGCCAGTCAAGCATTACCAACTAGTTTCAAGACATAACAACTTGCTAGATCACCTGAAGGTCTATTATTTAAATGATTCTGTTATTAACTGCACCCACTAAAGTGTTTTTATAATCAGAGCCTGGTAGCCACTATCAACACATTTATCCACAGCATCTTGTGTTCAAAGGTACACTGACCCTAAATTGGTATAGTGAGAATACTTGCTGAAGCTCCAGAAAGCATGGTATTCTCTGACCCTATTATGGGCTCTATCTTGTCTAGATGAAGCTCCCCTCTCTACAATGGTCCAATTCCTTAAAAAACAGAAAGGCAGCTTTACACTGTTGAAATACAATCCTTTGCCATAAGCACAATAGTTTATACTGAAGGGATAAAGATTTCATCTTTTCCTCTGTCCCCCTTTATTTCCAGGATGGATTGCTCTTTAGAGTAAATTTGCACATTTTAGCCAATATATGTGAACCTTCATGTAAACTCATTTAACTGCAAGGCAGATAAGGAGAAAGTTAAATGTATGGTAACTGTTAATTGTGCTGGTTTAGATCAGTCCATAGCCTTGAATGTTCGTAACAGTTATATCTGTTTATTTTTTTTTTAGCCTGCAAACGTAAACTACACGCATCTGCATTACAAGAAGAACATGTTGTTGTTAACCTGCCTTCTAGGTATGATGCCATTTTCCAAGCTTGTTGTTTGACTTCGAAGCCAGCGACGCTGATAACTAGTAGAAGAGGAGCTGGGAGATGGTAATGGAGTCATCAAAAGACTACTCAAGGATGCTGTCAACAAAGCAAAAAGATGTCAGTAGTTTTCAGACTGTAATTTCTTCTGAAATTGAAGGAGTCTGAGCCACACTTCTATTACAGATAGCCAATACAAATTTTATTTTACAGGCTGAAGATAAGAGATAGACAGACAAAAAGAACTGATTACATATCTATAAATGCAGTCCTTTGAGTGGACCCTGTGAATTTATGCACATGGATTAAGCACCATGGATTAAACATCGAGGAAATATAGCAAAGTTTCTGAAAGAGTTGAAAGTCTATCAAAGAAAATAGCCAATATTATGTCCTGATTTAAACAAAAGCTAGGGATTGGCTTGGGAAGGGAGGAAATATCTTGATGGAGGACTACTTTGTCATTTTGAAAAATGATAAACAATCTCTTTGAAAGGCACGCAGCCAATGTTTCAGCTATCAAAACAGCTACTTCTGTAAAAGGAGTTGAGTAAGACCCATCATCAGGAACTCAAAGGCTTTTGGCATCAGCATATGGAAAGCAAAGGAGATGCTTCATGCTGGAACAGGAAGTTAATTTGGAGGATAGAAATCTGTTAGGCCATTCATAAAGTGCTTAATCAAGGGGTGGAAAAAAGAGAATTCCTCAAGAAATTATATTGAAGCCTCAGCCCAATTCTCTCTTGAGAATTCCTCAAGAGATATTGAAGCCTCAGCCCACCTTCACTTTTGGGACCAGGAAATACCTACAGAAAAAGGCAGGAATAAGGAACATACTCATTTGCATCTTTTTGTTGCAGGAGGGACATTTCTTGACACAACACTGAAGGTATCTTAGACTCTAGCAAGCAGATTGGTGTAGGTTAGACCAAAATTCAGGGCAGTAACTCTGGGAAAACATCAAAAGAATCCAGAGGTTATAGAGGACTACATACCTTGAAAAATAATAGATGTGGTCCTGAACTATTGGTACTGGGATGACATCAAGGCCAACAGTGCTGCTCTGACCCTTCAGGTTGGTGCAATGACAGTGTCAACAATGGATTAGGGCACTAAACCCTCTCCATTTCAAATATGTACACCGGATGTATTTGGCTGAAGCAAAACCATGAGTAGTATTGAAAAGAAACAAAAGAGACTTCACTTGCAGTCTATTGAGCAAATCTTACGAACCCTATCCAGTCTTATTGCTAAACAGGATATCCTCATAAAAGGAAGCTCTTCTATACTAGTTGTAGCTTCTTGAAAGACCAGTAGAACAGAGCCATATGTGGTGATGCAAGTTAATTGAGAAATTGTAACTTTGGGTACTGAATTGGCTGCATAACAAATTGTCTTTAATTTTTGCCTGGTTATCTGAAAGACGTGGACTATTTACCTCTTATCTTACCTCAAATGAAAGAGGAGAGACCTTCTCTCACAAAAACTGATGGTACATCATTCAAGCTTCACAATTTGCAATGTGGAGGGAGTGAGCTCCTGAAGAATAAAGTTTGTATCCAAGAATCTAATCTGCAACTGTCATTATCTGCTGGTGCAGAGTACTGTTGATGATGAGAACCAGATTGTGGATCTTTCAGTTATAACAGTGTTCAGGATGCAGTGTTGAAATAAAAAGGTATTCCTCTTCTTTCACCCTATAGGGTCTGTTAATGCAGTAAGAAGTCAATGGCACCCAGCTTCTTCTTGTGGGTAGAGAGGATTTTGATCAGTATCTCAAAAAAGCAAACAAGTCTCCTGGCAGTCTTGGGATACAATCTCAAGCTTAGAATTAGGGAGCTGCAATACTTTTAAAGTCAGCTGTCTTTAGAGCTCATTGCCAGAGTTGTTTGCAAACAGGAAGAATGACTGGAACAAGTTTGCTTGGTAAATGGCTGACAGTCCTTTATGCCCATTCAAAGACTGAAATTTGTTCCTGCAAAGTAGGCACTTGTAAAATGGGACTCTTTAGGGTCCATCAGGCTGACGGCCAAATTCCTGCAACAAGGGGGGAAAACCCAACTCCTTGCAGATCCAGAAGAACAGTAATGATTAAAAAAAGGAATAGTAGAAGCAAGAGACCAAGCATGAAAAAAAGAAAGAAATGGGAATAAGAAAATCTCGGCAAGTACAAGGATGAATGTGCTATTACTGTGGCAGTCTGAAACAGATTCAATGGTACAGCTGCAATCTAGGAACTCATCACAACAAATCAGTACCTTTTTAATATCAATATTGCATTTATACAACAAAAGAGTTATTCTTATTTTACTATTCAGTGACCATGTTGTGGTAATTCTGGGAATTACAGTAAGTTAGTAACAATTAAACCTCTGTGCATTGCAGTAAGAGGGGAAGATTACTATAAAAACAACATACAGCCCCATTTTGCCTTTGTTGTTGTTGTTAGTTGCCGTAGAGTCATTTATGACTCACGGCGACCCTACACATAACAGAACGAAATGCTGTTTGGTCTTGCACCATATGTTGCCAATTTTCTAATGTACTTATAGCAACTAAGAATCTGAAGGTGGTATGGTGATGACACTTACATTTATCTTAAAATCAGTAACTTCTGAATAGCAGAAAATCAAGAATGGCAAGTATCAATAATGAGTTTGGAAGATATCTAACATGGACATAGCAATAAAAAGATCAAGACACTTTTTTTGTCTGTACTATCAAAAAGTAATGAGCAAATATTCCCATTTCTAAATATACTATCAGTATTCAAAGGAAGAATGTATGTATTTTGTCTCAAAAGTAAATCTGAATCTACTGGGTAACATTTCATTACAATGTTTTTGACACCCCTGGTGTGTGATACCTGTGCCATGTTGTGACCCTCTGTGCTCAGACCCAAGCCCTGGACAGCAGACTCGTGGGGGCCCTGGCCTACGGCTGTTGCTTCTTAACACCAGGTCAGTTAACAACAAGGCCCCCCTCATATGTGATCTGATCACTGAGGAGGGGGCAGACCTGGTGTGTATTACCGAGACCTGGCTGGGCCCTGAAGGGGGGGCGCTCCTTTTGGAGATGTGCCTGGCCGGGCTTATGGTATGGCACCAGCTGAGACCCCAGGGCAGGAGAGGAGGGGTAGCTGTTGTCATCTAGGAATCTCTGTTGGCCTTCAGGGGTGCTACTCTACCAGTGGCCGGTTGTGAGACTGTTTTTGAAGTTGGGCTCCTGAGAACAGTTGGGATTGTTGCTGTTGTACCAGCCTCCCTGCTGCATAGCAACCTCCCTGCCTGAGCTACTGAAGGCCATCTCGGGTTTGGCGGTGGAGTTCTCCAGACTTATGGTTCTGGGGGACTTCAATCTGCCGTCCCTGGGGCATGCCTCAGAGGTGGCTCGGGAGTTCATGGGTACCATGGCAGCCTGTCCCAGATTATTTGGGACCCAGCTTGGGACAGTGGCCTCACTCCGGACTTGTTTTCTTGTCAGAGTAGTGGCAATGTGTTCTGAAGGGTTAGTTACATCTGTCCTTTCTGTCATGGTCAGATCATGCCCTGGTGGCCTTGAGTTTCTATTCTGCCCCCCTCCACAGGGAGGCAGGACCCATTTGATTTGTCCACCCCTGGCAACTGATGGATCCAATGGGGTTCCAAAGGGAGCTGGGGGCTATACCCGAGGATCTGCTGCCACCTGGAATAGTGAGGCGACCAGGTCCTTGGACAGGATCATACCTGTGCGACCTCTCTTGCCCCATCAAACCCAATACTTGCTGTGGTTTATGGAGGAGCTGAGGGTTCTGTAGAGGATTAAGAGACGTCTAGAGCATCGCCAGAGGAGAACAAAGACTGAACCCGACTGAACACAAGCTAGAGGCACTGTTAAGGCCTACCTTGTGGTGGTAAGAGTGGCAAAACGTCAGTGTTTCTCTGCTCTTATTGCATCCGCAGAATGCCACCCACTGGCCCTGTTTAAGGTCACTCAATCCCTTTTGGGAAAGCTGGGCCCAGTGACCCACCTTCAGGGCTGCACAGACGAGCTTTTTGAGTATCTGCAGGATAAAATTGCTTGGCTCTCTTGCAAGTTGGATTCCAAGTGTGAGGCATGGTCTGTGGAGATGCCTGGGGAATGTACTTACCAAGTTATCTGGGAACAGTTTGGTCCTGTTGGGCCCGAAGAAATGGACATGGTCTTCCAGACTATAAATGCCACTTGTCAATTAGACCCATGCCCCTCCTGGCTGGTGAAGGCAGCTTGGGAGGTGACATGTGTTTGGGTCCATGGAATGGTGAATTCATCCTTGAGAGATGGGGTGTTTATGGCTGCCTTTAAGGAGGCACTGGTGCACCCCCTCAAGAAGCTGTCTCTGGACCCTACCGTGCTGGACAATTTCTGTCCGGGCTCCCACCTCCCTTTTTAGGGAGAAAGTGCTGCAACTCCAGAGGATTCTGGATGAAACGGATTATCTAGGCCCCTTCCAGTCAGGTTTCAGGCCCAGATATGGGACGGAAACAGCACTGGTTGCACTTGTGGATGATCTCTGGCAGGAGCGGGATGGGAGCAGTGTATCCATCCTTGCTTTTCTTGACCTCTCAGAGGCTTTCAAAACCATCGATCATGGTATCCTTTTGGGTTGGCTCAGGGAGTTGGGGGTGAGCGGCATGGTTTTGTGCTGGTTCACCTCCTTCCTCCAGGGCAGTCCCAATCGATGTTGATAGGGAGCGAGAGATCTGGCCCACAGCCTCTCCTTTGTGGGGTGCCACAGGGTTCAGTACTCTCCCTGATCCTTTTTCACATCTACATGAAACCACTGGGTGAGATCATCCGTCACCATGGGATGAGGTATTATCAATATGCAGATGATACCCAACTTTACATGTCTGTCCCGAGTGATGTAAGTGATGCTGCGACCATCCTCTCTCAGTGCCTGGAGGCTGTGCAGTCTGGATGGGGAACAACAGGGTTCACTTGAACCCTGGTAAGATGGAGTGGCTGTGGGCTCCTCTGTATCTGGGAACTTACCATCTCTAGTTCTGGATGGGGTTGCACTGCCCCAGACAGACCTGGTACGGAATCTGGGGGTCCTCCTGGACTCACGACTCCTGCTCGAAGAGCAGGTGGCAGTCATGGCCAGGAGGGCCTTTGTTAAACTTTGTGTTATATGCCAGTTACACCCTTTCCTGCATCGAGAGGCCCTCCTGTCAGACACTCATGTCCTAGTCATCTCCCGTATAGACTACTGCAACGCACTCTACATGGGGCTACCCTTTAAGAGTATCCAGAAGCTACAGCTGGTTCAGAATGCGGCCATGCGGGCAGTTTGGGTGCCCCAAGGATGGCAAAAATAACACCTTTGCTGCAAAAGCTGCATTGGGTGCAAGTTTGCTTCCAGATCCACTTCAAGGTGTTAGTTATCACCTTTAAAGCCCTACATGGCATGGGTCCAGGTTACCTGAGGGACCGTCTCATCCCCATTACATCAACCTGTCCCACCTGGTCATGCAGAGAGGGCATGTTATGGACCCCATCCATGAAAGAATGATTGGCGGGGTCCAGGAAGCGGGCCTTCTCTGCCATGCCCCCGCCCTTTGGAACACCTCCCCCAGAGATGAGGCAAGCCCCCTCTCTCCTGGCCTTCCAGAAGAAGCTAAAGACCTGGCTCGCCACCTTGCTTGGGGCAGGAAGGGGAGTAGTCAATCCTGGGGGTTGCTAGCACCTTAAAGTGGTCCCCATGTATTTAGGAATCCGAATGAGAACTTTTAATTGCCATCTTGGATGCTATTTTATATTTTATACTTATATTTACAGTATATGTTATGTAATATATCTTGTTTTTATTGTATTTTAATCTTTTTAGCTTTATTGTAAACCATCCAGAATCCCTCTTTTGGGGGAGATGGGCGGTGACAAAATTTGATAAATAAATATATAAATAAATAAAATGTTTTTGATTACAGTATATAGCTGAAAGGAACAAAGAAAAGGATAACTACCTGATCGAGCAATGGCTCTGTCTTCATTTTGACCCCGACTGGGCATGTCAACAGGAGTGCTGTGTGCTGAATTGTTAAAAATACCAAAGTTAAAGCAGGTGTCCTTGTTATCTGTTTTAAAAACTGACTTCCTACTAGCAGTTGGATTCAAGCGTACTATTTTTAAATCTCCAGAAAAATGGCTCAGATTGATCCATTAAGGAGCAAAAATGTACTGAAAGTTATTTACAATAGTAAGAAGAGGTATTTGAAACAACATCATATTTATTAGGTTCACATATTATCCTAGGTCATGGTTTGCTTAGCCAGGATTAATTGAATAAACCACAATGTGTGCATTTACATAACAAACTGAGTTTACAAACAACAATGGCTAGGTTGTAAACACACCAAGCAAAAACTAAACAAACCATATTATGACTTAGTATAATGTATGAACCCAACAACTGTCTTAAAGTATTCCATATTGTTCTTTTATCAAAACCATAAATTGCCAGGCAGGGACTAAAACTCTGTTCTACAGTGTTACTTCTCCCTGTAGCATCAGATTATTTGTGCTCTGTTGACTTGCTTCAATAACCTCTTCCTTCCTTATGGGCAGAAAGGAAGAAAACAAAGGAAGAATTCCTAATTTCAATGCCTAAGGTCTCTCAAAGTTCTGTGGTGTAATAAGGGGGCATTCACCTCCAGTGATCATTAAGCATGGGAACCTGGCTACTAGTCATGGTGGCAATATATTACCTTTAGTATTGTCTCACAATAGGGAATAACAGCAGGAGAGTGCAACTGTACTTACATTATCTATGTGGGCTACACTTTGGCATTTGTGGTTAGCTACTGCAGGAATAATCATTGGTCGGATCTAGCACGACTGAAACAAGAGCTGCATGTGCTCATCATCAGCCACATTTTAGAACAAGATATATACATCACTTTCAGGATTCACTGAGTTTTTGGTACACAGCAAGAAAGCAGAGCCCTTAAAGCAAAACATCATCACTTTTTGCTGTTTTCTGCCTTGTTCAAAATGTGCAAATATAACTTATGTGAATATAACTCCTTATTACAAAATCTCCAAATATTGTATTTGCAACAATTTACATTACAAAGCACTGAGAAAATCTTTTTAAAAAAACTTAAAAACAAAACAAAACAAAAAAAGAAGATAGATACTTTTCAAAAGCCACAAATGACCAGGTTCGTTCTGTTAATGGTCAGTCCCACCCTTTAAAACACACACACACACACACACATTCAGGGCTGAGAATGAACAGAGAGAGGAAACAGCTTAGGTGTTCAACTTTGGATTTCTGATTCTGATGAGGAGGATGATACACATATTTTGCATAAAGGCAATGGTAGGCTTAACATACTTCAAGTTTGCTTTCATATAATATTGAACTTGAAAGCCTATCATTGCAGGCATTTATCTAAAAGTTCATAATTAAAATCAATTACTCTGTTCAATTTATCAACTTATCTACATGGAATACTGTTTGGGAGGAATATGACAATTTGCATTGTTCTACAAATGCTTTAATGTGGTGTTTTTAACAAATAAGGGTTTCTCTGGAAACCCTTACACTTTTACAAGAGTTGCAAGGTTGAAGAGTATAATTAAAACTGAAAACAAAGTCTTAAGGCACTACAGTACTTAAAAGAATTAAGATATTTATTATAGCATAACCTTTCACGTAAGGGTTCATATGCAAGCTTTCATTTACATTTTTGTGCAGAGAAAATTATTTAAATTAAGTCCAACTTTTTAAATATTGTAGAATGATAGTACACATACACTCAACTATTTTCAAAGGGCTTGTGGTTCAGTAATCAATGCTAGCAGAGCAGCAAACTGCAACACTACATGAAAGTAATGTTCAAGTATAAATCAATTTTAAAGAGTTTATTGATTTAGAGAGCATATAAGATTTGTGACTCATCTAAGATTAAGTCACACTCCTATGATATAGTTTGTCCACTTCCAAAACATTATTCCTTTATTAAATTCACTTGAGCTCATCCAGTTGTTGTTGTTGTTGTTATTATTTTATGAAGGCAGATGGGAATCACAGAGGAAGAAAGTGAAGCAAATAAATACACTAGCATTATTATGTGTGCAAGAAAGAACAACTTCAAGATTAACCTGGAAAAAACAACAACTCTCAAAACTGGAAAGACACAATTATTAGCATCAAAGATGTGCTATATCACAGAAAAATTCTACTGATGAAAAAAATCAGTTATGACATCTTAAAATATTGGGCTGTATTATCACTAGAGGCACTCTTTTGTGATCTTATTCAAATATAAAAACAAGGATCAATTAGACCATTCTACTCATAGAGAGCAGTTACTGGTCCCATGGCAACAGATATTTCAGCATCTCCAAGTGCAGATAGGTGCATCATGCTGTACTCAACATTGCACACAAACCTGCAAAGAAAGAAGCACTCTGGATGAGCCAGAGAGGCCCTCCTTCAGGCATACTATGCAGCAACTTGTTGCTACACAGCTGTAACACACCTAAAAAGAGCAATATGGGAAACATACAAATCAAAGATTAGATAAGCCTGCAATGTGAGGAACCAATTAAAGGCTATGATCCATGCAGGTACCCCTGCACATTTGCTGATTTTAGTTCAATATATTTACCTAGAATACTTCCATTCGGGCAATGGCCCAAGCCATTTGGATGCAAATTCAGCCTTGATGGATCTTGACTGATGTATTCAAAACTACCTTGGAAGCTTGAAAAAAAAAAAAAGCCCATCCAATACAGTTATTAAAATTTCATCAAAACTTAAAATACCAAAGAAAATTTTTCATCACTAATCCTAATTAGAAAAATAGATAGTTTTGAAGATTTCAAATGTATAGATTACCACTTCCACTTTCCCCTATATGAAAAATGGAAATAAAAATCTAAGCAACAGCATCAATTGTGTGCAAAGGCCCTTCTTACTGTACTTTATCCAAATTTAGTATTTTTTACCTGGAGTTCTCAACTGTAAGATATGGGCTAAATCCTCTCAATTTATTATTGTTCTGGTTAGACTATGAGGCGAACACAGGAACTAGAATGCAATTCTTTATTTACAATATAACTATATAGAATCGATAATTGTCTCTTGAATATGCATTCAGTTCAATTTAAGCCCAACTGGGCAACAGCAAAGTGCTAGGCAAGACAGCGAAACCTGGTTCAGTTGTAGAGCACGGTGAAGTGGCTGGATTGGGGTGGATTGGGAATTGCGGCAAGGTGGCAAGGCAGGACTTGACTGGAGACCGTGGCAAGGAGGCAAGACAGGACTCGGCAGGAACTGGCGGCAAGGCGACTGGTCTAGGTTAGACTGGAGTTCACGGCCAGGAGGCACAATGGGACTCGGATGGCGGTGGCAACAAGGCAACTGGGCAGGACTTGACTGAAGATGGTGGCAAGGCAACTGAATCAGTCTTGACTGGAGAATGCGGTGCGACTGCGAGGCAAAGCTCAGCTATGTATCGCAATGAGGAGACAAGGTTAGGCTTGACTGGACCTCGTGGCAGGGTGGCAAGACTTGACTTGATTGGGTTTCGTGACAAGACAGTAGGACTTGACTTGTCCGGACTTCGTGGCAAGGCAGCAGAACTTGACTGGATGGGACTTCATGGCAATGTGGCAAGACTCGATCTGACTGAGCTTTGGGGCAAGGTGACAGGACTCGACTCAGCTGGACTTTGTGGTTGGACAGCAAGGCAAGATTTGACTGGGCTTCGTGGCAGGGTGGCAAGACAAGGCTCAGCTGGACCTCATGGCAGGGCGGCAAGGTAAGGCTCGGCTGGACTTCATGGCAGGGCGGCAAGGCAAAGGTCAGCTGGACTTTGAGGCGAAGTGACAAGGCAAGGCTTGGCTGGGGCTCGCTGCAAGGTAGCAAGGTAAGGTCTGGAAGGCTGGGAAGGCTCTGATTCTGTGGCAGCTACAGAGCAGGGCTCCGAAAACAATTCCAGCTTTTCTTCTTGGTTGGAAGCTGTTAGCTCAGTGGAGCGTTTGTCTCCGGCAGCCCAGTCCTTGTGCTGGCTCCTTTTTATTTTGTTCCCTTCATGCTGTTTTTCCTCCGGAGCCAATCAAGCTTCTTTTTGCTTGGCGCGCTTTTTGGCTCGCCTCTCCCTTGCGCTGATTGGCGACTTTGAATCCAGCTCCTGGTTTTGTCCAATCAGCTGCTCAGGGCTTTCTCGCTCTGCTGAGTCACTCTGAGTTTCGATTTCCCTGTTTCGCCTAGCACAGGTTTCGCTTTCCCCATCCTTAGCCTCAGAGTCAGAGTTGACCCTTACAATTATTGATCCATGTGGAATGGCATGGTTGCATGATGGAAATTAAAAAAACCACAACTGCCTAAGCAAAGAATGCAGTGGTACATTCTGGCTCAAGCATAGCCATGTAAATATTTCACAGAGTCTTTTCCGCTCCCTGTTTCTTTTGGATTCAGCTGATTCTCAAAGCCTAACTTTACGCTTTTGTGTTTCTCTGATCTGGGAGAACCATAATAGAAAATTAATTCTCACACTGTTCATGTTGCATTAGAATAATGTATTTCTCATCGACTATTAGAAAATTTTGTGATAAGTAGCACTCCTTGATTTAAGATATGAAGCTAAATATGAGGCAAGAAGCTAAGCTGTACAAGAAGAATGTAAATAGCTTTATGGCTGACATACCAATCCACAAGCTTAACTGTCTTTAAAGCAAAGGGCCACAAAACTATTGCCATCATTAACAACCTTCCAGTGAGCAGTGTGTACGCATCTAGAATCCTATCCCTGGAACCAGTATTATATTATTCCTGCACAACACAACACTTCTGTCAGGCCGAAGGACAGGTTTCCTCTTGGTGTACTTCCTAGGAGGCAGAGGGAAACAGTGGTGGGCCCCATCTCCTTCTTCCTAAAGCCCTCCTTCTCCTGAAGTTCAATTTGTTGCAGTCAAGAGAAGGCTGTTTCTTCCTTCAGACTGTTTCATGCCTCTCCATGCACAGAGAAAGGGCCTGTTTCTTTCTCTCTCTAAAAAAAAAATCTGTTTGAGGTGAGGGTGCAAACAGAGGAAAGCTTCAGCAGGGGGCATATCTGGCCAACACACCGGCAATTTCTCTCTCCGATTTAAAGGAGAACAGAAAGTGCAAGAAGCAAATAGAAGGAACAAGAATCTGCTTTTCTACTCTGTATAATAATTATAAGTCTGAGTTGTAACCATGAAACTACACTAGACAGTTCATACAAAGGTTGTATGAAAACAACCATTTAAAATTAGGATGGCCTCACCCTATGTGGGCGGGTGAAAATACATCTACCCAACCTTTCCCCCTCTTCTTGTTCTTGTCACCCATTGACTTCTAATACTTAGCAGGGCAAAGTGTGTGATGGGAGGTAAAGTTCAGAACTCTGATTGTCCAGGATTCTAGCCTGCATGAGGATATACAGTGCACATTAATGCCAGGCAGAGAAATTCTACAGCATTTACTGTTAACCACTCTCAGATAATTTGATGGATGATACTTTGTGTATTTTTTATTTTTTAATTTATTTTCTATCCCACCTTTATTATTTTTATAAATAACTCAAGGCAGAGAACATACCAAATACTCCTTCTTCCTCCTATTTTCCCTACAACAACAACCTGTGAGGTGAGTTGGGCTGAGATAGGGGGACTGGCCCAATTCTCATGTATGGAATACACTGTTCTTGCACACCTTGAGTTGCAAGGTTGGCAAAAAAGAATGGTGTCTTTCACTAGAATTTTAAAGTTTATATTATTTTTTTACATTTTAAAGTTTATACTATTCTGATTGCTAATTTTAATCCCTTCTCTCTTCTGTCACACATGTATAACTGGAGCAAGCACCTTAGTATTCTCTGTTTTTAATGCTGTTTTTAGCCAAAGATTTTGTATATATTTTGTCTAACTATTCTGATATTGTCAATTCAGCATATCTATTTCCTTTGTTCTGGTTAATGACTACAATAAAGTCTTTCAGTTTCAGTCTTTCACTGGGCAATCTTTGCAGCAATGTATAGCTCTTCTAATTTCCCACACTTCCACAATGACCAAGAGAGGGCTTTCTATCTATCTATCTATTTGAATTGTATAGCTGCCCACCTCACCTCTGGGTAGCTCACAATAAAAAACAACAACTAAGTATAACAGGTTAAAAACAAATATACAAACATATAAAAAGCATCAATAAAACCACACTGAAACAAAAATTAACCATAATCAGCAGCAGAATCCATCAATAGGTTACGTTCAACCATTGTAGAAGCTCTCCACTACTACCAGACGCCAGACGCAATGGCAAAACCATGTCTTCAGGGCCTTCCTAAAGGCTAGGAGGGTTGGGGCCAATCTAAAATCTACACAAATTCCTTTATGTAGGAATTTCTCCAGTTGTTTTTTGGTAGTGGTGCTACGGTCCACACTGAGGGTGGATTTCTGCCATTAGGAAATTCCTTTCCCTGGAGAAAATTGGAGAAATTATCTACTTAATTTCTCTATCCACAAATTTGGTGAAGAACTTGAAAGACCATTTCTCCTGAGCCCTATTGTGTACATATTGTGTTCCCTATTGCAGATCTCTATATTCTAATGTAGGGGATCAGATCAGTTAATCATTTTAACTGACCTGATCCCCTACATTAGAATATAGAGATTTTAATCATTTTAATCCCTGTCTAAATTTAGAGATTCTACATTACTACTAGTGCTATGGTTCTAGATGGAAGTTTTGCCTCTTCCTGTATAGTGTTGATGTTTATTTCTTAAGCAAACAAAATTATAGCCCACTGGTTCCATCATGGATTAGTTTTTAATGTTATTTTTGAAAATAAAATAAAACTTGCAAGGGTTTTTTTCTTATAGTTAAGAATCTGAAATGAAACAGAAAATAAAGATTACCTTACCTATTTGTACTTCCAAAGAAGCTGCCTACTCTGGCAGAGAACACTTTACTCATCATAAGTTGTGGAGGAGAACTGAAAGGATAAACAATGCTATGAGTCAATAATTCCAAATGCAATTCCAGCACTGATATAATAACAAGGAACTGGAGACAACAGCTCACCGTATATAGTGGATTTTCAGTGTAGAGCCTTTGTAACTCATTGCTACTGAACCAAACATCATCTCACCCAGCATGTTGACATCAGAAGCTGGCCTGGCATACTACAGATAAGGAAGACAAGGAGGATATGCATGTCTAATTACTGTCATTAACTGTCATATTCTAATTCTATATTGACTCAGCTCTACATATGAGCATATAATATTAAAGAAGCAGTATTATTATGTAAAGAAGCAGATATAGTATCCCAGAAGAAGTAATATTACAAGCAAATGCAAAACAGAAGGGTTTTCTGAAGACTTCCCAAGTTCTGCTGGATCTGGATAATTACCAGCACTGGCAGGTAAAGTGAAAACATATAGCACCCCATCACTACTACCTTCACTAATTTAAGATTTTTTTTTTCCTGAGAGGGTAGGCTTGTTGCCACGTAAGAAATTAAGATACATATCTCTATAAAAATGCATTTAATCTCATATAATCCCAAACTAACAATTCATAGTTAATTTTTTTCTCCCCCTCCCCATGCAAAATATAATGCTACTTCTTTGCAAGGGTCTTGTGGCAATAGGTAAGAATTTGTGTAAGATTCATTTTCAGATCATGCAACTTGGATTTGTATATAGATTACAGCTGTCACATCCAGATTACCTGATATTTAGGAATGTCTCCCTGGCCAGTCTCTCTGCTGTTCACTGAAGGACTATGGGGGTAAGATGTGTTAACTCCACTGTTTCCTTGGCAGCACCTGCCACCTGTTTTTCCAGAGGCATCCTAAAAGATTGATTAAGTATTAAAGAGAAAACAGGTCCCAAATTTTGTTAACGAGGGGGAGGGACAATGAGCACATTCAAAATTTGAAAGAATGTTGTGATTACTTTTATAAAATGACTGCCATACAAATGCTTGTCTATTCACAAATCACCTGCCATGGTAGGTATGACTAATAATGAAATGCCCTCTTACAGAAGCAGGTGAAGTTGCTCTCTGCCACCCACTTCAGTCCCCCAGGAATCTTTTTACTACCCAGCTTGCCTTTGTCTTTTCATGAGCAGTGGGCATGCTTCCAAACAAAGAACTGCAGTGCATAGTGATTCCCTAAGAATGCCCTTGGGACCATGTATCAACCAGAGGAACTCCTATACATAAAAATGATGCTGGAAGTTGTTCTTTTGCAACATGCCACCTCTAAATGTGTGCTTTTTAAAAATGATTAAAAAAAAAAATTAAGAGGAGGAGGATAGGAAATCTAGTGGATACCAAGGGGGTGTTCTTTGACAGACTCATGTTGATGGGGATTTGAGGACATCAGCTCCAATTTCTAGAAGAACTAGTTACTTCAGAAGTATTTTGCTGAATGTGCCAACACTGAAAAATGATAAAAATGAGTCTCTTGCACTTTTGTATTTTTCTTACTAAAGTATATGAACTTGTTGAATTTAATACTGCTCAAAGCAAGTAAGCATTTCCACTGCAAACAGCTGGCAAAACTTTCCTATTTTTGTTAATAGTCTAATCTTAAATTCTCAGGACTATCTTGTCTGTGTTTGCAAATGGAATCTTCAAACAAGATCTTGGGACCTTTGAGTTGTTTACAAATCACTCTTTTTAATCGTGTATCTGTTGTTTGCCTGTAAGTCATGTGCCTATATATTTATGTGTTTTTTCCCCTTCCCTAATAATATAATGGAACAAAAAGTAAACAAGCAATCTTTTTATGAGTCAGTAATGTGGGAAACTAAGCCTTAAAAGAAGATACATGGACCATCTTTCCCCATACCCCTCAAATATACATGTGCCAAAGCTCATAAAACATGTTAAATTTATTCTGATTACCTGTCAGAAAAGAACAGCAAACTTTAAAACAAATATATCTTAAAGCAGCCTTCCCCAACAAGATGCCCTCCAGATGTGTTAGAACTACAACTCTCTTATGTATAGCTGTTTGATGTACCTTGGACTTAGAATTAAAAGAGTAGGGAGAACAAAAATATAAAATCAACATTTCAGGCATTTATTGTTATTTTTTATTGCTGAGACTTAGATCAATTGCAGAAATACACAGTTTTTAACTCTCAGCCTAACTTAATTCACAGTGATGATGAACTGATATAAATGCCCCTCTGACTCTGCTTTGGAGAGTACTTGGAATGGAAAAAAAAAAGGATTAGCCAATTGCCTGCCTGTTTTAGTGGAAAAAAAGAGCAAGGATCCTCTTCCCTTATAGCTTTCACTCTCATTCCAATGATATGCCATGAAGCACAATGCCCTTGTCACCTTTTACTAACCAATGACATTTTTTCCCTCATGGTTTTATTTTATACTACTTTTTTGTAAGAGCTGGTTCTCCAATATGGCTATCAGCAGAAAGAATAAAATGATTCCTTGTCATGTGCCTGAGACATGCTACTGACAAGGAAAGTCAGAAGAATGAGCTTGAGTCAAGAACTTCTCTACTTCAGAGATATCTAGAATTTGCTTCTTAGCCATTATGTAGAATGAGTTATAGCAGTTGCTATCTATTAGCTAATCACTTAAAATAATAGGTGTCAGGTATAGGAATATAAATACTGAGGAATAGCATTTAAAGCTATTGGTAACTCAACGTCTCAGTACCAGTATGCCACTGCTCAGATTTTGCTATCCTCAATGGTAGCAATTAGTTTTTATTTAGCTAAAGATGCTTATTAGATTAGATTAAATTAATTAAATGTCAAGATAATTCTTTTGGGTCTGTTTTTGTACAGCAAAGCTATCTGGAGAACAGCAAAGCTATTTTGTTTAAAAGATTAAAGCAGTTTCTATTGTACATATTTTTTTCCCCAGTTCTGAAGTAAGTCTACAGGCACACAATGATCAATGAAGTGCGTATCTCTGATTGAAACTCAGGTTTAGATTTCTATTTTAAATTTTTGGATGCAGATTTTATATGCCAATTATGATGATGATGATTTTTTGCTGAATGGATGACTTATTTATCACCCAACAGTAGAAAAATATCTTAAAGTATTTTCTGTAAGTTTTTCTCTTCAAATAGTTAGCACTGGGATCAATGAAATTAAGGAATTGGAAAGGATGGTTGTTACAAAAAAATTAGAACACAGAAATATGTTGTACAGAGAAACACTTAGTTGAAAACAATCCAGTCAAAGCAAGGAATGCTTAAAAGAGGCATAGAGACATAGGAATTTTGATGGAAATAAAAATTGTTTTGTAAATGGCTGAAAAGGACTAAACAAAGAGCCTCTACCAGAGTGAACTGAATTAAAAATAAAAGTGATGAAACCAAAGTGAAAGAATATAGGAGGCATTTTACAGATTTGTATGGGAATAATATGATGTTGAAGAACAGAACTGAAACCCATACTATAAATGTTAGTGTTCAAGAAAAAAATAATGAAATGAGTCATAAAACAATTCTGAGATTTGAGAAATGTAAAGACTGCACATATAGATGGTATAACTGGAGAAGAAATAAAACATGTGATCTGCTTTTGGAATGGCTGTGCAACTTCTTTAGCATAAGGGCATCTTTTCCTGACAATTGGAAGAATGCTATTATTGTTCCCTTATACAAAAGTAATGGTAACAAGACTGGATGCAAAAAACTGTAGGGGCATAATTTGTTAGGTGTGCCAGGGAAGGTGTATGATACAATTCTAATTAAAAGGGTGCAATTTGAGAAGTAAGAATGAGCAACATTTGGGAATTCTGGCTTTATTCTAGGCAGAGAGTGGGCAGTCCAGCTATCATCACTGAGATAATGTACAAATCTGCAGAAAAATTATTCTACATTTGTGGATCTAGAGAACGTGTCTGATACTATGAACAGGTTTGAATCATGAAATATTTTGCATGAATATGAAGTTGATTGTTTGCTGAATGTGTTAAGAGCACTATATGATGGAAGTAAAGCGTGCATGAGACTAAATGAAATTAGTAAATAATTTACCACTGAGCAGAAAAGAAGACAGAGATGTGTGATGTCTCCTTGGTTGTTAGAGGTGTTAACAGGGATGTGAATGTTTGCATTTTGCATTGTAGATAATGCAAAGTTTTTGACCAAGAACCTGAATGATTTACAGTGAATATTACACAGATTGTATGATGGATCAAGGACTTTGGATCTGAACATTAACCTATCAAAGACCAAGGTAGTTGTGTCTGATAGGAGGAAAGGATTGCAAATTATATGCACATGGTAAAAAACTGTAAAGTTGATGGATTTCTATATCTTAGTAGAATGTTTATTAAAAATGGGAAAATGGATGGAGAAATTTTAAGAAGTGCAAATGATGGTAGAATGTAGTGGGCAGCATAGTTTTCTATGCTAAAATGGTATGGAGATTTCTAGTGAATACTACTGGTGTAAAACAGTGTTAGATTGTTTTCCCTCTCGTCTCCTGCCTTTGGTTTCCTCTGCTTACTGTCAATGCTACCAACGCCTCTTTCTGCACTTTGCATAACCCTGCTTACCTATTTAACATTAACAGTACTTATCCCCTTAGTGGGAATTCCTAACAGAACTCATTTGACTTAGAAGCTGAGCTCTGTGAGGCCTGATCAGTATTTGGATGGGAGGTCTTGTAGAAAGTAGGCTAGTTGAAAAAAACATGCAATGGCATATCAATTCCATATTCCTACCATGAAAACTGCAAGGACATGTCCATGAAGTCATCAGGGCTTGAGCTCAATTTGAGGCAGGCTTGTCTTTACTTTTCTACTTATTCTTCAGTGAGACATGTCAAGTTACTTAAATGAATTTATGCTTTATAATTAAGAATGTTCAACTATCCACATTTGATACTTTACTTGCAGCTATTAATTTAAAACAACTGCCTAAATGAGATTGTCTCTGTCCCTGTTAAGACAGAGATACAAAATTAAGGGAGCATATTTTTCTTTTTTGCTCTTGATATTTAAATACAAGAGGCTGCTTAGTAACCCTTGTTTAATTATCTATTTTATTTTATTTTGCTTGAAGGATGTTAATACATTTACTACTCTTAATAAAGCAAAGCACCTAACAAGAACTATATACCACAGACTAAAGATATGATTTAATTTTAATATTAATTTGCTGTGAGCTTTTTAAAACACACACTGACATATATATGTAATTAGTTTATCCTTATTGTCACATTTTTTTCTAATTCTGCATTACTTATTTGTTTTAATTTCATATTTAATTTGTATTAAGTGGGGGGGATTTAATTTCTCTTGTAAATGTTAATAGATCAAATGCAATAAAACATTACTTACGATTGCAAAATAATTGTTATGACATGAAAAAAATAATAACGTACCAGAAACTGTGTCTCGTCAATCTTTCGGATAGCTGTAGAATCAAATAAGACTTGTCTGCCCCGTCTCTCACAGTCTTGATACACTATCAAGCGGATTTCATTTAGATCAAACCCAGGACAGGACCAGCTATAAGTTGTAAGTACAAGAAAGAATGAAGAGAATTATGCAAGTTTTTTCCCCTAGCAAACACAACAGTCTGGGATGGAAACAGTTAATCTAAGGAATGGGAATCCAGGCGCTCTAGTTAATAGCAGAGAGGAAGGTGAAACTTATAACACAACAATTCCATCAAATATTCTGCTTTCAAATGAGCAACCTATATATACACAATTTTGGGTAGCAAAATTATTTTTTCCATGTTTTCTAGATAGAGGGCGACATTCCCCTCTTTTGTGAAGGTGAGGCAGCATCCATCTGTTCACTGTTTTGATAAGTGTGAGCCCTATTAGTGTGAGAAGTAACTTACACTGGAAGAAGAGTGGGAGGCAAATCAAAATTATCACAAAGAAAAACCTATGGGGAAAAAAGTATCCAAGGAAAATTCACAATATTGGGGGCTGTTTTAGTTTAGGAGAAAAAGGTATATATGAGGAGGACTGTAAAATTAATCATCGTGTAAAAGATGTTCATAGAGATTTCTCCTTTTCATGCACTATTAGAAGTTAGGGGAACATCCAACATACTTGGGAAATTTGAGGAAAACAATAATAGCTTCTATCAGTGTTCCTCAACCTTGGCAACTTTAAGTCGTATGGACTTCAACTCCCAGAATTCCCTAGCCAACCTGCTGGCTGGGGAATTTGGGGAGTTGAAGTCCATACAGATTAAAGTTGCCAAGGTTGAGAAGCAATGGCTTATATAATGCATAGTTCAGTTACACATTTCAATACCAGATGTGGAAATGTTGCCATCTTTTTAAAAAGAACAACTTTAAGGGGAAAAGAAATTCAAAGACGACAAGCTGTAGAGAGACATCATACTCCTGAGTTGTTGGGAAAAATAGCTATATACAGTAGTGAGCTAATAGCCTATCTTGCTTTTCAGCTTCCTATAGGCTTCTATTTAGCTATAGACTGAAATAGGATTTTTTTTAATCAGAAGCAGCA
The DNA here is from genome assembly GCF_035149785.1 of Candoia aspera. NCBI lineage: Eukaryota > Metazoa > Chordata > Lepidosauria > Squamata > Candoiidae > Candoia > Candoia aspera. The sequence continues at coordinate 34,183,064 of NC_086160.1, forward strand.
TAGCTTCTCTTATGCATTTATGATCTATTTAGCTTGATTATTCCGTGCTTAATATAAAAAAAATTAAAGAGCCAGTTCCATAGTTACGAGCATATAATACATATTTCATTATAACATGGGATAGCCACACTTGTTTAAATTACACTGAGTATGTATAAGAGTGCAGCCTTAGAAAAGGAAAGGAAAGATGGAACAAGATTTAAGAAAACATATCCATCAGCCTGAAAAGCTTGGGGACCACTACAACAAGCATATAATATGGAAGGGCCCAAAGTCAGACCAATAATGTAATTTGGATGCCAAATCTTGGACAATCAATCATGTATTTAGATCATGGTTGTACAATCCTAAATACTTGGATTGCAAGAGCTACCCCACGCTACAAGGCTTTTTGTGTGACTCACAACCTCCTCCCCAGCTGCTACTACTGATTTTCAAATAATGTCAAATGAAACCTAGCAATTTCATGAGCAGATAATGTAGGAGACGGGAGATGGGGGAGTGAAAGCAATTTATGGATGGTGGAGTATTTGAAATGTAAGTATTTAAATTTACTCTAGACACATCCAATTTCTACTGCTCATAATAAAATTATACACACATATACAGTATAAAGAGAGACAAATCAATTTGATGCAGATTAAAGGCCTCTTTGTTGAAGGTTATGGACTGTAACCTACTATTCTGGTTCAGTGTGGGTTGACAGATTTTTTTTTTTAACTTCCTAGTCTAGGGCTGTGAGAGAATGACTGGCCTAATCCAGTTAGTTTCCATGCCTAAGGAAAGACTAAAATCTGGATCTCCATGCTTATCCATTATATCATACTAGCTCTCTCAGATACATATATGAGACAGAGAAAATACGCTACAGCATCTTCAAATCTTCAACTAGTCTACTTATTTAGAGCTTTCAAAAATCCACATTAGGACAATATTTTGTAACATCAGATTGTTTTAATAATCTGAAGTTACAAAATAGCACATACAGGAGGCCTTTGAACCTGTTCCCACAACATTTTTACCAGGGTCAACAGAGAAGGGAGATTAGCATGTTATGAGAATACCAAAAAGAGATTAATTGAATTACTTAATCAACCCCCAGGGTTAGATTTAAGACAAAACAAACCCAGTCATACAGGGGATTAAGTTAACTCCACGTATTCAAGTGTGTCATGGGAATATTTAAACCTCAACAATTGACCCATTTTGCATTCCACGTCTTCCAAGAAAAAGAAATAGAGAGAAAGAATGGCTAAAAATAAAGCTTTACCATTAGAGAAATCATTGCCAAGACCTGGTAACATAGAACACACCTCCCAAATACTTGAGTATTCTGATCAAGCTATACCTATTACTGCCTGCCTACTTGCTCAAAGGGTAAGGGCCTAGTGATGCCACAAAGCCCTGTTTTATTCTCCTGACATAAGATTTCATAGAATACCAGGAGACTGTGGGCAGGGATCCTGTATCCCTCAAAAGGAGATTTTCTAGAGTTTCAACTCTGGAGCACTAACCTATATAAAATCTTTAACTTCTTTGTACTGCAGAGGGCTAATCATCTGTTGTATATGAGACTTCATTCTTGTCTGCAGTAAAATTTCTAATGTATCTGAGTTGAGTCTAATAGCCTTTTCCCAAGTTAAGCCAATTTCTAAATGATGGGTTAAGTGTTAGAGAACGAAGATTTACTGCTGTGTCTTGGTGTGAAGTCTGATATAAACTGCTTAGAAGGAATTAATGAATAAGCAAATTTGCTGAAGAGGAAAAATGGGGGCAGGAAGTTCTTAAGTTGGTAGTGATTCTCCTAGGGCAGGGTTTCTCAACCAGGGTTCTGTGAGTGGTCATTAGGGGTTCCCTGGGAGATCATGATTTATTTAAAAATGTATTTCAAATTCAGGCAACTTCACATTAAAGAGGTAATTTTCATTCTTTATTTTTAGTTTAAGAACACTGTTAATGCATATATACAGGCCTACACACAAAACAAATATAATAATTTTGTAACTTCTGGCCTATATTTGAGCCTCGATGTGCAGGGGTTCCCCAAGGCCTGCAAAATATTTCAAGGGTCAAAAAGTTGAAAAAGGGGGGTTGGGCCTGAGCAGATGTGCAACAATGTCAAACCCTGTTGGTAGCCCTGCAGCAGGAATTACTTCTGTCCTAAAGGTAAAGATTCCTTCACATTAAGCTCAACCTGTGACAACTACATAGACATATAGTTTTCTTGGCAACGTGAAAAGGGTCTGCCACTGCCTTCCTGCAGATTTTTTTTTTAAACTCTTCAGTTTAGTCAATCACTCTGGGATTTCTTGGTGGTCTCTTATCATGCTAATACCATATATAATTCTGCTTTTTTTTTAATCGTATGGCATAGCAGTTCGGTGTTCATGCTGCTTTTTTCTTGCTGGGAAATCCTTGTGAGGTCCAGCAGCCAAATGTGTAGACTATTTAGCCGTGACAAGTCACATTGCCCGGGGTGCACCACTAGGAGGCTAGTCTACATTGCACCAAGTTGGGCTGAGAGACAGTGACTGGCCCAAGGTCACCCAGCCGGCTTTCATGCCTAAGGTGGGACTAGAACTCACAGACTCCTGGTCTCTAGCCCAGAACCTTAACCACTAGACCAAACTGGCTCTCATAATTCTGCTTATCTTGTGAGTTAAACCACTATAGGTGGTCCTCAGGTTACAATGGCAATTGGGACCAAGATTGCCATTGCTAAGCGATGGGGTTTGTAAAGCATGATGTCACATGACCACATCACTTAGCGACAGCAATCCCAGCAGTCCCAGTTGCCATTGTAACCCCAGGATACAAGGGTTATTAAGTAGTAAGAGGTGGGAGTCCCAGGTAAAGAGTGGAGGGGGTGTGCTGGGGGGTGCTGTGGGCAGGTGGTAGGAGGTGCAGACGGGTTGGCAGGGACTGCAGGAAGGCCAGCAGAGGCCTTTGGCAGGTTGGGAGAGGTCATGGGAGGGCCAGCGGAGGCTTTGGGTGAGTTGGTGGAAGCTGTGAGTGAGTGCTGCAGGTGGGCACATGCTATGGAATACAAGATCTTGTACTCTGTAGCACGCATCTTAGGAGAAAAAGCAGCAGGAGCAACTTATTGGGGTGACTTGCAACCTTCCCTGCTGGCTTCCCCATTGACTTTGCTTGTGGAAAGCCAGCACCCGGTCACAAATGGTGATCATGTAACATGGCTCACTGAGATGTTGTAATTGTGAACCAAGCACCCAAGTGCCCGGATTGCAATCACATGACCACAGGGACAGTGTAATGGCCAGAACTTTAATAACTGGTAAATCCATTTTTCAGCACCGCCATAACTTTGAACAGTTGCTGAATGGATGGACATAAGCTGAGGACTACCTGTACATACTGCATCTGCTGTGATCTGAAAATACAGTTGCCTTAATGAACATATCAGGTCTCTCTTACCTAGGCTTCTTTTCTGAACTGCTTTTGGATCTTACACTATATGGCACTAATAGTATGTTCTATTAAGCTTTACTGTAACAAGCCACAAATAATAGGAAACAATCTTGGTCTATCCAAATTTTTCAAAACCTGCAACATTTCATCCCAAGAATTATTCTATAATGAAAAGTAGTGCCTAATTTTTGTCTCTGCTTGTGCCTAAACAACAGGTTCTATTCAGCTGCATTTTCAAAAGGAATTTATACATTTTTTAAAAAAGCAACAACCAGCCATCTACTGAATCTTGGTTCCTTAATCAGCAACTCCCCTCCCACCCTAAGGTTTTTACAAGAGACAGTAATTAATTTTGCATTAATTTTGACTTAATACATTTCTCCAATCTAACAATAGTAGTGTAGTGCAATATTTAACAAATGCCAATGGCAAAAATTCTTATCTGTTTAATAATTTCTGCCTAACTGAACTCTTTTTACATCAGAACATTCTTGATTTCTATTTGCATCTGAAAACATTCAGAAATATTTGTTCTTAATTACTCCTCCCCAGCATACAACTCCTAATGAGCTAAACTGTCCAACTCTTCACATACAAGTTGCCAGCTACTGCTTATACTCACATACATGCAAAGTTGTTAAAGAAGAAATTTCAAAAGGATGCTACTATTTCATCCCAACATTGTCTCTTTATCTACTATCATGCTTTTATAGAACTGATGCTGAATATCAACAGTGGATGCAACATTTACTGTAAAAAGGATGAAGTTTGGCTTCAGGTAGAAGTATTACAACAGATAATTCCCCATCTCAACCGTGCTACTCTTAGATCAAAATAGGTCAGCAAGAAATGGGGAAAACAATAATTTGATTTACATTTTAATGTAGTTTTAGCAAACCCACAACTTCTAAACCTGGAAAGCTTAGAAACACATTCATTGCTATTTCTCTTTCTGAATTTTATTTAGTTATTTATTACTCAAATTTAGCCACCGCCCATCTCCCCCAGAAGAGGGACTCTGGGCGGTTTACAATAAAATCCCACATAAAACATAAACATTAAAATCACATAAAACAATTATGATAAAACACAATAAATAAATAAAATCCAAGAGAGATGTAAAATCCAGGTTTTTCCTCAGCAAACAGTGAATATGTATGGATTTTCATGCAAGTAATCACAAACTGATGTAGAAATGGAATTTATTTCTCACCACCCATCTCGCAAGCAACTCTTTAAAAAATCTAGAATTGAGTATAATCATATTCAACAGAATTTACACAGTACTTTGTCAATACTGAACAAAACATTTCAGTATTGAAAAGAATAATCACAGGGGATTTCCCGGAAAAGAACTTGCATAATAATAGAAATGCAACAAAGCAAGAGCATTGCCTCCCCACCCTACTCAAAGACAGTTTTACATTAAGCTTTCATACCTTTTGGATAGTTCTCCAGCAAATCTCTTTGAATGTTTGGAGCTCTCTTCTGCCACAACCAATTTCTTTGTCTTATCCACCCTTAGTTTTGAAAAGCTATTCACTAGCGAAGGAGGGGAACGACGACTTTCCCTTGAGTTCTGTGCCTGGTTACCTGTGCTGTTGGATGTTTTTGATGTACCTCCACACATTTTGAGTTCACAGACATGCTGTCATACACATGGTTTCTTCAAAATAGCCAGTTTATATTTAAGTATCCACAGAGATTACTGAGCAACGATGAGCTACTGATGAGAGGAATGTCAGGCAAAAACTGGCTAGCACTGATTTGGCTTTTTTCTTAAGAAAAAAATCACGACTGAATATCCTCTGCAGTCAGTATTGCTTCTTTAGATAAAAATTAACAGTTTACTGCTAATAACTTTTTAAAAAGCATAGCATAACTTGCTTGTTCTTGTAATTTCTGCCGGCTTGCTTTTAGCAAAAAACTCTGTCATGCTTCCTGGTGTGATTCTGTAACTAGCAATTATTTGATCACAAGACCTAACCAGATGGCCTTCAACAGAGAGGTAGCTGCCTTCTCACTGACTCTTCGGTTGCAAACTTGTTTTAAAACAGGCTGCAACACCCTCTTAATTGTCTCATGTGAGCAAGTGTCATCTGACAGCTCTTAGCAACCTTGTGTCTCAGCACCATCACTTCCAAGGCAAACAGGAACCTGTCACCAGCGCTACAGGTTATCAGTAGGAAATGATTAACACAAAAGAAGAGACCCTCTCCCTTCTGCCGCATTCAGATTTTTAGCTCCAATGTGATTACCAACATTAGCAACCTGTTTACCACCAGTTATGAGGATCTGAATAGAGTAACAAGAACTCAAAAATTGTTTACTTCATTTCATTAGTTCTGAAGAGGTATAAGGGCAGAAAGATTAAGTATTTACACTTAAGTTATCTTAAAAACAAGCAATATTTTAAGTAAACATGAGTTATGAAATTTAGAATTGTTGGTTTTGTTTCTTGGTCACAGACACATGGCTAGAATGCAAATTAAAATGCAAATTTATTCTGCAATCAGTGGTGTCCATTGGCTGGGGGTGGGTCAAATGACAAGCAGCATTGCACTAACATGATGCAAGCTCTGCCCCCTTTGTACATGTGACATAACATCCCAAGTATATACAAAAGGAGGACAGCTTGCATTACAACTGCTCAATGCTGCTTTCACATTTTGATAAAAGTGGTTGCTCCTGTGAATACCCGTCAGCAATACTTGTATTTTACATCAAAAACATCAACAGATTTGTTCTAGTAACTGCCACTACACAACACGCTTTACTGTAACACTTGTCAGGATGGAATATCCTGCCAGCATGTTTATGGGTGTTGTAGTAATTAGTTTAGTATACCTGCAGGGTCGTTAGGAATGCTTTAAAGTAGTAGTTTGGCATGCCTGCAGGGCAGTTAGGAATGTTGATTAGAATTGTTTATTAGAACAGGCTGAACCAAGGACAGCTCAAATGGTGCTATCAGCTTGTACTGAAGGATTTGTGACTGGAGGTATAGAAGCTGTGAGAACATTGGGGGTGGGGGCTGGTGTGATAGTGGATAATGTAACTGCCATTTGCCCAGGCTTTTTCTCAGTCTAGTCTTTGCAGTGGAAATGATCATTTGTATTAATAAAGAACTCTTTTATATCCTTTGAGGGCTTGTAGTAAGAGTCTCCGAATTAATAGAGAAAGGATCATGACCATCACAACGCTGTCAAGTGGTAAATAAGGACAGTTGCAATGCTTGCAAATCATTCTGCAGCTTTTGAAAAATAATTGTCCTAACAGTCAGGAACCACGCTGAGACAAGGTATAGGTCTCTAGTGTTTATTACTGCTACATTAGACAGAAAATCCTAACAAACTGAAGAAGCATGGGAAAAACCCAGACAGATAAACCCCAAAGTCAAGGCGGGTCTGATCTGTGTCTCTTTGAATGGCTGCTTAACTCCTCAGTATTACACATGCGTTTTCCCCCCTGGATAGGGGCCCCCTCCTGCTCACCTCCTGCTCACCATTCCCTCCTGGACAGGGCCCCCCTCCTGCTCAATACAAAGAATATGGTTTCCTGAATGATGCACTTCACAATGTGTACCAAGTTTTATGGTACTAGAATTAGCACAGTCTAGTACAGATTGCTGATTTAGTAACTGTCTCATTTAGCAACTGTTTGCAGCTGTGATGGTGATGAAAAAGTAACTTTGCAACCAGTCCACGCATTAACAACCTTCACAGCTCTGTAAAGCAAAGGAAAGCTGAGGTAAGATCATAAACACAGTCACGGTTTCACTTAGTGACTGCTTCACTTAACAATCAAGCTGTCGGTCCCAATTGTTGTTGCTGAATGAGGACTACCTGTATTCATATGACATGCATAACCATACTACAAGACAACTTTAAAACAAAAAATTATTCCAGATACTTGTAGGAAAAAGCTTGTAGGAAGAAACAATTGTGCAGGGAAGCTGCCGAAGAACATGCTTGTCCCAAACTATGTTATGATTAAGGCTAAGTGTGATGTTCAAATGTGCCTTATCAGTTGAATAATTAGATCCTAGGCATATAAATTTAAATCTTTTAAATCTTAAAAGATCTAAATGTCTATTTTTCATCTATTTTCCAAACAATTCAGGAATTAGGCTGCCCATCTCTTTTCTTCTCTCTTCACAGCAACTCCATGAGGTAGGTTAACTACAGAATTAATGACTGTCCTAAGCTCACTGTACAAACTGAGTTATGATTTTTAAACATAGATTTTATCAAACTAAATAGTATAAAATGAAAGAAAATGTATTTACTTTGATAACATTGTGACACAATAAAGTTAAAAGAATAAAAAGAAAAGATGGTATCATAAATGAAACAACTCTAAAAAGTTTGACCAAATTTCTCAAAGATCAATAATCCACAGGCCCTGGAGCAGGGTAGGTTATGTCCCGTATTGTTTTGTTGTTCTTCAGTGTACTGTTAAATATTATGCATTTTTTCTTATGCTGTTGTTCACAAATCTCTATATTTAAATAAATTCCAAATATTGGAGATGAAACTATAAAGAATGTGTGCATTCTGACACTCAAGAAGTGGTGTAAGGCCATTTAACAATCCTAAGGATTGCAGTCCAAAAATAGCAAAATAGGATTTGCCCAGACCATGAGTTACTGTCCCAATTCTTAAATTATATCTAGAATTGATTGACTGATTGATTTATATTTACTATAGCTGCCCACTCCCATAGACTCTGCCATAGTAGCAGGGCAAATATTAAATATTCTCTGAATTATTTATTATATTCAATCTTTTTTTTCAGTAGTATTCTGTATTTTTTTTTATTTTAAGATAAAAAGAGACCAATTATACAGCCCTTAAAACAAAATTCCACTCTGATTTATAAGAACAGGCCATTCAACAATTATGCTAAATAAATAATGAATATCAATTTCACTTAGTTTCTTCTAATACTTGCAAAAATTAATTGCTGGCTTTGTATTCTGTTCTAAGGCTAGAAGCAGCAATTAATAACTTGTAAGCTGAGTATCTAGGGAAGATTCATCAAATGAAAGCTAGGCCTGAAGCTGAAAAACAAAATATACTAGTTCAGCACACCACAGTACTGAGGGCAAGAGATTGAGTTAATGGTACGAGATCACAACAAGCAGGTCCAGGCAATCAAGAAACAGTTTGGACAAAGTTACACACAAATGAACGGAAGACTTCAGTTGTTAGCAAACTGTAATGAGCAAGTCTATATGCTGACACAGAGGTGTTTTCCTAGAGTCCCTACTGTTGCTAATCCAGTTAGAAAATGGGGGAGTTGTTTATCTTGCAAGCCCTATGTTTCAGGTGTCACTCTGTCTTGTCTCTGGCACTCATCTGTTGATGTTCTCTAGGACCTAAAGAGGATAGGCAGAGCTATTTGCTATCCTCTTTTCTGGCCCTGCTTCATTCCAGTCTACCATAAACCTGTCGGTTTCTTTTCAGCTCTGATCAGACTCTGCATCAGTTTCTCTGCAGTGAAATATGACAAACTGAAACTTCATCTGATTCCATCAAAATCTCTAACAGATGTTGAATAATCCAAATAATAAATGTTTAAGTTGAGTAAAAAGAAGCACTGTGACATAAATCAAATTCAATTTTAAATTCTATAAAAGTTTTAAAAACTCCACCAGAACTCAACTGGTCCAAAATATTAATATTACAAGAGGCCCAGTTTACCTCCAAAATAGATTTATTAGCTATTTTTAAACTGGAGTTATTCCATAATATGAGCATCTCATGAATAATGACAGCCAAATAGCTAGATATGTTATAAAATAGGATCCCATTGTCTGCCATGATTTTGATGGTGATCAGGTTTTCAAGGTGAGCCCAGAGAGAAGCTGTGTTCTAAAATGTCTTATCCTAATCAGTAATCTAAATTAAAATAAATGCTTAATTATTATTAGCCTATAAGTATATAAAGTTAAAACTACTTTTCCAACAACTGCAGTGTATGCAATGAAAATCTTGAATAAGGCACCTGCCACAGAATATTATTTAACAGTATATAAAATCACTAGAAATTATGTGAAATAATGTAAATCAAACTTGATGTTAAACTGCGAGTTGAAACAACTTCATGGGAATAAAAGTACCCAAAAAATACTTTCCCAAACTTATCATGAATTAAGGATACAGTATTATATTGTTTCACTGCAGAGAGAACGTTTATATACGTACATTACATTTATATAAACCACATATTAGCGATGATGCATTGAAAAAGTGCATCAGAGGAAGTTTCATGAAAGTGTGTATAATAATACTTATATAAATTGCACAGGACACCATCAGTTGTGAAAAGTATGTAACAAAAGCTGTATAACAATTGTGGATTTTATGAGGTGTTTAAAAACACGATTTGACAAGAAATTAGATAGAATATTATATGCAGTACACAGATTTAAAGATTAGCAGAGCTTTCAGAAATATGTGACTGTTAACAAACAAGCAGTGTTTTAAGTCTTTTGCATCAAAATTAAGGTTTTGTTATTCCTTAAGGACCAACCAATTTATTTATATGTAAGCTTTTGTTAATCTCAGTCTATGATATGTACTGTATCTGATAAAGTGAACTGTAAGAAACAAATGTTTTGGCAGTAATATACTGGCCAGTCTTCAATCCTTAGAAATATGCTATGAATTCTACACGTTAATGAAAACAAATTTATATTTCACTACATACAAAAATTTTGGAATTGTTTTGTTAATATTTTAAAGGTTACATAGCTTCAATAATGTTACTTTTTTTTTATAAACATATGAAGATCTGAGGACACTTAAAAATTTGTCTTCCTTGCCATAACAGCATAGGGTATAGCCACAATACCATTTGTCTTTCTGCATCTTCTTCACATTTCTATAGATACAAAGCTGTTTCAATAGAGCAGATGCCAGTTTCTGAGACAAATGAAGGACCCCATTTCTTTCAGATAATGCCTTATTTCACACAGATAGATGTGGACAGTTTCCAAGAACACAGCACTCAGCAGAATGGATGTCACGATATATCCAACTGAAAGTTCTTTGCCTGTCATTGAAACTGGGCTAGGTTTTGCTGCTCCTGGTTTTACCTTCCCCTCCTTTCACTCCCCAGCCTCTGACCTCAGCTGTGTATTTCAAACAATAATGATTACCTTCTGTGTTGGTCAGATTTTTAAAGGTCCCTCCTGGGACAGTACAATGATGAGTGAAAACATCCTGCATCCCTAACTGCACATTATGCAAATTCCATTTCTGTCCTTCATTACTGGCTGATGTCAGCACCTAATCTCTGTGCTACATCTGGAAGATCACAACTCACTCTTCCGGAACACACCTAGGATTGGCATCCTGAAACATGTGCTTGCTTCCCCTTTCTGGCTTATAGTTCCAGGGAGGAGCACTGAAAATTCATTCCATCGCTGTGTCACAAACATCAGAATAATGGTAATTTCTGTAACAATTCTCTTTAACAAAAATTTGAGTACAATGACCAGCTCAACTGAAATTCTTGTTTCAACTTCCTTCAAGTGACATACTGTAGGTAAAATGTTTTAATTAAAAATAGTCCCAAGCAAACCTTGGTACAAAACTTAACAGAAACTGGGCTGCAATTCAGACAGTATTTCATAACTTTCTCTTTTATTGAGCTGAATTTTTAAACTACTATAATCTACCAAGCAAAAGAATCCAAACAGTGATACTAAGAGATTATGGCTGTGGCTATATTAGATGCTATGAGTGAAAAAAAGGTATTGTATGGTAATTAAGAGAAGAGTAGCCATGGAAATTTAGCCATTAATCAGGACATGTATTTTGTTTCAATCTGTATTATGTCCCTCTGGTGGGAGGAGATGGGCGGTGACAAGTTTGATAGATAGATAGATAGATAGATAGATAGATAGATAGATAGATAGATAGATAGATAGATAGGTAGATAAATACGTTATGGGTTTGCACATGAAGATTGAGTAAAAGGGAAATACCAAGGAATAAAGGTTTATTTTCAGTATCCTTTTGGGGTTCAGAATTGAATATGCTTCAGATCAACTCCACATAACTTGCACAAACCCTTTTTGCTTCTGTTCAAAGAAACAGAACAAAAATGCCAAGCCTCATTTTACACACAGGCTTGCAACATTAAAACACTCTGGAATTGTGTTTACAATCTCAGCTGGCAATGAATGTTCGGAAATCCTGTCTGATGGGAAAGTTAACTTCAACCTGGAATTGGTTCCAGGTTGTTTTCTAGAACTCTTGGTCAAGGCATACAGTATGATTTTCATATTAGATGAGTTCTGATTTCATAATCAGAATGGAAGATATTTTTGAAAATATACTGAGAATGAGTACAGGGAAAAGAAGTTCAACTTAGTCTTGCTGAGAAAATTCTCAAAATAACCAGATAATTATGATTATACTGCGACATTAGTTGGCTAACCTCCAATGATCCAATACAGATTATAAATCATAAAATTAAATTTGAAGGCAAAATGGTGTTATCTTAGAACAATTTTGGGATATTTAGCTAAGGCATTTCTAATGCCTGAACGCTATTCAATTTATGTTCCAAACTGGACATATAAAAAATTACAGGATCTAAAGAACTGTCATAAATAGGAAAACTGCCTCTGGCACTGTTCTGCAAACACTTGTGTTCAAAGAACGTTGTAACAAGTAGATTGTATGACCATTCTCATATTTCTGAATGCCTGAACATAAAGTTCTGTAACCTCTTGCGAAAGATGAGGGTGTAGTTTCACTTTTCTTGCATAATGTTCTAGTGCAAAATCTATGTATTTCTTCTATACAATATTCTTCCTGTATGCAGAAAATGTAACCAACCTATAAGAATAAAAGTTAAACTGCTGGTTTCTTGACCCATAGTAGGTCTCTGCACAAAAATACTCAAGTCTCACCACAGGTTTAATGCTGGAGTTTTTTTAAGTCTCTATAATCCAGTGCAAGGGACGCGGTGGCGCTGCGGGTTAAACCGCTGAGCTGCCGATCGGAAGGTCGGCGGTTCAAAACCGCGCGGCGGGGTGAGCTCCCGTTGCTCGTCCCAGCTCCTGCACACCAAGCAGTTCGAAAACATGCAAATGTGAGTAGATTAATTGGTACCGCTTCGGCGGGAAGGTAACGGCATTCCGTGAGTCATGCCGGCCACATGACCACGGACGGGTCCTTAGGGACAACGCCGGCTCCAAGGCTTAGAAACGGAGATGAGCACCGCCCCCTAGAGTTGGACACGACTGGACTTTACATCAAGGGAAACCTTTACCTTTACCTATAATCCAGTGCAAAAGTGCATGCAGTGAACAATGATTAATACTTCCATCCAAGAATTACAGACTGTTTTTTTAAAAAAAGTAAAATCACGAAGTTTACTCACATCAGGAAGTATAGCACAGTGCTACAGAAATCTTTTTTTTTTTTTTTTACTAATTTCCATTTCTTTGTAAGCCATACTGTAGTACAATCCTAAACACTTCCTAGGAGGCAGCCTGCCTTTACTGAACGTAATAAGCACTGACTTTGAAATAAACACAGATAACCATTGTGTAAAAAAGGAGAAAATACTCTCCACAGCGATAGGGAGACCTATCACAGACCACTGTGATAGTTACATATTAACCCCCCAAATAAATTAAAAACAACTTCCTGAATTGTTGTTGAAATTCAGAGATTTTTAAATTGTTGTTGAAATTCAGAGATTTTTGAGATTCAGAGAAATTGTTGTTGAAATTCAAGAGCCAGTTTGGTCTGGTGGTTAAGGGGCTGGGCTAGAAACCAGGAGGCTGTGAGTTCTGGTCCTGCCTTAGGCATGAAAGCCGGCTGGGTGACCTTGGGCCAGTCCCTCCTGCTCAGCCCAACTCACCTCACAGGGTTGCTGTTGTTGTGGAGAAAATAGGAGGAGGAAGGAATATCAGGTATGTTCCCCGCCTTGAGTTATTTATAAAAATAATAAAGGCAGGTTAATAAATAAATAAATGCAGCTTTAAAGAAAGTACTAACAAGGCCACGTGTTAAATCTTAAGTGACCTAGTCTGAGAGACAGCAACTATAGAATACATCCTGAGTTGTGACAGTATTGTTTGATATGACATGGCTTCTTTCATTATGTTACTACAACAGAATATATTTATCTCATATGGATCTTTCTGCACAAGAGATGTATCATATTAACTACAAAAGATGCACAGTTTCCTATTGAAGTATACAGAAGCAGTTAAGTGAGTCGGAAGAATAGGAGCAGTAGAAAAAGGAAGAAAAAAAATATGCATGTTTCCTTCATATGCAGCATGAAAGATTCAACCACTCTCAGTACAGTGATCCTATTTTTGATAATGTCAGATATTCTAGGCTTCGTAACACAAACCCCATATTAAACTACACATTTCTATTTAGGCAGGTTCTACCTTGAAGTTTATTTCTAGGGAACAATTAGGCTAACTTTTTTCCCAAATGGAATTAGGGACACATAAAGTATCCAGACTGCTTATAACACAATCTAATTCCACGCTCCAATGCGAAATAGAAAATTTCTGAATTTGATGGATGCATATCTTTACCCACTCTCAAGATATGTCAGTCCATTTGCCAACTCGAAGCATCTCCTATTATGAAGCAATGGCAGTGAAACATGTCTCTTTGGGTTTCCTGGCAACTAGTGAGGTACTCAGCCTTCACTTACCTTTTAGTTCCTCAGGTGGTCTCTGGGCATACATGGCACCAAAAGCACTGAGGGGAAAACAAATGGTTGGTTGCTGGAAGCCTGTATTTCATTTCAAAATGTTTTTATCTGATTAGGTTTTAAATCCATTTCAAGTATGAGCAAGAAACATCATGGGCACAGAAAGAGCCACTTCATTGTCTCTTCCAGTCAAAATTGTAGCCATCTAGAGTAGTAAGTCATATGTAGCACACTATTCAGCAACAACTATTACAGTATGTTATCACCAAGCTTAAGACAGCAAAGGATGTCCCCAGGTGCAGTATTTAACAAACACATCTAAGGTGGAAGCAGGATGAGGCTTAGTACGTGCAAGAAGATGTAAATACACAAACTTCCATATAAAACAAGAATCTAGACAAATTTATCTCAACATTAGATGAATGCTGACAGGTTGCTAAGAAACCCCCTACAGAGTGAGTAAAAGTTATGAGCTGGAAAAACAGCAAGAAATGAAGAAGGAAATGTTCCCTCAAAGCCTACAGAATTCTACTAAAGTGTGTTTCTATGGTTACCAGAAAGAGTTCTCTTTTCAAAATCAAATTCTAAGATCTAAAGGTTCTGCTTTAGGGACAATGCTAGTGGCATGGTATGAAATGTATGGTGAAATTGTCCCTGATTTGGAGTGCATGAGTGAGGTTGTCTCTCTAAATGGGACTCTAAAGCACAAAGGTCTCCAATTTTAGAATTTGACTTTTTAAAAAAAGAAAGCTATTTCTAGTAATCACAGACACACACTGTGAGTATAAAACACCCAACTTATACATCTGTCTGTCTGTCTATCATGATTATAATTTATTACAACTTATCTTCCATGTACTCGTACTTCCATTTAAACTCTCTACTGGGGTAATATTTTAAACAGAACACACAATGGAATAGTGACCAGCTGTGCAATGATTTTTGCTTTATATCTTTTATGTTAGATTAGCATTATTTATACATGAATTGTTTATTAACTGAAAGTCAACAATTTAACCATTGGCATGTTACAAACCAAAAGTATCATTGACAAATTGATGTTTCCTTAGATAGAACTCCAAACATAGAAAAAAGTGGCCTCGTACAGAATGAGCTTGCGGCAGCCACAGATCTGAAAAATAAAATGAGTGGCTTGGTTGCAGTATTTTTGATTCAAATTCTCCGAGTAGTTCAAAAATCAAGAAATTCACAATTTTAATTTTCTGTAATACTCTTCCCAGAAAGATACTGTGTTCTTTTTAATTCAAGCATTACAGTAGTATGTTTGGAGTTTGTAAAGGTTAAAAAACATATTTTTCAGAGAAAATATGAGCAAATACCAAACAAGCTCAAGGACGACTTATTTGGGAGTGGACATATTGGTGTTCAATACTCCACTGGTTCCATGATCCCCAAGGGCAGTTCTCATTTCTATCTTGGTAGACATTCAAACATAAATTCTCAGTGAAAATCAGGAACTGTAAATTTAACAAAAGACAGATATCATGATAGAATTTACCAACTCTGTGGCAGCACAGAAGCCTGTATCAGCAGAGAAGGCAACTGACACGTGAAAGAGAATTAATGCTAATCAATACCCTTTCATACATTAAGCAGGAACTAGCATTGTCTTTACTCTTAATGTCTATGTGAACATTTGAAAGGAAGCTGCAGAACATCAGAGAATGATGTTAGCAATAATTGTAGCTTCGGATCATTTCCCTCAATAAATGAATTGATGTCATGAGCACTGATAGTGAGCAGGAGGGGGTCCCTATCCAGGGGGAAAAACGCATGCGTAGTACTGAGGAGTTAAGCAGCCATTCAAAGAGACACAGAGCAGACCCACCTTGACTTTTGGGGTTTATTTGTCTGGGTTTTTCCCATGCTTCTTCAGTTTGTTAGGATTTTCTGTCTAATGTAGCAGTAATAAACACTAGAGACCTATTCCTCGTCTCAGCTTGGTTTCTTGACTGTTAGGACAATGAACAAGTATAATGTTTTTGACTCATTTGTTTAGTTGGGTTCTCTTTATCTAGTTTTAAGACTTGTGTCCAGGGCCACAACTGGGGGGGCAAGCGGGGTATGTGCTCCGGGCGCCGTGCTGGGGAGGCGCCAAAATGACCCCGGGAGGGGGGGCACCAAAATGGGCGCAGAATCCATGTTTGCCACTAGTTGCGGGCCTGCTTGTGTGGAAAATGTATCACATTTTAGGTCATATTTATGCAGACTTACTGAAAACTCAAAAGGGTTCACAAACTTTTAAGCACCACTGTAGATGATAGATAGCTGGAATATAAATATTTCATATTAATAAACTAGCCTTTTGTAATCAAATGCCCTCCAAATATTTTGATTACAGTTCTCATCATCTCCAGCCAGCATGGCAATTGGATGTGGAGTGACAGAAGTACTAATAAAAAACATTTGGAAAGAACCACAGAAATAGGATCAACGCCTATCTATTTATAGTTCAGTCATTAAACAAGCTATAATGACCACAGGATTATGTCCAGTGCACTTTTCTTGGCAGCAATATGGAAATAATTTGCTATTGATTTCTTTCATTTAAAAAAAAAAAATGTCAGTCTAATCTACAGCTCTGGATTTCTCTGATGGTCTTCTGTGCACGTATTAACCAGATAGCCATGCTTATCTTTGGGGGATTGGCTAAGGTTGGCTAGGTGCTACCAACCTGCTCTGGCCTAAGATACATTGATCCTGTGAAGTACACTAAACTGCAGTATAATTAACATTTTGCTTCCCTGTCCTGAAATAACATGTCTAATTCTATGACGTTTTTCAAAATACAAACTCTAATTCAGCCTTATCCAAACTGGTACCCTCAAATGTGATGACTGAGGGGTTATGTAAGTTGAGGTGCAAAAGTGGAGAAGCTGGAGAAGATAGCTCAAAGTCACAACACCCCCTTTATAGCTGCATTTCTAAATGCACTTATGGTGCATTGTGTCACGGAACATATTAGGACTTCCAACTAAAATATCTGTGATTGTGCTGCAAAAAGAGTTAAGATATCCATCAATTTATATAATTTATATCCACACACATAGGAATTTTCTGTGGCCCCAAAAGGACAAGAATATTTCTTTTAGGTTCAAAGTCTATACAGTACTCCCTTAGGACTTATCACCCCATGTGCTATTTCCTCAGATCTGTTAACTCCAATATTCCTCTACAGAAAGCAGACAACACAGGAATAATGCCATATTATACTTGTTAAGGGATTTGTTCTGAACATTTCAGATAATTAACCTCTTGCAACACTCACTTTTACTGGGAAAGGCCAATTCAAAAGTATAACCAGCAGAATCAGAACCCAATATTAAGTCTTCTTTGCTCAGCCCACAGAATTCATTAATACATTTCAAAACAGAACCAAGTCTGTTGATGAGGCTGACCTTACTTATCTTTAGTCATACTGTTTACCCTGGTGATTTTAATTTATCTCCATGATTATACACACTTTTTTTATGTCCACTTGCCCTCAGTCATGTCTTTCTCACAGTATCATTTATCACATTGTGCTCCTTTTCCAATTTTCTGCAAGAAAAAAGAGTTTTACAATTTTCATATCATATTTAGAAAAAAAGTGCTTTATACACAAAATATACCCATCTTAAATACAAGCTGGTTTGTCTAAAGCCATAATGTGTTTAATCATGATTTACACTGTAGGACACATTGGCTACATTGGTTGAAGCTGCATAATATAGTAAGCAAAAACCACATTAAGGTTTAATATGATGTGCAAACCCAGGCTTAGTATTGCCTAAGCCTCAATAAAATTCATTTACAGCTTTCTTTTCTTTTACTGGAAATGGAGTATTGCCAAATACTTAATAAAGTGTTCTCTCACATATGGCTTTATTTTACACTGATAGACTCTCTAAGCACGGCAACATGGTCTGAAGAATGATTTGCAATCAACTGCCAAATGAATGAGCTCATTTACTGAAGCCAGCATTATTGTTAACAGCTAGAGATCCTGAACAGCAGCAATAAAACATCCATTTAACTGAAAATGATACAAAGGAATGAAATATTTAAGCTGAAGTTATTTAGTGCTCTAGCCTATTATGTCTTGAGCTGTTTTTTTATACAATGTTTTATTTTACCAAATTTATTGCAGAATCTTTTAAAAGTATTCTGAGGTTTTACTTACCTTATTTATTTATTATTCAGGCTTAGAAGCCAAACTGCAACCTACCCATATCAAAGACTAAAACAGTAAATAACAAATACGTAACAAAGTTATTAATCCTACTGACCTGAATAATCACAAACTACAAGGAATTACATCTTCTTTACTCCCTGAAGGCTTCTTGGAATAGCCAGGTCTTAATGGCCTTCCTAAATCCTGATAGGGTTGAATCTTCTCTAATCCTGACAGGAATGCTGTTCTATAGGATGAGGCAGCTATGGAGGAGGCTCTCAGATGGTGTCAGCCCTTTGAGGTAGACCAGATCAGGAAACCAACTCCACAGGAAGACTAGAACTATATTTCATTGAAAAAGTCTATAATAACAGAATCTTGAAAATCTGATTGGTTTATAAGGGGGAGGGGAGGAAGAGCACAGTGAGTCAGGAGGAGTTAATGACGGTAATTGGGACCAGAATTTCCATCGCTAAGTGATGCGGTCATAAAGCGCATCACCAGACCGCATAGCTTAGCAATGGCAATCCTGACAGTCCCTGTTACCGTTGTTAAGCAAGGGTTGCAGTTCATTAAGCAGGGACCTCACATGACCATGACTTGCAACTTTCTGCTGGCTTCCCACAGGCAAAGCAATGGGGAAGCCAGCAGGAAGTCGTAAGTCCCAGGCAGTTCACAAGCAGGCCAGCGGGCAGGTGAGTGCTATGGAGTGCAGCCGGGTGGGGGGGTGCTGCAGGGCAAGTGTGGCCGGGAGGTGCTGTGCAATACAGAAGGGCATTTAGGTGGCTGCCGCAGTGCAAGTGTGGCTGGGCAGGGGGTGGGTGTTATGGAGTGCAGGAAGCTGTTGCGAGACAGCACGAGCATGGCCAGGGGGGTTGCAGGCCAGCACGAGCACAGCAAGGCATGCATGCACTACAGAGTGCTGGCAGGGGGATGCTGCAGGCAGGCGTGCACTATGGAGTGCTGGCAGGGGGATCCCTGGGACCTTGTACTCTGTAGCCAGGCTTCTCAGGAGAAAAAGCAGCAGGAGTGGGAGCAACTTACAGGAATGACTTGCAACCTTCCCTGCTAGCTTCCCCATTGACTTTGCTTGTGGGAAGCCAACAGGGAAGGTCATAAATGGCATCCCGTGACCACGAGATGCTGCAACCATCATAAGTGCGAGCTGGTTTCCAAATGCTGAGATCACAATCCCATGACCACGGGGGTGCTGGGACAGTCAGAACTTGTGGTTGTAAGTACCACTTGTTTGGGTCTGTCATAATTTCAAATGGTCACTGAACAAGTAGTCATTAACCGGGAACTATCTGTATCTCCCTTCCCAGAAAAGTTTCTGTCCTTTTTCTTTATGTAACAGTTTCTGAATATTTGCTTCAAGATCAACTCCCTGGCTCTCTACAAACTGTAACACTCTCTCAGAATAGGGACCTGAAGAGAGCACCTCTTCCTGAGAATTGTTGAGATTCGGGTGGCATACAAGTTTAATTCTTCTTCTTCTTCATCGTCATCATCATCATCATCTTGGTTTGGCAGATCCACTGAGAGCAGGCAGTCCTGAAGAGATACTCAGGTCCTAAATCATATAGGTCTTTAATGGTGACAACCAGCTCCTTGATTGCACCTAGAAAATAACTAATACCCAATGCAGCTCTCAAAGTAGTAAAGTTACATGGACAAAATGAGGAGCACCATAGCTACTCAAGCTTCTGTACTCTGATCTAGCTGTAGCTTCTAGATAGTCTAATTGAGAGCCCCAAGTAGAGCACACTGCAATAATCCAACTGAGATGACCAAGACATGAGTGACCTTGACCAGTAAGTTCAGGAAGAGGACTCCCTTCAAACCTCTAGTGGTTCAGAAATGGTCATAATTGGTGCTTAGCTGATTATGCAAAAGTCCTCTTGGCTACAGCTACCTCCTGCTCTTTCAGCAAAAGTTTTAACTGCAAGAAACCCCAGGATTACAAACCAGTCCAGAATGAAATGCAGGACCCTGTCAAGAACCAATAATGGAATATTTCTAGCTTCAGATGGTCTCTGAATCCCAACAAGGCACCATAACAATCATAACAAACTACTGATCCCCAACTCAACCCCATCCTAGTTCAATACTTGAGGGAAGAGTGAGATCTTCACAGCCTTCTGGAAGGATAAAAGGGTAGAGGCCCCCAAAACTCAGGTGGGAAGCTATTCCAAAGGGCCTGGGCTGCTATGGAGAAGAGACTGCCTCCAAAGTCTCACTAGATGACAATATTTGAGAGAAGGGACTGGAATGCCCCCACCCTATCTAACCTAGTGGGATGGACAGATACCCTGATGGAGAGGCAGTCCCACAAATAACCTGGCCCTGTGCCATGTAGGCTTTAAAGGTAATAACCAGACATTGAATTGCACCCAGAAAGAAACCAGAAGTCAATGCACCTCGTGCAAAAGAGGTGTAATACAGGCAAACGGGGGGGGGGGGGGCTCCCAGAACTGCACATGCTGCTGCATTCTGAACTATTTGCAGTTTCCGGTTGGTCTTCAAGGGCAGCCCCATGTACAGTGCGTTGCCACAATCCAATTGGGAAGTGATTATAGTGTGAGTGACTGCAAACAAGGCATCCCAGTCCAAGAATGAGCACAACTGGTGCACAAGATGAATTTGTCCAAAGGCCCACCTGCCATGGCTGCCACTTGTTCCTTCAGCAAAATCTGTGGGTCCAGGAAGACCTCGAATTGCACACCAACTCAGTCTGGGGGACTGCTACCCTGTGAAGAGTCACAGATGTCATCTTTCCTGACCTCAGGTGGCCAAAAAACCCAAAGCCACTCTGTCTTACCAGGGTTGAGTCACAGCCGGTTTATCCCTATCCAGGCCTTTACAGCCTCCACACTCTGGGAAAGCACCTGAACAGCATTACATGCCTGGCATAGAGTAGAGATAATCATTTGGTATCATCAATGTACTGAATTACAAACAGCTCTATGATTATTTATAAATACCCCGGGACAACATTTTTTAGGAGTTTACAAAATCAAAAGTTTAAATGGAGAACTCAGAGATCTACAGCAAATACAAGGAGAGCACATGGCACTTGAGGAAGGAAGCATGGGAAGAGAGTTAGTTATCCTTAAACCAAAAGGCAATACCAGAATGACCTGAATCCTGCTTAAATTCCAAATACAGGACTCAAAACAAGCAAACCATGCAGAAGACAAATGTCCCTTTCCTTTGAGACCCAAAAACTAAGTATCACATTTACAGTCAAACTACTGTATGGAAATAGCTTTTGGACTCAATTTTATCTGGATGATAGCTTGGGTATATGAATGTTCAGGGAAACACAGAACTTCTTTCTCTGAAGAAATGAGTCAAAAGTAGTCCAAAGATAGGGAGAAGATAACATTGGTCCTAGAAATGTAGACTCAGCACCAAACAGAAGCAGTACTAGGAAAAGATATGAAGAACCATCTGGGAAAAGATGAACCTATGTGCTGGCACAATTTAACCCAGGGTTTCTCAACCAAGGTTCTGTGGAACCCTAGAGTTCCATGAGTGATCACTAGGGGTTCCCTGGGTGATCATGATTTATCTAAAAACTTATTTCAAATTCGGGCAACTTCACATTAAAGAGGTACGTTTCATTCTTTATGTTTAGTTTAAGAACACTGTTAATGCATATATTCAGGCCTACACATGAAACAAATATAATAATTTTGTAACTTCTGGCCTATATTTGAGTCTGAATGTGCAGGGGTTCCCCAAAGCCTGAAAAATATTTCAAGGGTTCCTCAAGGGTCAAAAGGTTGAGAAAGACTGATTTAACCTAATGCTAATTCCTCCCATATCAAATAATCTGCACAGAAAAAGCAGATTCTCCTTTATATTGCCACTTCTTCTGACTCTAGTATAAACAAAAACTGAGCCGGCAGACAAGGGCCTATAAAGTTAAAACAAAAACAAAACTCAATTGTGAAAATTTAAATACATAGTAACTAAAATTATGCTTAAAATGAGACTAGTAAATGTCTTCCTTTTTTCATGCAAAATGAAGAAAATTCTCCTTGGTAAAGTGAAACAAGCACAGAAATTCATAAAGTATCCTTATGTCTTCCACATGGGAATAATTGTTCCATATGTATATTTACACTAGGGCAGGAATTCACCATTACATACTGATTGGAGTTCAGCCACTTGAAAGAAATCCAGCAAGTTCCTCATGCTAGTAGTAAAACTGAAAACAATCTTCTAATTTAAATGCAAACAACAGAGTATGTCCAAAAATTAAAACCATTCCAAATGGGTAAGGAAAACTCAAACAGTAGTAGACTCCATTCAACCGCTCAGAATTATGAGACATGTTCTAACTCAGTCCACTGCACTCAACCCTGTTTGGCACGGCTGGCAGAGCTTCTCCATAGTTTTTGATGGGTCTTTCTCTGTTCCATCTCAGTGTTGAAACTGGGATATTTTTACATCAAAGTTAAGTGTTTCAACACTGAATTATAGGTCTTCTCAGCTGAAGGAAGCATGTGTGTATGTGTGTGCGCGCACATACACACACACAGACAAACATACCACACACACACACAAGTAGTCCTCGCTTACCGACCATTCATTCAGCAAACGTTCAAAGTTATGACGGTACTGAAAAAATAACTTTACAGACCATTTATGACCTTCACAGTGGCCCTCAGTCATGTAATCACCATTACAGTCAGTATGCATTGTCTTGTGCCTGACCTGTGTTTTTTTTCTTTTTTTCCCCACTTGCAAAGCAAAGACATTGGAGAGAAGGATTGCAAGAAAGTAAGCTGTTTGCTCTTCTACGCATCTGAAGCAATGTGATCATGCCGGCAGCCTGAGGCTGGGAGCACAGACATGCTACTCAAACAGCATGCAGTACTCTCTTGAAATCTCTTTTTCTCTAATCTCTCTGCTCTGCGGTGGTGCAGGGGGAAAAAAAAGCAAGCTATTTCTATAGGCAATCTCTCCTTTGCAGAGCAGAGAGATTGGAGAGAGAGATTTCAAAAGAGTAAGCTGTTTGCTCTTCTACACCTCAAGAGCAATGAGATTGTGCTGGAAGCAGGAAAGTGTCAGGCAAAGGTGTTATGTAGTTCATAGTTACATAGTCTGTAGTTACGACAGTGATGAAAAAGTAACTTTGTGACCAATCCTAACATTTATGACCTTTGCAGGTCTGTAAGGCAAAGGAAAGCTGAAGTAAGATCATAAACACGGTTGCGGTTTCACTTAGCATCCTCTTCATTTAATGACTAAGTTTATGGTCCTAACTGTGATTGCTAAATGAGGAATACCTGCACTAAGTTGGTTATTCCATTTGGTGGCAGAGCTGTGACTATTCTTGGACTTTATTACAGACAGTCCTTGCTGAATGACCATTTGTTCAGCGACCAAAGTTACAGTGGTGCTGGACTGCCACCTTGCTTGGGGCGAGAAGGGAAGTAATCACTCCTGGAGATGGCTGGTGCCCTAAAATGGCCCTTTAGGTATACATGAGTGGTACCATGACTATCATCGTCATCTGGATTTTATATTATATTTATGCTTACATTATATTTGTATTTGATATTTACTTATACTTATGGTGTTTTAATGTCTCTTATCAAAGAGTCCCCCCTTTGGGGGGGAGATGGGCAGTGTCAAAATTTAATAAATAAATAAAATAAACTCCTACTCCTGCTAGTCAAGTATCTAGGGGGTACCATAATCTACTGCCTGAAACATGGAGGATTTCAAGGAGACTTTCTCAGAGTTCCATTGTGAGCATTGTTGTGAGTTTAAACAGATCTTTTATGATGTCTGTCAAGCTATTCTGCAAGATATTTGGGACATTGCAGAAAATATCAGCTTTAAAATGTGTCATCTGGCTGAGGACGTTGTGGAAGAAGGTGAGGATTTTAACAAAGAAATAGATGTGCCTACTGACAGCGAGCTTGAAGCCTTTGTTGAAATGCGAGGCAACGATTACATTTTGGTGTTGAAGGGGTTAAACGGACAGTCTGAGTTCCAAATTACAAATGGAATTGTTTTTTGGATGGAACGTTATGGGAAATAAGAGGTTCTGTTCTGTGGGAGTTTTTTTGCTGAAAAGTCTGAGTTTCTAAGCGGGGCAGTTGGGCTGTCTGATTTCTGTATGAAAAATACCTTGTGTGTAATATGGAGATATGTAAATGCTCTGGTATATTTTGAAGTGGGGTAAAGAATTAAGAATGTTTATTTGGATTTATATTAAGGCTTGTATGATTCCATTTTAATTCCATAATTTGGGTTAAGACGTACTAGATTGTTTTGAAGGTTTGTTTGATTTTTAAGATTTATAAGATATAATAATAATTCCTTGGGTTTAGGTTTAATAGGGTTAAGATTGTTATAGTATTATTAATTATAAAAGTAGACAATTTAAATGTTTTTATAATATGATTTTTATTATAGAGGACAGAAATATATAGAATAGTGGTAGGAAGGAAATAATTAAATAAATGTTTTTGGGAGGGTTGGAGGCTTATATATTTCTTTTTCTTTTAATATAACGGGAAGGAGCAGTTGTGTTTAGTTATTTTTATAATGTGCCAATGGAATGATTTATAGAAATAATGTGATCTTGGTTTGATATAGAGTAAAGGATTGATTATGGAAATTGCTGTATATTCTTGTTGTTGAAAGTCTAAAGTCACCTCTTTATGTAATCTTCAAAAATTCTTTTATCTTGTGTTTCACACTCTTTTAGTTTTTATAGTTTTTTGCTTTTTTTAGTTTTTATCTTTGTTTCAAACTTAATAAAATTCTTATTAAAAAAAAACAAAGTTACAATGGTGCTGAACGAGGGGGACTTATGACGGGTCCCCGTAGTTGTGGCCGCTGCAGCGTCCCCATGATCACATGATTGTGATTTGGGTACTTGGCAACTGGCTCACAATTACAATGTTGCAGTGTGCCACGGTCACATGATTGCCATTTGCGTCCAATAAGCAAAGTCACTGGGGAAACCGACAGGAGGTCACAAATCATTAGTTGGATGCAGGGTGCTGCACCTGCATGGGATTCATCTAACAACATCACCTGGGACTGCTGCAACTGTCATAAATTGGCATGGTGACGTGACATCAAACTTTATGACCATTTCACTTAACAACAGAGTTGCTGGTCCCAATTACCATTGTTAAGCAAGGACTACCTGTAATTGGTTCTACTTTGTTTGTTTAAATATTTTGATTCCTAGTCTATATATGGTTGAATTATGATGCCTAATTTTTAATTCTGATTGACTTTATTTTGTCTATTTTATCTGCTTTAATCCAAGTTATAGATCTGGGGAATTATATTCTCAGAGTTGGTTGATAGAGTGGTATATAAGTCCCATATATAAATAAATACATGTGCCATGATATTAGAACCAACGAACATCCATTAGAGTGTGCTAAAATTTTTCAAGTGCTCTAATGTGAAATTTTAGGTATTAAAAAATATGTGTTGATTATGACTCACAAAGCTTCTCCTTTATTATTTTCCATCAGTGGTCTACCCATGTAACTTATGTGGTCTTTGAAATTAAATATCTGAGGATTATCAGTTACCATAATGTCATGAAGTCTGGGTTAAAGAAAGCAGAGTTAGCTTGAAGCATTTATATTTTGTATTATCCTCCACACAATATACCTGTAATTGTAAATATATGTTCCTTTTGTCAATCTCTTGATATTAAAGGACATTCCATTTTAATTGAAGACATGAAAACTGTTCATGAAAAACCTAAATAAAATCTGAAATGACAAACTGAAGAATTAAATATTTAATTTGCTAAGTATATTGCATTCGGAGCATATTTGGATCATCTCACTCTGTTTTTGGTATTTTTATAAATACCAGCAAAGAACTACAGTAAAAATAAAATTTGGTTTATGTGCTTTACAACCCTCTAAACCAGCCTTTCTCAACTTTTTGATCCTGGAGGAACCCTTGAAATATTTTTCAGGCCTCGGGGAACCCCTGCACATTCAGGCTCAAATATAGGCCAGAAGTTACAAAATTATTATACTTGTTTCATGTGTAGGCCTGAATATACGCATTAACAGTGTCCTTAAACTGAAAATAAAGAATGAAACTTACCTCTTTCATGTGAAGTTGCCTGAATTTGAAATAAGTTCTTAAATAAATCATGATCACCCAGGGACCACAGAATCCTGGTTGAGAAACCCTGCTCTAAACATATGAAAGTATCAGAAGACAAAATGCCAGACATAAAATAAAACCAATGTGTGTCAATGTTTCTTTTACAGTACAGATAGTCCATACTTTCTAAGTTTTATATCTGATGATCTACACCATAACCAGCTGGACTGGTCTGATTACCAACTTATAAGGAACTAAAGGCATTTATGTTGCTATGCCCTTCCCTTCCTTTCACCATAAGCAGAAAAATATATTAGCTACATGACAATATAGGTACACCAGAAGCAAAAATATACATGACAATATAGGAACCTTCAACGCAAGGTCAAGCCAAACATGTCTCAAGTTGCCATACAGCCCATATAGAATAGGACAAACTGCCTGCATTCAACCTCAGAAGACAGAAAATTTATAAAGAATATAGTATCCCAAATAATGTACATAGCATTTTTGAAGCTGGCTTAAATTCCAGTCTCTCACTTTAGAAACTGGTATTGAGAATCAAAGGAATAGTTTATATAAGTAGTTGTGTATGAAATTATGTCACCACAGTTCAAAAAAGATATTGTAAAGCTACAGTAGATGCAGAAAAGGGCAAACAAAATACTCAGTATGCTCAACTAGCCCTTTACAAAAAATCATATAGCAAAATAGGCTAGTGACAGGACAAAGAGCCCTCCGGACAGAAAGTTGAATAACAACAATAACAAAAGTATTAAAGTCATGCAAGACATAGAAAATGTTTATACTGAGATGTTTTTATCCCTCTATCATAATATTAAAACTTTGAATCATTCATTAAAGCTAAATATGTGGAGATTTAAGATACATAGATGCACTATGCATAGCTAAGTTTGGGACTAGCTATCACCAGATGTGGTGATGGCACTGTAATTTCAACAGTTTAAAAAGGAACTAAGCAAATCTGTAGAGGGGTGTTTATTACCCCTAGAACAAAAGGCAGTATGAACTGCTACATGCTAAAGAGAAAGAGTAAAAGACATTTATCATCCACTTATGAGCATCCCAGATGCATCTTATCCACCACTGCAATATAGAATACACGACCAGACAGACCTTTGGTCTGATCTAACAATGCAATTCTCCATTCTTCTGACAGTCTCACACTAAATGACATAGGAAAAAAGCAATTGTACAGACACTGCAGAAAGAATCCGCTCAACTGACTTAAATAAGAAAGCTGTGAAACTTCAATTATAATCAAGTGGAATCAAATCTAGAATTGTAATGCTCTGGAGGAGCCAGGAGGACAGGGCTTTCCAAAACACGAGGCTGCTGAGCATCAGCAGTGTTAATTCAGGACAATTCAAATTAATAAATAAGAGTAGTGTACAGTGAGTTTCTCTGTTAATCTCCTCTGAGAGCTTATTTGGCTGAAAATATATTTAATAACTCAACAATTAATTTACTAACACTCGAAGGTCATAACTCATCACCCTTTTTTAGAATTATTCAGCATTTCAAAAGGACAGAATCTGGCAAATAGATCACAAGATGTAACGGTCACAATGAATGGAATAGGATGTCATGTGAAAGTGTGCTGTCTACACATGTGATGTCATCACTCTGGCTTTGACCACTTTTTTCACAAAGGAAATGAATAACCAATTTCTGAACCATTTATTCTGCAAATGCAAGAGAAAAGGGAACAGTAAATACAGAGATGTGTGAAAAGTCATAGGTTACGAAAACAACAAGTTTGGTTTGCATGTATAATGAACCAGAATTCTGGCTTCTTATGAACAAGCAAGCCAATGAAAGCAACTAAATAAAGGAGGAAATCCCTATCTATGATTTATTTATCATTATGTCTGAACCAGGAGCCCTGGCTTGTATTCTTTTTTGACAAACCAAGATCATACATCAGAATTTGTTCTTAGCTTACAATTCCAGCCCATTAACAAAGAAACAAATTTAATATCCTGGCTTGTACATAACACCAAACAAACCATGAATGCCATCTTCTTGAATTGTTTATCCATTTCAGTTTGCAAGAAGAACCAAGTAGAACCAGGCTACACTATCTGCAATAACATTCTTGGTTGCTCATTCAAAATGAGCCATAATTCTAATGAATGGTAGTTTACCATGACATGTAAACTGGGCTACAATACAAAAACAATACAGCCAAGGTAATTGTTCAGACTTGTTATGTATGTGAAACCATTCAAAACCAATACAGGATATAGAAACTGCATGTGTTCTGAAAGCAGAAGTACCTCTATAATACTTCGAAGTTATAGTGAAGATTGAGGGTTCCATTCTCCCATTCTTAAAATGCACAAAGCTGTATCACACAAACCTTCAGCATCCAAAAGCTGTTGTATGAACAGTGATGGCCACTAATAGATTCTTGTGTGGATTCCACATGTTGTCCAATGAGCATACATGGTTGGCATTATACCTCAATGTTAGACTATAACTGGTTCATTTAGCTATGCAATTTCAAAAAGAGACAAACTACCTTCCAGATTCTCAAATTTGCTCCTCTTTTTCTTAGACTCCAAAGTACATGCACTTCTAATTAATCAAGAAACAGTCCTCTTACTTTGGTGTTTGGGTTCAGTATTGGAAGCCAATCATTTCAACCAGAAATCCTCAACTGGCTATCCCATGCTTTTTTTTCCAGCAACCTAGTTTAAGTGAAAAAAAAAGTTCCTTTGTTTCTACTACTGTTAAACTACTGGGAACAACATCAAATAGCTCCACTGGTCTACTTTCTGCCTACCTCTGGTTTATGCAGCCCAATAATGTTCATTACTTCGTTCCTAAATCTGATATGAGTTATGTGGGAGCACCTGTAAGGAGAATGTAGACTTATGCCACATATCTTTAATATGGGCTAGAAAACAAAAACTGAATAATGTTGTTTCTTTTTGATATTTGGTATTCTTGATGTGTACATTTGTGTCATGCATGTGTGTGTGCATGCATATACAGAAGGAAAGTATAAATCATTTGCTCTATAAGGCTCTTTAACATGTTAGTTCCCGTAAGTACAGCTTTGCACAAGTGTAATATAAAAATACAGACTTCGTTACTATTATCTAGTGCTACCTATCACTCTTACATGCCATTTTCATCCCACAGCCTTCCCTGTTTTCATTTATTGGTCATAAGACCAATAAAGTCTTCCACAGTGCAACTGCACTTGGATGTCCATGCCTGTAAGAGAGTGCAAACAGGGAGCTATCATGGCTGTAATGTAAATATCTGTAAAACAGGGCAGTAACTGCCAGCCTAATTAAGACATTCTTGAACGGTTCTAGATTGTGCAAATATATCAATAGTCAACTGAATTCAAACTCAATTGATTCAAAACCATCTTACTTTTACACTCAAGTAGCATATAGTAGAAGATAAAAACAGATGATAGAGTTAAAACATCTCAATTTTTAAAAATAATCTTACAATAGAAAACATGCACACATGCATATAAGAAATGAATTAGGAAATACACCTTATCATTTTTTTCAAACGTATATTAAGAACTTTATATAAACCTGCATTTCTCACTATTCACTGAAGCTACACAAGCATAACTGCACAGGAGAACATTCTAGTAACCAAAGTGGGGCATATATTCAGAAACATATATAGGAATGGTTGTACAGTAAAACACAGCAATCATGTAGCAGTACTACCACAAGACCATTATAATCTTATTCCCATACATCTTCTAGGAGTCCATGGGCAGTCACATGTTCTTCCCCTGCTATCCCTCTCCTTTCCTTTCTCACCTCAAGGATGAGCAGAGTTGAATCAGGCCAGCCATTCCCATCCTGGTGTCTTCCAGCTGTACTGAGCTCCTGTTATCCCCAGCACATAATGGAAGTGGTTATCCAGTATTTCTGGGGAGTGGTCCAGCTTGGGGAAAGTTGTATTAGATATTTGTTCCCTGAAGTTCAATGCAGCCCAAACCCAATTTGAAGCACAGTCTTATGTATATCTATTAAGCAATCCTGTTGAATTAAGTAAGACTTCTCAGATATATTTGTAAGACTGTAGTTTAAGCACTTTAAAAGATAGGAGATGCCCTTATGCCAGAAAAGTAATCTGCATTCCAAAGACAGAATCCTGGCTCATCATATTATCCATGAGGACAGGCTATTACAAAACAGTTACTGAACATGTGCAACATGTCTTAACCATTTAGGAGCCGTTAAAAAAACCAAAATCCTAAACCAGCCAGATTTTTCCTGAAGTGTGGTACTGTACTCCCTTAAACCAAAACGACCAGCAGGAAATTATAGCATACAAGATCTCCTTTCTCATCCTTCGACTTTGGGTTAGGATTTAGGCCAGCTTATGCACTTCTAATAATAAAAGTAAGACTCTGAAGATCACGGAGGGACTGCATAGGATACAAAGAACTGGATGTAGATGAATATTCCCCACGCACTCCGGGGTCTCATGTCTTAGGCAGTGGGTGTCCTATCAGAATGACCTGTACACCAAGGAAGACTCAAAAGTAACGACTGCATTTCCTCACCTGAAGGTTGAGCATTCCTTGGACAGTCTAAAAGGGGAAGAGGTCGAGCCGCCACTACTAATACGGCCACCGCCCCTTTTGTTAAACAGCTTCTGGAGCAGCGTCGGAGCCATGCTATTGCTCTTCCTCCTGAGCTAAGCGGAGTATGGGAGTGGAATCAGGGCACGCCAGCGACAGATCACTCAGCCAGCCACGGTCAAGAGTTCCTGTCTCTGCAGCGTCAGTAGTAACCCCCATGCCAGCTGCAAGCTGGACATCCAGACTTGCGCTAAGCAGCGCTTAATTCATTCTCTTTCGGAGCAGGCGCCTCCCTCTTTTCCTAGACTGGCATTAATGGAGCCGACCAGTCATATGACTGGGGGAAAAGCCGAAAGTGTTTGTTCAGTCTCGCGCGTAGCGCACACACAGCGCCCCCCACCTTTCGCCATTGGCTGTGGCTTCGGAGCTCGGCATCTCAATCTGGGAACCGAACGCGCAACGCTCACGCTGCGTTTGCCACTGGGGATTCTAAGCTTCGCTCAAGCTGGGCGCAAAGCTTCGAAAAGCTTCGAGAGCTACTCTTAAAGGAACACGAGCACCTCTGTTGGCTTTTTTTATTGAAAAAAAGTTTCGGAGTACCTCGAAAGGAATTATGCCAAAAATATTTATTTTTGCACTTTTAATATTTTGCAGTAATGAGTCGTTATCATAGCACAACTAGGAGTGAGTCGCTCGAATCTTTCTAGGTGAATACTTTAAAAAAGGACTTAAATGTGTAACAATCCGTTTTATATTGATGCTGATTCCCTTCCTAAGTCCCATCTTGGTTAGGACATATTAGAGCAAGAACTAGTATGTCCATGTGAATTAATGTAAACTGACAAGCATTGATTGTTGTTTTCAGTAAAGTCAATGGAATTTTCAAATAGCTACAAGGGAAGAAGAGAACTGAAGCTGACACAGGGCTATCAGATCTGGGCTGCAAACTTTGATTGTTAGATAGCAGCAGAAAAATCTAATTCTTTGATGGTCAGAATTTCCCCTGTTCCCCCTGGTGGGAGGAGATAGATAGATAGATAGATAGATAGATAGATAGATAGATAGATAGATAGATAGATAGATTTTAGAGCCCAGGTCCGGTAGCTTTAATTTGAAAGAAAAAAAATGAGAGGCCTTTTCTGCAATATGTTTATTGTTAATTTTTCTACTAATATTCTCCAAATATTCTTAAAAATAAAAACAAAAAATCAATCACACTGGTGAGGAAAACTAATTAGAAGTTCCTTAACATAGACTCCAGAGAAAACTGTAGCTTCATTAACACTTTGAGACCCAGTAACCCGTCACTCCTCCACTTAGTTTCCTTTCCCATTCCTTTCATAAACTCTTCCTGTCTGCTGCAATATCTCCTGGGATTTACAGTATTATGCTTCATCCTGTCCTTTCTTAGATAGAACCAACTCTAGGATTAGAAAATACATGAATTCCAAAGATAGACTCATAAACACATATAGAGGACCCCACCCAAAACTGCATAAACATAATACAACATTTAAAGGGTCTTCTAGCACATCTTCATCCTCCAGTTGGCATCTCTTGGGTTAAGTTCACATCAGAACTTTCAGCTTTTTCATTGAACTGCTGTCATGCTATGATGCGGGAGCCTCAGCATTCTGACATGCAGCAGTCATCACATCAGCAGTAGAAGGCACTCCCACCTCACTGTATTCTACTGTATTCCAGTTTCCAGTGGAAACTTTTTGAGATGCTTGGCATTTCTAATTAAAGCAGTACTATTTTTGGTGTTAACTAGTTCAAAGGAAGACTCAGAAATGCTCTGAAGAATAACTTAGTGAACATTTGTACATGTTGGCTGAAGTTTGTCACCAGCCAGATTGTTAGCAACATATACCATCCCCAACTTTAAAGCTCTGCTGTTTTAAGTGTATGTGTGGAATCAGTTACAACTCTATTGAGAGTCAAATATTTCTTTGGAGGTTCACAAATCTAAAACCACTTTGTCTTGGAAGGATTCAATCTGAGTATGTTTCTTCCCATCCAGAACCTGTGGATGGTTGAAGCATAGTTATGGGTTGTATGTGAATTTTTAATACTTGTTAACGCATAAACATCCAAATGTTCTATAGCCCACACACATCCCAAAGATGGATGAATGATGGCCCCTTGGAAGAGTATAGTTATAGAACTAGCAGCAAAGGAAGCATAGACTGGAGCACATCTTCATTAGTTTTAAGCCACTAAACAAAGAACCATCCTGGATGGAATATGGCAAAGTGGAAAAATAAAAACTACTATTCAAAAGTATTTGATCTCAACTTGAGTGACCTAACAGTGAGCTTTGAAACTCATTCTTGATTGTATTAGAACATGATCAAGAGTATTGATAAGGCTGATCAGCCAGATATCTCCCTAGAGCAGCCTTTCTCAACTTTTTGACCCTGGAGGAACCCTTGAAATATTTTTCAAGCCTCAGGGAACCCCTGCACATTCAGGCTCAAATATAGGCCAGAAGTTACAAATTATATTAATTTCATGTGTAGGCCTGCATATCTGCATTAACAGTGTTCTTAAATTAAAAATAAAGTATGAAACTTACCTCTTTAATGTGAAGTTGCCCAAATTTGAAATAAAGTTTTTAAATAAATTGTGATCTCCCAGAGAACCTAGTGACCTTTCACGGAACCCCAGGGTTCTATGGAACCCTAGTTTAGACACCCTGCCCTAGCGGTATGCTTGTCACTGTTGTCACACACAGTTTCAATTTAGGTTAGTTGTTATTTAATTTTAACCCAGAAATAACATACTAACATTTCTTTAGATATATCATGAGAATGAGACTCTTTTCATAAATGACATCTCTTGACTTACTCAGAATGATCATTTCTGATTACCCCTTTCCAGAGTCAGGCTGGAAGAATGTCTTTTTTAAAAAAAAAGATACAGTACAAGTCTCATACTTAAATCCAATTTTAAGTTCCATCTTGAACAGAATATTAATTTCAGAAAGGGAGTACTTTTGCAACAGGGCACTTCCAGGAGACCAGCCATTCTATTGCCCAAATTATCGCATCCCACAATTAAAGCAGCATTTGAGTGTTCCAATATTTAGGGTACAGGAAACAAAAACAATAGGAACGGACATTTTCACTTTCTTATGAGTCTGAAGTATTTGCATATAACCATTACCAACCATAATTTGCCCTTCTTGGCCAGCAAGGAAACACAGAAAAACTTTACCATTCAGTGCTCTACTACTAGCCAATAGAAGGGCCTCATCCTGCCTCTAAATTTCTTGCCAATACATCATCCAAAAGGGGTGTAGGAGGGAAACACAGAGCAAACTGTAAGACCCTTGTCTTCCTGCCATGACTGTTCCAGCAGGTCTAGTTTTGTGTTCCTTCAGATAGTTTTACGTTAAAGTTCCCAAGTAAAATGTAGACTAAAAGATCAGAAGGGGTTGGTAAGTTTAAGCAACACAATTTATTCATATGTTATCAAAACATATGCATAGTTATACATAAATTTTCAAAATAACTTCCACTGAATTCAGTAGGGTGTAACCTGGATAAGCATGCATTGAATTGCATCCTTATTTGTATATCCAGATATCTCTGGTTTGCTTGCAAGCAGGAAAGAGAGACATACCCAAATCCAGCTGTCATTCCCCTATTTCTAGTATTTGGAGGCATGATCTCCCAACTCAGAGATAACATTAAGGCTTCAAGATCATAGCCTTTGTAGATCTGTCTTTCATACATATATCTAACACTGTACAGTAAATTATATTTCTCAAGCTTTTAAACATTCCACTCCTTCCTAAGCATTAGCCTTTATTTAAACTTCTGATCCTAATGTTTGACAGAGGTAAAACAAATCTGCCTCTCTGTCATTAATTATTTTATGCGTTTCAGTGTGATGCCCCCCTTTGCATTTTTTCCAATTCAAAAGTCTTAAACATTATAGCTTTTTCTTCTATAGAAAGTAGTCAACCCTGATTATTTTGGTTGCCCTCTTCTGCACTTTTTTTTCAGTTCTAATATATCCTTTTCAAATATGGCAGCCAGGACTCTATATAGTATTCCAGATGCATTTGTATCATAAATTTGTATAAAAGAATTACAGTGTTAGCAGTTTTATTTTCAATCACTTTCCAAATGATCTATACTATGGAATTTGCCTTTTTCTTAGCTTCAGTACACCAAATACATCTTCGACTTGTCTCCTATGACCCCAAAATGTTTGTCCAGATTGGTTACACCCAACTCACCTCCATCAATGCATCTGTGAGGCCTGATTTTTTTGCCTCAACGTGCATCACTTTACTTTCATCTTGCATCTCAACGTAAGACTTTGAGGGGGGGGAAAAGTCAACCCTGTCATTTCTTGCTCTTGGTGCAGATCAAGGCTTTGGGTCGGTAATGGATGCGTCACACAAACTGCTAGCCTTGGATAAATGAAATAACCTAATTCCCTGGGTTCACCCAACACACAATCCCAAACCAACCAAACACATTGGAGCCGGGTGGGGCTTTGCGAACATCTTTCTTATTTTCTCCCGTCCTCACAAGCTTTGGTGAAGCAATATAGATGCAAGAAAAACACAACTCTGTAATCATTCAGCCAAGATGGCCAGACCTTTGCTGACCGCGGCTGCACTGCTTCCTTTATATAGCCAGCAGCCAGCCCGCCCGGCCCGTTGAAGGGTGGATAACCGAAAGCGTAGTCTGGCAACCTAGCAACACTTGCCTTTGAACCGAAAGAGCGGGCAAAGGGCCGTAGTGCGTCCCGCCCCTCTCCAGGCAGGAAGGCGGAGCCAGGTGACTGAACCCCGCAGCGGAAGGCCGAGCGGCAGAGACAGGGAAGCGGCGCGAAGAGCGGGCCGGCGTTCTGGTTCAGCGGTAGCCGGCAGCAATATGTCTCACGCCTCTCCGCTCTCGAAACCGTCCAACCCAAGCAACCCCCGAGTCTTTTTCGATGTGGACGTTGGGGGCGAACGAGGTGCGGGTGGCAGGAGAGGAGGCGGGGTGGCCACGCGCGTTCGGAGCGGGGGGGGGGCTGGCCGTGGGATGGACCGGGTGCATCGGACCCTCGTGCAGGAGGGACGCCTGCGCCCAAGTCTTCGAGCGAGGTGCGGCTGGCGAGGTGCAGCTTCTGGGCAGAATCTTTGCTAATAGTGGCAAACGAGGGGGGGCTTTTCGGACGGGCCGGGCGCCAAGCAGTGGCCGAGGGTAGAGAGGCCCGGGGAAGGGGGGCGTGCGTGCTGCTGTCCAATGTTCTGCACCGCAGAATAAGTTGGATCGCTGCAGCGCCGCCGGGTTTTCTTTCGTAATGTGTCCCACCCCGCGCGCTCCGTTGCCGTGTCGCGCGCTCTTGCAGAAGTCTCTCTTGCAGAAGTCTCTCGAACCCCACAGCCTTGGAACTCGACGCTGGAGGCCGCTGTGTTCCTTGTGGCAATACCACAGCGGCCAAAGCTTCGAGGTGGTTCACGTAAGATTGCATAGGGTGGCGGCGCGGGTTGGACAGCTTCCCCCCGCGAAAGCCCCTTACATGCACAACTAGAGAGAACCATGTTTGTTTGTTACCCACAACATGAGGGTACTCTATTCTCACCTCTAAAACCTGAAGATTATGGTCAGATAAAGCCTTCGCACTCGGTTTTCACTGTCTAAACTAGCTTTCATCGCAATGAAAAAAGGAATGTGCTGTGATTTCATGGGCTGTGTCCGGACTGGGAAGGGAAAATAACGAAGCTCAATGCACTGCAGAACTAGTGTAAAATATATCTTCCATTGGATCAGTCGATCACTTATAGATCAATCTTGCATGTGTGTACTTGGAAGTAAATCCCACTGAAATCAGGTAGATTCATTCCTGGGTTAGTGTAAGATTGTTGTCTCTTAGCTTAATACTTATATCTGCCCCAATGATTCTAATTCTTGAGCAAATTCATATTGAAATATGACAATAATAAAAGAAAAGCTCCTTAGCCACCCTACCCTTACTTGTTTTGTTAAGCCAAACCTTATAAGACAGTTAAAGGCAAAGGTTTCCCTTGACATTAAGTCCAGATGTGTCCGACTCTAGGGGGCGGTGTTCATCTCCCTTTCAGAGCCAAAGAGCCGGTGTTCATCCATAGACACTTAGGAATGACTAATATGAGCAATTTTAATAAATTTTGCTATTTTCTGCAGAATTCCATAATGCTTCCCATCTTCCTATTATCAAAAAAAAAAAAAAAAAAAAGAATTCCCAACTACACATTTTAAATTAATACCATGAAAGTGCATTATTCCATTGGCATATACCATACTAAATTTTCATAACATGGAATATACTAATTGCAGCCAGTATATCTCACATTATGAATGTACGAAGCCCTATAAATTGCAGTCATCAAGAAACACGGTTTCTGTTTTAACGATATTCAATAAAAATAGCTTATATTTTAAAATGAATGTTAGTTATTATCTGTTCCCCAGTGTACTTGTTAAAACAAGAAACTAAATATTGTTTAAAAAAGTATAACACTTTATGCTGGTCAGATTTTTATCCATAATAGTAATAGAAGTTATCAGCAGTAGACCTTGGTTATTACTGAAATCTAATGGCAACTGAGTGGATTTTAGATTATGTGTATTTGAGTTTAGGTAAAGCTGAGTTAGAGTCTCACATATACTGAAAAGCTGCATTGCTTGGTCTGGAACAATAACTATATATTTGATTGGCAAGTGGAAAACCAGAGTTCAGAATCCTTTATACATTTAAAGCGATCTTGATACTGGCAGAATTCAGTGAATGGATTGAGTCCTGAATTTATTGGAAGAATGGTGGGATACAAGTTTGTTAAAATAAGTACAGCTACAGATTTCTGTCATTCCAGTTGGTCGAATTGTATTAGAACTGTTTGCAGATATTGTACCTAAAACTGCAGAAAATTTCCGTGCGTTGTGTACTGGAGAAAAAGGTATTGGGCCTACAACTGGAAAGCCTCTTCATTATAAAGGATGTCCTTTCCATAGAAGTAAGTATTTGTTCTTGTATGAATGAATGAAAGTTTATTACAGTCAAAGGACCCAAGAACAAACATAACAACAAAGAAAGAAAACAGCATATATTTTGACATTTCATGAGAAACAAGTCATTCAGCAAATAGTTTCTTCCTACATTTAATCACAGCAGCCAAAAATTTGGCTACCACCATAGTCACATTGAGTCTAAAGTCTTGTATTGTCATTTGGGTTTGCTGCAGCACTGTTATTGGTATCCTACTTTAGTTTAAAAGAAAACTGATGGAGTACACTTTTTAAGAAGACAACATGATGATATAAAGTAATATAAACACCAGATGACAGAGACTTGTTTGTATCCATTAAGAGCATTTGGCTACTGAAAAGCACTTAAAAGTTGCACAATGCAAGGCATATAATAACAGTGCTCCCGGTATTATAATACTGCTAAGTGTATCCTATATTGGTTTGGGAGTCCCTTAGCACTCAGGAGTATCTTTAGGGAGATGTGAGATGAACTAAGTTGGAAATCAGCCAAAAACAGAATTTGCTGCCTTTGCATAAAGAGAATTGCTTAGTACAATTGATATAATCCACCCTCAAAACAAAATTATTGGAACATGCATGTTTTGTTTTGAGCTTGGAATAGCTTATTTCAAAGTTGTTCCATATGACCAGAACACTAAAAATGCTGTTTGAAACATAGTGTATTTTGTTCCTATGAGTTTTGTTTCATGCTTGGAACATTTTGCATACCCCTAGTCAATTAATTTAGTTTGCTAAATGATTGTGTTTGTGTGTATAGAGATCAAAAAAGGAAGTAAAACAGCAAGTAATAAAAAAAGGGCAGCTGGTGCTTAGTCTGGGACACTTACATGATGAGATCTTAGAATATTGTTTAAGCTCTTTTTTACTTTGGATTCAATTGTAGTTATCAAGAAATTTATGATCCAGGGTGGAGATTTTTCACACCAGAATGGAACAGGTGGAGAAAGTATATATGGAGAAAAGTTTGAAGATGAAAACTTTCATTATAAGGTAATAAGTTTAATAATTAAAATTTCCTATGGCCACAGTACTAATGAATTTTGGACTTGAAAGCAAACAAAACACCATATTTAAAGCCCTTTAAGGAGACAGAAATCAGGGAGAAGCAGAGCTTTTAGGCTCCCCTACCTTCCCAGCTAGAGGTTGGTGTTTGTTCGTTTGTTTTCCCAACCTACTTTAAGGAGATTTCTTCTATGAAAATGAAAGGAAGAAATAAATAAATACATTCCTTTACACCAAGGGCTAGTATCGGTATGCTTTTGGTTTGGCATAGGGATTAGGAGGGCTCCCTTTTCATTTTCTGCTGAAATGCTACCTTTCCCTTTTATGTAGGGTAACATGGAATTTTTGAGAATGAATCAGAGTGCAAACTCTTATTCTGGAATGAGAAATCCAATGTATAAATGCTTTTATTTCTATCAACAACATACAGCATTGAGTGTACATGTAATGTATGTATACGTATACTCTATAGGATATATAGGACAGGTTCTGCTGAAGAATGAGTTTTAGCTATCTTCATGAAGCAAGGAAAACATTTCAATCTTTTAAGTAAATTTAATTTTATCTCAAGTTCTTACATAAATACTAAATGCTGAAGAGACTTGTCTTTTAAATAAGTCACATCTTAAAATCTCATGATCCTACATTTCACTTTATTTTTATATCTGGGTACACAACATTTTGGCTGGGTGAAAGCTTTTCTTGGCTGTGTGTCTGCTGCAAATATGGCTTGCACAATAATGAATTGCAGATTACCTGTTTAGTAAGTTATCTATGATTTTCAATTTTCCAATGAATGATTCTCATGAGAATAACATTACTGTTTTCTTATATAGCATGATAAACCAGGTTTGCTCAGCATGGCAAATGCAGGATGCAATACGAATGGTTCACAGTTCTTTATCACAACTGTCCCAACCCCTCACCTTGATGGGAAACATGTGGTCTTTGGGCAAGTGATCAAAGGCATGGGTATTGCAAAGCTGCTAGAAAACATTGAAGTAAAAGGGGAGGAACCTGTCAAGGTAAGGTAGAATCCTCAGAAGGTATATTTTTCATATTATGAATTTTAAGAGACTTTACATACGTTTTCATTCCTTTTTAAAAAAAATAGGAATCAAATTATTCAATAATCAAGTTTGCTTGCTTTGATAGTGATTCGTCTTTTGTATTTATATACAATCTTTACTGTGCCCTTCCAGATGTTGCTTAATTTCAACTCCAGCATGCTGAG
Source organism: Candoia aspera (assembly GCF_035149785.1). Lineage (NCBI taxonomy): Eukaryota > Metazoa > Chordata > Lepidosauria > Squamata > Candoiidae > Candoia > Candoia aspera. The sequence continues at coordinate 34,223,347 of NC_086160.1, forward strand.
AACATGTTGGTTAGGGTTGCTGGGATCTGTAGTAAAGCAAGAATTAGGGTGTTATAGATTCTCTATGCCCATCTTAGACAAAACAGTGAATCAGTTTGCAGTTTAGCTGCTAACATTCAAGTAAATTATGATTTTTAAAAAATATATTTTTCAACTAAAGTTTAAAAAGTTAAGTTCAAGGTTTTGAAAACATTTGGGAAAAATGACAGGCATGTTTTCTGAAAACGTAAACAGTTTGCCTTTGAAAAAACCTGCATTTTATTATTTATTTTACAGTTGTGCATTATCACAGAATGTGGTGAGCTAAAGGAAGGAGATAACTGGGGGATCTCTCCCATGGATGGTTCTGGAGATACTCATGCAGACTTTCCTGAAGATTCTGACATAGATTTAAAGGAAGTAAGTGTTTCAGTTCATTCCCTGGGTTAATATTAAAGAAGCTTTGTTAAAAGTTCATTTTAAATTTTATTACTGATCTTTTCTGAAGTAGAAAACAAATAACACAAATTTGTCCTGGTCTTGATTTCTGTCTTGACAGTCTGCAGCTTCCAAAACTTTAAGGCTAGATGGAGTGCACTAATTGTTCTTCTGACATGTTACTTCATTGCATGTCTTGACATGATATGAAGTTATACCCAATAGTGTGTAGCAGACTACTCACAAGCTGTTTTCCCAGAATTCTTTGTAGAACAAAATGAAATGATATGATGTTAAGTTCATTGCATTTGTTTCTTTTTTGCAGGTTGATAAGATTGTGACTGTAGCTGAAGATGTAAAAAATATAGGCAATACTTTCTTCAAATCACAAAATTGGGCAATGGCAGTCAAGAAATACAGCAAGTCCTTGAGGTAAAATTATGTACTGTCTTTAGAAAAATACTCTCTCTAGAACTGTCAGGTCTGAACTGCAAAAATCTGGATGACCATTGGTAGGCAGCAAAGAGATACAGAAAATGTTAGCATTCGCTGTCATCTAGTGGTCAGTCAGATTTTTGCAGCCCAGATTTGGTAGGTTATACTTAGTTGTCCACGTACACTCATTTTTTGATTAGAAAGTGAAATTGTGAATAGAGAAAGTAGTCCTTTTCTCATTTTTAATACATTGGTGGGTAGCACATGGCCCTCATAATCACTGAAATGGCAACATCAAAAAACAATATAATTTTCTGCAAAAAATGTGACAGGAGTGTGTAAGCTGTTGGAAAGGTTTAAAAGAGGTTAAAAAAGCCAAAGGACATCCCCCCAAAATCCAGGCCCCACCTACTTGTATCATTTTACTGCACTTGTTTTGCCCATTGCAGTGTTTGATCACTAGAATAAACACTGTTTATTGCAAGCTTCTTTAATTTCATTTATGTAACTTCGGTGTACTTTATTCAATAAAATGGGGATGAGGAATGGGGAAAGACAGCTATTTGAGTCAAGACTAAATTATTTAAATTTAGGTCCCATTCAAATCATCCTAAGGATTTGCTTCAGTATTTAGTGAGACTTGACTTAATCAGGAGCATGCTTACCCCCAAACTCTAACCAGTTGTGGTTGGTTAATGTGAACATGCATACCACTGTTTTATCTGCACCTACCATGGCTCCTTAATCAGAGTTGATTTCCCCTGGTAAAGCATCTTATCTAGAGCACCAACCATTTCCAGTTAATACTAGCTCATGTTTAAAAGGTTACTGATTTTAAATGCCAGTCTGTACTAATTAGAAATTATGGCTGCTTTAGTTGTCAGCCAGGGAAATACAGGATGTGGGCTAAAATAATACAGCACATGTTCACTAGCTGAGTGGCGTAGCATGTTGTAGTAGTAGTATGTAGTAGTAATAATCTGGCTTAATTTGCAAGCCATTGATTCAATGTTGCTGGTTAGTAAATTGGTTACATAGGTAGTCTTCATTTAGCAACTGCAGGATGTTCTGGTGAAATGGTCACTAAGCAAACCATGTGACAGACAGAGACTGCAAAGATTTCTGGTTGCTGCTGTCTCATTTAGATAAAGTTCTCTCATGCAGTAACACCAGTGTTATTCTTACTCTGGCATGCATTGTCAGGTGCAGAAATTTGGGAGTAAGTGTGCACATTGTTCAGAAAATGATTTTTTTACTACCTTTATTACTGTCATATTTGCAAACAGTCACTATCCGAGGTAGTTACTAAATAAGGACTACCTCTACTGTAAAATCTACAATCTTATTTATACAGGTACATTGAAGCTTCTAAAGCTGTGGCAGAGGAAGAAAGTTCAAAGCTGGATACAGTAGCATTGACATGTTTCCTTAATATTGCTGCATGCAAACTGAAGATATTGGAGTGGCAGGATGCAATTGAAAACTGTGCTAAGGTAAATACTCTTTCCACAAAGTAAGTCTGTAGGTTTCCATGAAATCACAAATGTCTTAATCACCTGCATTCCCCTTTAATATTTAATAAGGCTGTTTTGTAGCAAATGAAAGTAAAACAGCCGATTCAGAGTGCACATGCCATGTTCAATTCAGAGCACACGTGTGTGTGCCCATTTCATATATGTGGGCCACTTCTTTAAAATAGTCACATCTTCTGGCATTATGTGACTGCTGCTGCCTAAGACCAGGAACAGATTCAGGTTTTTAAAGGCGTTCCTGGCAGGTGTGACTTGCTCATACTTCCAGTCAGTTTCTTCTCTTTCAATATGAATTGTTGCACAGCCCCAATAAATTATTCAAGTGTTTGCCTTACATGTTATAACTACTGAGATTATATTCTTAGGATTGCTTTGCCTGTAGCAGATATTATTTCTAAAATCTTTTTTGTATAAATATTCAATAGATGTTTCTTTATGTAAATATTCTATGTGCTATCCCATTCATACCATTGGGACGCGGTGGCGCTGCGGGTTAAACCGCTGAGCTGTCGATCGGAAGGTCGGCGGTTCGAAACCGCGCGGCGGGGTGAGCTCCCGTTGCTCGTCCCAGCTTCTGCACACCAAGCAGTTCGAAAACATGCAAATGTGAGTAGATTAATTGGTACCGCTTCGGCGGGAAGGTAACGGCGTTCCGTGAGTCATGCTGGCCACATGACCCGGAAGTGTCCTATGGACAACACCGGCTCCAAGGCTTTGAAACGGAGATGAGCACCGCCCCCTAGAGTCGGACACGACTGGACTTTACGTCAAGGGAAACCTTTACCTTTACTATCCCATTCATATGGGGTATAATCATGCTGTAGTGTATATTCTCAGGACTTTATGTACCCAGTGATCAATGTATAGTAACAGCATTTTATAAAGGGCTAGATGAGCATGGAATACTTATGCAAATACAGTAAGCCCTCAATTTAGCAGAGTAATAGGGTGGAAAGATTGCCTGTTAAAGCAGAATATTTATTAAATCCAGATGGAAGTTTACATGTGTATAATATGGGAATGGGACTTTGCATGCACAAAGTAGCAAACAAGATTTTAAATCTGCACAGAAGCATACTGTACAGTGTACAGATTTTATCTGTTGCACCTGAAGTCTGCTAAACCAGGATCCATTAAATTTACAGTATATGCTCAATACAGTTAAACCCCAAATTGATTATTTGTGGGAAAGGGTACCTGTTAAATCCAAATGTCATAAATTCAATGTATGCAACTGACATTTTTATAATTATGTAATTTATGTAAGTTGACACAAATGATAGAATTACATCAATTATGTAATTACACCAATGATGTAAATTGCTGCTTTGGAAACAGTGGATTTTGTCTATTATTTGGTCAGTTACATCCAAGTTTGCTTAACAGGAGTCAGAAAATTGGGGTTTTACTGTACAGATGGAAGATGTTTTGGACTTCATTTTCCATTAGTCATATTTTAATTGACAAGACTACAGAACTTCTGGAGAACACCAGGTTTCCTAAATCCTGACTGAATCTGTGTACATCTAAATCAAGCCTTAATAGCTAGAAATGGGTTTTATTGGTGCAACGTATTATAACTAATGTTTTAATTTTACAGGCTCTGGACATAGATCCTACAAATACTAAAGCACTTTACAGAAAGGCCCAAGCTTGGGAAGGAATGAAAGATTATGATAAGGCATTGGTAAGCGTAACCATTTTTAGCATTAATATTGCAGCAAGCATACATTTACATTTTGCTCAATTACATATTTAACTTTTCAGGTTGAGCTTCAGAAGGCTAAAGACATAGCACCTCAGGATAAAGGTAACAGTACCAAATTATCTTCACTAATGAATTGACCTATTGCTGTTGATAACTAAAATTTTCTAGGATATTTAAGCCAGCATTACAATATTCATTTGGTGCAGGAGGTCAGGGAGAGTTATGGAATACATATGCTAGACTATCCAGGGTTATATTTGCCATTCCCAGCTCCTGTTCTGTGGCATTTTGAACTGTTTATAAATAAACTGTGACTGGATTCACACTTCATGCTAAATTGTAATGCATCTTGCATGGTTTTGAATTAGCATAGTGTGGAAATCTATCTTTGGTTAGTAAACCATGATTTATGGAGATATTTTCCCTAGATGTAGGCTGAGGTAACACAACTTTCTGAATATTTGCATTCTTATAATATTACTTACGAAAAATACATAACAGTATATGTGTTGCATATACACATTCACAATGACATTGAATGTATGACTTTAAATGCTTTTTTTTTTATTTCCACAGCCATCCAAATGGAGGTACAGAAAGTCAAGCAGAAGATAAAAAATGAGAAGGAAAAAGAGAGGGCAGCATATGCAAAGATGTTTGCATGAACACGGTTTTCTTCTCCATTTACGGTGATAAAGAGGCAGGATTAGTGTGAGTCATTGTGACAGCATGTTTACGTCTGTCATGTGTTTCATCTGTCATACTGTTTTGTAAGTTTACATTTTGGATTTTTTTAAAAAATACACTTTCAAACCCTTGTTAAGCTCAACAGAAAAGCACTTGTGGTTGTATTTCAGCTTAAACTGTAAGAAACTACAAAATAAAACATCAGAATGATGCTGCAAGGAGCTTATACAAGTTCAGTAACATACTACTTTACATTCTGTAGATTGTTTTTCTTCCACCCTCACTCCCCTAGTAACCTTCATTACTACAGAGTGAAATTTGTTACAGAAGTTGAAGAAATAAACAGAATTTCTAACTCTCATGTAGAGAATACTTAATTTCATTTTAATATAACAAAATGAATTTATACCAGAGGTAGTGTTGTTCTATTCTGTTTCTTGTAAATACTGAAATATTCTCCAGAGTAGTCTTTAAAGATCAATATCTCTGAAACTGGGCTATCAAGAGAAAGATACAATAGTTACAAATATCCTGTATTCTGGATTACATCCATTATTAGTACCACAGTAGAGAACAATTAGGATAAAATCAGACTAGTCTTACCAGGCATTCTCTGAATAGTAAAACTACATTCAAATAAAGCTTTTCTATTTACTGTTTAAGGCACCACCAAGTTCAGGCTGCAGTAGAATACTAACTTCAAAGCTGGTGTGTGCAGTTTTATTCAGCCTGGTTACTATGCAATGCTTTAAAATACTCTGACCAAGATTTGTCCATTGATGATAAAACACCACAGGTTAAATAGTGCTGATATTTTTGCATCCATTTTTTGGGGGGGGATTCTGATTTATAGAAAGTCAAAACAGAATTTTTTCAGATATTTGACTGAAACATTAACGATCATGCATCTGAGAATCATTTTGTTGCTTTGGTAGCATGATCTGAGGACACATGGCCTGTAGATTACTCTGCTTTTCATAGAGAATGGGCCCTTTAGACACAACATTTTACAGTAGCAAATCCTGATCAAATCTAGCAATGCCGATAGATTTAAAAATTTTTTTTGATGAAAACTACATTCCATTATAAGCTGGTCCTCCTCCACCTTCTGGTACAACCCAATTAATATTTTGGCTGGGGTCTTTAATGTCACATGTCTTACAGTGGACACAGTTCTGAGCATTTATCTGTAATCGCAATCCTTCTCCAGTTTCCACAGGAACATACTCATAGACTCCTGCAAAATAGAAAATTAGCTTTAGTTCAAGGGACAATAGAACTCAATCAGAAAAGCCCTTATTAATGAAAAAAAATAACATTCATAATTGGTAAGGACAATTAGAAAGTGGACTAAAGTTGCCTTTTCAGTCCTCTGCTTCTCCCAAAACTGCTAGTTACCTGCAGGGCAGAATCGCTGCTCAGGTCCATCATATATAGCTAGGTTATGGCTGACAGGAATACTATCATCTTTCAGAGTTAAATGAGGAGGTTGGTTATGTTCATGATTTGTACCACTCAAAGCTACTGATGAAAGCAAATCAAAACTGATTTTTCCATCAGGTTTTGGATATTCAATAGGTGCACAATCTTTGGCTGGCTTTAGCTGCTTTGCATCTGTTCCTAAGATAACAATAGCACAGGAGAAAATTGATCAAACAGTTTAGTCCAGTTGGTGACAGTATAACAAAATTAAAGCAAACAGTGAGCTGAAATACCATTTTAAATAGTTTTGCTTTCCTTGAACACTTGGCATATTTGAGATATTCTACATTGCTATAAAGAATAATTTAAATGGCTCAATATAACCACCTTTGTATCAGATAATACGAAGCTATTTTGCATTATGGGAAAATACCTTTCAATTGCATTGGGTTAAATAAATCAAATGCATAAACAATACCTTTTTAATTACCACAAATGTGGCTCAGTTTTCTGTACTAAGATGCTAACTGGCTGTGTCTATAATTTCAGGCTTCAGTTAAATTTAATAATAATCTCCAATAGTGAAGGCAAATTTAGTACTAGGAATTGTTAAGAATTAGTTGAGAATAAAAAAAGATGGCATTATGGGTATCTCTGCTGCAAGTACATTTGGGAGAAGTTGGGGAAAATTTCCTGTGAGAAGGGATAAGGCTTTTTTTTTTCCATTTAGAAAACAGAACTAGAGGTTCATAAAACAATACTTGATTAGAAGTATTTTTCCTATTATGGTACAATTCCTGGCTTACTCAGTTGGAACATTTATATGGCACACAAATGTAGAAACAGGCTGCCCTAATTATACCCAGAGCAGCTCTTTTTGACAACATGCTGGCCACCTTTGCAAGGCTGATAGCCTTCCACTTTCCAGCAGTCTTTTTTCATAGTACATTTTAAAAAGCCAGGGCAGCCTGATTACAGTCAGAGTAATCATAGATAAATGATTATGTTCCCCACACCCCCATGCACAATCACAGAGGGGAAGAAAACCTGGAAATGGATTCTTTGGCAGACTTTCTATTCAGATTTTTAAATTACTATGTTTAGCATGATGCACAAATGCAGCCAATGTTTACATTTTCTTTAATTATTCAGGTAATATTTATGCAAATAATTAACAATTTCTCTTCACATAGTATGTTGATTATTACAAGCATGAATGTCTTCCTATATACAATTAGGCAAAGTTCATGAAAGGGAGATTTATCAATGATTCCCAGTCAATGCACTAGAGAAAACATCTGCACAGGCACCACTTCTCTAATACTTAATGCCCTGTTTATGAATCATAAATGGCTTACACAATCATGGACTATATGGGAGTTGATGGTCCAACCAAACACTTAAGATCCTAGTTATTTAGTTGTTTTTTATATTAATTCTGAAAGAAGCCATCAAATTGTATGTTATAAACAAAGCAAGAGTTCTAAAAATTTACCTGGGTGCTTTAAGGTCCAAGGTTCAAATCCTCTTAGTAACCAATAGAATATACCAGTATAAATCATTCCTCCATATACACCCAAAAGTCCATGACAGGAGGGGCGAATATTCCTGACTCCATAAAGCTCTTTCCACACCCATGATTTTTTCAGATTTTCTTCATATTCAGGCACATGAAGACCTAAGAATAAGCACCTAGTTATTAAAAGGCTTTGCAAGATTAAAAAAAAACCTAGCACCCTAGTTTTTCATAAGGATCAAATTTTTTCATATTAAAACAATTGTTTTCACCCTGGGAATAAGTAAATTTAAACTACACTGGATATTGAAAAAGAATAGGATAATGCTAATGTAACCTGGGACAGGCTCATGGCTGTCATGATGGCAATGAACTCCCAAGCTACCTCTGAACCTGCCCCCAGAGGGGGCAGATTGAAGTCTTCCAGGTCCCTAAGTCTGGGGAACTCCACTGCCAGACCATTCACAGAGTCAAGGAGCTTAGGCAGGGAGGCTGCTGTACAGCAGAGAGGCTGGTACAGTAGCAACAGTCACAACTGAACCCGAGAGCTCAACTTAACAAATAGGGTTTCTCACCCAGCAATTTGTGGGGCAGTGTCCTTGGAACCCTCCCAAGTATCTTGGATAACAACTGGCACCCCACCACCCCTAGTCCCAGGTTGGTTGATGCCACACACAAACCCTAGCTGGGCACATCTCCCCCCTCTGGTTCCAGCCATGGTTCAGTGATACATGCCAGCTCAGCCCTCTCATACATAATCAAATCACAGGCGAGGATGGCCTTATTACAGACTGACCTGGTATTTAGCAGCATCCAAAAGCCCAGGGCTTTTAAAATATTGATATGTCCACATGTGTTTAAAAGCAAAAACTTACATGGGGTGTACTTACTTTTTCACATTATCTGAATTTATTTGCTCTTAAGTGCTCCACTTAATAAATTCTATGCATCTGCAATATGACACTGATTAGGGCAATAAAGTAGTGACAAACAGAGATTTTACTGAGTTGTCAAAAGTTCCTATGTTCCAATCATACCCCTCTTACCTATTGTTTTTGATTGGAGATTTTCATTGATTAGTTGGTTGAAAATGGCTTCTGAAGCTAGCATACCACTTTTCATAGCAGTGTGTGTACCTTTAATCTTGGGAACATTCATGAAACCTGGACTGCATCCAATAAGAACTCCACCAGGAAAGGAAAGTTTGGGTATGGACTAAATATGAAAAGAAATGTTATTAAGAGGACTATTGCAAAGTTTTGGAGCTGAAACAATGGCTTAATTTCTTCTATTTGTAAATTTAAGCAATTGAAATCCTGATCAACTAGTATATTGCCGAGGTGGTTTCCCCAGCCCTCCCAATTCCAAGTAAGTAATTGTCCTAACTGCCAGGAAACACGCTGAGACAAGGAACTGGTCTCTAATGTTTTATTGCTTGTACATAACAGGAATCCTAACAAACTGAAGAAGCGTGGGAAAAACCCAGCTATATAAACCCCAAAGGTTAAGGCGGTCCCGATCTGTGTCTCTTTGAATGGCTACCTAATTCCTCAGTGCTATGCATGCGCTTAACAGTCTGGATGGGAGCCCCCTGCTCGCCATCCTTACTCATGACAAATCTTATGTTATTACCTGATAACCCCCTTCATTAAGAGCTCGGGCACCATAAGCAATCCTTTTTCCTCCTTCGAAGGTAGGCTGAACACTAGGGTGATGCTTCCATCTCTGAAATTCCTTAAATGGGCTCAAAAAAGGGTTCTGATAATCTAAACCAACCTATAAGACATACAAGTAAAATCCAAAATGAACAAACTTGTTTCAGCCAAAACATTACTTGAACACAATCTTTTATTAATTGATAGATATGCATGCCTCACTTTTGGTTACAGGGTTACATTTCGTAGTTATAGAATTATTTCTTGTGATTCTCATGTTGTCCTCTTCTTTTGGTAATTAATACAACTTGGCATATAATGACCCTGTGATGTGTAATTAACCATCAATCCAGCCACTGAAGATCATAGGTATCAGATTTGATGGATCTGATCCATCAAAACATCTCATATATGCAGCTGATTTCAAGGACAAGCTGAACCTTCTGTTTCTGGTCACTTCTCAAAATCTTCTAGGTTAGCATAACATTGTAATGTTTTCTTATTTAAAACATTTCAATACTGCAAGGCATGTTATGCTGTGTATAATTTAACATGCAATAATTGCATATGCAATGCAGTTAAAATACAGCTTATAAATGTTCTCTTTGAGTAGCAAGTATATTGTGATTTTGCTTAGTGTTACCTGAAAGGAAGGCCAATAGGACTGAAATAGTTAACAGGTATCTCCAAAATGGCAACCAAAAGAAAGAAAAACATTTATGAAGGAAAATTAACAATGTTAAAATAACATATTAAGACGTGGTTTACAAATCACAATAGCTAAACCAAAAATCAAACTACATTGTGTCTTAGTGTGTAGTATGAACCAGGTCATCATTTTAAGTCACAGTGATTGGTTGATTTTCATTTGCTATGCTACAGGAACACAGACATTCTGGTTTGTAAACCATGGTTCCTGATTTAGCTTGTATGAATAATTTTCAGCTGGAAACAACCAAAATGTCCATTTAGAAACTGAAATGATTAAAATGAAAGCTATACCTTGGAACTGAACAGTTTTATTGAAGGAAATATATTTCCTTATGTAATAAACATCTCTACTGAACAATAATGAGTCAGAGATACTAAGGTAGGTGTGTGTGTCTGTTTAAAATCCAGAACGCATTTTCATTCTACAGTCCTGAACCGTGAGTTTTATTATGCATCACAGACCTACTGTAGATACTATTAAGCGGAACACCTTGCTTCGGTTTGCTAAGAAACTTGTTTTGTTTAGACATTAACTTACAACAAATATAGAATACTTACTACAAACCCAACAGCTACTAATGGTTCACCCTCATTTAGATGATAAAGAAATGATCCTCCATATGTATGTCTGTCCAAAGGCCAGCCAACAGTGTGCTCCACTCTTCCTGGTTTCCATTTATTTTCATCAATAAGCCATAGCTAGAATAGCAAAAATATATGATCAGAAACTATGCTGCTAAGGATACACCACTGAAAAGTGTTAATACGTGTTCTACTACAGATTAAGGTTACTTAATGATGAGGCATTTGAGAAATTTAAAGGTTTTGTGATATGGGCAAATAGAAAATTCCCTAGGCCTGTATCTGCACTCACATTGGATAGAGGAGGAGAGTACCTTTCTCACAAATTCAAAAGGTTCCTAGTGGAAAAGGGGATAGAACAAATTCTTTCTAACCCTTACACCCCTCAGCAAAATGGTGTTGCTGAAAGAACGGGCAGAACCTTGCAAAATGCGATGGAATGCATGCTTAAAGGTTCACATTTATCTTTTAAGTATTGGGGAGAGGCAATATCTACTGCCTGTTATGTACAAAACAGATTGTATAACTCTGTGATTCAGGACACTCCATTACATTTGTTTTATGGTGTGAAACCAAAGGTAAACCATCTTAGAGTGTTTGGTAGCACTGCTTGGGTTCATATTCCAAAACAACAGAGAAGGAAAGGAGGCCCCACAAAAAGAAAGCCATCCTGTTGGCTATGAACAAAGCCAAAGGAGCTACAGGTTCATAATGGGAGAGAAATTAATAATTAGCAAAAGCGCTTCTTTTGCTGAACAAAACTGGGGGAGATTAAATTCTAGCTCTCCAGTTGATCTGACCACCACAAGAGAACAGCAAGGACTTGCTGATGGTGATCTTTTGCCTGATGAGGACATTAAACCAGAAAAGCAAACTGAAGATCTGTCTGATGAGACAGATGCTTCTCAGGAAAGTGATAGGCGTCAAAATTTAAGCCCTGTATTACCTCGCAGATCTCAGAGGAGTAATAAAGGCGTTCCTCCATCACATTTTCAGGCTGAAACAGTAAAGGCTTTTCACATATTCATAGAACCTGAGTCCTTAGAACAAGTGAATGCTTTACCACCTGAGATTGCACAAAATTGGCATTCTGCCATGCAACAGGAGTTAGCATCCTTGAAAGAAAATAAAACATGGAAACTGGTAAATCTACCTCCCAACGAACGCTGTCTAGGTTGTAGGTGGATTTTCAAACTGAAAAGGGATGCTGATGGCAAAATCCAAAAATATAAAGCAAGGTTAGTTGCAAAAGAGTTCACTCAAAGGAAAGTTTTAAACTTTGACAAGACTTTTGCACCAGTTACTAAAGGTGAATCAATTAGATTACTGTTAAAAATTGCTGCACTCAAAGGAATGTCAGTTCATCACTATGACATTCAAACTGCATTTCTCTATGGTGATGTAGACCACAAATTATATATGCAGCAACCCCATGGCTATGAAAAAAAAGGGAGAATCTGGTCTGTGAACTGCAGAAGTCAATCTATGGGTTAAAACAAGCTGCTAGATCCTGGAATCAAAAATTAGATGAAAAACTGCAAAATTTTGGTTTTAAAAAAGGAAAAGCAGATCCATGTGTATATATGAAGAAAGACAAACAAGGCTGTATGTATCTGTGCATTTATGTTGATGGTTTGCTGCTGTTCACACCAACAGAAAAACAAAGGCTTGATTTTGAAGCCTGCATGAAAAGCCATTTCACATTAAAAAGCCTTGGAACTGTAACAAATTACCTAGGTTTGGAAATACACAGGGAGAAGGATGGTAGCTTTCTGTTCAACCAAAGGGGAGATAATGTTAAAATATTGTGAATGGAAAGACATACAGAGTTGTCAAAGAAAATTGTTTTGCATCTTATTCTGTAGTATAAAAAGGGGAGTGTTAATATGTTTTCCACTACAGATCAAGGTTACTGTCCTAACAGTGAGAAATCACGCTGAGACAAGGAGTAGGTCTCTAGTGTTTATTACTGCTACATAAACAGAATCCTAACAAACTGAATAAGCATGGGAAAAACCCAGACATATAAACCCCAAAAGCTAAGGCGGGCCTGATCTGTGTCTCTTTGAATGGCTGCTTAATTCCTCAGTACTACGCATGCGTTTTATGGCGGGCCCTTCCTGCTCGCCATCAGTACTCATGACAGTTACTATGGTAACTAATCATTTTGGCCAGGTGAAGAGGGTGAATTTAATTGTCCCCTTTTCACGTGTTAATGGTTGCATTGCCTAGGAGAACTTGCCTGGACTTGTTTTAGTTTCAGTTTTCCCTTCTGTGTAGGCTTGCAGAGAATATGCAGCTGAGAGAAATCTCTCCTCTCAGCAAACAGCCTTTAAATATGTTTGTTTTCTGTAAATAAAATTATTTTTATAGAAATGCCTGGTGTGTGACTTTTCTGATCTCTCCTGGGCCAAAGGCTTTCTAGCACTCTGCCAACAAAAAGTGAGTGTACTATTTACAATTTTGCATAATACAGAACTGAACTCAGGTAGTGAAAGCAAAAAACAAAACAACAGCTTGTGTTTCATAAAATTGCAAATAAAAGTTTTGTATTTGAAACCATAATAGCGTACATTCACTTTATAATTCTGAATGAGTAACTGAGCTATCAGATAAGGTTACAGAGATTTGGTAAATGTGCAAGTATAAGCAAGTAGAAAATGTGCAAGCAGGAAATACGGATGTTATTATCAATATATTGCCAACTTGAACTAACAAAGTACTAAACAATTTCACCTAAAGAAAAATATGTCCTTATGTAACATCTACAAGATGAATAGAACCAGAATTACGGTAACTGGTATATAGCATACCTCCTTAAGCCCAATGCCGTAAGTTTGTGGTTGACAATTCTCCCTTAGATTATACTTGTTGTACAATTGTTTTGCAAGATGACCATGACAACCTTCTGCAAACATTGTAATTTTGGCATGCAACTCTAAACCTCTTTCAAAGGTACCCTATAACAATAAAACATATAACATCATTAGATAATACACATTTTAATTTTATGTATAGTCATAAATACACATCTTTGTTCCGCACACTGTTTTCTGTATTGCTCTGGAGAAATCAGTCACAACAGGAAATACATGTATGATCAGAATCAGAATGGAGTGGGTTCCAAAACACTAGCTCAACAAGAATTAAAATATTTTATGAATTAACTGGCATTGACTTGAGACTTGGGTTTTGGCCAAATCAAATTGATACCCTAAAACAACAACCACATAAAATCAGCACTGACCATGATGATCTTAACTCTGGCACTTGAGTTCATGTATTTACTATCTTCTGTTACTTAAATGTCTATGTTAAACTAAAAGACTTAAAGCTGCTCTACAAACTTAGTACTAACTACATAATCACTTTTTTACAATATTCAAGTAGTAACAAACACATCTTGTGATATTCTATTAAGTGTGTTAACAAGAAATTTAACATTTACCTTAGGCGCTCCATCTTTTTGGATGCCAACGTCATTTGTGGCAATCCCTTTCACACTTCCATCATCATTGAAAAGAACCTATAATAATGTCAAATACATATAATTTCAGAATAATTATGATTATGATTACTATTATTGTTGACTTGGTCAGATTCAGCAGAACTCTTTATTCTTCAAATAATATTCTTCAAATAATACAAAACGAACTATTGAGATGTTATATGAAATTTACTGCAAGTTCAACAAATTTCACATATGCACACAAAATAGTGACAGTGTCATTACCTCAGCTGCAGCATAGCCTGGATAGACTTCAACACCAAGTGCTTCTGCTTGTTCACCCAACCAGCTCACAAAATGTCCTAGACGAGCTATATAATTTCCATGATTAACCATGGGAAGGCCTAGTTAAGAGAAAGAAATACATCAGAAATGCTTTTACTACCCAACATAAAACCAAATTAGTTCAAAGTTTATCTTTTGCCATACAATTTCAGATGATGAGTATAGTCATTGTTTATGGTTTAATTATAGTGCTGACTAAACAGTCATGTGCATTAGTTCACAAAACTATCATGCAAAAAGTATGCAAAAAGTATTACAGGCAGTCCTTGTTTAATGACCACTTGTTCAGCAACAGTTCAAAATAACAACGGCACTGAATAAGGGGCACTTACTACTGATTCTTGTAGTTGCAGCTGTTGCAGTGTCCCTGTGATTACGTGATCATAATTTGGGCACTTGGTAACTGGCTCAGTGTTACAACATTGCAGGGTCCCACGGTCACGTGATCGCCACTTCACTGCCAGCTTCCGATAAGCAAAGTCCAGGGGGAAGCCTGCAGGAGGTCCCAAATGGCGATCACATGACCGTGCGGGATTCGCCTAACAATGGGAATTGACGTTCTAACTCAGTGTGGTCACGTGACATTGCACTTTATGACCATGTTTGTTTATTTATTTTTCAAATTTATTATCGCCACCCATCTGCCCCGAAAAGGGGACCCTGTTGCTTAGCGACAGAGTTCCCAGTCCCAATTACTGTTGGTAAGCGAGGACTACCTATACTAAACTGCCTGCTAAGTGTTGTTACCAGAGAAAAATTCTGATATACTAGAAATGTCAAGTAGATTGGTAAATTAAAATATTGTCTTCATTAGTATTTTATAAACTACAGTAATACAACACTCCATTAATATAGACATGTTACTATTTTCTTGAGTAAAGGAATAATTAATGTAAACATTTTATACCTCAATTCAAAATGGCAATTTGCATTAAGGGAATCTCTTATTCAAAAATGCTACCTGGAAGAATGGGAACTGGGATTCTATAGTTCTTTGTTAAGATTCCAAATTTGTCTTCTGTTACAGGAGTATGTAGCGGAGCCTTCGAAAAAGTAAAATGAAATATGGTGGTGTTAATGACGAAACATCCAACTTCTCTTCGCAAATCATTTAAATATTTTGACCATTACAAATGTCCTTTAAATTCGAACATTTAATAGTCTGTTTAAAATATGAAGTTACAGAATACAAAAAGACACCCCCTTTATGAAAAAACATAAACAGGAACATAACAAACTAACATCAAGTCGTTTTTATTCCACTGTAGAGATCCATTACTGAAGGCAGTTAGCTAAAAAAATATTTTTATTTGAATTGCACTGATTATGATGATTGTCCTCAAACACTTACTATTTCATAGTACTCAAAGTATATTAATTTAATAATTAACTTTCAAATCATTAGTCTGTTTTGTAACTAACATTAAGTAGAGACTAATTAGAACAGGTAAAGCCAAACAATGAAATTCTCTTACTCCTCGTTCTTTCCAATCTGGAAAAAGTTCTTCCAATGCACGAGGCTCAAGACAAGCTCCAGAGAGGATATGTGCACCTATCTGAGCAGCCTTCTCCACCAGGCAAACACGGATTTCTTTGCCACGCTCGCTAGCTAGCTGCTTGAGTCGAATAGCTGCAGAAAGCCCTGCAGGACCTGCCCCAACTATAACAACATCAGCTTCTTCTGCAAATCTTTCCATGCTTATCCCTTTAATAGAGGCAAATAAAGCAATCAGATGTGGTGTAGATCTATTAAAATCAGTTGTTCTCACCTTCCTCGATCTCAGACATTAACAGCAAATTCATACAATGAAGTAAAACAAGTTAAATGCATGCCAGAACTTCTGTTTTGTCTTGCTGGAGAATGATTAAGTGGCCACCTACATTAGAATTCTCACCCTCAACTTAGCAAAATTGCAAAGTAGGTTCTAAAACCTTGTTTTTGTTGGATGTGAAAATAAATCCATTATTTTTACAGACCATTAAACATGTTGCTGGAGGGATCCAGGACAATAACTTAAAGGCTATTAGGGTTCATAAACACAGAGTCCACAATGCAACTTCAAACAAAATACATCACAAGCCTATGTTTACTTTCAGAACCACAGTGACACAATAATTACTGCAAATGTTCTCTACCTTATTTCTATTTAGAAAAATGATCATATTGCAGTTTTAATTCTCTATGTCAACAGTAAAGATAAACTATTAATGAAACAATACAAAGTTATTGTTACATACTGCTACATATTTATAGGATATCCTCCCAAAGTATAACTAGCCAATCTGCTCACACTTATCTCTGTAATTTTATTTGTAAAATACAATATACTCTTTTTACCTTTAGACTACTCTTTGGTTATGGAAAAAGGTTTAATATATATATTTGATTTAAACACTGCCACTTACCTTCCCACCGTTTGTCTTTGTCCCGGGGATGAATGGTATAATGGGTGGTGATACGAGGAGCTGGGGAACCAGAAGTCCATCTTACTGCATATAAAGGTAGAAGACTGTCCTTTCTTGCAGACTTCAAGGCACAGAGAAGATGAAGTGCTGGAGTAAAACAACAACGCTTATTTTGTGATCAGATTTTATTTTAATGATTTCGTTTAGACTGGACAAGTGCTTAAACACTCCACCATTATATGAGAAAGTATACAGATAGTCCTCGCTCAGCAACCACAACTGAGACCAGAAACTCCATTGCTAAGCAACATGGTCACTAAGCGAAACATCACGTGATTGCTACAGGCTTATGACTTCACTTCTGCTGCAGTTGTTAAGCAAATCACCGCAGGCTGTTAAGCAAGACTTCATGTGTTTGAGACTTGCAATTTTACTGCCAGCTTCTCCATTGACTCTGTCAGAAGCTGGTTGTGAAGTGTGAAAATGGCAATCATATGACCATGGGACGCTGCAATAGCTGTAAATGTGAGGACTGATCCTAAAGTTACTTTTTCAGCGCCACTGTAACTTTGAACAGTGGCTAAACAGGGTAGTCTACCTGTATCGTATGAGAAACAAATAACAATAGTATATACTTGACACAACATCAAGAGATGTAAAAGTTAATAATGATCTCTTGTCAATGTCATTTTCTTAATGGATACCTAAAGTAAGACTAAAAGCTGATGTTCAAAGAGCTTTGCAGCTTTCCCAAATATCTACTATATTCCATGCATTTTTCATGGAGTACAGCTATGATCCAAAGAGCACACTGGCACGTAAACTTGGCTAATATATTTAATTGGGAGAATGTAATCCAATTTCAAAGGAGTCAAACTGTTTTAATGGCCATGAATTAAACTGTCAAAATAAACTTTTTTTGGAATACACATATGTTCTGTAGCAGGATACACAGGAACATTAATAGCAAATAATTTGCACTGAATTTCAGGACTACTTATTAAAACTGAGAGGAAAAGCCAGAAGAATGATTAATACACATTTTCTACCAAGTTATAAACTATCGCCAAAGGGAAGAAGATCTAATGTTGATTAGTAAACTTAATTCTTCACATCTTGGTTAGTCATTTTTAAACATTTTCTTCACACCTTGTTCTTAATGTAGTATCCTTATAGATATGCCTTTATTTACATTACAAAGCCAGTAGGAGTAGCTAGGTCACAGTATTTAATTGGGAGGAATTACAGAGTGTGGAATGTCTGTATAGCCTTGGAGCTGGACAACTTTAAAAAAGTAAGCTTATACACTAATGTTTGACTATACAAAATATGTACCAGTGTTTGACTACAATCAGATAATAGCTGGTTAAATAATAGTATTATACTGAACAATTAACCTATATCTCATTCTGTAATTTTTAATGATTTCTATTTTCTAATAGACTTCTGGATAACATACATTAAACAATATTCTTAAAAAAGTATACTGCATAGAAAAAAGGACAGCTGCATTGTTTCTTTAGAAAGTTCTGCATTGCTTATGTTGCTTATTACAGTGAACCCCTGGATTTGTTCTTGAGGTCTCTAGTTCTCATCTGGTAATGACTCACAACGTAACCAGCAGGTGGCTGTAGGTGCTATGGTCTGCCGATGGCATCTAGCCCAATCTTTCATTTTTGTTTGTTGTGGGCTAGTTGTTTCACTTCTATTAGTCTGAATCTAAGTTTCGCTAATCTTCCTCATGCTTCAGCCAATTTTCTTTGGAGCTGAATGCTGTACTTTCCAACCAAGAGAACAGGTTTTCCAGATTAATCAATGGGACAATAAAACATATGTGCCCAAATCACCACGTGTGTCCAAACAGTTCTAAGTTTCATAAGGTACCATGGGTTGGTTGCAGCACCATTCTTTGTTTCATTAGTCTTTTATCATTGATTGAAATCCCTACTATTTGACACAGGTATTGCATTTGGAAAACTTTAAACTTCCAAATCATTTTGAAGCAAGGTTGAAGACTCTCCTTTCTTGAAAATTTATATGACCATTGCCTGTTTCCATGAGTTGATATTTCCTCAGGCTACCAGACCATTTGAAGGAATGAGTGGAGCTGACAGTTTAGTGTATGACCACCAGCCTTTAGCACTTCTGCAGTGGCTTAATTTGTTCCAGCAACTTTTTAATTGATGGATAGCAATTGTTATTTCAGAGAATCTGGGGTCACATTTTTCAGTGGTTTCATCTAGAACTACCATCAAGTCGGTAGTCTTACTCAAATATCTTTCAGAAGAGGGCAATTGTAAAGAAGCTGGAACTACTGAAGTCAATGACTCAGCTATTCAATTCCAAAGTATACAAAAGTGCTATCTGTCTTTCTGGTGTTGTCATTTGTTGCTGAAATTTAGGTCTGAAGGAGTATAATGTGGTGTAGAAGCTGCAGTATTTGTGGTGACGTGCAGCTTTTTCAAGTTCTTCTGCAATGCTATTCCAATAGGCATTCTATTCTGCTTTGAGAAGGTATGGACTGACTTACTAAGCTGTCAATATGGTGTCACATCTAGATACTCAAGGGTGGCAGATTGGTTGGTGAGCATCTGCTGGAACTGTTATTTGCAAGTAGGCTCCTGTATTTTCAGCCATTATTTATTTCTCAAATTTATACCACCGCCCATCTCCCCCCACAGAGGGACTCTGAGCGGTTTACAATAAATTAGTCCGTTAAAAATTAAAAACAATAATCATAATAAAACATCATATAATACAATATAAAAATGAAAAGAAAAAAGAAAAAACCAAATGATCGTAAATACAGGGGGAGTGCTCTAAAGTGACAGCCATCCCCAAGAATGACTACCTGCCTTCATCAGCCAGGAGGGGCATGGGTCTAGATGACAAATGGTGGCATTGACAGTCTGGAGGATCCTGTCAACTGCCTCGGGTCCAACAGGATCAAATTGTTCCCAGATAACTGGGCAAGAATGTTCCCTTGGCATCTCCACAGACGCTGCTTCACACTTGGAGTCCAACTTGGATCGGATCTGAGTGATTTTATCCGGCAGATGCTCAGAAAACTCCTCCACATGGCCCTGTAGGTGGGACACTGGGTCCACCTTCCCCAACAGGAAACAAGTGATCTTAAACAGGGCCATCAGACAGCATTCTGCGGAGGCAATAAGAGCAGAGTAATATTGATGTTCTGCCGCTCTTACTGCCAAAGGTAGGCCTTAATAGCGGCTCTACCTTGTGTTCGGTTGGATTCAGTCTTTGTCTTCCTCCAGCAGCGCTCTAGACATCTCTTAACCCTATTCAAAACCCTCAACTCTTCCGTAAACCACAGGGAGTGTCAGGTTGGATGGGGCAAGAGAGGTTGCACAGGTGCAATTCTGACCAAGGCCCCTGCCGCCTCCCTATTCCAGGCTGCGGCCAGGACCTCCGCTGGACCGTGCAGTAGATCCTTGGGTATAACCCCCAGCTCCTTCTGAAAACCCATTGGGTCCATCAGTTGCCGGGGGCGGGCCAGTCGAATGGGTCCTGCCTCCCTGCGGAGGGGGGCAGCATAAGAGAATATCAGGGCCACCAGGGCGTGATCTGAACATGACAATGGGGACAGGTGTAACTCTCCCCTCAGATCACATTGCCACTGCTCCGACAAGAAAACCAAGTCCAGAGTGAGGCCACTGTCTTGAGTTGGGTCCCAAATAATCTGGGACAGGCCCATGGCTGCCATGGTAGCCATAAACTCCCGAGCCACCTCCAAGGCACGCCTCGGGGATGGCAGATTGAAGTCCCCCGAAACCATAAGCCTGGGGAACTCCACTGCCAGCCCCAAGATGGCCTCTAGCAGCTCAGGCAGGGAGGTTGCCACGCAGCATGGAGGCTGGTACAGTAGCAGCACTCCCAACTGTTCTCGGGAACCCAACTTGAAAAACAGGGTCTCACAACTGCCCACTTGTGAAGCAGCACCCCTGAAGGACACCAAAGACTCTCGGATGATAACTGCCACCCCTCCTCCCCTGCCCTGATGTCTCAGCTGGTGCCACACCTGAAATCCAGTTGGGCACATTTCTGAGAGGGCCACCCCTCCCTCTGCACCCAGCCAAGTCTCGGTGATGCATGCCAGGTCTGCCCCCTCCTCTGTGATCAGATCACATATGTGGGGGGCCTTGTTGTTGACTGACCTGGCATTAAGCAGCAGCCAGAGATGCTTGTTTGAGTGTGGCCATAGTATAAGCAGTTTCAATAGGACTCGTAGGACTGCATGTATAAGGTGGTCAGAACCACAGTCAATTTAGGATTAGTTTATTTATTTTATTATTTATTAATAAGATTTATATTCTGCTGGTGAAGGAACTTCCTAGTCTGAAACTATGATTTCCATATAGACCTTAACTGTGTTACTTCTCAGCTACCCACACCTTGGAATGAAAACAGAGAACAGAGGAGAGGAAGAGGCAAAAATACTCCAACAAAGGGAACTTCCAGATGGGAAAGGACATCTGATAAAGCAGAGGTAGACAACTTTTTGGTGGCCAAAATCTGTAATATTTGGGGATGGCTAAGGGCCATAAAGTGGGTGCAGCAACATTACACAAATGACAGAACTGTCATTTGTGTAGAGATGTCTGTTTTTTAATGGTAGTAAGTCTATATAGGGCTTCTATTACAGATTTTATTTGATTCCACACCTTAAAATGGCATGCTGTTTTCAGGCATCATGGTCAAAGGAGGTCCTGGGATTGCAAGATGCAAGAAAGGTGACACACAGGTTGCAAGTAACCCTGGGACTGTACATTGCCCTGCCCTGCAATTAGAACAGTAATATTGACTATGTTCTGTCCCTACCAATCAGAGGATGCTCTAGCTAGTAGCTTGCAAAAGTGATCCTTTACCATGTTTTGTTATTTGGTGGACAGCAAAAAGAGAATGCAGCTGGCCAAATAACTTGGAATCAATTCCTTGCTCTGAGAGGAGCATTTCTATTATCATCAGAGGAGAGCTTTAGTTTGCCTACCTCTTAGTTCCTGTTTCTTTGTTGTGGCTGTGTGTTGGCTTCACTGTGCATGCCAGCATCAGTAAGGGGATAAAAGCAAATTTGAGGAAATGGCACTGAGGAAACAGGGCAGCAGGATAGTGGATAAGGGAGTGACACACAAGGAAATGTGCAGGGAGGGACAATAATAGTCAGTAACTGGCTAGCAGCCAAGCACTGACTAGCTGCCAGTTTTCTTCATTCAGCTGTTGGGCAAAACAGGGCTAGTGATTGGTTAGAGATTCTCTGCATGTCCTAATCTATAATGCTCTGATTTCTAAAAAGATCTGAACTAGTCCAAATACCATCAAGTGGTTTGAATTGAAATCAGGAGAATTTCAGAATAGAAAGGCTGTCATCTTGGAGTCCCCCCAAACAGGTTCTTTTTTCTCACTAGCATGTTCTGATCTCTTGTTTCTTACCATCTATGCAAGTTTCTGTTTTGCAAGTTATTTTTCTCCATCCATCATAATTACACTATTATGAATGCACAGAGCCCTTAAAAGTTTTGTTCCACAATAAGACTGATCTCAGTTCAAACAAAACTACCGCATTTTGTAAGCCAGTAACCTTTGCCCTAATTTTATTTTTGACCAATAGGGGAAAGGAAGAAGAAACCTGAAAGATTTGTGAGAATCCTTCTAGAGAAATCCTTGATTATTGTAATTGTTTTCACCAATTGTTTTATTATCATATTTATTCCCATGACTTTTGGTCTCCCAAGGTCAGAACTCTACCCATTTCCCATATTGTTTCACCACATTTACAAGTCAGAGTATGGCTTGCACATTAATACTTATTCATTTTATACACCTTGTCCCACAGTTGCATCCATCTAGTTATGTATGCATCCCAGTTTGCCTTATTCCACCAACAGCTGTCAAATCTAACTACTTCTCCAGATACTATTTTGGTGATCAGGGCTAGTATCAAACTGGAATCACACACAGATGTAACATCACACATATAAAAACAACACATCTTTTCTGGAGAAAAATGCCTGGGTTTTGTTCACTGCTTCTAGCCTTGCTTCTCACTTTTAGTGGGAGTCCAGAAACTGCACTCTGTAATAGAAAAGAAGATACCAACCGAACTGAGAACTTCCCTTCCTCTTCCATTCTCCCGAGATTTTTAATGCAAAGGTGCCTTTAACAGGCACGATTTTATGTGAATTAAATGATATTCGTTAAGGAGAGAGAAGTGTAGTTTATACACCGCCCTTAATAAAAAAATTGCCAAAGTCACTGCAGGGGGGGAAATTTCAAAAGACAAAACCATCACAACCTATTCAGAAAACAGAACGAAAAGATATTTCACCTTGACGTGAAAGCCCGCAGGTGGGAAAGAGCATGGCGCTCAGTTAGGGAACCTTCAAACAAGCCAGAGAAGCAGGAGCTCTCCCTCTGGGATTTCCAAGAGACTCCTTCCTATAGCTTAAAGGACTTTATCTCGTGTGTGTCCAACGGTTCAAGGAAAAATCACAACTGAAGTTTCATCTTCCTCCAGTTCTTCTCAAGCAACAAACATGCTTGCTCACGCCCACATGCTCACGTCGAAGTCGCGGGGTTCGCATTACAGCTCGGAAAATGGAAGCGCCACATAGAGCAAAGAATATTTTCCTTAAACTATCATTCCCAGCATGGCCCGCAGGACGGGCCTTCCTGGTGTTCACAAGAAAAACTGAGAAGCCGTTCCTGCGAAGAGTAGTTCATACGTAGATCATGGTCACTCAAAACCAACGGACGAGCCACGGCAGGTAGCATAAGGTCGCTTTTTGTTTTTCTTCAGTAAAATAAGAACTAGTTTCCCACTTTAACCTCCACGTTAATACAGAAAGGAACGAAGCGTCTCAGATGTTAGGAGCACATTGTCAGAGCTGCTTGGAATTTTTAACGAGTGATCAGGCCAGGGGACATACTCTACACTTTTTTCTATCTTTAAGGGCGCACTGCGGAAGCTGACTTGAGTGAAAAGGCGGGTGTAAAAATGCTGCAGGAGCGTTGATTGGTTGAAGCGCGCCTCTGAGAGTTGAGTTACCCGTTCTTCGTAATTTTGCGCAGTGTATATCCACTGGGGAGTGTAATTCAATTTCGTTGGCAGATGGACGCTCGGCCCTCCCGCGTCATTGGACACGTTGTTGGGCGACGTCCTCACTAGAGTGGGGGCGTGGCTCTTGAACTGCTGCCCACGTGCGGCTGCTGGCTCGGCAATAGAAAAGCAGCCGTGGACGCGGGAGGGATCGGTGGTATCATTTGAGTCGGGAAGGGACGCTGAGGGGGTGAGATGTTCCCTGGCAGAGTCGTCGCAGTATCTCATGGTAGCGTTGGAGATGCAGCTGGGGGACGTGACCGTATCTCCGTCTCTCTTTAGCCTATCTTTGCCTCCAACGCTGTCAAGGAATCAATCTGTGCTTAGTGTGATGTATCCTGGTCTCTGGTTTAAACACACCTCTTTCAGAAAAAAATTTCTGCTGCAGCATGCTCTCCCACATACTATGTAGGTGTAAACCAGGAGCTATTTTTTATTTTATTTTTCCATTAGAACTTGCATTCATTTTGTAAGTTACAGCATTTTAAGAAATGTAAGCTACATATTTTTGTATTTTGAGCACTCGGTTCAAATGTATCGTGCCAGATTAAAGTCACCCCAAAGGTTCACTTGCATGATAGAACACAGTAGTTTTCTGTATAAAAACTATTTTCTCATTTTTGTGTCCATGTATGATCTTTAATACTTCGTTCATCTCTTAGTTGACTGAAATTTGCGGAAACTATGTTGTAAATGAGTATATAATCCGCTTTATTTTCCATAGAAATTGCATTGAAGTTGTAAGCAAAGAAATCCTGACTCAGGGTGACAAGTCAATTACTGTTTCTAACAGTCAATAATTTAATGCAACTACAGTGTGCTTCTCTGTTATTAAAAGTTACTGGAGTGACTTATGCTTTCTCTAGCAGTTTATATTAAGTAACAATTCACATTGCTTTAAACTAATATATAATTGTGATTTTTGTTGGGAGAGGTGTTCTGAGAGTAGGAAACAAACAAGATGAGCATGAACTCTTAGTAAAGGAAGTCAAACATTTAATAGAGATAATGGTAACATAACTCATGTAACTGAAATATAGCAATTGAAGGATGAAATTTGTTAAAAACTAAGCAAAGGAAAAAAATGCACTGTATGTTAAATATATATATTCCTGCTCAGGAATCAAAATGAATAACTTAGTATTGTGGGCTGTTTGTATGTGGAGAAGGCAGTCCTATAGGTTACCTTGGTGCCAAACCATATAGGGGTACATAGGTTAAAACCAGCACTTTGATGCAAGGACACCCACTACCACAAGCCATGGCCTTGGCCTTCTCCTGTCCATCTAACAATAGCTATAAGTCTGTGAGGAACCCATATCACAGACCTGTTCTTTCATGGTGAGGGGACCACCCTTCAGCGTTATCACCAGACCCAATAGACATCCATCTTCACAAACAGTAAGTCCATCTTGCTTGGGTTCAACTTCAGCTTGTTTCATCCCATCAAGATAGGAATAGCCTCCAAACACCAGTTCAATACTTCACTGGCACTTTTGGCTTAGCCTGGAGTAGAGACTTCCTAGTCTCACCTGCAGCTTAGGTATTCCCTGGAGGTCTTTCGTCAAAAGTATTAATCAGGCTTTTTTTTTTTATTATTATTTCTTTCTTTCTTTCTTTCTTTCTCAGATTTATACTACCGCCCATCTCCTCCCACAGAGGGACTCTGAAGCGGACCTTAGCTTCTGAGCTCATACAAGAATAGCTAGGTGCTGCTGCTTGTTTAGAAAGTCTATGTACAGAAAGTGATGGGTCAGATTAGTCATGACTACCTTGTCTAAGTGGTGTCTACGAGTGTACTATGAGCATGCTCAAGCTTGAATTCTCATAGTATAATGAGACAAGAAAATGAAAAGTAGTATTACATAATTGTATGAAGGCTATACTTTATTTCGCAACTTAAGGATATCTTATCTACAAAATTGTGTATGACATGTTTATAGTCTAGTTCAAGGTATTCCAAAATTCAGTAAAAGTTAAAAAGTATACAACTTTTATTCTTATATAACTTAAGTCGAAGGCATTAATATTTTGCCAATGCAAAATGCAACTGCTATTCCTCTCTGTATAGTACTTCAGTTTATAACCTGTAGCTG
This sequence comes from Candoia aspera, assembly GCF_035149785.1. NCBI lineage: Eukaryota > Metazoa > Chordata > Lepidosauria > Squamata > Candoiidae > Candoia > Candoia aspera. The sequence continues at coordinate 34,249,421 of NC_086160.1, forward strand.
ACATAATAAAAAGTGTGGGTCTCCTGCATAAAAACATTGAATGGTCACAAGCAATTTTCCTATTTAGTAAAATTTACAATTCTCTTGACTTTTGTTTATAAATATTTAATAATCCTGGCTTTTATATTAATATTTACAGTACAATGGTTGCATAAATATTTTACAGTACAATGCTATTCATTTCTTATTCTCAACTGTAGAAAAATGCTGTATAGACTGAAGTATAATACTGATCGTTCTATCACAAGCTTTGCAACTTAAAAAAATATTCTTTAGAATTGTCAAATTACAATGCCGTTCAATTTTATTTTACTTTCTTTGCTTCATATACAATGTCTACTGAAAAAGCAGCATAAATATTTTTCTTTTAATTTCCTTATTCCTCTGCCAGGCTCATATAGCAGGCTTTCAGAAAGGGCTAATAATTAATGTATTTTTGAACACATACTGTGATTTAAAGCAAAATAGAATGTGAACAAATTATTTTCATAGATATTACTTTATTCTTGCTGAGTCTGTAGTTGTCAGTGCTCCATAGGTCTCTGTATAAAGGGCAGGCTTTTTCAGCTCTGGTGACATATCCTCTTTAGGCCACATTTCTATCCATATAAATGATGGGCTGTATATTTTCTGATTGCTTTTACTTACTGAAGAATTTTTTTGCTTGTAATTCTGCCAAGCTTGACAAATCATTTCTTTGAAAGGTCTGGTGGTTAATGTATAGAGAAGAGGATTCAAAGCACTATTTATAGGTAAAATAAAAATTACAACCCAAGAAGTTATAGAACCTAAAAAGAAAAAAAAATAATGAACCTGTATATACTGTACATAATAAAGTACAAGCTATAGAAGTGGAATTTTATTAGAGTAGTAATTGGTGTGAATTTACATCTAAAAATAAACTCAGACAATAAATAGAGTGCTGATTCTAAAACAACAGTCTCTAAGCAACAAGAAAGGCATCAATATCAGGGAATCTCAAGGTTTGCAGAGGCAGCCTAAAAATTTACACAACGAAAAGGGAGAACGTCTTCCAAAATCGAGGACTCAGTATCCTTGGTACCTACTGCATTTTGAGAATCTAGCAGTTAAAAAAGAAATGCAGAATGAGTTAGATATTGGAAGACTTCTGAGTTCGTTAGAGCATCAAGGTGGTGAGGGAAGGTAGGGCTGTGTGAAAGTCTGAAGAGATACATGTGTTGATTTTGAGGATAATGACAACAATTTCTTGCAGGTCCTGCATTTCTCCTATCCACTCATATTACTTAGGATATTCTAACCACATAGTTCTCACTGCAAGCTGAAAAATAGAATAATTGAAAGGGAAATCAGCAATACCTGGAATTTCTACTTGAAGTAAGGAAAGCAATTTTAGTGTAAATATAGGTATCCAGCATAGTGCATCAGTAAATACAATGAAGAAGAACCGTTTGGCAAGGGTCATCTCTAGCTTTACATGATTCTGGACTTCCACTGAAGTAACAGTTGTTTGATGAATGCTATAAAACATACTTCCGTAGGAAAACACAATGATGATAAACGCTACCAAGTTAATACCTATTGTGGAAGGCAAACTGTGTTTTAATTCCATGTAGGTGGCTGTTGTTGTCACATCACAATGTAAATTTCTTATTGCATCAAATATTGATATGCTAGTGTAAAATATCCAGTAATGAAACCTAAGAACAGTATTTATTTGATATGCATAAGTGATTTTCACTAACAACCAAAGTAATTGCAGTACTATTGAAGCTTGCCTAGCCTCATTAACTTAAAGCACATCATTCCTATTGAAAGAACTTTTAGATTATAAACATTGTATAGAAATATATTTTAACTTATTGATAAACAATCTCTTCACAATTCAGAATTTTAAAATGCAAGTAATATGGTTTTAGATTTCTTTGTGTATCAAACTCTCTTTAATGTATAGAATGGGCATTCAATTGATACCCAATACAGGATTGGACAATATTGGGGCCAAACTTCTCTTTCCCTGTCAACTGTGATCTCATTCATATTTGGCTCCTCGGGTGATGCAATTTGCTATTTAAAAAAAAAAAATCTGCAAGGCAAAATGATCTTGCAGAGAATGGTAGCATTTAAGTTGCTGAATAATGTGATTTCTCTTGATAGTATAATTTTAAAAAAACAAAACAAGATGATGAACAGCCCAAGGCAAAATTGGGCTTGCAAAAATTGCAAAAGAATTGCAAGAATTGAAAAAGTTTAAAAAATCTTAAATGTTCTCATCTGAGCTAAAAAAATCCACTCTATAGGAACTAGCAGCATAATTTGCAAAGACTATTTTGTCAGAATGACAAAAGTTGTGTTGCATTATAAACTCCACCCCTTTGGGGCATGCATGGGATATTATGGCACATGTGAAAAAGAGGCGGAGTTTGTGTCACAATGCCACTATGCTGCTTGCTTTTCTCTGACTAACTTTGCCATCTGTGGACACTGCCAGGAACTAAGTGTGCCTGTTTGGCAAAGCTTTCCACAGGTGAAAATGGCGAAAGACTTGCTCTCTTGTAGTCATTTACCTTTTTCCTTGGGAAATGGAACTGACATAACTTCATTTATGCCATGACTTAAAGTTTACTTAGTGATGATATATCTTACCTGCAATTCATACATAAGGAAACAATTATGATTGTGCAATATACTAGAATGAACATGGAGCTTACTTACCCAAAAAAATGATGACAGAATAAATCTGAGCTCCAATGCTTTCAGATTGTTCAGAGTGAAGAGGGAAACAGACACCATTGGTGCCATAGTAGTTTTGGAAAAAATTCTTATTGCTCAGTGGAATAAACGCAACAATAAATCCTGCAATCCATATGACAATCAAAATGAAAATTGTCTTGTATTTTCCAGGCTTGAAAAATCTGAAAGGGTAAACTATGCAGATGTATTTCTCCAAAGTCAGGTAGGTTAATAAGAAGACTGACACTTCTGTGGATAAAATGGCGACAGACCCCACCAACTGGCAGTGGATACTGCCCATCCATAACTGAGCATGTTTGTTGTACTCCCCACGATATTTGAGATCAAAGGCACCAATCACAAATAAGTATATTCCCATGAGGCAATCTGCACCTGGGGAAAAATGTATGTTAGTGTATCTTCTTTTAATATGTTAATGTGTTAACATCATTTGCATGGTAATCTAGTTCCTGCTGAAGAAGCAGAGATGCTACTCTGATAGCAAATTCGAGCTGTCACTTCTCCCCAAGAAACCTACCTAATTCAATACATGGTGAGTGGGGGTTACAGGTAGTCCTCATTTAGCAATCACAACTGGGACCAAGTCAGTCATTAAGTGAAATAGTCACTAAGTGAAACTGCAACTGTGCTTACAATCTTCAGCTTGCTTTTGCTTTATAGATCTGCGAAGGATTGGTTGCAAAGCTACATTTTCATCGCTGTTTTAACTGTAACTGGTTGCTGTACGAGGCAGTCACTAAATGAGGACTACCTATATACTATTTGCAATATCCTCTTTCTCATTGCATCAAAACCACTGGAAGAAAAAAGTATAAACTGACTGTCCTATTTCCACTTTCTGCAGACCAGCCAATCTGAGTTAGGCTTGACAGTAGTGGTTCTTCTAGTATAGAAATCTTTCCCAATTTCCAGTTTAGGATTGCTGGGTTAAACAACTTTTTTAAACATGCATTTTAGTAGAAAGGGATACTCACAGCAGAGGGACATTATTGATAGGGCATGGAGCTTGTTCTCTGACTGAATATAAGGCCGCATGCAAATAACAAAGATGTTTCCAAAGCAAGTAATAATAGACATAACCCAGATGAATACTCTCTGTATAATGCTGGCTAACAGGTTTTCGAAGGATGAGATGCCATCAGTATTCGGCTTACAGCTACGTACATGAGGAGCAAAGCCACAATACTGAAATTTTTTGAAGTATCTGTGGGAAAAAGGAGACTTCTGTATCAAACTGAAACTTGTGGAATGGAATACTTTATAAAACTATATATTCTATGAGCTTCAGTAGGAGCTTTCTGCTTTCTTTACAATGATGAAAGTGTTAACACTGAAAGCTCTGCATCTTTCATGCATGTGTATGATGTCATGACACATGTACAAAATGGACAGGGCTTGCATTGCACTGCCACAAGGCTGCTTTTGTCACCCTCACCCCACCCCACCCCCAGTCAGTCTCACTCTGTGGATGCCACTGATACTTTATTTGAAGTAGTAAAATCTAAATTAACATTAATTTTCTGGGATAGGTAAATAACATTTTGATGGAACAACTCTGAGAATTACCTATATTTAATGTACATGAATATTCTAGCTACAGGATTTTATACTTCATTGAAAAAAATGGCATTAGCCAAGGCTATAATTACAGCCCTCTGTAAGTATCTGAGGCCCATTCCTACTTCTATATATACAAATGCCTAACCCCCAAAAAACCCTCCCCCCCAAAAAAATGTCAAACGACTTCTGAAATAAAATAAGGTTATCTTTGGTTTATTTTTCCCATGCAAATTTCTAGCAGAAGCTACTAAGAAATTATGGAAGGTCTCCATTTGTTGTTTATTTGTTTAGTCGCTTCCGACTCTTCGTGACTTCATGGACTAGCCCACGCCAGAGCTTCCTGTCGGTCGTCAACACCCCCAGCTCCCCCAGGGACGAGTCCGTCACCTCTAGAATATCATCCATCCATCTTGCCCTTGGTCGGCCCCTCTTCCTTTTGCCCTCCACTCTCCCCAGCATCAGCATCTTCTCCAGGGTGTCCTGTCTTCTCATTATGTGGCCAAAGTATTTCAGTTTTGCCTTTAATATCATTCCCTCAAGTGAGCAGTCTGGCTTTATTTCCTGGAGGATGGACTGGTTTGATCTTCATGCAGTCCAAGGCACTCTCAGAATTTTCCTCCAACACCACAGTTCAAAAGCATCAATCTTCCTTCGCTCAGCCTTCCTTATGGTCCAGCTCTCACAGCCATATGTTACTACAGGGAACACTATTGCTTTAACTATGCGGGCCTTTGTTCTCAGTGTGATGTCTCTGCTCTTAACTATTTCATCGAGATTTGTCATTGCTCTTCTCCCAAGGATTAAGCGTCTTCTGATTTCCTGACTGCAGTCAGCATCTGCAGTAATCTTTGCACCTAGGAATACAAAGTCTTTCACTGCTTCTACATTTTCTCCCTCTATTTGCCAGTTATCAATCAAGCTGGTTGCCATAACCTTGGTTTTTTTGAGGTTTAGCTGCAAACCAGCTTTTGCACTTTCTTCTTTCACCTTCATCATAAGGCTCCTCAGTTCCTCTTCACTTTCAGCCATCAAAGTGGTATCATCTGCATATCTGAGATTGTTAATGTTTCTTCCAGAGATTTTAACTCCAGCCTTGGATTCCTCAAGGCCAGCTTGTCGCATGATGTGTTCTGCATACAAGTTGAATAGGTAGGGTGAGAGTATACAGCCCTGCCGTACTCCTTTCCCAATCTTAAACCAGTCCGTTGTTCCGTGGTCTGTTCTTACTGTTGCTACTTGGTCGTTATACAGATTCTTCAGGAGGCATACAAGATGACTTGGTATCCCCATACCACTAAGAACTTGCCACAATTTGTTATGGTCCACACAGTCAAAGGCTTTAGAATAGTCAATAAAACAGAAATAGATGTCTTTCTGAAACTCCCTGGCTTTTTCCATTATCCAGCGGATATTGGCAATTTGGTCTCTAGTTCCTCTGCCTTTTCTAAACCCAGCTTGTACATCTGGCAATTCTCGCTCCATGAACTGCTGAAGTCTACCTTGCAGGATCTTGAGCATTACCTTACTGGCATGTGAAATGAGTGCCACTGTTCGATAGTTTGAACATTCTTTAGTGTTTCCCTTTTTTGGTATGGGGATATAAGTGGATTTTTTCCAATCTGATGGCCATTCTTGTGTTTTCCAAATTTGCTGGCATATAGCATGCATTACCTTGACAGCATCATCTTGCAAGATTTTGAACAGTTCAGCTGGGATGCCGTCGTCTCCTGCTGCCTTGTTATTAGCAATGCTTCTTAAGGCCCACTCAACCTCACTCTTCAGGATGTCTGGCTCTAGCTCACTGACCACACCGTCAAAGCTATCCCCGATATTGTTATCCTTCCTATACAGGTCTTCTGTATATTCTTGCCACCTTTTCTTGATCTCTTCTTCTTCTGTTAGGTCCTTGCCATCTTTGTTTTTGATCATACCCATTTTTGCCTGGAATTTACCTCCAATGTTTCTAATTTTCTGGAAGAGGTCTCTTGTCCTTCCTATTCTATTGTCTTCTTCCACTTCCGTGCATTGCTTGTTTAAAAATAATTCCTTATCTCTTCTGGCTAACCTCTGGAATTTTGCATTTAATTGGGCATATCTCCCCCTATCACTGTTGCCTTTTGCTTTCCTTCTTTCTTGGGCTACTTCTAGTGTCTCAGCAGACAGCCATTTTGCCTTCTTGGTTTTCTCTTTCTTTGGGATGTATTTTGTTGCCGCCTCCTGAACAATGCTGCCAACTTCTGTCCAGAGTTGTTCCGGGACCCTATCTACTAAGTCCAGTCCCTTAAATCTATTCTTCACCTCCACTGCATATTCCTTAGGAATATTAGTGAGCTCATATCTAGCTGATCTGTGGGTCTTCCCTAATCTCTTGAGTCTGATCCTAAATTGTGCAAGAAGAAGTTCGTGATCTGAACTACAGTCAGCTCCAGGCCTTGTTTTTACCGACTGTACAGATGTCCGCCACCTTTGGCTGCAAAGGATGTAATCAATCTGATTTCGGTGTTGTCCATCTGGTGAAGTCCATGTATAAAGCCGTCTCTTAGGTTGTTGGAAGAGAGTGTTTGTTATGCAGAGTGAATTGTCTTGGCAAAATTCTGTCAGCCTATGTCCTGCTTCGTTTTGTTCTCCCAGGCCATACTTACCTGTAATTCGAGGTGTCATTTGACTGCCCACCTTAGCATTCCAGTCTCCCGTGATGAAAATAACATCTCTTTTAGGCGTGTTGTCCAGTAGGTGCTGCAGATCCTCATAGAACTGCTCTACTTCAGCTTCTTCAGCATTTGTGGTTGGGGCGTATATTTGGATCACTGTGATGTTAGATGGCTTGCCCTGAATTCGAATTGAGATCATTCTGTCGTTTTTTGGATTGTATCCGAGCACTGCTTTAGCCACTTTACTATTAATTATGAAGGCTACTCCATTTCTTCTGTGGTCCTCTTGTCCACAGTAGTAGATCTGGTGGTCATTTGATGTGAAGTGGCCCATTCCAGTCCATTTCAGTTCACTGACGCCCAGAATGTCTATCTTTAATCTTGACATCTCACCAATAACCACATCCAATTTGCCCTGGCTCATAGATCTTACATTCCAGGTTCCAATGGTGTGTCGATCCTTAGAACATCGGATTCGCCGTTCACCACCAGCACCGTCAGCCGCTAGCCGTCCTTTCGGCTTTGAACTAGCTGCGTCATCATGTCTGGGGCTAGTTGAGCTCATCCTCTGTTCCTCCCCAGTAGCATTTTGACCATCTTCCGACCTGGGGGTCTCATCTTCCGATGGTATACCGACATATCTCTGGTTGTACTGATCCATTTAGTTTTCACCGCAAGAATACTGGGGTGGGTTGCCATTACCTTCCCCAGGGATCGCATTTAGTCTGACCTCTCTGTCATGACCTTCCCATCTTGGGTGGCCCTTCACGGTTTAGCTCATGGCATCATTGAGGTGCTCAAGCTCCAGCACCACGACAAGGTAACGATCCTTTGCTGAAGAAGGTCTCCATAAACAGAATTAAAATACTATTCTATCTAACTGAATACTGTCCACCTACTGGCAAAATTATAATCTCCCAAAATTTTAGACTTCAATCTGCATTAGACCCATCCAGCACTGTATGGTATGTTGAGAGTTTTAGTTACCTATAGAGTAATTTTTCAGAATTCACATGGTAGAAGAATTCTTAAAATATATTGTTTTCATATGTTAAATCCTCATTGATATTTAAAAAACAAAGACAACCTTTCATACTTGCATAGCAAGAAAAAGCTTTTTATGTTATGAAAATGCCTAGAATTTTTAGTGATTATATAATCAATTATATTACAGTACAAATATTATGCTTTTGTGATACTTACATATGGGAAAGAGTTCTTAATGGGCTGAACATCCTTCTTTGTATATTTATAATTTCAATACCTACTAGGCTCCTATATATAATAGAAAATTTTACATATATAAAGAAAGAAAAATATGGTTGAATTAACAGGAAAAGAATTAATAATGAATACATTCTTACACTTTCAGTTTATTTTTATGAATCTCTAAAATGCATACCATGAGTGACTTTTAGATAGAAAGAAATGATAACAATGAAGAAGAACCTAAACAAAGCAAGGTCTACTGAAAACCAAAATAAAGCTTAGCCTTTTAGCTCGTAATAACATCTTAAAGATTCTGACATAATTTACCTATAGATCCAGTGAAGGCATTTAGAAAGATAGCAGTTGTTTAAGAATCCTATGCATTTTTAAAAAAGACAATTTTGTTCTTTATTGATTTGCTTAACTATTGAATTTTCTGAATGTTCTAAATAAGCAAAATTCTATATGATTGCTAATGTGTAGTTATTAAAGAAAGAAAATATTTCTAAGTACTTTTAATTATGCAATTCTTTGTATATCTTTTAAGAAATAAGCCACATTGTATAATATTTGACCCACCCAAAGAAAACTGGGCATAGGTTTTCCTCTCTATACAGTAATGCAATCCTAAATGTAATTCTACAGAAGTAAAACCCTCTAAGCATGCATAATACAATTTTATATCACATTTTTGCCAATGAATATGTAATTCAAAATTACCAAAAAATGGCAAAGCATCAAAATACTAAAATGCATTGATTGAACACTGGTTATTTAGTCACTGAGAAGACTATACATACTTACAGTGAGCTGAGTTTCCTGAGATAATCAAATTGATCTAATTGTATTTTGTGAATTGGATTGTATGAAAGATTCCTGTGAAAAGAATATGACACAACATACCTGTTACAGCTACACTGAATTAAAAATCATGTGTAGACTGCTTATTAATATTTATTGTGCAGGGTAGAATTATTAGCCTTGAAAAATGTTGCTGAATTCAGGTAATAACAAATAAAAGATAATAGTTGTCATTGACCGATTATGCATCACCAAGTTAGTGTTGACTTTTAGGGACCACATAGATAGATTGTCCCCAACCTGGTCCTTCAGGTCTTCCAACAGTGCACCCATTGCTGCTTGTAATTGTCCATCTACTTTGTTATTGGGTGTCCTCTGCTGCTCTTTCCTTCCACCTTTCCCAGAATTATAGACTTCTCAAGAGAGTTAGATGTTTGCATTATGTGTCCTAAGTATGATAATTTGAGCCTGGTCATTTTATGATTTGAGTGAGAACTCTGAGTTGATTTATTTGATGATCCATCTCTTTGTTTTCTTTTTGTCCCGCTTCTTGAAAGCCTAATTTTCACTTCCTAGAGTGTCACTGCCTGCATGATTTTATCTTTGTAGGTATAGACACATCGCATCATTTGAATATCTCTTCCAAGACCTTCACTGCTATTCTACCAAGTGTTAATCTGTGGCGTACTTCTTGATTGCTGGTTCCTTTATTATTGATAGTTGAACCTAAAAGACAGAAGCTATCTACCACTTCAGTATCTTCAGTATCAATTCTAAGGCTGGTTGCTATATCTGCTGTTATTAGTTAGGTTTTTATATTTACACTTAATCCCATTTTTTCACTCTGCTACTTGACTTTCATTACAGATTGCAGATTATTTGAATGTTCAGTTATCAGTTGTGTCATCATCACAGAACAAGTTACTGATGTTTCTTCCTCCAATTTTAAAACCACTTTCAACTTCTTCCAATCCAGCTTCAATATATATTCTATATGTAGTTTGAATAAATGGGGGGGGGCAGTATATAGCCTTGTCTCACACCTTTGACAACCTGGAGTCAGTCTGTTTTATCATGTTCCATCATGATCATGGCTTTCTGATCTTTATATAGGTTTTGTATAAGGACAATGAGATGTTCTGGGATTCCCATTTTTTCGAGAACATCCCACAGCTAGACACAATTGAAGGCCTTTCTATAATCAATAAAACAAATATTGACTTCTTCAGGGTATTCTTTGGCTTTTAAATTATCCTGATTGCATCACCAATAATGTCTTTGTTTCTTGGTCTTTTATAAAGCCAGACTGAAAAGCCAGACTGAACATCTGGCATTTCCCTTTCTAAGTAGGTTTCTAATATTCATTGGATGATCCTAAAGATTATTTGTTAGAAAGTGAAATAGTTGTCATAGAAATCTGTATTAAAGTTCCACTTCTAGAATAAACAGATGAATAAAGCCAAAGTAGGGAAAGAATAGCTTTTAAACAGTATTTTGACTAAAAAGAGTATTTCTTTTTATTTCTTTGTTGGGGATATGGATTAGTTCTGAAAACAATTACCACATGTAAACAAGCAAAAAAATCCCTGAATACTCTCTGTGTGTGTGTGTGTAAAAAGTTCTATGCAGTGCGTGCAAAAATATCCATGTAATAGTTTTCCCATTGGTTATCAGTTCTAGCTAAAAACAATCCTTTGGTTTCCTTACCTCCATTTCCCCCCAACATTAAATGATTATATGTGTCAAGGTATACATAAAATTAATCGATCTTCTCATTTGCATATCCCAACTGTTCTCTGTCTCATAAATCCCTCTCTCTCACATACATATTCCATTCCTCATTCCAGCAGAAATAGCAGAAGAAGAGAAGGAAGTGGATGGAGATCGAGGGCAAAGGACAGCTGTGCTTGGAAGGGAAGGGGGGACTAAACCTGGAGGGAGATAAGAAGAGGAAGCTGGACAGGGAAAAAAAGAGTGGCCATCCCTGTTAGATGTGAAATTCAGAAGACAAGCTGTCTTTCTCAAGTCATAGCTAATCTTCGAAAGTATTTAGGCTTTTCAGGTGTCTCCAGCCATACAGTATGTATCCCCTGGCTTCTTTTCAGAACTTCTATTCTTATCAGCAAAGTTAAGACAAATTCCTCAATTCACAGTTAATTATATTGGGGAAATTCCAAATCTTCCTATAATAAATATGATATAAAGTCTCACAGTGGGGCTGACTCATATACAGCTCACACTTGCCATCCTGGAGTGGTGGAGTTTGATAATTCAGATCACTAACCTTAAGAAGTATTAGGACAATTAGCAAAGCTGTGTTATTAAATTCAACATAATAAACATCAGAGCAAGAATTCTATGCGTGGCCCTTTAAAAAAATAAACCTTTTACATATTGTGCAACGTATGTAGGTATACTTTTTCATTATAACATGATTTCACTTTTTTCAAGGCAGGAAAAATAATATTTAATATAAACCATCGTAGATCAATGAAATTATTAGAGACTCTTACAGATGTGAAAGGTCTTTCAGATCCTTAAATATGGTTGGAGAAAGTGATTCAATCCTGTTGTTACCTAGATCTCTATGATGGAAAAACCCACAAACATAGTTAACAGTACATTGATAATTTCACTGTCAGAATTTCCAATTTAAGGAGCATTCAAATGCTGTATTCCTTCATTAAAAATTGTTTCATATATTTCTGTTTTTCTCTCTCAATCATACAACATACTAAGCTATTCAGTTTGTTTGTTAAATGAGCCAGTTATTGTGATTTGTAAAGAATGGCTTAGTGTCTTGTGCAAACAACCAATTCTGGTTTATTTAATAAACCATGGTTAAGGGAATCATGTTGTATTATAATTGTGAATTCATCCATATTGTCAGAGTTATATTTAACATAAATAAATATGACAAAATGTCATATTTATTTCAGATGGGAATAAATGTATCTGTCTGATACTGCATTAGGGAAATGTGTAATTGAACTTTAGTCTTTTTTTTTCTTTAAGGTAGCTACAGTGAAGCCCACCTGGATCAATACTATAATGTGCAACTAGGGCTTTAAAATGCCCTACCCCATCTCCACCCTACATCACTGATCCTTGGCAATTATCTTTCCAAATATGCTATTCTGCCCAGGAAAAAAGCTGTCACTTCTGCCAAGACATCTTTATGCCCAGTGAATATCCTCTCTGAACCATTATTTCAATCCCTACCATGCTTTTCTCTCAGTTATTCTTTTTGTAAAAACAGCTGTGCAAAATGTAACCTACTCCTGTGCTTGTAGCACTGAAACACTTCCTTATAATTTATATAAAATTACAGGATGTTACAAGATTTTAGCTCAAAAAAAAATCTACTTACAATTCAGCTAATCTCTGAAGAGCAGAAAAGCTATTTTCATGGAGAGAACTGATTTTGTTTCTTCTCAGAACACTGAAACAGTAAAAGATATTTTAGTGTATTTTAATAACTCCCAGTATTTGTATTCAATCTGAAGCTGGGACCCTCCAGATGTGCTGAATTTCAGCAGCCACAAACTTCAGGCTTTTGAGGATATTGAAATCCATCACTTCTGGAGTGTACCGGATCTTGATAAATGGTTTAGGATCTTAATGTTCCTTTCTGGCACAACAGAAAATAATTCTTACTTACAGAACTGTTAAACTACTGCAGGAGATGAAAGTAGCATTCCCTAAATTATGGATGTGATTGCCCTCAAAGTCCCTAAAGAATAAAAACAATATTGTTAATTCTTAGCACCATATTTAGAATATTTCTGCCAGCACTGATAATATGAAGATATTATTGTTTTTTCCTCTAAACTAGGGTTTTGCAAAGCATCGAAAGAGATACTTAGCAAAGCACTTTAGTTCAAATAAAGCATATCTCTTTAAAGTGGTAAAACAGCTATGTCTTTTGCAAGGCTCACCTGGCTGTTTCAAAAGTTGTTTTCATTTGGATTGGCATATGTGTACATGCATAGCCACTGAACTCTATTGGCACTCCAAGTAGAAGTATTTTCTGTGCATGCACATGCAAACCACGGGGAGAGGGAAGCTGCTGAAGCCTCAGGGCAAAGCTTGCAAAGCATGGGGCCATTTAATCCTTTGCAGAGAGGTGCCTCACTGCACATACTTGCTTTGTGAAGCACCTTTTTCAAATGTTTTGACCAGCCTTACCTAGAACTATTGTAATTCAAATCACATGTCAAATCTCATTAAATTTGCTAAACCTCCTTTTCTTATCTCATACAAAAATCTTTTTGAGCAAGAAACTAGTTAATATTCAAGTTAATACGTTACTATTGCAGAACAACATTGACTTACAGCCAGTTTAACTTTGGCATATGCTGACAAAGATGTTTATCAGGCAACTGGACAAGAGAATTATTCATCAAAACTCTACAAAAAGAGAGAGAAAGAAAAAAAACAAAGAACATTTTTAAGCAGATGATAATGAACTTGTATTTGCCAGAATTTATCACCGTTTCTAAATTTGCTTTATTTTAGATAATAATCCTTTATGATAATAGAGCATATTTCATTCTCTTCTGAGAATGTTTTAGAGCACAGGACCCTATAAGGAAAAGTAGTTAGTGCAGTCCTTGTATGAGGATGGTACTATTTCATAGTTAGACATGACTTTTGCTCAGCAAATTTCTTTCTTAACCTTGATGATTAGTCAAGACGTATACCTTGTATGTCTATTTTTGTCACATGTGCCCTTATGTAAGCAAAATCTTACTTCGATAACAGCATGAAATTATCTGGAATAATTTTAGAATTGTTTATCTGTATATGTTTGCATGTATTATACTAGTTGAGTAACATGCAAAACAGATTTACAAAGCAAAATAGGGTAAGAATAGAAAGAATATAACCTATGATCAGGAACCAATAATGAACCATAATCTGCATTCACTGATGTAGCAAAAGGTTTTGAAAAATATTCCTTCTTTGGCATGCTGGATGATACTGCGTGAAAGTTAAGCTGAATTATGTACAGGTAGTCCTTGCTTAATGGCCACAATTGAGACCAGAATTTTGGTTGCTAAGTGAAGTAGTCATTAAGCAAATCCAACCCAATTTTATGACTTTTTTTGTGGTGGTCATTTAGCAAATCACTGTGGGTGTTAAGCAAACCATTAGTCGTTAAGTGAATCACAGTTCCCCACTGATTTTGCTTGCCAGAAGCCGGCCGGGAAAGCCAAAAATGGCAATCACGTGACCACTGCAACAGTCATAAATGCGAACTGGTTGCCAAGTGCCCAAATTGTAATCATGTGACTGCAGAGATGCTGCGGCAGTCATAAGTGTGAGGCCTGGCCACATGTCAGTTTTTTCAGCACTGTTGTAAGTCCGAACTGTCACTAAACTAATGGTCATTAAGCAAGGACTACCTGTACTTTAGTTGGCAAGGCAAGGCCACTTTAAAGGACCAAGAGGACACTTTCTTAGGAGCCACTTCTCATCATGCTATGTTTTTCCCTCAGTAGTAAAAAGTGTGGAGTAGCAGACTAGCTGAATCAGAGCCATCATTGCAGGCACTCTGGCTAGCACTTGCACGTGATGCGGATGCTACCCCTGGCTGTATCACACCCTCTTCCCGCAGTCAAGGAAAACTGAAGCACAGCTGTGGTTGCCTGCGATCCAGAGGGCAAGAGGTCTAGAGAACCTCCACACTATATCAAAACATGGAATTAAAAACAGAGCATATGCTTTCTCTAATAAACATTGTCTTTTGTAATGAGCCACCAGCCAATGTTTATTTCAATTTGTTAATAATCTTCAGCTTTGCAAGTTGTCATTCTGTCCCTTAAACTATTTTTTATTTCCTTTAGCATTGAACTCAGAGAAATGTCCATGAAGACTGAAATGTGCCTTAAGTGAGTTCTGAAATGAAAAACACACAATGTATTTATATTGTTATTCTGGCACCTTAAATATAATCCTAGAAATTTATTTGGTTTTTTTTTAGGAACCTTATTAGAGAAATTCAGTATTTGACCTAACTCATTATTCAACATAATTATAAGCTTCCTATGCACAATCTTACATAATAAACACATTTTAAATTAACTTAATACTTGCAAGAGAATTAGCGAGCTGAGTCCATAAAAGGTTAGTGGAGAGATGCATTTCATTGTATTGTTTTCCATTATGCTGTAAACCAAGGAAAGGCATGATTTAGGCTAAAAATATTAGTAAAGTAATCTGCTCTTCAAGATTTTTAACCTCCAATATGCATGGTACTCATTTCAAAAAAGAAACAACCACATGTGGAATCATACAACACTTCTGATGTTTAAATGCAGTATATGCCAGCCAATAAGAATAGACACTTGTTAAATGCTCTACTTTTCTACAACTCAGACTGGATGGGGAAGGAGGGCATAGTTGAAGTAAGCTGGTTCATACAGAATTTGGGATATAAGATCAGCAATTACCCAATACTTTATTTAGAATATTGTTATCTTTTTTATTTAGAAGGCACTCACAGCAGCCTTCTGTTTACAAAACACTCAGACCCATCATCAATAGTATGGTGATCATCTCAGCCAGATTTATTTGTTTGTTTATTAAATTTATATGGCCCCCTATTTTATGCAACTAAAGGTAATCCTCACTTGACGATTGCAATTGGAACGCGTAACTCTTTTGTTAAGCAACATAGTTCTAAAGTGAAACATCATGTGGCCACCCCCAACTTATTCAGTTCTCCCATTAAGCAAATCACCTGCAGTTGTTAAGCACAACATCATGTGACCATGACTTGTGACTTTCTGCTAGCTTTTCCATTGACTTTGCTTGTCGGAAGCTGGCTGTGAAGCTTGCAAATGGCTATAACTTGACTAAGGGATGAGGCAATTGTCATAAAAATGCGCCCATTGCAAGGCACCCAAATGGTGATCACGTGACCACAGGGACGCTGCGACCATCATAAGTTCAAGGACTGGTCGTTAAGCTATTTTTCTGAGTGTCATTGTAAGTTCAGATGGTCACTAAACGGGGCAGTCATTAACCAAGGACTACCTGTAACTCTGGACAGTTCACAATACAAAACAATAAAAACAGCATACATACAAATACAACAAACATACGTACTGTAATACATATGAAATGCAAACTAAAAAGCTGAGGGACCTCACACCTAATCCTCAACCACAAATTTACCAATTTTGGAGTCCGTTAACAACCCCTAATGCCTGTGAGAAAAGCCAAGTTTGACAGCCTTGGAGGAGGCTGTTTCACAGGCAGGTGGCATAAGAGAGAAGGCCCTCAAGTCAGCACTGTTTCACTGAGGGGACCTGGACCAAGTCCACCCTTGTGGATCTGGTGGGACAGGCAGAAACAACTGAAGATAGATAGTACTGCAAGTAACCTGGCCCTGTGCCACACAGGTCTTTAGAGGTGCTAACCAGCCCCTTGAATTGTACCTCGAAGCATGCTGGGAGTCAGTACAGCTTGCACAGCAGAGATGTTACATAGGCAAACCCCAGTGAATCCAACACTGTATGCACCACTGCATTCTGGCCCAGTGGAATGTTTCAAATGCTTTTCAAGGACAGCCCCATATAGAGCATGATGCAGTAACCCAGACAGGAAGTAACTAAGGCATGAGTGACTGTGAGCAGAACAGAATTCTTGATCCAAGAAGGGGTGCAACTGGTGCACAAGATGGATCTGTGCAAAGGCCCTCTAGCCTTGACTTCAGCTGCTCCTTGAACAGGAATTGTGAGTCCAGGAGGACCCCTACATTACACACCAACAATCTCTGGGGGAGTGATACCCCATCCAGAGGTCTCAATAGAACAGCTCTAGAACTAGTCCCCCGCCCCAGAGATACTCAGTCTTGTAAGGATTGAATTGCACTATTCATCCCCATCCAGACCCTCACAGCCTCCAGGTACCAGTAAGCACCTGCACAGCATCACTTGTATGCCCATCAGTTATATTACTCTGTTTTTAAAGGCAGTTTTCTTCTGAAGCATATGTAAGAAAGAGCAATTGGTGTTACTGAGAGTTAAAAAATAGAAAGTGGAGTAAAACAGGCCTTCCTTAATATCTTAGATAATTAGAAGTTGAATGTCCTTGAGTTATTTCAAAATGACAATAGGAACCTTTCTAGAGTTTTTCTATTTTTTTTTAAGTAAGTGCTCAAATCCGAAAGGTTTCTTGTCGATTTTTACACTGATTTGATTAGTACTTTATCACTTAATTATTTTGGAAATGCAACAGATTGCACCATAGATTTGTAAGACACAGCTTCACTTGAAAAGCTTGGCAGCAAAAAAAAAGTCTTTTGATTCTTGATTCTAGTTTCTATTGTTTGCTACAAAGTGATAGCTACCAGTAAAAAAGAATATCTTAAAATAAAAATGTCAATCAACTTAAGATTTCTCATTACAGGCATCAGTCCATATGTGTTCCTTATAAAGAACACTAGAATAGTCCAAGATAGGGTCAAGTTTGAGAAAGGGACAGCTCTATCGAAACCTATCCCTTGCCCAGAAGAAAATTTAGCTGAGATCATTTTCTTCAAGAAACAAAATGTGAATGAACGATTTTTTCTCATAAGGAGGATTCAAGAAAAATCAATGGAGCTGCACAGTATTTTCATAAATATATAGATAGGTAGGTGCACACACATACACGTATACTGAAAAAGGCCATTTCCGGAGAAAAATAGCATCCCCCAGGAGGAAAATGCCTTATCCAATATAAGTTAGTCAGTAACTTAACTGCTGACCTTCCCTGTCAACATAAGTGAGATTGGAATGGGGGGTGGGGGCATAGTATGTATCTCCACTGCCCTCTCACATCCTTTTTATAAAATCTATTTGATTCTCTAAGACGGGTCCCAAATTTAGTTACCCAGGTACTTCTTTGTGCTTATCAGTATGCTGTCCTCAGCATTTTTAGTATTTCAACAGAACAGAATATCTGTAGCTCAAGGTTGAACTGTGGAGTCCTTGGTGCTCTCTGAGCTTGGTTGTTTGCTTGCAGATGTTTCATTACCCAACTAGATAATATTGTCAGCGCTGATTATGTTACCTAGTTGGGTAATGAAATGTCTGCAGGCAAACAACCAAGCTCAGAGAGCACCAAGGACTCCACATTTTTAGTATTGTTTTAATGTTAATATTTTAAACTAAAAATAAAGGAAGCTGGCATGCCAGCTTCCAGTTTTTATTTTGAAGAATGCCTTTCTCAAATGAGCATAAGCATTCTCACAAAAATAAAAAATGATGGATGCATGAAGCTCAGTGCTTTGTTTGGAATTATGGATACCTGGTTAGGAAAGGGACAAAGATACGCAGTGGTATAGAGTACTCTAAAGGTGACTGCGTACCAGGTAGTTCTGCTGCATTGTTGCTTTACAACTGGTTATGCCCATCAAGGTAGCCTTTTGGCAAGAAGATTCACAACATTTCAAGATTGCAAAGAAACCAAAAAGGATGGAAAGAGCTCAGGCCTAAGAAAAAAAATGGACTCAAATGAGCTTTCTGCCTGACTAACAAAAAGTAGTTCTTGTTGAGGATGAATTATCAGTACCTGAAATTATATGTAGTTTGCATATGGTAAGAGGAATGAGAATTATTATACAGTATTGGAAGGGCAAACCTATCCCTGATTGGCAGTTCAAACTTAATCTGTTGGGACTGATTACATATATATTTTTAAGCAGAGAGCCAAGGAAAATACATTTGATTAAATTTCCTAGAGTCTGTATATGATTTACATATTCATGCATTTTAAATTGCACATTATATACTATGTTATTAATTTGTTAATATAGATCATATTGTCATGTAATATGCAAAACATATTCAAATAGATAAGTACATTTTTAATTTATAAAAGATAAGTAATTTTTAAATTGCAGCAATAATCTGAAACAAAGCCAATACATACAGCCATTCGAGTTTATGTAGGTCTTCAAATACACGGTGTTTTAAAAAGGTTATCTTGTTATTATTCAGATATCTGAAACCACACCAATAAAATGCACAGGCAATAAATAGTTTTACAAAATCATTGAGCAGTTCATTAATACAGTATTTCATGCATTCGTTTTTGTATTTAATTGTTCTATCAAACTGTTCAGAATAGATATAGGAAACCCCATGATGGAGCTGACATATATCACACTGTTCTTGTAAACATTCTTATCTTTAGCAGTACAGGAAGCAACAGCAAGGCTAGTGAAATTATTCTAACAATGTTAGTGGATCAATTGTTATAGCACAGAACTATAAAAGAAATACCTACAACTTAGTCAGATTGTAGAGTCCTTTGAAAGCATGTCCTGACACAATGCTTATATTATTATTTTGAAGGTACCTGTGAAGAAAATGGGAATAATAAGTTGCTAAATGTTTGATATAAATATGGTATATATGTGGCTTCAATTTAAAAAAATCCTTCTCAAGAAACCTTTCAAGACTATTTTAATGTTGGAGATAATATTGGTTTTATATTGAGTTGAAAAAGAAAACAGAAGGATGACCGAAGCAAAAATCTTGCACTTCTGATGCTACACTTTTTAAATGAAAAGACAGTATTTTCCTACATAAATTATGTTCATAACTCTGATTTAAAGTTGTGTCCAAAAAAGGATAAAAAATTCAATTATCCAACTTGAATAAACAAACCTGGACAAATAAAATGATAGTAGAACCAGGAAGATTTGAGATTGACATACAGATATAGATATGTATGTATATGTCATCGTACGTGTGTGTGTGTGTGTGTCACTGCACATGTACAGTATCTTAATTACATATATATTAAAATTTATTAATATGGTCAATATTTTTAGAAAGTGTATGGTATTGTGACAATAAACACAACACAAATCTCCCTAAGTGGAACCCAGAGTGTTGGCTATTTTGTTTTGTTTTGTTTTGCTGTAACTGATTTAAAAAGTTGAACAAATTTTCAGTGCAGGTGAGGACAAATTGTACCAGAAAGTCAGAGTTTCATCCTTCTCACAATGATGGTGGTAAACTTGGCTGGCCCTGGTTTCAGTGGTGAACTACTCCGGGTGGAATTCTGGACTAGCTCAAAAGCTAAACAGAAGAAGCCTGGTCTAATTGATTTGCCTTTTCTATAAAACACATAGTTCTTGTAGAATCTTT
Organism: Candoia aspera; assembly: GCF_035149785.1. Taxonomy (NCBI): domain Eukaryota; kingdom Metazoa; phylum Chordata; class Lepidosauria; order Squamata; family Candoiidae; genus Candoia; species Candoia aspera. Next base: position 34,269,525 of record NC_086160.1, read on the forward strand.
TGAATTCCAGTTTTGAAAACTTCCATCTCAGACTTCCGGTGGGACATGGTGGACTGAACAGCTGTGCCTGCGGGCTCAGTGGGCAGAACTGACAACGCAGCAGATTTTTCAGGCTCAGGCAGGTTTTTCCTGAAGCTGAGGAGTGTTTTTCCGGATAAGGAAAACACCAGGAATCACCCCATCTGTCCTCCGGACAGCTGCTTGCAGCCAGAAGATTGCAAACAGTGTTCACACTCAACTGGTAAGAGCAACCGGGAGGCTGGGATGTCACCATTTCCAAGCTGCACTGTAGCCTTAAAGGGACACTAAGACTGGCCACCTCATTTCTAAATCAACCAATTTATATTTCTTTTAAGTACACATACCTTAAGAGAGGTACTCTATGGCAAGGAGAAATGGGTTCTCTTGGTGCTTATCGTTATTTTGGGGATTAACTTAATTTTTTTTTTTTAAAGTTTTGGACTTTGTTTTCCATCCAAATATTAAGAAGGATTGAGAGTAAATAATTGTCTCCCTGTTATTATTTTTGTACTGAATTTGAAGATATTAGCATTTTCCTACATGTTGAATTGGCTGTTTTGAACTTTTCAATTTTCTGCTTCTACTTTCCCGATATTCTCATAATTAAAAGTGGGATATGCTGGGGAACTGTCAGCATATCCCACTTTTAATTATGTAAACACATTCCAGAATTCTTTCATATCTTCAATTTTTGCTGGTTAAGCTCCTAGCGGACGCCATAATCTACTGCTTGAGACATGGAGGAGTTTAAGCAGACTTTCTCTGACTTCCACCGAGATTTTAAACAGATTCTTTCTTATTCCTGTGAAGTTTTTATGGAAGGCATTCAGGACATTGTGGAAAATATGAGATTTAAAATGTGTCATCTGGTTGGGAATGTTGTGGAAGGAACTGAGAAATTTAACAGCGACAGAAATGTTTCTTCTAAGAGTGTGATTGGGACTTCTGTTGAAATGCTGGATGAAGATCATATAGAGTTGAAGAAATTAAAGGGGAGATCAAGTTGCAAGCCATAAGTGAAATTGATTTTCTGATGGAATGCCATGGAAAAGAAGGGGTTATTATGTATGGGAGGTCTCTAGAAGAGAAGTTGGAATTTTTGAGCTGGGCAGTTGGTCCGTTTGATTTTTTAAAGAAAAAAGCTCTGTGTGTATTGTGGGGATATGTAAATGCTCTGGTTTATTTTGAAGTGGGATAAGGGTTTAAGAATATTTATCTGGGTTGCTTTTAGGGTTTGACTGATTTCATTTATCTTTAACGATTTGGATTAAGATTATTAAGGTATAATAAAAATAATAAATGTTTGGTTTTGGGTTTAATATGATTAAGATTATTAAAATTGTTGTATTATCAAGTATAATGGCAGACAATTTATACGTTGTTTCGTTTGATCTTTATTATACTAGACAGGAATGTATAGAATAGTAGTAGGAAGGAAATAATTAAATAAATGTTATCTTTTTGGGGGGAGTTGTTTAGGGTGTGTGTGTGTATGCGTGTGTGTGTGTATTTAGACAGCCAGTTTGATCTAGTGGTTAAGGGTCTGGGCTAGAGACCAGGAGACTGAGAGTTCTAGTCCCGCCTTAGGCATGAAAGCTGGCTGGGTGACCTTGGGCCAGTCACTCTCTCTCTCAGCCCAACTAACCTCACAGGGTTGTTGCTGTGGGGAAAATAGGAGGAGGAAGGAATATTTGGTAGGTCAGCTGCCTTGAGTTGTTGTTGTTATTATTATTAATAAAGACGGGATAGAAAATAACATAAATATATAAATATTTTTTTCTTTTAATATAAGGGGAGGGAGCAAGTGTATTTAGTGATTTTTATAATGTGCCAATGGAATGATTTATAGAAATAATGTGATTTTGGTTTAATATAGAGTAAGGGATTGAGTATGGAAAATTGTTGTATATCCTTGCTGTTAAAAGTCGGAAATTACCTCTTTCTGTGATTTTGAAAAATTCTTCTTTGTGTTTCTACGCTTTTTTAGTTTTTTTTTCTTTGTAGTTTTTTTGTTTTTCTGTAGCTTTTATCTTTGCTTAAACTTAATAAAATTCTTATTAAAAAGAAAAAAGAAAGCTTCCATCTCTATTTGCTTAATTTCAGCATGCTTTATATGTATATAAGAGCTTAAGGTATAATTTCAAATGATGAAGCTATACATGTCTATTCAAAGATAAGTCCAGTTGAATTTAATAGGGCTTTCTCCACAGTAAGTAGATATAAAGTGCAGCTTCACCATGTAGCCTTATCCAGTGTTTGTTAATGCTTCTCATCCTTGGAAAACTGTTTAGCAGAAAACAAAAAGATTAGTGATAGCAAGGTCAGACATTCCATTAATAATCAATCTATATTTCTGGTTTTCACATAATAAAACATGTGAACTCACCCTTAATCACTACATTACAAAGCAATGATGTATAATATTTTGATATTTGAAATTAAATAATGTCTTACAAGTATTTAAGATCCTGATATTTTTTGAAACCATTGGCTACAAGTTTTCTCAGCAGATTCCATTGTAGAGATCTGTAATTAAAATAGTATTAATAAGATTAGTGGATAACTGTAAACTACTGACATACAGCTGATCGGTATTTCTATAGATTAAATTAATTCATGGAGATTAAATAAAAGTATATATAAATACAGGCATATCTGTGTTTACATTCACTGATTATTCAAAAGTTTACTCTTTAAATGTTTGTAGTTTCAGCTATGGTCGGCAATCAATAATGCTTGGTATAGATCTATAAAAATGCTTATTTATGTGAAAGTCAGGGATAGAAAGTACGATCTTTTTACATTACATTGTATAGTGATAGAGTAGACTACATGCTTCAACAGATAAGTAGTGTTTACTTGACTTGTTATAAATATATTACAGTAAGAATTACAAGGAATTGTCTATCATTTCCCCAGTTCCACTGATTTCTGTTTGTTTCATACTTAAGGTAGGTATGGTCCTCTAAATAGGTAGTTAAATTACTGTTCACATCTGCTGCACATTTTAATCAATAGCATCATTCAAAGAATACATGATCTACTATGCTGTGAGTGCATTAAGATTATGTTTGCATGAGATACGTTTCTGATTGGGGAGTTACTTAGAATGTCATAATCCAGTCAGATAATCCTCAGAATTAATCCCAGGGTGGTATGGGGCTAAACCAACTACCTTGTCAAGTATGGTTGAGGGAGTTTACAGACCATAAAGACTCCAAAGTTTACAGAAACGCTCCAGAGAAAAGGGAACTTCCTAAGAAATCTTTTTCTGTGTCTGTTTTACGTTTCTCTTCTCCAGTCACCCAGAAGGGGGTGAGGCAGAAAGAGATGGGGATGGGTCAGCCTCCCCTGATTCTGCCAGTAGCTGGTGCCAATACCAATCAGGCCACAACTTTCTAAATGTTTAATTTTTAAAAAAGGGGTGGGGTGGGGGGCTGGAAGGAAGAATGTAACAGCCTTGCAGCTTCTTTTTCAACACCTACTATAACTTTAAAAATCATACAGATGAGAGGGTCATCCACAACCATACCCTGCCAGCATACAGGGTGAGTTCATTGCCGTAAGGAGAAACTTACACCTTCAATCATAATTCACAGGGCATTAACAGTCAGTTAGACATGAACATTTATCTTCAATTTTCATAATGACCATTTACAATATGTACTTTTTATACCCATTGTTTCATTTCCCACTTCTGCTATTCTGGATTGTGGATTTGGGATTGGTCAGAATGGTCTTTTAGGGGGCTCAAAATGTCTTAGCACAAAGAGTTTCAAGATTTCAGTGGGATATAAGATGTTGGAACAATGGGAAAATATGTGGAACAATGGTTTGAAATTTACTTTGAATTATTATTTAAAAGAGAATTTTTATAAAATGATTTACTGTTGGTATCTGACCCTTGATAAGTTGTCAGAAATGTATAATGGTGTAACAAATGTTTGTTGGAAATGTTTACAGGGTGAAGGTACTTTTTATCATCTTTGGTGGACCTGTGAGAAGGCTAAAAGTTTTGGGATCAAATATGTACTATTATTCAAAAGATTCTCAAAGTGAACTTACAAAAAAACCCAGAATTGTTCCTCTTAGGTTTGATGGAGAAGGTCCTTGAGAAAAAATATGGGACTTTGCTTTTATATATGATTACAGCAGCAAGACTTTTATATGCACAACCATGGAAAGACTCACAAATACCCACAGTGGGAAATTGGATTATTAAATTAATGGATTTGGCACAAATGGCTAAACTAATAGCATTAATAAGAGAAAATACTGTTTCTGGATTTATCTCTTCTTGGCAACCACTTTTAGATTACTTGCTTGGGTTAGAAAAAAATGAAGTTTTGATTTTGGGTTTTAGTGTTTAAATGGTTTGGTTTGATAGAAATAATGTTAGTAAGGTTTAATTAATGGTAAGAGATCACATTTGTAAATTTATCTATATCTGTATTGGAGGAAGTCAGAAGTCACTTGCTGTTTCTGTTTTCTATCTATTTATACTTTTATAGTTTTTTCTTTAGTTCTATATTCTAACTTTTCTATACTTCTATTTTGTATGTTAACTATACTTTGAAAACTAATAAAGCTCTTTACAAAAAAAGATTTCAGTGGGAAGCTTCCCCCACTCTAAGAGGTATGTGGCTGGACAGATTTTGCTAAAGCATGTCCTTGGGGAGTTCCTGAACAGGGAAAGGAGTAGCTTACACTACCTTGATGCATTTGGGGGAATTAATGTTGGAATGGTGATTGAAAAGGAAGCAAAGCATTGATTTTTCCTGCTGCAGGTACTCTAATAACACTATGGTTACCCCCAGAAATGTGATGTACAGGAATTAACAGAAGGGTTAATATTGTGAACATTTGCTTGTAATAAGCATGAATATATGCATAAATGACTTGTATCACAGAAATACCATCAAGTCTTCAATGACCTCCTTCCAAGAAACTAAAACCTGGTTAGTGATGGCATTTCTTAAATTTTGAAGAGGGTGCAACATGCGTAAAAACTGCTGAGCACAGACATGTTCAAATTATATACAGTAGATTGTCAACTTTTCAGACTCTATTGAGTGTTAATTAACTTTGCCATTTTCTACACTTGACTGGAGATATAATCATATGCACAGGTGAAATCTCCATTTAATTTCTTAGAAAATTCTTCAAACTTCAAACTTGCTTTTAAAGCCAAGATTTTCTTTGCCTCTTCTGCAGTTAACTGTCATAAACCCTAGAGGTCCTCACTATATAGCAAATAACTTGACTAAGTAGTTTCATAAAATATCCCTTAATTCTCCTGTATGCAGTGATTATTATTTCATGATTGCAATTGGCTTACAGTATATGCTGATTTAAGAAAGCTATTGAAATATTTTTAAAAAAAAATCTAAAGAGAGAATTTAAGTCCCAGTTACATAATTACAGCAATCCAAATAGTTGATTTCATGTAAAACAAACCAATGGATCATTGAACAAGTCAACCCAAAGTTCACACTTGAGGCACAAATGACCTGGCTCAAATTATCCGAATTCAGACACATTATGCAAAGGCCTAGCTCTCTTGAGAAGTCTATAATGCTGGGAAAGAGAAAAGGAAAAAGAAAAAGTTGCCCAGCAATAAGGTGGGTGGACTTAATTACAGCAGTAATGGGTGCACCATTGGAAGATCTGAAGGACCAGGTTGTAGTCAGATTGCTCAGGAGAAAATCTGTCTATGTGATCACTAGTTGCTGACACCAACTTGATGATACATAATCCATCAGGGCCACCATAAAAATCCAGACAACCAATCAGCTGGAGCAAAGTAATATCAATAGCTCTTACCTTTTGCTCCCACTTAATGACCATCTGGATTTTTGCAGATCAGAGAGGATAGCATTATGCATGTCTATGAAGTGCAAAAGTGGGCATTCAGCTTATTAAAACAAAAAACACCTCTGTTCTCCTGGCTCCATCTCCAGGCAAGCAGAGATCAAATGTGAAAAATTTAAAGTGTGAATCTGGATGTCCAATTAGCAGCTACCCATTAGAGACTCAACAGCCTGCTCATCTGTCCTCTATCAGTTAAAGACCAATACTAGTCTTAATAACTAGATGGCAAATAGGGAACCAATCCTGTAAAACTCTTTTACGCTGACTTATTGCTGCCAAAACAAAATCTGTTTGAAAAAAAAATCCTCTTATGGGGAGTAAAGCTTAAGAGTATTTCTTATTGTAATTGTTGTTATTGATTAGAGTCAGTGCACTTCATCTACTCAATAAAAATCTCATTTGATAATGATGGCTTCATTCTAGATGTTTCATTTATATCCACTTTAAAATTACTTTTCAGAATGTTGGTTAGAAGCTGATTAAATAGGTGGGTTAGTTCCTGCTTGTGCTGGCATCTGGAGACTGAGTGTGCTTTTGCAGGTGAGGCACTCAGAAGATCCTCCCCCAAATTGTTCATCTACTGATAATGTTACAACTTATAGAACAGAGACCAAAATACCCAGATATAATTACCTGTTTACTTACATCATAGTTACATTTGGAGAAAGCAAAGGAACAGTGTGCAGGTGGGCATCATTGCATTCAACCTCTAGGCCATGACACACACATTCTGTTGGCACAAAATCTAGCACTGGATAGAGAGAACAGTTGAGAAGAAGAAAAAGTAGTTGCATGTGTGTACACACGTACACACACCTTTATATTCACAAAACAACCATACATTGCTTTCAGTTCCATGTGTATAACCTTGAGATCCACTTCAGAGGCTGTTCCTGGTGCCCCTGCCATGGAATTAGCGGCTATAGGAAGCGGGGAGCTTCTCAGTTTCTCATGTCATAACAATACACTATTCTCAGAGGGACATAGCTGCTATTTTTTTAAAAAATATATTTATATCCCACCTTTCTTCAGAGAGTCCAAGGCAGTGGATGTAGCAGTCTCTTCTCCAATTTTGCTACAGCCACCACCAATCGTCGGCCTGATAAATAACATCTGCCCAAGGTTGCCCAATGAACTCTCATGGTTGAGGATAGAATAGAACTTTAGCCAGTAGAATATGCTATCCCCCTTCCCTTTCAGTCAAGTAAATTTTGTTTTTATGATCCTTTTTAAAGAATATGAGCATGTTTCTTGGCTATATTAACATCTATGGCAATAGTTTTACTCAGTGACTGTATATTTTTATTTTGTATTGTTTTAATTGTTTTATGTTTTTATGATTGTACGCCACCCAGAGTCACTTGTTGAGATGAACGGCTATAGAAACCAAATAAATAACATGTGATTTAATGTTTTTTGACAGAGTTTTGTGTGTGGGTGGTTCTGCTTTTTTGTGCATGACCTAACATTACTGAATGGCCCAATCTAAGTACAGATGAAAAGAGATAGCTATCAAAACTGAAGCTTTCTTTCATCATTCATGTCAATAAAGAACTATGGATTACGTGCAGTGTTAAAAGAAGACAATTGCAATAGATAAATAGTGGGAAAGGTATTTCAGAGAAAAGATAAAAGTATACAAAATGCTAACCAGGCTCTTGTTCCTTTTTTGCTGCCTAAAAAGTTTTTCCCACCAGTGGGTTTCAGGCATCAATCAATTATATCCACTTTCTTCAGCTGTCTTGCACTTTTTTCTCACCAAATTGGTTAGGGTTAGAATTAGGGTTATTTACAGTTATTGATTGACAGTTATCTCTATGAATTTTTGTACCCATGTCCTAATCACAACAAGGATATTCCAGCAACTGGTGATGTTTCTGGCGGGCGAAAAAGGAACAGAGCCACTAACCAGAAGTGATTACAGCAAACAAAAAGTTCCTTCTATCCTGTCTATGGTTTATTTTTTTCCTAATGCTTTATTTGCAGGGCTGTTTTTCTCATTTAAAAAAGGCCAGGTCCAGAGATCAGGAGCATAAGAATTGTCATAGTCCTATTCTTTCAAGAATCTGTAGTATAGTACTTCATCCCACTGCAAGGGACAGCAAAAGGCAGAACATTTCTCTTCCACTCATCAGAAATGGTGTCTGTTTGAAAGTGATAATAGCCCAGCAAAGTGCTCATGTCTAATTATACACTAGCTTGGATATTCCTATGGTTTCTGCTAAGGATCAGGATTACTGTTAAGGTAAAATGAGACAACTGACTCAGGGGACCCATGATGGTGGGGAGACAGCAGTGGCAGATTCCCCATCATTCTCTTTGAGCCCTCAGCTCTTTCTCTTTCTTCTGTGACATTTCTCTGATTTCAGGACCTTCATCATAGTGTTCAAATGATTGGCACAATTTGAACCCAACTTCCAGAAAAATCTGTAGCTGTCACACAGTAAGGCAGTCAGACTTGGACAGGAGCTAAGAACTCCCATATAAAATGGGAAGGAACAGGGTGCCTGCAGGCTGTGGCCAAAAAAAGTCAAGATGGCAGCCATGACAGTACAATTGAAGCTCCGCCCATTGTATATGTAGCACATAAAATGGGTGGAGCTTCATTTGTACCACTGTGGCTGCCATCTTGACTTTTTTTTACCATACCTTGTGGACATCCCTGGAAGGAATTCTGAAGATGGAGGAAAGCAGTCAAGCAGCCACCGCCTGAGAACCCTATTTCACTGGACTTTTCCCCTCCTGAATCATTACCACAAAGGGTTCTGTGTTTGTGATTGATTGTTTTTAAATAAAAGATTTCCTATTTTATTTTTAATCTACAATAATTTACAGTTTTTGTAAGCTGAATAGGAAGGATGTTTATCCTAAAAAGGTATAAAGCATAGTAAAGGTAAAGGTAAAGGTTTCCCTTGACGTAAAGTCCAGTCGAGTCCGACTCTAGGGGGCGGTGCTCATCTCCGTTTCAAAGCCTTGGAGCCGGCGTTGTCCCTAGGGACACTTCCGGGTCATGTGGCCAGCATGACTGCACGGAACGCCGTTACCTTCCCGCCGAAGCGGTACCAATTAATCTACTCACATTTGCATGTTTTCGAACTACTTGGTGTGCAGGAGCTGGGACTAGCAACGGGAGCTCACCCCGCCGCGCGGTTTCGAACCGCCGACCTTCCGATCGGCAGCTCAGCGGTTTAACCCGCAGCGCCACCGCGTCCCACTATAAAGCATAGTAAGTAAGTAATAAATAAATAAAATTTACCACTGTTATTACCTTTCCAATGCCCATTTTTTTTCATCTCAACAGTAACATTTTAAATTAATATTCAGCTTTGTAGATAGAAAGGCTATGCAGCTGGAAAGATTAAACCTGCTTTAAAGAGTTACTGACAGCCACATGTACTCTGAAACATCTTTTTCCTTTGAATAAAAATGCTGCATAGCTCTAATACAAATATAATCAAGAAACCATTCTATTATGGCATCATTTCAGAATTTAATGACTGAAAATTCTCAAATCCACAGATTATTTCTATTACAACTTACAGCACTCTTTGATTTTCTCCCGAAAGGTATATTGGGATATCTGTTTATTATAAAATGCATCCAGCTGCTGAGACCATCCAGTATTATCATCTAAGAAAAATTATAGAGAAAAAATTATAATGAAAAAAATAATATTTGCTACTATTTACAAATACAACAGAAGTATGGTACATACTATACATACTTAATAACAAACAATACCATGAAAAAAGTCACTATGATAAAATAAAGAAATCAAAGCAAAACAAAACAAGTAGCATGGAAACAAACAGATAAACAAATTAGAACAGCATGCCAGTATACAGAAAAATATCCAGGTAATATCCAGGAAAATGCTATGCTGATCTTCACAGCCAGCCAGATAAGACATGTTTCATGTTCAGAAATTGACTGCATAAACAGCTAAATCTTTCTTCAGCTCTGGAAATTGGACAGCATTCTCCAGCATATTTTAGAATCTCTTCTGAGGAGGGGGGATATATCTCACTGACTCAACATCGTCCTCCCTGTTACCTCCCAGCACCTGCCATCTGAGATGACCACCTCATTCTGTCTTATGGTACAGCCAGACCAAAAGACAGGGACAACTATCCCTTTGTCAAAAACTCTTAGGGATCCAATTTCTTTCAGTTATAGGACAAAATACCACATTTGGGTGTCTTTCCAGTTACTTCTTCACTGGATTATATGAAATACTGTATGTTAAAATTATTAATTTTGCATGGACAAGTCAGAGTATGCTGAATATTTCCTTCAATATAGCAAAGCATTTGAGAGTGTTAGCAAATTACTCCTTCCATTACATTCTTTGACAAACAGATTTAGGGTACAATACATCAGGAAGAATGCTGATGTACAGAAGAGATATGCAACAGATTATATGTAGCTGCTACTTCATACTCTAGATATGGACTTAAATTTTCCTGGTACAGTAAGAGACAAAACAAATTTGGCTTTAAATTTCAACCACTTTAAGTCCCAGAAATGTCCAAGAACATAAGATCCATTCTGCAGATAACTACTTCTGAAGGGGAAGCGTTGAATTGGGAACAACATATTGCAGTCATAAATCACCACAGCCCTTTTACAACTAAGATTTGATCATACACTGATTAGAAGTTGTTGATGTTGTTTTCCCAGTACTGCCAAATGTGAATAATGGTAGTCCTGGACTTGTTTTCAGAGAACTAGTAATTCAGATGCCTGAATTTTTGTTTATTTTTAAAACATTCTCCAATTACTGCTTCGAGTTTAGCAGAAAATTGACTGAGTCCATATAAAACAGAATTTGGAGATATTTTTTTTTTTATGGCTTACAAACTATGGTGTGCATACCTTGGTGTCTCCATTATTCTTTGTGATTTTCACCATATTGAGCTAAATAAGAGTTTTTATCCTAATGCCAGATCTATGTCATTTTAAAAACTACACTTTCTCTACAAGTGACTTTGTTGAACTGTTTAAAAAATAAATGGACATCTAATAGTTTTTTTTATGATCAATAATTTTTTATTTCTCATTGGTTGAATTAGGCAAATTACTATTTGTTCTAGATCAGTTACTCTACTCTGCAAATATTGATGAACAGTCTACGTGCAATTTTAATTCATTTTGTGTAAGTGAGCCAGAATAATGTGCAGTGATGGTTTGATTCTTATAAACTTTAAGTCTATGCAGAGGGGCTGTGCAGTACTTGGGATCTGAAGACAAAAAACAGTCAGGAAAAGCAATGCAGCACCTGTCTGGAATTCCTTAAAGAAGCTACACCTTTTCCTGGGATTGTACATCTACCCTTGTCAGATTGCACAGCTAGGAAAGTTATATTTAGTTTAAGGAATTGCAGACAGGTACTAAACTTGCTCCTTCACATGGACCAACCCCTCCCCCCACCTTTGTAAAAACAAGGCCTGGAGCTGACTGTAGTTCAGATCACAAACTTCTTCTTGCACATTTAGGATCAGACTCAAGAGATTAGGGAAGACCCACAGATCAGCTAGATATGTTGTTGTTGTTTATTCGTTTAGTCGCTTCCGACACTTCGTGACTTCATGGACCAGCCCACGCCAGAGCTTCCTGTCGGTCGTCAACATCCCCAGCTCCCCCAGGGACGAGTCCGTCACCTCTAGAATATCATCCATCCATCTTGCCCTTGGTCGACCCCTCTTCCTTTTGCCTTCCACTCTCCCTAGCATCAGCATCTTCTCCAGGGTGTCCTGTCTTCTCATTATGTGGCCAAAGTATTTCAGTTTTGCCTTTAATATCATTCCCTCAAGTGAGCAGTCTGGCTTTATTTCCTGGAGGATGGACTGGTTGGATCTTCTTGCAGTCCAAGGCACTCTCAGAATTTTCCTCCAACACCACAGTTCAAAAGCATCGATCTTCCTTCGCTCAGCCTTCCTTATGGTCCAGCTCTCGCAGCCATATGTTACTACAGGGAACACCATTGCTTTAACTATGTGGGCCTTTGTTGTCAGTGTGATGTCTCTGCTCTTCACTATTTTATCGAGATTTATCATTGCTCTTCTCCCAAGGATTAAGCGTCTTCTGATTTCCTGACTGCAGTCAGCATCTGCAGTAATCTTTGCACCTAGGAATACAAAGTCTTTCACTGCTTCTACATTTTCTCCCTCTATTTGCCAGTTATCAATCAAGCTGGTTGCCATAATCTTGGTTTTTTTGAGGTTTAGCTGCAAACCAGCTTTTGCACTTTCTTCTTTCACCTTCATCATAAGGCTCCTCAGTTCCTCTTCACTTTCAGCCATCAAAGTGGTATCATCTGCATATCTGAGATTGTTAATGTTTCTTCCAGAGATTTTAACTCCAGCCTTGGATTCCTCAAGGCCAGCTTGTCGCATGATGTGTTCTGCATACAAGTTGAATAGGTAGGGTGAGAGTATACAGCCCTGCCGTACTCCTTTCCCAATCTTAAACCAGTCTGTTGTTCCGTGGTCTGTTCTTACTGTTGCTACTTGGTCGTTATACAGATTCTTCAGGAGGCATACAAGATGACTTGGTATCCCCATACCGCTAAGAACTTGCCACAATTTGTGATGGTCCACACAGTCAAAGGCTTTAGAATAGTCAATAAAACAGAAATAGATGTTTTTCTGAAACTCCCTGGCTTTTTCCATTATCCAGCGGATATTGGCAATTTGGTCTCTAGTTCCTCTGCCTTTTCTAAACCCAGCTTGTACATCTGGCAATTCTCGCTCCATGAACTGCTGAAGTCTACCTTGCAGGATCTTGAGCATTACCTTACTGGCATGTGAAATGAGTGCCACTGTTCGATAGTTTGAACATTCTTTAGTGTTCCCCTTTTTTGGTATGGGGATATAAGTTGATTTTTTCCAGTCTGATGGCCATTCTTGTGTTTTCCAAATTTGCTGGCATATAGCATGCATTACCTTGACAGCATCATCTTGCAAGATTTTGAACAGTTCAGCTGGGATGCCGTCGTCTCCTGTTGCCTTGTTATTAGCAATGCTTCTTAAGGCCCACTCAACCTCACTTTTCAGGATGTCTGGCTCTAGCTCACCGACCACACCGTCAAAGCTATCCCCGATATTGTTATCCTTCCTATACAGGTTTTCTGTATATTCTTGCCACCTTTTCTTGATCTCTTCTTCTTCTGTTAGGTCCTTGCCATCTTTGTTTTTGATCATACCCATTTTTGCCTGGAATTTACCTCCAATGTTTCTAATTTTCTGGAAGAGGTCTCTTGTCCTTCCTATTCTATTGTCTTCTTCCACTTCCGCGCATTGCTTGTTTAAAAATAATTCCTTATCTCTTCTGGCTAACCTCTGGAATTTTGCATTTAATTGGGCATATCTCCCCCTATCACTGTTGCCTTTTGCTTTCCTTCTTTCTTGGGCTACTTCTAGTGTCTCAGCAGACAGCCATTTTGCCTTCTTGGTTTTCTCTTTCTTTGGGATGTATTTTGTTGCCGCCTCCTGAACAATGCTGCCAACTTCTGTCCAGAGTTCTTCCGGGACCCTATCTACTAAGTCCAGTCCCTTAAATCGATTCTTCACCTCCACTGCATATTCCTTAGGAATATTAGTGAGCTCATATCTAGCTGATCTGTGGGTCTTCCCTAATCTCTTTAGTCTGATCCTAAATTGTGCAAGAAGAAGTTCGTGATCTGAACTACAGTCAGCTCCAGGCCTTGTTTTTACCGACTGTACAGATGTCCGCCACCTTTGGCTGCAAAGGATGTAATCAATCTGATTTCGGTGTTGTCCATCTGGTGAAGTCCATGTATAAAGCCGTCTCTTAGGTTGTTGGAAGAGAGTGTTTGTTATGCACATTGAGTTGTCTTGGCAAAATTCTATCAGCCTGTGTCCTGCTTCGTTTTGTTCTCCCAGGCCATACTTACCTGTAATTCGAGGTGTCATTTGACTGCCCACCTTAGCATTCCAGTCTCCTGTGATGAAAATAACATCTCTTTTAGGTGTGTTGTCCAGTAGGTGCTGCAGATCCTCATAGAACTGCTCTACTTCAGCTTCTTCAGCATTTGTGGTTGGGGCGTATATTTGGATCACTGTGATGTTAGATGGCTTGCCCTGAATTCGAATTGAGATCATTCTGTCGTTTTTTGGGTTGTATCCAAGCACTGCTTTAGCCACTTTACTATTAATTATGAAGGCTACTCCATTTCTTCTGTGGTCCTCTTGTCTGCAGTAGTAGATCTGGTGGTCATTTGATGTGAAGTGGCCCATTCCAGTCCATTTCAGTTCACTGACGCCCAGAATGTCTATCTTTAATCTTGACATCTCACCAATAACCACATCCAATTTGCCCTGGCTCATAGATCTTACATTCCAGGTTCCGATTGTGTGTTGATCCTTAGAACATCGGATTCGCTGTTCACCACCAGCACCGTCGGCTGCTAGCCGTCCTTTCGGCTTTGAGCTAGCTGCGTCATCACGTCTGGGGCTAGTTGAGCTCATCCTCTGTTCCTCCCCAGTAGCATTTTGACCATCTTCCGACCTGGGGGTCTCATCTTCCGATGGTATACCGACATATCTCTGGTTGTACTGATCCATTTAGTTTTCACGGCAAGAATACTGAGGTGGGTTGCCATTACCTTCCCCAGGGATCGCATTTAGTCTGACCTCTCTGTCATGACCTTCCCGTCTTGGGTGGCCCTTCACGGTTTAGCTCATGGCATCATTGAGGTGCTCAAGCTCCAGCACCACGACAAGGTAACGATCCTTTGCTGAAGAGCTAGATATGAGCTCACTAATATTCCTAAGGAATATGCAGTGGAGGTGAAGAATAGATTTAAGGGACTGGACTTAGTAGATAGGGTCCCGGAAGAACTCTGGACAGAAGTTGGCAGGATTGTTCAGGAGGCAGCAACAAAATACATCCCAAAGAAAGAGAAAACCAAGAAGGCAAAATGGCTGTCTGCTGAGACACTAGAAGTAGCCCAAGAAAGAAGGAAAGCAAAAGGCAACAGTGATAGGGGGAGATATGCCCAATTAAATGCAAAATTCCAGAGGTTAGCCAGAAGAGATAAGGAATTATTTTTAAACAAGCAATGCGCGGAAGTGGAAGAAGACAATAGAACAGGGAGGACAAGAGACCTCTTCCAGAAAATTAGAAACATTGGAGGTAAATTCCAGGCAAAAATGGGTATGATCAAAAACAAAGATGGCAAGGACCTAACAGAAGAAGAAGAGATCAAGAGAAGGTGGCAAGAATATACAGAAGACCTGTATAGGAAGGATAACAATATCGGGGTTAGCTTTGACGGTGTGGTCAGTGAGCTAGAGCCAGACATCCTGAAGAGTGAGGTTGAGTGGGCCTTAAGAAGCATTGCTAATAACAAGGCAGCAGGAGACGACAGCATCCCAGCTGAACTGTTCAAAATCTTGCAAGATGATGCTGTCAAGGTAATGCATGCTATATGCCAGCAAATTTGGAAAACACAAGAATGGCCATCAGATTGGAAAAAATCCACTTATATCCCCATACCAAAAAAGGGAAACACTAAAGAATGTTCAAACTATCAAACAGTGGCACTCATTTCACATGCCAGTAAGGTACTGCTCAAGATCCTGCAAGGTAGGCTTCAGCAGTTCATGGAGCGAGAATTGCCAGATGTACAAGCTGGGTTTAGAAAAGGCAGAGGAACTAGAGACCAAATTGCCACATCCGTTGGATAATGGAAAAAGCCAGGGAGTTTCAGAAAAACATCTATTTCTGTTTTATTGACTATTCTAAAGCCTTTGACTGTGTGGACCATAACAAATTGTGGCAAGTTCTTAGTGGTATGGGGATACCAAGTGATCTTGTATGCCTCCTGAAGAATCTGTATAACGACCAAGTAGCAACAGTAAGAACAGACCACGGAACAACGGACTGGTTTAAGATTGGGAAAGGAGTACGGCAGGGCTGTATACTCTCACCCTACCTATTCAACTTGTATGCAGAACACATCATGCGACATGCTGGGCTTGAGGAATCCAAGGCTGGAGTTAAAATCTCTGGAAGAAATATTAACAATCTCAGATATGCAGATGATACCACTTTGATGGCTGAAAGCGAAGAGGAACTGAGGAGCCTTATGATGAAGGTGAAAGAAGAAAGTGCAAAAGCTGGCTTGCAGCTAAACCTCAAAAAAACCAAGGTTATGGCAACCAGCTTGATTGATAACTGGCAAATAGAGGGAGAAAATGTAGAAGCAGTGAAAGACTTTGTATTCCTAGGTGCAAAGATTACTGCAGATGCTGACTGCAGTCAGGAAATCAGAAGACGCTTAATCCTTGGGAGAAGAGCAATGACAAATCTCGATAAAATAGTTAAGAGCAGAGACATCACACTGACAACAAAGGTTGGTATAGTTAAAGCAATGGTGTTCCCTGTAGTAACATATGGCTGCGAGAGCTGGACCATAAGGAAGGCTGAGCGAAGGAAGATCGATGCTTTTGAACTGTGGTGTTGGAGGAAAATTCTGAGAGTGCCTTGGACTGCAAGAAGATCCAACCAGTCCATCCTCCAGGAAATAAAGCCAGACTGCTCACTTGAGGGAATGATATTAAAGGCAAAACTGAAATACTTTGGCCACATCATGAGAAGACAGGACGCCCTGGAGAAGATGCTGATGCTAGGGAGAGTGGAAGGCAAAAGGAAGAGGGGCCGACCAAGGGCAAGATGGATGGATGATATTCTAGAGGTGACGGACTCGTCCCTGGGGGAGCTGGGGGTGTTGACGACCGACAGGAAGCTCTGGCGTGGGCTGGTCCATGAAGTCACGAAGAGTCGGAAGCGACTAAACGAATAAACAACAACAAGCAACTATATAGCAGCAAAGGAATTTTGCTGTATTTAGAACTTTTTGAAAATTGAAACATTAAGCAATCCATTAAAAAGCAAAAGGCCGTCACTTAAAAACACATAGGATTTTTTTTCTGTGTTTATTTTTTATTTATTCCTCCTTTTATGGGAGGATTGCCTTAAATGATTCTTTCAAGTAAAATATGGTGTAATGTATTTCAATCCCCAAATACATTGTAGCATTACATTGTGAAAATGTATTTTATTTTTTCATAAAATAGCACTAATACAGTTTCTCCTACTTTCTGTTCTTTGGAAACTAGTAAAGTTGGACCTTTTTTGTTCCATTTTTGGCAATATGTTCAAAGGTGAAAGTTTGAAACAAAATGTCTTGGGATGTTTTCAAAGACAAGATGGATAGACTTTTCTTGGGAATATTTGATAGTTGAATCCAACCTGGTAGGAGGTTGGATTTGACAATCTAGATTACACCTTCAGCTCTCTGAGCACAAGCCACACTGCATGTGCATATATTGATTCTATATGAATGCCAGAAATGTTTAGTTTTAGCTCTAAACACACCCAGGCTGGTTTGGCGCTAAGCTAACTCCTTACTACTGTAATTCCTCAGGTTATGCAAACCATCCTTTCCAACATCTGTGACTCTGTTTGCCCCTCTGAAAATGGGGCTCTTGCAGGCACTCAGTCTCTATGATCATTTTAGTTCTTACCCCCCTCCAACAATAAAGAGTATGGAAAAAGGGGAGAAATTGATGGAATGGATATGACTCCTCCCAGCCTTGTCTACAGTGGCACCAATCCTGATTGTCTCACCACAGACATTTTATGTATGTATAAAAATCCCTCCAGACCAACAGCTATTTAAAATGCAGGTAGTAGAAGGCAGTTACAGGCTCCCAGCCTCCTTTGCACTGTCTAGGAGGGTTAAAAAAAAGGGCAGTCTCAAGGCTGACTGATTCATCTGAGATCATGTGCTGCTAGAACACAAAAATGAATCCATTACTTGTAACACTTAGTTCGTCCCCACTGTGAAGAGTTACAGGTGTTGACTCTTTCCTCAAGCCATTACTCAGTGGTAGGAAGCAAACAGGCATAACAATCACTGATATACAAAGCAGGCTGCTTTCCCCCCTTGTTTGGGACAAAAGGTTAAAAAGTGAACTCCCACAAATCTCACAAAGTTTCAGTGAATTTAAACATAGTTTTTAAATTCCTCCTTAATTATAGAAAATGTGAAAGATTCTAATGCAAGAGGCAGGTTATTGTATTCACATGTGTTGGTTTTATTTGGTTCTTCCTTTCTGTTATTATATGTCAATCACAATGGCTAGCTCTGATGTAAAACTAAGGATTAGATCATGCTGCAATATGATAAAATATTATTTTATACTAATATAAGGAAGTTATATCCCATGTACCAGAGATTGCTCACTTCCAAAATTTAGAAAATGAATGAATTGGTTGTGATGGTTATACAGATCATAAAAGTGAATTAAGAATGGTGAAATTCTCTGTAACAGAGTGAGCTGCAAAAGGAGATAGTCCCATAAAAGATTTTAAAAGTGTATGATAGATGAAGATTAAATTCAGTTAACTAAATATTCATATTATTGCCCTAATGTAATTATTTATCTCTAAATTTTAACATACCCACAGCGATGTC
This sequence comes from Candoia aspera, assembly GCF_035149785.1. NCBI lineage: Eukaryota > Metazoa > Chordata > Lepidosauria > Squamata > Candoiidae > Candoia > Candoia aspera. The sequence continues at coordinate 34,287,922 of NC_086160.1, forward strand.
TACCCCTTTACCAGTTAATATCCAGCTTCCTTTACCAGTTAATATCCAGCTTTAAAATAAATAGAATAATGTATTAATTTTATTTTAATCCAAGTTTAAAATAAAATAGATTAATCTAAGTAAACCCCTGCCCCACTCCACCTCCCAATAATTTTCTCATATACTTATCTCTAATGATTACACATTAATGAATGTTGCAGACAGAGGAGGTGGGAGACTGAGATAGAAAGAGACGGTGATGTCAGGGACTGATACTAGTAGGCAATACAATCTTGAAGTACTCAGGAGGTACTCTTGATCCTGTGGGGCTGTCTGTGGCCATGAAATCACAAATTATGCACCTGTGCTTTGTAATATTATGTTGACAAAGGGAAGACAATTACGAATTACTTTCAAACTGCTTCTGAGGGCTTAGGGATTGAAAACAGTGACAATAAGGAAGTGCCCTAAGTAATTGGAAGACTTACCTTTGTGTGGTTTTCATGAGTGTGATGGATTTATCACAAGAATCAATGATCCTCTTAGTTAACTTACCACAATTGTCTTCATCTGCATTATTTCCACAGTCATCAATCCCATTGCAGTGAAGAAGCTGAGGCAAACATTTTGTGATATTTCCACAAGGGAAATAGCCAAGAGAGCATGTGACACCAAGTCCAAAGTCATGATTGCTTGAACCAGCATTAAGGACTATTTAAAATAAAAATCAGTAAGAGGCTAGAGTTCATTTAAATTATTTTTCTATTTCAGCATTCAGCATTTCTTTGTTGATGTTCAAACTGTTAAGCGTATCATATTTACCACTGAAACAGTATACATTACTATTTATTTATTATGTTATTTACCATACATTACTTGCAGTGATCCTCCAACTGCAATCTTAGATATATCTGCATGATAATAAGTGTAACTAAGGAAACTTTTTGAAATTTTCTTCTAATTGTTATCGTTTAAAATTGAGTTGTTAGCAACATTTCTGGGTGCATACATGGATTTCCAGAGTTTAGCAATACATGTGCATGCAGATGTACCCACCCACCTCCATGATTTCTGAACAGCCCAGCATTACAACAAAAGTTATGACTGCTAACAGGTAAGGCATATAGACTTCAAAATCTGCATTACAAAACACAAATTAATTGGTTGGCAAATGCTAACTTTCAAGAGAAAAAAGAAAGCCAATGAATATTTATTAAACTAACAAACAGAGGAGAAGCAAGCATGTGCAGAGAGAAAGCTGTACTTTGCCTATGAAATAATAACACTTATAGATAACAAGCATTAAAAAAAATAATCACCAGCCATTTCTTTTAATTTATATATAATTTTTATTTTGGTGCCTTTGAGTCAGTCTTGACTCCTGGCGACTGCCTGGACAAGTCCCTTCAGTTTTCTTCACAAGATTTCAGAAGTATTTTGCCATTGCCTCCTTCCTAGGGTTGAGAGAGAGGGACTGGCTCAAGGTCACCCAGTTGGCTTTGTGCCTAAGCTGGGACTAGAACTCACAGTCTCCTGGTTTCTAGCCTGCTGCCTTAACCACTACACCAAACTGACTCTCTTAATCCACATTTTTTCCCAAGAAAATATTATTCTAAGATAATGCTATTATATAAATTCCACCTTCTTATTGATTTAGCTTAACTAATAAACATTGAATAACTAAATAATTTAAAGGTGCGTTTAGGATAATCTTGCATCTATATGAAAAACATCAGAACTAAGGTTGGAAAGGTATTACTGGAACAGGCAGAATAAAGTCAAGGGGAGGTAGGAAAAAGTGAAATAAAAAGTAATATACATATAATTTATGTATATTATTAATGAGATTAACAAATTTGCAGATATGTCTTCTGCTTCAGTAGAGGAAAGGGCAACAATTGGCTGTTTCTTACTAATCCAACTGATAACTCCTCCTCCATAATAGAACAGTTTATCTCTAGTAGACTTAGGGCATATCTGCACTTACCATTTAAGCTGCTCCTGTTCTGTAAAGATAATAACCACTCTGCTATTTTAGCAGTGCTAGTAAGGGGAGGAATACAGATTGTTAGAATGCATGGTAAGCATTGACTCAGTTGAAGGGGTTGTCTTTCCACTGCAAAATAGGCAATGAACTGCAACAACAGAAGCCTTATATTCCAAACAAACAGGAGGAGATATAGCTACGAGCAATGTATTCTGAAAGTGGAGGAATAAAAAAACCACTCTGAGGTCACTTTGATGGTGAGTGGGAGATTAACCTAACCCATTTCTTCCCTCCAGAAACAGTTGTCGGCCTATTCCAGTTATGGGACAACTGGGCAGTGCAAATAAGAGTTTCACTTGTCTTTGGGATTCATATAGTTACTAATCTAGGATCATCAATTTCACATCAACAATTCCTTTCAGATACCTTCCTAACTCTTTGCCTGTAATTCAAGCTTTCTTTGTTGTCACATTTATTTTTCTGCCCAGTATTTGTACTGCTGCTGAAATATTTGATGTTATTACACTTGAGAAACCAAGAAAGATGAGTTTTCTAATTGCTGTTCTGTACTGACTGTTGCTTTTGCAGAGGCTAACTGGCATTATTGCCTTTAAGAAAAATAATTTCCACTGGATTTCTGCATTGTCACACTGTCTGTCCAAGACACTCTATCAGGCCCATTATCTTCTGCTTCTGGATAAGGAACAGGCTTCCATATTCTTTTGTTTCAGTCTGCATTATGAGATACCTTTCCCAGTGGTTTTACCAGTTTTCTTTTGTTTAAGTGGTTTATAATTCCTTGGTTATACTTTGTATCTTTATCATACAAAATCAGATAAATTCGGATATATGTCAATCATTCACCCTTTCATCTGGAGTATATCTTTTTTCTTATGTGAGAAAATGTCTAAAAAACACATACTTTCATTTTTCAGTACAGGCTCTAGCAGTTTGCATTAAGCCTAAATGCTCTTTTGCAGCTTACACATCAGCACTACTTTTTCATGGTTGTCACATACTTATGTCTTCCTTAATGTCTCCTATGGGAAAACTCTCTTCCCATAGATGTTGAACAGGTTTTTCTTGCTCTAACAACACTGAGGTAATAGTTGCTTCACCATTGATGCAGAGGTATCATCATCATCAACATCATCATCATCATCATATTTTGAGGACTATCCTTTGACAGCTAGTCTGGATTTGCAGTGTTGGATACCCTCTTCCGCATGTTCTTTGATGGTGATGCAGAAGAGGGTATTGAAAGGTCTTTCTCCTTTTGGTAGTTCTATGTTTTGTTTTTGTGAAGAGATTTGTTCTCTCCTCTCACAGCTTGTAGTCATTTTTCTGCTTTAGTGTGTGGCATCCTGCCATGGGAGGGCCCTAGTGTTTCCTCTTTGGGACTAGAAAAGGAAGTCTTTTGGGTAATGGCCCTTTGAAGGCTTTGCTCAAGCATCCTACTTCTGACTCAATTTGTCTCTATTTTATTCAGGTCCTCCACTGCTACTGAAAATCAGAATCTCTTCTTGTGGCTACTGCATGGTCACAGTCTGCTACTGCACTGTTAGTGTGTTTCGTTTTGTTTTTTGCTACTGGGATGTCTTAATTGATTTCGGACATTCCATTAATACTTTTTTTAAAAAAATCATTATAGTATACCATACTATAGAATTTAACTGTAGTAGAATGAAGGATTCTGTATCCTTTGTAACCTAGCTCATAGCTAATAAATACTCCATCACTTCTCCAATCTAGTTTGTCTCTCTTTTCTTTGGGAATATAACCATACATCTTGCATAAAAGCATTTAATGTACTTAACATTTGGTTTAATTTTGCACAAGTTATAATAATAATGACATGATCTAATATTTTCTTTATGCCATGCAAATGAATAATTGAATGACTTCAGAAAAGGGGGAAGACACATGTACAGCAAGCTGACTTGATATTAAAAGCCATGAACAATTAATAAAACTGCAGGATTCATTGCTTTGAACATGAGTTTTGAACATTAAAAGGTATAACCCCAATCTTAGCTAAAGTGGCATTTAGCAGACCTTACTTGAACAAATATGCAATATCATAAATCAAATCTGTACAAAGTTCACCTTAAAGCATAGAAGCAATATATTTTAATCTAAAATGAAGGGGAAGAGGGCCAGTTTGGTGTAGTGGTTAAGGCACCGGGCTAGAAACCAGGAGACTGTGAATTCTAGTCCTGTCTTAGGCACAAAGCCAGCTGGGTGAGCTTGAACCAGTCACTCTCTGTCAGCTCTAGGAAGCAGGCAATGGCAAACCGCTTCCGAAATTTTGCCAAGGAAACTAGTCCAGGGATCAGTTCAGGCAGTCACCAGGAATCAACACTTACCTGAAAGCACTCCCCCCACCCCCAAAATGAAGGGAGGGGGTATGCTGTTATTGGCTAAAATAGGAAGACTTTATGGAAAATCAGCTACAAATATGGCACTAAATTTCAGCCATAACAAATACAAATACATATTTCATACCCTGTGTTTAGAACATGAAGACTATACATCCCATAGATGTGACCAACCATTCAGATATCAAGATATCCAAATTTTGGGTATAGGGACACATGTATAATTTTAAGGACATCTCTTGGGAGCATTTACAATGTGGCTGTCTTTAAATAAATAGCTAGAGAAATAAAGATAGTGCTGGAGACTGGTAGTTTGATTTGTTGCAGACAATCAAATTTTGTTTAAAAACATCTTAAAATCTGATAAGGTAAGTCACCTGCTAGGGTCTATTAATAGCCAAAAGAGGTATCTGCAGGTACCCTGGCACACATGGGCACCATATTCAGGACTCTAGTATTAAACCATTGGAAATCAGAAACCCTTGCTAATCAGCTGCAAATTACAAAGAGATTTTTGCCCACTGTAAACAATTTAGCAGGCTAGCCCCCAAATTATATTTAGATGTCTATGGAGGCTTTCAGTACCTGCAGTACATCCGTATGGATTGCTGAGATAGCTTTAAAGAGGCTGGGAAAGAGGCTGAGGGGGAGACAATTGGATTTTATCTTCTGTTGAGGATAGAAGATCTGAGTACTCCTTGAGATGAAAACAAAATCCAATTGGCTATTATGCAGCTGAAGGAATTTGTTGTCCATTTCTATTTACCAAGCACTACTCTCAAAAAAGATTGGGAATCAGTTACTTGTAAGACCTTCAAAACAATTTCATTTTCCAGCAGAACCTGTACATCTGTTTTCACAGTAGCATAATTTTATAGAAGTCAGTGAAGCTCACACTGACATTTATTACGACTTTCTATAGCAAACTATTTTATTCAAGTATTGACTACAGTACTTCAGCCCCCTGAGCATATATGCTGCTTTGATAGAGAATAATAAGAATAAATGACTAAACAAAGTTCTGCCCAAAAGCAAAAAATTAAATAAAAATCAGTTGAAAGCAAATGAAAGATTTGTAAGAGTTTAAGGAGAACACTGAAATCTGAATGCAGCACTCAGTCAAAAGCTGATTTGAAGGCTGAGGCTGTATTCTTGATTTTGTACTGACTGTACATTTACACAGCAGTTTTGTTGTAAAGATCTTATGTACTTTTGCCATGGAGTAAAAAACTGCTGAACGTGTCTAACATTTAGATTTCTGAAAAATACCTCAAAATACCAGGAATTCAGCAGAGAATAATCAGTCTTGTTTGCTTTAAATTACAAAGAGTAATGAAATTGCAGTTTCTAGAATCAGTAAATAAATGTGGTGCATACTTACCATTTGATCCAGTCATTAATAATATATAGAAAAAGCAGTTAGATGACATTTCTATCTTGCCGCTGAGAAATTAATTCCTCATGTCATCCCAGCAGATTTCACACATGCCTGTAGTTGGTTCTACTTCTAATTAAGCAGCAAACGCAGAAAGCTTCCTTTCCATACTTCGCTCCCTCCCTCATCCTGCGCCTCTGTCTTTCAAACTGCCAGCAGACTGATAGGCAGACACAGATCCAAGGGGATGGAGGTGGGGATGGGAGTGGGAGTGGAAGTATCAAAGGATAGTCTCTTCCTGATTACTTTAAGTTTTTCTTTCTGTGCTTGTGATAGATTAAAAGTTGGAGAGAAAGTACTGAGAAATGGCCACAGTAATTTAATCAAAACTATCAGCATCAAAACTATTAGTCTTTTGTTCAATACAGTTAAGTGTTATTAACTGTTTTAAAATGGGAAATTATGAACTCTTTTAGGTGGGCGTATCCTAAATGAAACAATTATTTAACCTGCATCAGTGTTTCTTTTTTTGCCCCTTTATATAAAAAAATGTAACCTATAATTTAACCAACTTTGTAATAAGAAAACTGTTCATGGCCAAAGCACTCTTACGGGGGAACGTGTGGAAGAAACCCGAGTATAAGAACTGCATTCTTCCAGCTTGTATAGCAGAGCAGAGAGTAGAGTCAGCTTTTTCTCTTTATTTGGCCTGTTACAGCTACTACTTAAGAAAAGTTCCTGCTCCAAAAATGGCCACTTCTAGGGTTTGCATAATTTTTCATGCATTCAAGGGATGTATTTCTGGGAACTGCAGGGCTTTGGATCCTGTGAACCTACTATCTTTTCCAACATGCCCCATCTTTAATCTTCTTTTGTCTTGTCTAATGTTAGAGTTTTTACAGTATATTATAGAAGCCCAACTGGAAAGCCTTATCCTAGCAGCAAGTAGAAAGCTTAGAAGATCTAATGTGTAATTTCCCCAAGGGTGGCCCACCTTCTCCAACCTCACTAGACAGATGAGAAAAATGCCAGAATCCAGGAATGAAATGATTGTATCCTTTATGCATAGAAATGCAGCAAACCTGAACTCATTCCACATAGCACTGCAAGGATTATGTATTTACATCCATAACTACGTTAAGTAGCAGGGAAAAGGAGTGCTTCATTCAGGGCCGCAACTGGGGGGGGGGGCAAGTGGGGCATGTGCCCCGGGCACCGGCTGGGGGGCCGCCAAAACGAGCGCTGGGGGGGCGCCAAAATGGGCACTGAATCCATGTTTGCCCCGGGTGACACAGACCCTAGTTGTGGACCTGGCTTCACTGGCAGAAATATAAAGAGATAGACTATATCCAGAAATGTTACTAACCAATCAGGATTTCCTAAAGTACAAATGCAGCTTTAAACCTTTATTACAGTACTATTGATCACTTAAGCCTCTTAGCTGCCTGCATTTCTAAGAATCTCAGAGTATCGGTAAACACAATTATTAGCTTAATATCCAAAGTTTACTGTATCTTCATTAGTATTTTTGCTGGAGGCCAATATTGTGAATTATAGTTTATGATGTGCAAAATCAGAAGCTGGAATTCCTTTTTCTTTTATGAATGTCATGGGATCAGAATGAGAATTACAACCCTGTATTGAGCTGACTGATCCCACATTTAGAGATCAAGCTGCCTCTCCTCCAGTTTCAGAACCTAGGAGGTCTGACCCTGATTTCATATTCTGTATGGATCCAAACTTCAATGCATACATGAATTTCTTTCAGAAAACAACTACTGTCTGGGATCAATACCAAGGACAATCAATGTACTCCCCAATGATGGTGAATGAAACTCAGCAGTTTTTACTGATGACACCTGCTAAGTCCATCTTGACTTACCCACAAGTACAGGTTGTCAGATCATGGGCTTCATATTGAAGGACAAACAGAACAGTCTTCTTGACTGAGAGAGCTTCTACCTTAGGCTCCCTCTCCCTAATTATCCAGAATATTGCTGGACATCTAATGCAAAAGATCACTCCTTTTACAGTTTAGGTCCAATTGGACATTCTGTTGCTACTAGAAATGTGGGCCAGACATAATTTAGACCTTGATAGATATTATATTAGTTCATGTAAAACAAGCCCAAGTAAGAAAAGAGGAAGGCCAAAAGGGGACATCACTTCTCTTATTAGTACAGAACTTCAGTTTAAAGTTATGTCATTCCCCCAGCCCCTGGATTATTTAGTTTTACCTATTTTATTAAAATGTAAAGGAATTGAATACACACACACACACACACACACATATACACATATTTATACATACATACTGTATATATATACTGTATGTATGTATGTATGTATGTGTATATATATATATATATATATATATATATATATATATATATATATACTGTATGTATGTATGTGTGTTGTGTGTGTGTATATACACACATACATAATTCCCTCTGTGTACCTGGGCCCAAATAAAAGCACAATGGGGCCACCTAGAAATCTATATACAGAATTGTTCCTGTGATTATCTTCTGTGATAATCAGGATTGGAGGAGATCTGAATGCACATTTGAATCCAGATGACTCTGTCCTTTTTTCATCAGTTTAAATGCAACACTTGCCCAAATGAATTGGCAGAACCCTGTTTTCCATTGGAGGCAAAAGATACAGCTTGTAAGTTTGCTGATCTTCGTGTGAGGCAAATGGCTACCCAGTTCGACCTATGCATTCTTAATGGTATGTTGGAATGTGACAGAATAGCCAAATATACCTCCTGGGGAGGAGGTAGGAAGTATCCTGTGGGTTTTTGTTTGGTACCCTGTAATGCTTCTCTTTTTCGTACTAACGTACTGGTAGAATCTTGTTTGGAAAGTGATCACATGGTCATTGCAAGTATGCTTTATTGAAAGATCAGAAACAAAATTTGCCCTGGACGAAGAGAAAGTGAATATTGTGACATATATTAAATGGAATTTAAAAAACTGCAGGATTTTAGCCACATGTTTATTCTATATCCTCATTAGAAATCCGATACAAATAATTGAGACTTGACAGACTCCTGTAGTTTTATATGAACAACTACTCAGTGAACTGAAGCAATGTTTTGTGCTTGCCAAGCTTCACTGTTACTCTAAAGCACCTTACTTTAATCAACATTAGTCCTTGTATGATCAAGCATGTTGACAGCTCAAAAATGAATTCAGGAAAATATATAAAGTCTATCAGCAATATGCTGCTGAAAATAGTTGTCAACTGATCCACAGTATTAAGGAACCCTACAAAATTCTCCTTAAGGAAAAGAAAAACAACACCCCTAAAAATACGTGGACAGCGTTGACTGATGCAGTTAAAAACTTCTCCCCTTCATGGCATATCACAGCTATAGGCCTAAAGAAGCCTATATAGAATCCTATCAATCAAGTCCTGGTTTATACTTAGAAGGAATATTTTAAAATATTATAGACGAAAGGGATCCAAGAATCTGTTCTGAACACCTCTTCTTATAGAATCTCTTAGAGTAAGAAAAGCCCCAGTCTGCAATTGCACCTTACCATGGCTTCTGGTGACTAATTGCTTCTTTATTTATGTTTATCGATCAAACAGAAAATATCCCCAGGCACTGGAAGAAGGTGATGATTATGCCTATTCACAAGAAAGGCATTAAAGGGTATCCATCTCATTACAGACCTAATAGCCTTTGAATGTAATAGACAAATTTTATGCTAGAAACCTGAATCCAAAATTACAGGACTGGCTGAACTCTGAAGGAATCATTGGACTGGAACAAGCAAGATTTTAAATAGGGCACTCAGTGGTGCAACACATTTTAATGTTGCACCACCTGATAAAGAACTGCATCTATAAAATTAAATCTTCCTTTATATGTGTCATTCCCTGATTTTAAATCAGCATTTGATTTGATATCTTGAGTTTTATTATGGGGAAAAACTACAAAACACTAATATTGATAGATGACGGACATGTTTAATTTGAAATATAATATATCGCTCCAACTGAGATACAGTCCCTAAGGAGCATTCATAAAGAGTGTACCAATTATGAATGTGGTGCAACAGGGTTGCATTCTTGCCCTAGCCTTGTTCAATTTCTGTATAAAGCCATGGAGATGACCTTGGGGAAGTTAGGCAGAACAAAAGGCTTAACATACTTTAAGTTTGGGCAAAGTGAAAGAATGAGAAAGAATCTCAGATTGACTTCTCTGTAATTCACTAGAGTATAAGAGGGAAATCTCAGGCAGGCTTTCAAGGTTCTGTTACTATAGCTTGTATCAGTAAAGTATAGTTCCAGTCAGATTTGTGGAGTCTCTTTCTTGACCTAGCCTACCTTGAAGGTGTGACAATTTCTATATTTGTGACACGGAAGGAGCCTTTGACTACTTGGAAGTCCACGCCCCTAACATTGCTGGATGCAGGATCCTTCTGTCCCTTTATGCTGACAATGCAATGATTATTATCTCTTCTATTTTGAATAGACTCAGAAGAGCATTGAAAGCTATTATGTGCTTCTATAAGTTCCATAAGTTGATCATAAACCATCAGAAGTCCAAGATAAAGGTGTATTTGCCCAGAAGCCAAAACAACACAAATGGATTGTGGGTAGAAATAGCACAGAACAAGTCTATTCCTTTAAATACCTTGGAACAACATTCTGTGTCACAGAATCCTAGACAGCTCCTTACAAATACATCAAAAAACAGTATATAAATACTTGATGGTTATCAGAAGATTTTTTTTTTTAGCAGAGGAGGGACACTGCATTTTTTTTTTTTTAGCAGAGGAGGGACATTGTATCTGCAGCCCTTAAACTTCTTGAGGCCAAAACCCAGGCCTAGATTTTATATGTGGCACAGATTAGATTCTAATTTTAAAAAAAAAACCTTAAAAGTTATACAAACTAAATTACTCATGTCCATCCTCTACTTCTAAAGCATCCTTAATACAACTCTTGGGCTTGAGGCAGGATACCTGGAATTGAATATAGGGCGTGGAGGTTAGTAAAGTCCTACTGGCTGGAACTAAATTTTCCCTCATTGGGCCTGGCACTGTGGCCCTTGCAGATGAATCTTCTTCACAATGGGTTACATCAGTGGAAAATAAAATAAATTCTGCCTCCTTAACCTAGAGCTTTAGAATATTCATTATTAGGAATACATGGAAGCTTGCTAAAGAGGTAAGCACATTAACCTCCCCCAGTTTAAGGAGAGTTTTTTTTTCAGTTCAGGCATAATGTCTTGTCCTCAGCCCTTTTAAATGGTAGATATAAGAAGATCCCTGTATATGAGTGCATATGCCTGGGTGATCTGGAGAGGTTGAGCCTGTCCAGCATGTATTTGTCTACTGCAGTGTTTATAGAGATACTTGTAAATTTTATTTAGCACTTACCTTCTAGCGATCCTCAGGAAGAACAGATGACTTACTTCTGTTAGCAGATACCAATCAAAATATAACAAGGACGGTAGCAAAGTATTGTCTGTCTGCAGTGAAAATGCGGTGACTGTTGACTTCAGTGGACTAATACTATTCTTCTATTTTAGTTTATATTTTATTACTGTGCACTTCCTTGAGTGGATGTGGCACATTTGTCTTATTTTCCTGTTGTGTTGTTTCAGATGATTGTCTGATCTTTGATTATATATAAATAAATCAGTAAACTTTAGCATACTTCAGTATACTGCTAACTTCACATTTCCCTGTTAGGCAACTCTGAGAATAAATGAGAATTGCAAGAACTGATTCTGAAAAGCACAGTAATAAAAATATGTGTGCTCATGTGGATGGATGTGGCCCCACTGATCCATGTCCTAAAAGCCTCTGTGTTGGTGGGCTTATGCAAATTTCGTCTACTAATATATAAGAAATAAGAGAGTGAATTCACTGATATGTTTTACTTCTCTCCCTTTTATCCCTTAGTTTACAACATAAAATACGAGAGAACAGAATGTACAAAGTATACATGCAAATTGTTTATTTTCTCACTACCTAGGCTTGATTCAGTCATACAAATCTTAGCCTAAAAAATCAAAATGTGAACAAATGAAATGCACTTATATTCTCTTCTCACAATGACAGTTGCTTCATGTCTTCAATCATAGCTATGTCCAAGGAAGGTAACCATGCTATAAGATTATGAACAGGGGAGGATTTAAAATTAGTTTTAAACCATTATTAAAAATCTTGGATTGAGCTGAATATTATTCCACTTTAGTCAGTTACATTGGGAAATTATAGTTGACTGAAGACTTTTTAGATGAATCAAGGTGCATGAAAAAAGGGAAAAAAACAACCATGTTTCTTAAGGAGATGTACATATTTTCGTAATACCTATCTCCCTGCATGTCTAGATTTTATAAAGAGGTTTGAAGGATCCCTTGGAGTAGAACAGGGATGGATCTGTGGAAGAGTGAGAAAAGAACAGAAGTATATTCAGTTTGGAAAACTAGTCTTATATTTCCTATGTTATTTTACTTTGCCATAGTTTTTTAGCCACTGCAACCAAAAACAAACATTAGAAGTTAAACCATCATTTTATGCCCTAAACTACTTTTTAGAACAAATCAGAATAACATTTTTGTTCCTTTTTTGGGGGGGCCATAGTTGCAGTTTGGCATAAAAGTTTTTGCATAAACATGCAACATTTAATTATTGTGCAAACATATGTTACCCATAATTCCTTTGGTTGCATCACAGACATCTGAGATGAAAATCAGTGCAGAATTTTAAATTCCTGGCTCATTCTCTTGCAAGACACAGCCTAATAATAATTTGCATTTAAATAATGTAGTGCCCTTTAACTTTGACCTGAACAATTTATTTATTGGCTTCATGACATAATTTGCAGTGAGGATAAAGTGTTATTTGGAAAAACAGTCCAGGTAACTGTGCTTGTTGAAAAGATAGTTAATTTGGCTGCTTTTCTTCTAGATGTATTTAAGGAAACAAAAGACTGAATTTGGTCCCAAAACTAATAAAATTAATTAAAAAGGAACAAAATAATCATTAGAATATGCAGGTCAGATGCAAAATATTATGGGGGAGGTAGAGAAATTCTTATGTTAAATAGATAGGATACATGCAATAATATCACAATAACATCAAATTTAATTTGTTCTAGAATGGTGGGTTCCTTTATATGTTGTGGGAATATTGGGCTCTAGATCTACTGCCTTTTGCATGGATTTTGACATCTAGAAGCCATAAATTCATTTGAGTAATACTGCTTCAGCAAAATTTTCTAACAATACCCATGCTCATCCCAAAATGAAAATGTAACCCCATTTTAAGTATTATGTAACCCCCTTTTAAATATTTACATTATCCAAGACCTGATTCTTTGACTGCTACTACATGTCAGGTATATTTAACCCATTGGTGGTGGTGGGGGAACAAGAGAGGATCAATAGCATGAAAAAAAAAGACATCACTATTTTCTAGATGAAAATATTTACCTCCTCCAAGAGTAACAGGGTTGTCCATGGAGATGATGTCAAAAAAGTCAAGATGGTGGTCATGATTGCATGATCAAAGTTCTGCCCTTTTTATGAATTTTGATGTATATAAAAAAGAAGTGAGCCTTTGACATCTCTGACTACCAGGAATATTCACTAATACATTAAAGACATTTAATCTGAAGAAGAAATGAATGTTCATCTCTCTCCATATTTGAGAGGTACAAACTTATAGTTCAAATCTCATACTCCAGTAGTAGGCAAAGTGGTGTCTTCCATATATTTTGGACTTCAAATAGTATCAACCCAGCCAGCATGACCAATGGCAAAGGATTACCAAAGGATTGTGTTCCATCCAAAATATGAAAATGAACATATACTCTGTTTTGAAAAAAGTTAATTAAATAAGCAAGTATAATTTATGCATTTATGTCTTTTTTCTCAGCAGATGGGCACATTTTAAACATAGTACTGGACCATATCTGCTAACGATTTTTACTTTATAAATTGCCTGTGGGACTAAAGCCATCCCAGTGCCATTCTTGTAAATAAAGTAATACTAGAGACTGGCACTTTGCTTTGCCTAATGCCAGCTTCTGATTTATTTGGGGTTTTAATTAAAATGATCATAAATAAAATCAAATGGTGCAGAAAGTTTGGCAGGTACCAGTGGAGGGATTCAGAGGCACCATGTTGCCAACCCCTATCTCAGGCTCTTCAGTAAAGCTGCAAAATCACATTCAGTTTTTGTCTGGCCATCTAATAATTTAGTTGTGACTTCTTACATCATTTGATATTTCAAGTGCATTTGTATTTCATTCTTAAGTATCCAGAAACTGCCATGAAAACCAGAACAATAGTCAGATTATTTTTATTCAGATTCTATTCCTGGGCTATAGTTTCTTTTCCTAATCTTTCAGTAATCACCTACAAACTTTCAGATTCTATATGAGAAATTAAATTTGCCTGTAATGAATATATATTTAAATAACAGCAGTAAAACAATTTCCATGTCTTCTTTTATCCAAATAAATCCATTAATGTATCTGTTTGCTTCTTAACTAAGTGAATGGTTTGGTCAAAATTTTTGCCTTTTTTGTCCCAATCAGCTAGCAAATTTCAGAATCACAATGGATTTTCTATTTGGTTATATTTCTTATATAAAATTGGTAAGCTTACTTCCCATCTTGCAACTTTACATGCCCCCCTCCCCCCCATAATACAACACATGGCGGGATAATACATACTCAGCTGTTATTTGAAATGGCACGGGTACAGTTGTTAAGGTGTTGGACTAGGACCTAGAAGTTTCAGACTCAGGTCTTCCATCACCACTGAAAGATCACTGGGTGACTTTGGGCCAGCCACTATCTTTCAGCCTAACCTGTTCCAGAGGGTTGTTGTAGAGTAAAATAGGGACAACTACGTGCTATGTTTGCCATCTTGAGCTCCTGAAGGAAAGTCAGGCTACAAATCTAATAATCAATTGGTCAGATATTCTGTACTGCCAAACTTTCAACGAATGCCTTCTAAAAAACAGCAATATGGTATACGTTTGGTTTCATTTCTACATTCTGTATTCATCTTTCATGAGTAAACACAGTTTATAACCAACTTTCCCTAATATAAGTTGTTTTGATATGGCTTTTTGTATGCATTACTTCCTAATTTGTATACAAATCACAGATCTAATGTATAAACCTTAAAGAGATGAAACAATAGCACCGTGATGGAGCCAAGGATAAGATCTTATTACCATCTTGAATTTTATATTTTATATTTTCTGTATTTTTATATTTGTATCTGTATTTATATGTATTTATACTTATATTTATATTATATTGTAGTGTTTTTAGTGATTTGTCATTTTATGATCTGTAAGCCACCCAGAGTCGTTGTATGTGAGATGGGTAGTACAGAAATTTAACTAACTAACTAACTAAATATAATGATTTAATTTTTGTGTTAAGTTAGACTATTTAATTCTTTGCTTTGTTGGGTAAAAAGTAAGTCCAAAAATTGCAAAATGGATTTGGAGTAAAAAGAAAGTCCAAAAATTGCAAAAAGTATATCTATATCTATATCTATATCTATATCTATATCTATATCTATATCTATATCTATCTGACAAACTACAAAAGGTTTAATAATAGAAACAGTTATGATGTCTTGGGGAAATGGCTTCTGGCTAATCTAGATAATTTCCTTAGTTTCCTCTTTTAGTTTTACTCCTGCTTATTAGAGTGTGCAATACACAATGTATGCATTTTTATCCAGCTTTGTTTTAATATATCTAATGTTTAAGACAGGTAATGTCTTGCCTCAGTAGTCTGTATTGCTCTAGATTGTACAATATTTTTAAAATGAGTGCAACAGGGCCTAAGAGTACAAGAAACTCAAATGGATGTTGTGACGGTTGCCTCGTTACCCAATAAGGCATGGACTCACTTAGACGGGCTAAGGATTTCCGTTTATTGAATACAGAGTGCATACGTGCAAAAAGCCGGGAATGTGGGCATGGCAGTGGGGTACCCCATTTATACCCACATGGCGGACCTTGTCTCCCTCCACCCCGTATTGTCCCACGAGTTGGATCCAGATCCCTGATGGGCGATCTGGAAGCGATACTGGTCTGCTGATGGGTGATTAGGGTGATCACCGCTGGTTTCTTCTGTCTCTTCTTCCTTATCCATTGCAGGTGCATGCCCCGGGGTAATGTGTGGAAGTTCCGCCGATCTGTTTGATGGCCCTTCTGGTTCTGGCAAAGGTGTACCTCCTTTGTCCCTTGATTGCTTTTGGTGGTTGAGTGCTTAAAGGATTAGGGCTATCCCTTCCTCCTTCCTGAAAGGCATGTTCCCCGTTGTGATGCATGGATGCTTTGCAACGGGGAACATGACATACTGCCCCCCCCAAAAAAAACTCTAGGGTGCCGGTTTGTCAGGGTATGCTTCGTGGAAGCGTTTGACAAGCCGCTGTGCTGATACCTCTCTCGCTTGCACCCACTCCGGGTGGGGGAAATGCTTCCAACGGACGAGGTACTGTAAGGTGCCCCTTAGTCTTCTGGAGTCTAGTACCTCTTTAATTTCGAAATGTTGTTGTCCATCTATCATGATGGGTGGGGGCGGGGGGGCGTTGTGCCACTTTGAAGAGGTGACCGGTTTCAGTAGGGCACAGTGGAACACTGGGTGTATGCGTCTTAAGTTGTGTGGTAGGTCCAATTTGAAAGTCACTGGGTTGATGATTTCCGTGATTGGGAACGGGCCAATGAATTTGGGTGCCAGTTTCTTCGAGGGCTGTGGAGACTTGATGAACTTGGTGGAGAGGTAGACCCTATCTCCCACCTTGAAGTTTGGCTGTGCCGCCCTGTGGTTGTCCACGAACTTTTTGTATGTTGCTTGGGCATCTGAGAGAGCCAGCTGGATGATGGGCCAAACCGTGGCCAGTTGCGCCGCCCAGTCATCTGGGGAACAGGGCAGGGAGTCTGGCTGGGGCAGTTCCAGGACTGGAACAAGGTCTCTACCATATACGACCTTGAAGGGGGTGTGACCTGTGCTCTGGTGCACTGCGTTGTTGTAGGCCACCTTGGCAAAGGGTAGTAGGTCTACCCAGTTGCCCTGTTGATAATTTATAAATGAGCGTAAGAATTGCTCCAGGGTGGAGTTAAGAATCTCCGTAGAGCCATCTGTGTGGGGGTGCCAAGCCGTGGACAGTGCTTGCTTGGTTCCAATTAATTTTAAAAATGCCTTCCAGAATTTGGAAGTGAATTGTGTGCCCCTATCTGTCACCAAACGGGAGGGGGCACTGTGCAATTTATAGATGTGGTTTAAAAAGAGGCGTGCCAGCTGTTGCACGGAGGGAATGGAGGCACAGGGTACAAAGTGCGCCTGTTTGGAGAAATAGTCTTTTACCACCCAGATAACCGTTTTTCTCTGGCTGGGTGGCAAGTCCACAATAAAGTCCATCAATATTTCTTCCCAGGGGCGGGAGGGGCTTGCTACCGGCTGCAACAGTCCCTGGGGCTTCCCCACTTTTCGTTTGGCCATGGCGCATGTGGGGCAAGCAGCGACATATTCCTTTACATTCCGCCTAAGAGTGGGCCACCAGAATTGTCGTCTGACTAGATGCAGTGTTTTTACGAACCCGAAGTGCCCAGCTGTTTTATCGTTGTGTGAGTGGCTCAAAACCTCCGCTCGCAATTGCTCTGGCACGTACAAGCCAGACCGTTTGTGAAAGATACATTGTGTTGGTTGGTTTGCAACCATGTATCTGTTTTGAGGGCTTGACTGAACTGTTGTTGCAAGCTAGGTGAAATTGACATGCGTTTCCCTCCCCCTGCGGGTGGCTGCGCTGGAGTGCGCTGTGTCCCAGTTTGGCTGCGCGTGATGGCTTGGCAGCCCAGCTGTGTGTCGGTCCACACAGTGCCTACAATGTCGGATGCCTGACTGGCATCTTGGGGCCGCCTGGAGAGAGCGTCGGCTAGGAAATTCTTCCTCCCTGGTATGAATTTTAGTTTAAAGTCAAATCGGCTGAAGAACACCCAGTGAACCTGTTTGGGGCTGAGGCGTTTTGGAGTGCTGAGAGCCTCTAGGTTTTTGTGGTCCGTCCATACCTCGAAGGGGCAGGTGGCCCCTTCCAGGAGGTGCCTCCATGCCTCTAGGGCAGCTTTGACGGCGAACGCCCCCTTTTCCCAAACGTGCCATCTCCGTTCCGTCTCGGAGAACTTGCGGGAAAGGTACGCGCATGGCTTCAGCTGATTGTCAGAATCCCGCTGAAGCAGGAGTGCCCCAATGGAAAAGTCAGAAGCGTCGACTTGTACAATGAAAGGCTTGGTGGGGTCAGGGTGTTGCAGCACTGGCTCTGCTGTAAAGAGGCTTTTGAGGTGCTCAAAAGCCCTTTGACAGTCAGCAGTCCAGTTCAGGAGCGCTCCTGGGTTCCGTGACTTTCGCGTGTCTCCCAAGCCCTTTGTACGGAGTAGGTTGGTTAGAGGCAACACAATTTCTGCCAGTCCCTGGATGAAACCCCTGTAGAGGTTCGTGAATCCGAGGAAACTTTGCAGTTGCCTCCTCGTGCGTGGGCGCTCCCATGCCAGGATGGCTTGGACCTTACTTGGGTCCATCTCGATGCCCCTCGCCGAGATTCTGTAACCCAGGTAGTCAATTTGTGATTTATGAAACTCGCACTTAGAGAGCTTGGCAAATAGCTCTGCTTTGCGGAGTTTCCTGAGCACTGCTTAACTAAGCGTTCGTGCTCCTCTTCCGTTTCTGAGTATATTAGTACATCGTCTAAGTAGACGAGGACCCCCTTGAACAAGTGGTCGTGCAAGACCTCATTAATCAGCTGCATAAATACCCCTGGTGCCCCCGCCAGACCAAAAGGTAGCACCTTATATTGAAACGACCCCAGGGGGCAATTAAATGCCGTCTTCCATTCGTCCCCCTCCCGTATCCGTATGCGGAAGTAAGCCTTCCGCAAGTCCAGTTTTGAAAATATTTTGCCCTTAGAGAGGTGTGCCAGGATGTCCTTGATGATGGGTAAGGGGTATTTGTTTGAGATGGACACGGCATTCAAGTCGCGGTAGTCCGTACAAAGCCTCAATGTCCCGTCCTTTTTTTCCCTGAAAAGGACTGGGGCTCCAACTGGTGAGTTAGCAGGCTCAATGAAGCCGCATGCCAGGTTTTTGTCTACGAATTCTTGCAATGCTGCCAGCTCCTTCTGGGTCATTGCATAAATTTTGGGCTTTGGTAAGGGTGTATTGGGAACCAGTTCTATTGTACAGTCCATTTTTCTGGGGGGGGGGAGTTTGTCCGCCTCTTTTTCCCCAAACACATCTGTGAACTCTGCGTACCTTTCTGGCAATCCTGCCCGGGCCGCTTCTTCCAGATGTGTAATTGTGGATGCTGCCCTCCCCACCGCAGCACAGGGGACCTGATCCCCCTGTAGGCGCTTGATAGGAGCTGTCTGGGAAGGTGATTGTCCTGGTCTGCCAATTGATGTGTGGGTTCCGTCGCACCAACCACGGGATACCCAGGATTATTAGTGGTTGGCCCACTGGTGCCACGATAAATTGCAGGCTTTCCCGGTGGCCGCCGAGCTGCAGTGCCACTTCATCGGTGTATTGGGTGACCCCCACCCCACCCCCCGCTGCTGATCCATCCAATTGAGTGAAAATGATATGGTGCTGAAGTGGATATCAGCAGAGGTTTAAATCGGCCACCAGGTCTGGGTGCATCAAGCACCTGGAGCAGCCCGAGTCGATCAGGGCCCAAATTTTTACAGACTTCAGCTGTGATCTCAGTTCGACCTTGACATACAAGGTGGGGCAGTTTTCACTCACCCAGCTGTTGCTGCGCCCTTCTTGATCCCCCACCTGCCTCCTGGCGCTTCTTAGGGCAGGTGGTTGGCATTTCCCGCCGGCTCGTCGTCGTCGCTCGCTGACTCTTCGATGGGGTAGGGAAAAGATTGCTGTGCGACTTCTCCAGTAGCGGCTGGCACCTTTTTAGGCAGTGATGGTGGTTTGCCCGGTGGTTTCCGTGGTCTGTTGTTGTTGGCTTTGGTGTTCGGGCAGGATGCGGCTTTGTGCCCCTCCTTCCCGCAACAGAGGCACTGCCCCTTGGCGAATCGCCATTCCCTCTCCTCCTGCCAGGATTGGGGTGCTGGTCTCGCCGGTCTGGCCGTGGTTCGGGGCCCCCTTGTCGTTGTCATTTGCAGGGCTGTTCGCTTTACTTGTAAAAAAGTTTCTTGGGCATTTTCTGCCTTTCCAGCCAGCCGTATCCACTCAACGAGAGTGGTAGGGTCGTCCCTGCCTAACGCCCACCTCAAGACGTTCAGGTCCAGACCCTCCTTAAAGCGTTTGATCAGGGTCGATTGTGACCAGTCCTCCACCTTTCCAGCCAGGGCTTGGAATTCCATGGCATAGTCTGCCACAGAACGTTGCCCCTGGCTGATTCCCCTTAATGCTCTTTTTGCTCTGTCCTTTTCAAGGGGATCTCTGAAATGTAGGTCGAGTGCCCATATGAAATCGTTGACGTGATCTAGTTCTGGGGCACCTGCTTGGCACATCTGGACATACCAATCAGCTGCCCTTCCCCGTAGTTTGTTTGCTATTGCATTGATCTTGCCTTTTTTCAGATCTGAAACATTGTCCATATTCCTCTATGTAATTTTTTGTGTTGGTGATGAAAAAGGACAGCTTGGTCGGATCTCCATCGAACTTCACCCCGAGGTCTTTGACTCCTGCTCCCGGTGGGTTCCACCTCACCTCTGGGCATGTGGGCACTTCCTGGGCTGTCGGGGTTCTCCATCCTCTCTGTGGGGATTCCCTCGGCCGGGTTCCTGGTGGCGTTGCTCCCGTCTCATGCCTGCTCCAACCTCGACCCAGATGTCGCGTTTCTGGGATGGGGGGGGGGGGAGACGACCTCCGTCTCGGTTCGGCACGGAGACCTCTGCCTGGTTCCGCGTCTTCTTCTTGCCACCTCTGTCCCCACCCCCGATGTCCCGTCTTGGAGGTTGGGGGGGTGATGCACCTCCAGAGCCTGTTTCCGGCTCACCTCTCCCTCGGGTTTCCCACCCGATCGCCAACCTCAGGAGCAGCTGCTCTATCGACTCCAGCCTGGATTCTACCGTGCTGAGCCGCTCATCAGCTGGTGAGCCATCCGCAGGCCGTCCGCTCCGCCGCCTTCCCTCCGCTCCTGGGGTTGTTGTGCAGCGCTGTTCCTTCGCCTCTTCCGACGCCCCGAACGGTCCGGGCAGGGATCCTGCCCTCTCGTCCAGGGTGACCCACTCGCCTTGCGACTCTCTCGTGGCTTCGAGAGTCCCGCTCCTCCCAGTCTCCTCCTCCGAGCTCAATCCCGAACCTCCTCGGACTTCGTTGTGTCGGGGTGCATAGGTCCTTCCGATCGCTCGTTCCGTGGAGCCAGGTGACCTGTCGCCGGTCCTTGGGTCGCCACCGCTCTGTCGGTGGATTCTGTCCATCGCCAACTCGGGTCCCTCACAGATCAGATCTGGATTGGCGCTGGCGGAATTTTTTTTTTTCGAGATTCCTGGCTTTATGTCAATGGGATGGGGGTTGCCTGAAAAAGGAAGGGAAGGGTCCCACCGTAGGCATTCCCCCTCACAAGTAAGGTAGTCACCGGCCTTACTTGTACTGGTCGTTTCGGGTACTTTTTGACGTCCCTCCTTCTCCTTCGAGTTGGGGTTGGGTTCTGCCCGGACCTCCGGAGCGTCGCTGCAGGGTACCTTCTCCGCTCTAAACACCGTGGAGTTCAGTTCCCCTTCACTCGATGCTTCGCTCTCCATCTCTCGCAATCTCGGTTCGTTCCTCGCTAGCGCTCCCCTTCACAGATGAATCTGGATAGGGGCTAGCGGAATAAGGGTTTTGAGTTTCTCAGCTTTATGTAATGGTTGCCTATTCTGACAAACTCAGTCTCACAAGCAGGTGCTTAAGGATAACTGATTTATTGAAAGAATAGTATGCAAATACAAAGAAAGCTGAGAATGAGCAAAAGCGCGCCAAATACAAACTAAAAACCCTCGCTTCAAACCCGGTTCTGCCCTCGCTCGCGCTTAGCAACCACCCCCTCCCAGGTGTTAGCAACCGTTGCCCACATCGGCCTGAGAAAGTAACCTTGAACACATTCCATAACCCAAACATACATTCCATAGTTACAGTAAGGAGATTACAGCCTGGCACGTCTGGAAATCTCCACCCAGCAAACACGGATCAGGAAAGTGACATGCGCAACGTTACGATGTATTCAGAACATTGGAACGATGAACATGACAGGTGTGCATATAAACTAGAATTAGAGCCCTTTCCTTGTCTCTTACCTCATTGCAGAACCTACTTGATCTGAAAGGGGACAGCATGAAGGGTATGTATTATGCACTATTTCAGGAGAGTTTTAGGGATTTATTTTATATATGTTTATGTTATCTTATCACTTATGCTAGAGTTTTTGTGTGCTTTCCACTGCAGTGTTGCTATTAATGAACAGCAGTCTCAGTCCAAGGAGTATTGAGTGCTGCAACATGGGGATCTGAAGGTCATGTATGGTTCTGAGATGGCAGAGTAAGCACTCCTGAGGTACTGATTTTATAACAAGTGCGCTGATATTGGAGGTGGATATTTATTTATTTATTTATCAAATTTATCACCGCCCATCTCCTCCACAAGGAGGGATTCTGGGCAGTTCACAATAAAAACATTTAACCACAATATAATATAAATACTATACAATAATACCAATGAGCAGTAAAATATAAATATATTATATTTTATTAAATAAAATATAAATATATTAAATTATATTAAAATATAATATGCACTCACAGTAGTTCTTCTCCTCCCTTCACCCATATTCATTATATAGGGTAAGGGGTGTGTAAGAGATCCAGCATTTTTATATCATAGGGAGCTGGAATGTCAGATATTCTGCTCAGTAAGCCCTTCTTTATCACCAAAAGAAAGAAGCATCCTTAGTTAGCCTAACCGTTATATTAAGAAAGGAAGCTTTTAAAGAAAATTCCTCAGGCATCTGACAGACACTGTAGTGCTACAGGGGAGAGGGGAGAGGGCTGTGTTTGTGTGTGTGAAAGTGAAGAGAAGGGTTTTGTTGGGGATTACCAAAAGTGAAACGCAAGCCAGCAGGCAGACGCATGGCAGGCTAAAACATATGTCCATATGGGCCAGAGGCAAAATGAAAAATAAAGTTCTATTTTTATTTTATTAATTTCCTTTGTAGGCACCCATCTCCCATACAACTCTGGGTGGCTTACAACTAGGAATCAATATTTACCTATAAACATATAATAAATTTGGCATACAGGAACAACAAAGTAATCAAAACAAGTTCAAAACAAAACTAGGAAAAGGAGGCTCCACATAAAGGTGGGAGCCACACAATTCTCTAGAGGGAGATCATTCCAGAGGGCAGGAATGGTAACAGTGTGGGCACATTTCCTGGATCCCACAGGCTGACATTGCTTAATTTATGGGACTTGGAGTGCACTCCCTCAGCTGGACCAAACTGGATGGGCAGAGATGATGAGATAAAAAGGACACTATTTTTTTTTTCAAGCTTAGAGTGTTTGTATCGCTTTGCAGCTCCCCGCATGGGATGGTCAGGAGCAGCAGATGTAGTACATGATCCCATCTGGTAGGTCTCAGGAGCCGTGTCACATTGGTTGCTCCAGATAGTTCTGTTTTTATTGTTTGCATACCAGATGTTTCACTGTGAGGGCATTTTCCATGATCTGAATGTACTATAGTGACTCACTTTAAGAATCTTTATACTTGAAAAGTAGTTTATAAATATTGTCAAATAAATAAATAAATAAAGTTGAACTTCATTTTGGAAGCTTGAGATCCCCAACTACCAAAGGTTTCTACTGACTGGACAAGTACAATACAAAGTTACTGAGATTAATACCAATGCACAGGGGAAAAGCATTCCTTACTAATCTTGCTCTGCTCTGGCTGATATCTAAATAGGGGTTTCTGTTAAATGAAAGTTATTTTGAAATTTCCTTCCTGCCAGGTAACTGAAAGGAATGTTAAATGTACCATTTAACAAAGGACAGCAGCCTCAAGAACCTTCCTTTGCACTACAACATTATTTCAGAATGTCATTTGGATGTTTTGCAAATCCACATGGAAGCAGCAATGTGCTTTTTCAAATGTCACTGCATTAATAACTATGAAAAACATTAATAATTAGAAGACAAGTGTCTCAGATCAGTCTTTTATCAAATGAAATTGTTGAAAAGTTCTTTTATTTGTGCTGGTTTTGGTCGCAAGGGCATGTCTGACCAATTTCTTCCAAAACTGAAGTTGGCAGTTTTAGAGAACGCTGAGAGACAAAGAAAAATCTAGGTGCCAAAGCTACAGCCATTAGTGATTTCAGTGACATAGAGGATGAATAAAATAGAGGGGAAGGGAGGTTTGTGGAAGTGAACAAAAGCTTCTCTGCTTTTATTATACGCTACATTCCGGCGAGAGTGCCTGTGCTTACATTGGTGAAACGACAATACATAAGCAGGTGTGTGAATCCTAAAATGTGCAGAAATATGAAAAATAGAAAAATAATTCTAAAATGACATATCTCAGTCCTGGATGATGATGATGATGATGATGATGATGATGATGATAATTATTATTATTGAATGCCACCTGACTCTGGGCAGCTCACAATAATCAAAGAAATTACAATAAAATCAATAAAAGATAAAAGATAAAGCTAGCTCTATCACTCAAGAGCATGATATGGATATTCTGTTTTTCTTAATATATGTTTTTGTGAAAAGGAAAAAAGTGGAGAAATTGCTGGGAAAACACAGGGAAAAGTGTTACAAATGGAAGAGACATTTTCTAGAACCCCCTTCCCCCCAAAACGTTCCATAACTGAGGCAGATAAACTGCCCAATATAAGTTGCATCTGGAAACACTTCAATGTAGTGTAGATATGCCTCTCTATTCCTTTGTTTTGTTTATTAAATCAGATACATTTACGCTCTGAGAAGATGCTTATTTCTTCACTGGAATGAATATAAATACTGTAGAAGATTTCCGCAAACAAATGACTTAGTTTATGAACTGAGAAAAACTCATTGCTCCGTCTTAGCTGGCCCAACTCCATATTATGCACTCACTGCTCAGTCAGGCTTCTTGAATCCTGATTATCAAATTTGTCAGAACATTAAAGTTTTATAAAGTTTTAAAGAGTCCTTTGACACAATAACCTTAAATCCTTTGACATTAATATCCTTTATTTCATTTTTTAAAAGTATATGCCATCCTTCAAAAAACCAGAAATGACAGCTAAAATGCGTAGCATATAAGCAATATTTTAAAACAGCAGGATTCAAATTAATTAAAAGCTTTATTACAGCATGAGTTAATTTTAAAATGCTAACCAGTTAAAAGAGCATTTCACAGTTATGTCATGATGCTTGAGGTAGCCTGCCCTGGCAGCATTCTCCAGACCTCATAGTGGGAAGACATTGAGAGAAGGACCCTTGACAGTCAGCTTAGGGTTGTGGGAGTGGAGGGAGAAACGTATGGGAAGTGGCCACCAAAAATCACTCCCAAATACCACCAATCTGCCACACAGCTGAATCAAGCTGTAAAAAACCCCTCACTTTTCAAACGTAAACTACACATATCTGCTTTTAGGCCTACAAGATAATGAAATCCTCTAATGACCACTTAGAGTAAATCCTGATAGGTTCAATGGGACTTAATCCCAAATTAATGTGTTCAAGATTAGGATTGCATGATTAGAAGAGTGATGGGTAAAAGCATTGTAGTGAACATTCCATTGGCATTTTAGATGTTCTCATTCAAATCGATGGAAGAGAAACTTTAGTGGGCAGGACTCTGGAATTTACACGCTAAAGATGCGTGAATGTCATGACTTTGTAGTGTAACCATCATTCTTGAGGTCAATAATTGCCACATCTTCCCACCCTTGAATTAACTCCAATAACAGAACTTCTTCCCTGGGACTTTTGTAGACGAGGAAGCATGAATAGCTAGGGAAACTACTGTGTGATGGAATGATGTGAAAAAACAACAGAACAATAGCATCCTCAATGACACTGCAACAATAAGGTAAGTTTTAAAAAGTAAATTTTAATCCTAATACTTAGATACAAAAACAAAATTGTCACTTTCAGTGGAAGAAAATTGGGAAAATTTAATTAATTACTGGGTCTGTGCTTGTTATCTAAGCACGAATTGGATGTTCAGTTCATCTTTTTATTTACTACTTCAGTTCCTGCCTTTGGGTTGCCAACATCCAATCATCTTGTTCTTCAAGAATAAGTAATTGATAAATAATATCAATTAAAATATCAAACATGAAATGAAACCAAGCATCATCTGGTTTGTTAAAAAAGCATTCATTTCACAGAAATGTTACAGAAGATTATTAATTCTGTAATATTTATTTCTATGAGTACTGGTTATGCAGGTCCTTGATTTTTGGTTTGTTGATAAAAAAAACTTGCTGGGGAAACATTACAGTTGCAGCATTTCTTCCCTTCACCCTTTCCTTCTGATGAGAAGTCTAGCCAGATAGCTTCTATAGTTAATGGGAATATTCATTAGACAAGTTGGATAATGTCTTCAGTACAGACTTAGTTAACTTGTTTGCTGTATGGCTCTAAGGAAACTATTGTCCCTAAATGCCCTTCAGTCCACTTCCTCCCCATCCTCCTCACCAGAGGGCAAGTGCAGCAGGGCCATAACATCAGCTATAACTGTCTGCTCCACAACAGGTAACCAACAATTTCTTTCAAATTGGTCCATCTATCTCAGGAGTCAAGCTTTCTATGGATCTGGAGCTCTTAATGAGATGAAAAGGTCAGATTTTGTAGTAGCAAGCCCTAGTTTGTTTTTATGTCTGAATGCAGTCATACTGAAATTTCCAAGAGACACCATATCTTGCTTAGTAAGGGCCTATTAATGTCATTATGAGGCAAAATCATCCCTTGCTCCTTCTAGCAAGCTACTTTGATAAAGCATGCTGCAATTGACAACTTATTTAAGCACAAGCTCACTGTGAACTGGAATCTGTCTATGAGTTTGTTTAGTGTTTGTCTATGTTTGTCACGGAGCCTGATTTATTTGCAACCTAAGTCATAATGTGGTTTAGGCCTTTGAGAAACAGGCAAATAGTTACAGTCTTTCTGTTATTATCCAGATATGTTGCTTTCTGATGATTGCATTCATTTTAGAATGGAATGGCAATAACAAGAGCTGAACACAGTATAAATATTCAATTTTTGCCATAAAGATAAATGTTGATTTTTGGATTGCAATGATATTTTCATTTATTTAAGGAATATTTTTATCACCCATTCAGTATAGAGAAGAATTAGGCTTCTTATAAATTTCCTTCGTGTTCCAAAATCAATGAATTGTAAATTAAAGCTCCTGCCATTGCTTACTACAATCCATATAAGCAGTAAAGAAATGATACAATCTTATATATTGTAATTTAGGTTTATTTATTTATTATTCAAATTTCTATTACTGCCCATCTCCCCCCAGAGGGGGACTTACAACTTACAATCCTCAGAGAGGTTAACTTACAACTTAAGCATCTGGATCAAAATGTAGTCATTTCAGTAATTTTTAGGTTGAGAAGATGTACAAGGCTTCAAACAAGCCATTAACAGAGAATTAGCTTGACAAGTAGAGGGAAAAAAATCCCCCCAAATCTTTACAGAGATTCTAGTTTAAGTTTCTGAAATTCAGAAAGTATGTACAGTATGTCTACATCCAACTGAGTCATTCTGTCAGGTGGACGTGCTATGGTTTTGCAACACTGTGTGCAACATGGAAGACATGGAGAGATAACTACATCATCTGAGGCAAGATCAGCAGCAGATCATTAGTTGTCTGGTTCATCTCCCTCAGCTTCAACTGCAGATCAACAGAACACCAGAACAGTAATATTAAACAAACAGCTGTTCCATCATCAAAGCTTTTAAATGTTTGCTGAAACTGGTAGACCCTGTATTTTTTTTCATCGCTAAAGAAAGACTACCTCACATTCAGCCCCAGCCCTACAAGCAGCAGGTTCTAAGAGGCAGCAGCAATATTAGAGATCTGTGTATCACATGACCTCTCTCTGCTTTTGGCTGCAGTTGAGAAAGACTCAGCATCCATCTTTTATGCATCTTCACTTCAGGCAATGAAATATCTAGAGCTGGCCGGTTCATACTTTTTAGTCTCTGGGATTTTTTCCAATACAAATGTAGACTAGGAATGAGTCAACAGCAGTTATATCATTATCAGAATTTATTCTGCTCTTGTTGTAGAGGACCTGATGATTTAGCTGGCAGAATTGGCTTTTGATTGCAATTAACAGTGAATTCCCCACTAATTGCCACATAGGGAGAAACGGTCACTATCAATCAAACATTACTGAAGAGAGCTTTCATTATCTGCATGGTCACAAATGACTCACACATTTAACTGTTTGTGAATCATCAAGTCATGCACCCCCATGTGTGAATCTCCTCTAAAATATCCGGGGGAAGTTACAATAAAGAGGAAAAAGCACAGTTGTTACTTCAGCTGATTTGTGGCACAAATATTTGTAATACAAAAAGAAGAGTCTTCTCACCATGCTCAAGCAGTCACAAAAAGGTGGGCATGTCACAGTTTAAACAAATGGACAATTTTCATTTGTCCTTAAAAATATTTTAAAGAAAAAGGCATACAGCTTGGAACCCTAATGAGTAAATGACCATGGCCTGTTTAGCTTTCTCTTGATAATGACCCTTTTGAAAGGAAAAAAAACTGCTTTCAACTGAAAACATTTTAAGTAAAATGTGCTGTTCATTCTTCCTTTTAAAATTGGATTTGAGGTAAAACATAGAAATCTAGATTGGGGTTAGGTAACCTATGGCCCTCGAATCCCTTTTTATACCCCTGAAGTCTTCTCTTGTCATGAATGATAAAACTGGCAGCAGTTTTAAGTCATTTTAATGTGGGGAGCAAATGAAAACTATAGCATAATCCCTAAAAAAGGGCATATAATTAAAAACAGATCCCTTCCCGATTCAACTATGTGTGATGGTGGCTCACCCACTTTGTGGCCCTCCATTCTCCAAAAGGTAAAGTACAGACTTCGGACACCCAAAAGTTACCCTCTCCTGTCCTAGAAAAAATACAATTTTGTATTAGTATCTCTCCATAACAAACAAACAAACAAACAAACAGTCTCAGGAGTTTA
Source organism: Candoia aspera (assembly GCF_035149785.1). Classification (NCBI taxonomy): domain Eukaryota; kingdom Metazoa; phylum Chordata; class Lepidosauria; order Squamata; family Candoiidae; genus Candoia; species Candoia aspera. The sequence goes on from NC_086160.1 coordinate 34,316,849, forward strand.
GACTAGACTAGACCTATTCCCAGATGCTGGTGTGAAAGCAGGCAGATTTCCCAATAATATCCTTTTTCTGTGCAATTTTCTTTGGAGAATAAGTTGCTTAGGCTCAGCTACTATTTTATTCTAACTCTGTTATAACACAAAATAAAAAAAACCACCAGATGTATTTCTGCCTCACTATAGACTTGCTGCTTCATATCACGTTGCCACCTGCCATCTGTTTTCTCTCAAGTCCTGATCATATCTTAACAAGATAAGCTGAACAGAAATGGCATGAAAACACAGAAACACACCCACATCCACACAATAAATAAATAAATAAGCTCATCACCACTCTGACCACATACAGACTTATACATTTCATTTTCTTGTTCTGAAAGTTAGCACAGGATGAGCTCTGGAACACAAGACGAAAAGGCCCATCTAGTCCACTGTCCCAATTCCTATAACGCAAACCAGATTTAAATAGTTATACAGATTTATTCCCTGCACTTCAGCATCACTATTAAGGCATTTCTTCCTAAAACAGAAAAGCCTAAGGAAATTAATAAAAAAGGGCCAAAAAAACATCAGAGATGGTCCTAGATGAGCCTCACTAATGAGATAGTTTCAAAATTAGTGTGCCACCCTTGAAATGGTCTTTCTTCTGACAAACATGTGCCAGACCTCAGATTTCAAGGAAAACCAGATGGGGGACTTGAATTATGGGTACTCAGGTCTAATATGCTTCTATGAACGCATGGAAATATTTGGTAAAATTAACAGGAAAAATATATTTTAGAACAGAAAAAATAAAAAAAGGGGAGGGGGACAGAAATGGACCCCATTTTTTCCAGGCCTTGTGCTTTTATGTAATGCCCCTTGATAGCATTCAGAAGCATATTTCCTATGAAACCGGAGCTTAAATGGGAGTCTAAAAAGCACCAGGCTAATTGATCAAATATCATGTACAGCCAGAAGCTGTATTCACATATAGAGTACTTGAAAGTATTTTTATTTATTTTTCAAATTTCTATCACTGCCCATCTCTCCCAAAAAGGGGACTCTGGGTGGTTTTGAATTGAATCTGTGGAAAATCAGTAATCAATTCAGTGAATGTAGCATTAGCGTTGCATAGCTAAATCTGCTTCTTAGGACCATCTGAATTTCCAAGTTATCTTCAAAAGCAGCCCTGTGTTCAATGTGTTCCAGTAGCTTAGATACAAAGTGATAAGGATGCATGGGTCAGTTGCCAGGGCTTTTGAGTCCAAAAAGACCTACAAGAGTTGAAGCTGAGTTGGCATAGATAACAAGTTGTAACCTATTTGCGGGGGGGGGGGGGTTGATGGGAGTTTGCAGCCCAAAGTCCCAATAGTTCTGTGGTATGGCAATGATATTCAAGTGGATCTTGGATTTGGGGATGAATTTTTATTTGCTTATGCTTTTAGAAGTAACTTTTTACAGATTATATTTATTTATTATTTATTTATTTCTCCCCCCCAAGACGGACTCTATCTTTTTGTTAGTTTTCTCACTAAATTTCAAGAGTATTCTCTTTAGGGGTTCTGGGCCACAAGGAAAGGAGTTTGGAGGCCATATGCAACACACGCCACTTGCTCCTGCTTTAAGCAATGTAACAGAATTAACTTGGAGGCATTCCCTCTGTCTATCTCTAGGATTAGAAAATTCCTCCAAATTATAAAGACATGTTTGTTAAAACCAAAGCTGAAATCACTAAAAAATTATGTGAGACGTATCTCCAGAAATAGCTGAGTTGGTCACAAGCTACATAAATAAAATTGGATCTTAACCAATATAATAGAAAGGTTCTAGAAAATAAATTCCATTGAGATATATCTTCCTGCCTGAGCCAAAAGTAATTACTGTCATATCTTTATTTATCAGACCACAGATACATAAAATCAGTGGGGTAACAGACATGGCAGATGGTATTTTTGTTACCTAGAAATTGCCTGAAATATAATTAAAGGCAGCAGATGGGCCAGAATTGGAAATGGAACAAATAATGTGCAAGGACTATAATTTTATTTATTATGTGTTGTTGTCCTCTTCCTTCAGCTCTGTCAAACAAATTGTTGAATGTTGCCTAAATGAGAAAGATCAATAGTTTTACTTCACCAAACATCCAGGTCAGACCTTAACAAAAGGAAACTTGGTCAACTTGGTGAGAGGGGAATCAATGTCAACCAATACCACAACCACACTACTCAGCAAAGTTTTATAAAAGTGAAAATGGGCATTTGTGGGGAGAAAAATTCTTACTCCTAATTTTAACAGTAACTCTTGATTTCTTATTTCTGTGTATCAGAGACATTTTGCTGTAACTGTTCTGTTCCGTTGAGAGAGTTTTAACAAAGACCAAACAACTCAGTAAGAGGTTCTCAGGTGCCAACTGCATGGTCTGGCCAATGGGAAATCCACTGGGTTAGGTTAGGTTGGATTGGGTTGAAGCAAGCCACTAGGCTTCTCCTCTTCATGGAGCACTTCCTGCAGCCCAGGCTGAGCTTCTATGAGGTGTTCAGCACCCTGGTCTTGCTAGATAGCACCGCCAGCTTCCATATTGTTGCAAACAGCAGAAAATGACTTGGAGGGCCACATGCTTGAAATCACTGCCTTAAGGACTTATAAGGCTTTAATGTTAATATTACATGAACGGTCATCAAGATCAAGAAAAGAAACAGCAACATCTGCAGCAGCTACACACTTAACAAAAAAAGTCCAAAGAAAATATGAAAAAACTGAAATGTGGAACATTTTGTGATGTTTAATTGTACGTGTTCCATAATTTGACATTTTCTCTGCACATACATTTCTGCGCATTAAATCGTACTAAAGTTTATAATTTGTATTTATTTATATTTATATGCTGCAAGCTAGGTCTATTCTGCTAAGACAGGTGAGTCTATTGAAGTTTTAAAAAAACCCAATGACCCCATTTATCTGGGATCATACTTCCTCTATTGTTCCTGCGTACTTCCTGTTTCAAAAGCCAATCAACCCTCTAGGTAACTAGTTTCATTATCACATCGCTCTATTGAGACTATCTTCCTTCTGGTAGCTTGAGCTCTTTTGAACTGTGGTTTTCTGCATAGAGATCTGCTTACATCAGGGTGAGGAATATACAGCTTTGGTCCTATTTTGCCAAACTAGGGGTGCAGAGTCTCCTGTGAGCACATGGAACAGGCCAAATCATATTCCAGGCCTGTTCCCATTATTTCTACTCAACCTATTCCCTGGTATTTTTTATTTAGGTTTGCACTTGTAAAACTAACTATAATCCCCTCTGAGAACTTGAGGCTTTATTTTGCCATTGTGTCTTCACCATGATTGTACATTCTAAGAGGCTTTAAATTGATTATTTTAATTTTTTAAAACTTTTAATATATATTTTAAAAGCAGCTGCCCTAAGTACTTGCAAGGGTAGAAAGATAGGTATAAATAAAAGATGTAATATTTCAGTCAAAATACTTCATGGTGAGCTCTCTACACAATGATACATGCCATAAGCTGTTATTTCTTTAATGTAGTATATTCCACACCTCTTGTATTAAGAACCCATCATACTATAAACAAGAGTTCCCAGATGACATCCCTGCGCCTGCTTAACTTCAGGAAACCCACTTGAATTTGTACACTAAAGAATCTCACCATGGCCTACACAGCAAACTGTTCATGGTCCTACTGTCAGCCTGTTAGAAAACAAAAGGCTAAAATTTTACAGGTCCAATCCAGGTATCATTAAGTAATGAAAATAATTTTGGATCTCCAATTTTTTATGTGAATCTGTGTACTGAAAATAACTAAGGAATGGGAAAAGGTAGGACAAATAGATGGTAAGTTTCCTTCCTTCCTCCCTCCCTCCCTCCCTCCCTCCCTCCCTTCCACATTTTTCCTTCTCTCTCCCACCCCCCACCCCATAGTAACAAACAACAAGGTAAAAAAAATTACAGCATCAATGCCTTTGTTATACGTTTGATCTCATAACGGTCCAGGTTTAAGGTTGCTTTAAAAAACTGATTTTCTTATTTTTAAAAATGAAGAAAGACCACAGTGAATGTTATACATTAAGCAAAAGAGGGTTTTCTGTTTTTCTGGTGAGAACAAAGATATCAGTGACCCCACAAAGAGCAGATGCAACCTTCTTGAAAGTCTTCCATGTATTAACTAGCGCTGCCATCTGCTGGATCAAAAGATGTTTCTTCACACTTTAGAAAAAGCTGTAGAGAGGGATCCAGCCAAAATAGTGCAGAATGCTATTAAGAGCAGCAGGTAGTTTTTCAGTCCCTGCATAAACATTGTGGGATGGGAAAAGGGGAACAAGATGAGAAATAACATTATTTTGTAGAAATCACAAACAAGTATTGGCATGTTTGCCAATCAACAAATTTATGGTACAGATGTACACCTACTAGAATATATTTTATAAGAATATTAGTGGCAAGGTTATGATTGCCTATTTTTTTTTAATGGCATATACATTTTTTTAGACTGAGGGTCACTTTTGGCCTTCAGAGGCTGCACTTCAAAAAGCAATGGGTGGAACTAGGACATAAATTAAATTTTAATTCATTTCATTTACATTTAAATGAGATTAAATGTAAGCCTCTTAATCCAATTATTTTTCAGGCATGTACTTAATTTTCCCCATCTGTCATATTCAAAATGAGAATCTGGTAAAAATTTTGGCAGTCTCTAAGAGCAGTAAGCAGCTCTGGACATCACATTATGCTCTGGTTCAGAAAACATTCAAATCTCAGCTGATACATCTCACCTAGAAGACATGAGAACCTCAACTACTGAAGTTCTAGAGAAATATGGAAGAAATAGATATGCAATTCAGTTATCTAACTTGCTGTCCCCATTTTTTAAAAATACACTAAATGTCACATCTGAAGGACAAATAAAGATACTGTATGGTGGGCAAAATAGGTTTCAATTGTTGTGTTCCATACCTTTATTTCTTTAAACACCAACACTCCCCACATTGCAGCTATAAAACCAGGACCCTAGAAGACACATTTAATGAACAGTGTCTATGAATATAACATTTATTCATGCTTTTGTTGATATTCTTATCTATGTATTTTGCTTCAGTCTTGCATCCGCTAAAAGGTAATCATTTGGTAAAGGGCTGTACGTGTTTAAAACAGGGCAAAGAAAGTGGAAGAAAGTAACATTTTAAGAAAGAGCAAGAACCAATCATCAAAAAGATTTTAGATTACGATTATCTCAAACTTTATTGGCCTCTGGGCATAGCTTGTACTTTAAACTAGCCATATTATGTTAGGGGCTATTCCTTTCTTTGAGTTTTTATCTGCACACAACTAGGAGACAGAAAAAGAGACACTAAGCAGAGGGGAGAGAAAAGAGAAACTCAGGGGAAACAGAAAATGAGGGGATGAGAGACAGCAAGGGGTAAGGGATAGAAGACTGTGGGTATAATCTCCTCCCTTGCTGAACCCTGAGTAAGAGCCTTTTTCCAAATTAGCATTGCATTCATTAAAAATCCCCCTTTGCAATCTTTAATGGTTTAGAATGGATAATGTGTTAGCTGGTTCTGTTGTTTATAACTGATTTCATCTATATATTTCAGCAGCTGTACTAAGACGACATCAGACATTCCTGGAAAACAAACAGTTGTACTAAAGTAATGAATGACAAAGAACAGATGACAGAAACGGTCCTGGCCAGATTCTAGAAGTGAAATATATCCCTTTGCACAAGTCTATAGCAAAACCAGTTTGAAACAAAGCTCAGTTCTTGCTCTGTAGTCATCATAGACACAGACTTGGGGCATTTCTTTGCTGTTTTTACTGATGACAAAACTGGAAAAAACCAAACCAAACCACTGGGAGCACCAAAGATTAGGAAGCATGAAAAAACCCCCAAAACCCTCTTTGCTTGTTTCCAAGCTATCCAATTTCTTTTCTGCTAATGACATGATCTCAATTGTGCTCTACACTTTTAATCTCAGAAAGGCTCTGACTACTTTTATGTTCACTGTTATTTTATGTATCAGTAGAATCAGTACAACAACCGAGTTGCACAATTACTTGCATATATGTGGGGCGGGATGGACACTCTTTTCTTATTACTTCCCTCCACAGTGATATATTCTTTGTGAAGAGGTGGGAGAAAAAAGAGAAAGTTGTTAGCCCATTCCCCATCATGATTTTTACATCAGGTGTCTGTCAACTGCAGCAGCTGTGAACACTGAACCTTGTGGGGTCAGTGGGTGGGTGGGGATGCTTGGCTTCCCCTCTCTATGATTGCTTTGAAAACAAACAGAATTATCTGGTTGGCCTCATAATTGTGTGGCTGCTGCAGCAGGACTCCGATACTAGGAACAGAAATCTGAGATCAGATCTTCAGCTTTGCCAGCCTTTGTAGCTAGCACTTTGTAAGTTTGTGGGATCCTGAGCTTGGAAAGTCCCCCTAGGCTTCAAAGGTAAGGTCCCTGGCCCTACCCTAGAGTTAACAACAGAACAATCCAGGATGATACCAACACTTATGTCTGCCCTATAAGTCTCAGCTAGGAGGACCTTGGTAAAATAGGACTGCTCTGTCCTGCTCTATTTGAATCCTCCTTTATTATTTTATAGATTGGGGCCACCAGCCATCTGCCTTGCATAAGCAAAACCATCTGTGTGAGCAGAGCCAGATGAAAGTCAGTTTAAAAATTTGAGATCAAATTATATTCTCCTAAGGAATAGCATAACATATAGTGTGTTGCACAGGAAGAGCTTAAGAGCAGCATGAAACCTCCATAAAAGAGATGCTTCAGCAGGTGCCCCTTCCCATTTATTAACCGAGTGATTTCTCTGATACTTACAGCGGTGATTATGGGGAAGCTCACAACAGCACTGAGATAGTGGTTTGCGATGAACCAACAGCAATTGGCTATTGCCCATAATATGCCAGAAATAAATCCTGACAAGAGGTAAGAAACAAGATTACTATAGCTCCTGAATATTTTTGCCAGCATACCATGCCCTTTCAAGGACACACCAATTCATGGCCCTTCCAAACTCTCTCATCTTTGGGATTTCCTTCCTTGATTTCTTTCCTTATTATTTATAGGAGGGAGGGGGATATTTCTGCAAATCCTGAGCTTTCCCTGTGCACCCAAATATCCTGTCAGGTCAGTGCTATCTGGGGATGTAGTGCTATGTATTATTATATACACAGAATCTAAGCTACAAAAACTACATAAGGCTGGAGGGGAGTCACACAGGGAAAGAAGCAATTCATGTTTAACCTAGAGATCACATGCGCAATATAGTATTGTGCTTTCATGTGCTTATATGCATGATTTAGTTCTAATTCTTATAATAATCCTGTATTAGTCTTCCCATCCAGTGAAAGAAATATTTTGCTTGCTATCTCTATGTTTCACATTAGAAACATGCAGAGAGCCAATACTTCTGCAGCTCCAGCTCCAGCAGAATGAGCTAAAGGGATTTATTTTTCCACCTACTGTGTGTCTTTTCTCTATGAACATGAACAAGCACACTACATTAAATTAATATTCACAGAAAGGGATCTGATCTCAAAGGGCACTAAAAATCATGCCCAGGATAGCAGACTTCCTGCTATCCTGGTACTCACTTATAAGATACATACAGTATTCCAACTAGATTGCAGATTTGAATAAGACATTTGTTTTCACATGATAATTATACCTGGTATTATAGCTGCAGGATAAACCTTAGGGTTATTTTTCATTGCCGCACAGTAGATCAAAAAGTAGATAGTACTTGTAAGGAAGATGCCGCTGAAGTGGGCAAATACATAATCTAAGTCTGAAATAAATATCAAGGGATATACAATATATAAATATATATTTAGGAAATATGTTTAGGAAGTTCACCAATGTTATTCACTGATGTGATTACTTAGGCAAGATCACATGTTGCAGTCACTCACTGTGTGTTAACTGGGGGATTTAGTTCTAATTAAGCAACATTTTCATATCCTAACAAAAATAAGCACCAGTGTAACTAGAAGACCCATGAAAGTTGAGAACTCCCTGGGCTACAAGGCTTCTAGTAGCAATGACCACTGAGCAAAAAGAATCTCCCATTCCTATTACCACAACCTTTTCAGGAAACTGTGAAGCAATAAAATTCTAGCAGCAGATATTATAGCCTTTTGTGAGTTGCCTCCAGAGAACGGGGCCTACTGATAGTTACAGATGCTAAAGACCATAAAACAATGGAAACATTATAGAAAAAAGTCTGTCCCCCAACAACCTCCCTGCAGTCTTTTTTCTTTCTTTTCTTAAAAATTCTATTTTTTCAGAATACTAAATAACTATTTTAAGACAATGCATTCACACACTGAAGCCATTTTATTCTCTTAAAATTATATCTTAAAAACTGATGCACAAGAGTTCATTTCTTATGCTGAAGATAAGCAGTACTTGCAAGCACTATTGCTTCAGATAGCATTGTAATTTTCACTATAGAAGAAAAAAAATAATTTATTGTCTTCTGTACCGGATAGTGCGTCTTGTCTGCCCTCTGGCTAGACTGGCTAGGTTTCGGAGGACAGAAAATACAACGGAATGGGCAGCAATCCATTCAGATCTGAAAGAGAGATTGCCCAGTATGCTAAGGAGAGGACAAGTCTAAAGATTTTGGAGCCCCTCTTCCTGACGCTGTTAGTCTGCCCTTGAAATCCACAAAACAAACAAAACACACCCACAGAAGATAAAGAGAACACTATACAGGTGGTCTTCATTATCTTCAGTTTCACTAGCCATACTTTCATGTATCCAGGGTTATAAAATATATACCTAATGTTGAAGCTATGGTAACCAATTTCATTTTCCCACAATTTGGGGTGCCTTTTGTTGTAACATGTACAAATTGCATATATATAAAATACATTTTTTCATGGTCTCAGTTTCCATAGTCTAGTTATTTGCAGTTGTTTGGCTGGAAGAGAACCTCAGCAAATAACAAGGGCAGCATATTTATATATTTTAGTGTAATCAGCATATTATACTATATTTTATTTAAAATGAGCATATTTTCTTAACCTGTATAAATCAGTAAATTTTTACTAATGTGATATTTTGTAGTAGTATCACCCAAGTGGCCATACTTTAAAATCTATTAAGTAAGAATACTTTTAAATATAATACAATAATTTTAGGATCAAGCCAAATAATACACATTTACCAATTGAAAAGAATATCTGTAGCTCAGGGTTGAACTGTGGAGTCCTTGGTGCTCTCTGACCTTGGTTGTTTTCCTGAAGATGTTTCATTGCCTGACTAGGCAATATCTTCAGTACAGTTTGGACAATTAAATGTCTGCAAGAAAACAATCAAGCTCAGAAAGCACCAAGGACTCCATAATACATATTTATTTTACTAAATAAGCAATTAATTTTAGGACAACAAAGTCCACTAAAAGTGCTCTGAAATCTACTACTGAGGCAGGTGGCATCAGGGATGTAAAAGGAAACATGCGTAAAAATTCTCCCCCCACTTCCATCTACCATAAATGGCCACAGTTCTCCTCTAGAATACATTACTTTCAGAAGAAGTCATCTGCTTTTACCAAATTGACTGGCTCCTGTATACATGGTCCCATTTCTTCTGCCATGGTCCTTGATGTAAAGCACAGGTACAAAACTAGAGCCATACAATATCCCAGCTATTACAGCCAGAGAGCAGCCTCTTGCAGGAAAAGAAAGACAAAAATATTTGAGATTGCCTGAGTGGCAACATTAATTGCACATGAATCACAGAAAACAGAGCACTGTTGGACAACAGCTGCTGCTTATCAAAAATTCTCATCTAGGAAGAAACAGCAAATGTTCTTGACTGCAACCAAATGGTTAGAGTTTGCCATCTCTTTTGTCTAACAACTATCACAGAATGCAAGTCACAGAGAATGAAAGATGGCAGGAGAAAGATGCCCAGAACTTACACCATTCTCTTTCCCAAGGGAGAAAGGTTGTCCACCCAAGATACATCATTCCTGTTTTCGACTCTGTACTCAGAAGTGTTGATAGACTGTTGATGAAAATCAAAACATTTAATTCAAGGTTTTCAAATGCATCTGAATGCATCCAAACCTGGATTCAGTCTATACTTGAGAAGACTCTATTAGAAAAGGGAATTGAGTGGTACAGGTGAAAACTATCTTTTTTGAAAATCCAAATAAATACATTCCCCTGCATAATTGAAGACTTTATATCAGCTTTTATAATAATTAAGTGTATTATAAATTATTTTGTAACATTTCATTTAAAGTTGCAAATCAATGCACATCTCCCTAAATGAAATGTGAGGAGACATGTATTGAATTAAACTGTTAATATGCTTTCTGTAACAAAAAAATTGTTTGTTATACATTGATGGAAGAAAGGACTGTCCCACTTCTTTCCAAAATAGTTGGATGTAAAACCTATTAACACATCTTCTCTGACAGTATACAGGTGTATATCCCCAGCATTTTCCCCCAGACTCAACCATTCAGTAGCTGTTCCTCCTTTTCTGAAGCTGTGCACTGATGTTCACAGCCACTGATATTCAGCCCAGCTGTAATGATATGATGTAAACACAATTAATATGCACTATCTATCCTCTCCATTCACAGGGCTATGTGCAGTATTGATCCAGACACTTCCACGCCTCCTGTACAAAAGGCACAAGAGTTCCTATTATGTCTGTGAATAAAATTAAAATATACTGTACTGGCAGATACTAGAATGTTATCCTTGTAACAAAATGGAGGTTAAGAACACAGAACCGGCCATCCTCAATTTCAGCCACTTTTCCTAGTAAGACTTTTCTAAAGCCAGCATAGTGCAATAACTTAATCTTCTACAAATCTGTCAACATCATGGTTCCAAACCCCATTCAACCGTAAAGTTCCCTGGATGACATTGGGCCAGTTACTATTTTTCAGCATTGACCATTTCACACAACTGTTGTAAGGATTAAACAAGAAAGAGGAAAAGAATATAAATCTTGGAAGAAAGCTGTGATACTAATGTTAATATTAATATTAGGACTAATTTATGATCATTTTCAATGCTCTCTGCTTGCCACATCTTTTTTTAGTTATGGAAAGAAAGTTCAAACTCTCTGTTATTAAAGCTTATTTAACAGATTTTTTTTTACTTAATATATATTTAACTAAGTGGAGGCTTATTATACTTAATATACTTAAAGTATATATTATAGGCTTATTCAACAAAATTTTCCTTAAAGTATTTTAATTCCACCTTCCTAACACAAGGTGATTTAATTCAAAGTGGTTCACAAGCAAGGATAAAAGCCAGAAAACATATTAAAATATATAGTTACTAATTAAATCCAGGTTTCAAGCAATGGTAGGATCAGTCACTGGCAAGCAAACAACTAAACAAACTATCAATTCAGATAAAGAGGATATGATAGCTATCTGCCAAATATCCAACAGAACAAACAGATGCTTCCAAAGATCATACCAGCAGTTAGGCATGTTCTCACTTCATGCATATCATTAGTTATTCAGCCCTTGATAAACATGTAATCTAGCTCTTGAAAAGTCCTGTTTGAGTAGATCTACAACAGGGAAAATCAGCAGTCTGAAACTCATTCCTTCAGGAATCTATTTGATTCAGGCGAAAAGGAGGTTTGCACCTTACAGGGTTTACCACAAAGCTTTGGGTGGTAAGTAGTTGGAATAAACTGCATATTAACGTTTGTTCCACAACAGAGGCATACGTTTACTGGGGTGATATCCAGTGTCACGTGATGGTACTTTTACATCAGTGTTTCTCAACCTCAGCGACTTTTAAGATGGGTGGACTTCAACTCCCAGAATTCTCCAGCTTTGCTGGCTGGAGAATTCTGGGAGCTGAAGTCCACCCATCTTAAAAGTCGCTGGGGTTGAGACACACTGTTTTACATCCTCTCTGCATAGCAGCTCTGAAGGCAAGGAGATTATCTGGGCTAATTGTGCTGCTGAAGCAAGCTCTGTCAGTGGAAAACTAATTAATAGGTTTTAGCCACCATCTGGAAAACTGTAACAACAACAAAAAGAAACATACTTGTTCTCTTAATAACGGAGTGCTTTCTGAAGATGGTGAAGAGTTATGGACATCACTTTTTATGAAAAGAAATATGATGGAACTGCAAAGAGAAAACATCAAACACTAAGCCCAGGATTATATAGTTTATCCATATAGTTGTGTGTTATACATTTAAGCTATATGGGGTTTTTTTTCTTTATCTGCTGTGATATATTACTCTTTAATATGCAAACAAAAATATTTACATGTTTTCCATACATTAATTTAAAAACAATCCAATCTAATTTTTATTTACTTGGAACACAGACAGGAATCTAGTGGGACATCCTTTCTAGTAAAGCATGTTTAGGATTGTAGCTTAGGTCACAAGAATAAAATAGGTACACTTTGATTCATTTGATTTTGAATGATTACTTGCAGATATTTTAAAATGTAAATACTATAATCATTAAGAAAATGATGCTGCTTTTAAAAACCTCAGTACTGCGAGTGCTGCTCCAATGTAATTCAGAACTGGTTTTCTGACTTCTTCTGGGTCAATTCCAAACCAACCAAATCTATGAAATGGGAAATTAAAGACATGTATTATTTTCTCCAAATTTCACAATGATTTTTTTAAGTTATAAAAATGAAATGAGCACAGGAAAAGAATAAGGAGGTATTTAGTAATAATCATAACTCTTGCACAAGTACATTATTTCTCTCTCTCTCAGAACAAGCACAATGAAAGCATTAACTAGGGAAACACCATAACTGCAGTTTGACTACTCCTGCTACATACAGATATACAAATAAATCTATCCATGCAGATAACATTGTTTTGCTCCCTTATACCACTGACATCAAGGATGAGCAATGTGTGGTCCTCTAGATGTCGCTGAATGATATATTCAACATCAGAAAGCATGCACAGTGAGAGCCATAGTTCAACAACATTGAAGGAGTCAGCGTTGCAATCCCTGATCTAAGCATTTAAATACTTGAAATATCATACTATTCGGAGTGAATGCTATTTTGAAAATTTTGAAAAATTTTGAAGCTGTTCTAGGATACAAACATGTAATTGCCACTAACCGACTGGCATTTACTACATGCTTCATGCCAATTACCATTTCTATATGCTTTTATATTATGGTGAACTTTTCCAATGTAGTAGGCTTTTTGCGGGGAGGGGGAAGAATTTGACAAATGAGGTTGGTAACTTCTTGAAGCCACCATATGAGCAAATAAATATGGAATTGTTGTCCCCCTTAGTTGCCGTTGAGTCGTTTACAGCTCATGGTGACCCTATGTATAACAGACCGAAATGCTGTTCGGTCTTGCACCGTATGCCTGACTGTTCCAACGTTTTCACCGAATTACATTCAAATTTAAGCAGCCCCGTATTTCTAAATCTAATCTTGTGAGCAAGAGAATGCAATCTTCTTGCACAATTCATTACAAGCAGGTATGATATAGACAGGAAAAAAAATGTTCCTCCAAGAAGTTGATTTCTGATCTTTGATTAAATGGTACAAATACATGCACGGTTCCCCAGAGTAAAGGTTAAGCATGCAGTATGTTACCTTGAACTTGCCCAGCCAGTTAGCAAGTTAAAAGAAGCCCAGATTAAAAGGCCAAGGCCTAACCCAATGGTTTTAATGATTGGGACAACTGTTACATTACCTGCACAGAAGAATGAAACCCACTGATTAGACAGAAGCAGTAATACCTAAGTATTTGTATAATTGTAACGAGCTACAATAGTTACTATCACTAGTGTCATACTTTAATGCACATTATGGTTTGGTGGATATTTCCTCTATCAAAATTTGTCTGAATATTGGACATGCATAACTCTTACACATTCAAAAACAGAAGGGATTTGTGAGATTTTGCTGACTAGCTGTATTTCTTGCTATGCTCCTCAGCCATGCTCTGTACTGACTACAGTGAAATGAAGCATAATTCACAAATATTACACATTCCAATCTTGTATGCAAGGGAAGATACTGAACAATTAGAAAAACTGTACGAAGCAGCTCTCCTGACATACCCAATACACCCAGAGACCCTCACCACATGAGGAAGATGCTCCTGGTGTGCAGGACACAACAAATGTTTCCTCTGAAGGGTTTTAGGTTACCCCACTATATTATCATAGCTAAGTGCTCTGGTTGATATATACACCTTTAAAATATAACCCATACTTTAAATAAATGCACATTTTTATTTTCTAATGTAGAGAATGAGAATCTTTTCCTAACCTATTTTATTGACGTCATTATTGCATTATTCTTTCTGAAGAAGCCCAGAATGGCATACAAAAACAATTAAGAACAGTTTTCAATAAAGACAAGTACATAAAACCATTAAAAACAAAATAAATTGCCATAAAACAAGATAATAAAAAGTTAAAAATCATTTAGGTTTCAGAGCAGTTGTTCCCCTGCAAATGCCCAGATGAACAAGCAAGTCTTCACTTGTCCTTTAAAACAAGTGCCTGTGGAGTCCAGCTGTACTTCTGCTATTGCTAATCACAAAGTTTCAGTGAGGAAAAATACAGGTGTCATGAATGACACAGCCACTGGTTCCTTGTCACACAGATGTGACAATGTGTGTTGTAACTCAGATTACGACTCAGTATGTTGTTGAGCTCAGCCCTCCTGTAATATTTTACAACCCTCCTGTAAACTGTGATAGATCTTTCTGTATTAAATTTTGAAGAATTATTTCAGCATTACCTGTAGCCCATAAAAAGCCACCAACCATAGCAAGAGGCCAAAATCTAGGGCTGTTCTGAATCAGGTTAACAATTAAAGAAACAATCCAGATAGCAGCACAAAGAATCCACTGGAAGAACATTCCTAGAATAAAAGAAGAACAAAAAAAATATTGATAATAATCAATAAAATGTGTGTATATGGGTTTGTTTGTGTATAGTGCAGATTTTTGCAGTGGTGAAACACTCTTTAGTCATCTAAAGCATCTGTGATGTCATGGAATATTCAAAATGAAACTGCAGCAACAGTTTGGTCTAGTGGTTAAGGTGCTGGGCTAGAAACCAGGAGACTGAGAGTTCTAGTCCCACCTTAGGCATGCAAGCCACTGGGTGACCTTGGGCCACCAACTCCCTCTCAGCCCAACTCACCTCACAGGGTTGTTATTGTGGGGAAAATAGGAGGAGGAAGGAGTATTAGGTATATTCGCCGCCATATTTATAAAAATCACAAAGGCGGGACAAAAAAATAAAAAAACAAACAAACCCAGAAGTAAAAGGGCATGTTAGCTACTGTTCAGCTTCACCCAGACTTTAAGGACAGTAAAAGTGTTTTTAAAAAAAGTCTAGATGCTCAAGACAGATGGAAAAAAGAGGTCCCTCAAAATAGAAAAAGTATAAGGCATGGTGGTGGTGGAAGTAATCTGAAAAGCTATACCCTGGGAATATGCAGAGATGCACTAATATGATCAAAAAGAATGTAGGAAAAGATCACAGAGCAATGTAAGGTGAAGAAGTAAAACCACTGAACCAGGAGGTTGTCTGATCAAACTACATATTAAAATACTCAAAAGTTTGTTAAGCTGGCTTCTTCTATTCTGAAGTTCCAAAATATGTGCCCTGCCTAGATACTGCTGACCATCACCAGCCTGTCCTTTACCTCCAAAAGTCCATAATAAACAGCATCCTTGAGGGTAAATAGCAGCTGGTGAAGAGAGAGAAAACTGAGTCGGGCATGGGGGGTCAATCTGGGAGCACATTCTAAGTCCAGACCCCATTGCAATTTTTCACTCAAAATAAAAGTGGCTCACCTAAGCATGCTGTTTAAAAATAATGTGCTTAATATAACACACAACTCAGTCCTGCATTATGGAAAAACCAATATTCAGGAAATACCCTTTTACTTGAAATAGAACTGAACTGAACTGAAATGGAGGACACTGTTCCTTTATCCAGGGGAACAAAATAGCTTCTAGACCATTTATCTAGATCCTATGTGCCACACAATAATAAACAAGAAATATCAACTACTCATTTTGTTGAAAGGGCAATTATCCTGGAGAATGCAACTTGTTTCAGGCTGTGGGCTGCACTCTAAAAAAATAGGTGAGACAAGGGCAAGTAAGTGGGTTAAGCCATGACAAAACCAGAGTTGATTTAATTTTATTTAAATTAAACACAATTAATATAATTATGAGCTAAGTACTTATAAAGATACATTTCATAATGTTTCCTTTATGTTACATTAAAATAATAATTTTGCAGAAACTTTTGGAACTCTATGCACCTCTGGGTTACTGAAATGCTTCAGTCCACCTAGAAGTATCCTTTATTTGCCCTTTCATGCCAGGGAGATAGCACCTGGAATTGTTTAAAGCCATGTTTCTCAACCTTGGCAACACTGCTGGCTGGGGAATTCTGGGAGTTGAAGTCCACACGTCTTAAAGTTGCCAAGGTTGAGAAACACTGGTTCAAAGGGACTCTTGGGTCAAAGTAGGTGAAGTACCAACTATTTGCACACAGCATGGTATCAGTAATTTTGTTTTAGGATGAACATGTACCATCCCCAGTGTCAAACTTCTTCACTGGTACGAAGTTTGTTCCAAATAAGACAACAGCGACTGCTGAAGAAGTAAAGCCAATGGTTAGATCTGTTGTATTACTGCTAACAGAGTGGGGGATCCCTTGCCAGCTCTCCATCTGCTTTTAGTCTCTGGCTTGACTTCTGTACGGAACTCTCTGGATTCCTTTTCTTCTGGCAGCACTGGAAGGAGAGAGTCCATTGAACAAATGACATATCAAAATACTTACAAAGCCCTCATGCTATTATTACTATATGATTTCCCCCTTTATTCTGATTTGTTACAATTAGCATTTAGGTAAAATCAAAGCGGTGGCGCTGCGGGTTAAACCGCTGAGCTGCCGATCGGAAGGTTGGCGGTTCGAAACCGCGCGGCGGGGTGAGCTCCCGTTGTTAATCCCAGCTCCTGCTCACCTAGCAGTTCGAAAACATGCAAATGTGAGTAGATCAATAGGTACCGCTTCGGCGGGAAGGTAACGGCGTTCCGTGTCGTCATGCTGACCACATGACCCGGAAGTGTCTATGACAACGCCGGCTCCAAGGCTTAGAAATGGAGATGAGCACCGCCCCCTAGAGTCGGACACGACTGGACTTTACGTCAAGGGAAACCTTTACCTTTACCTTAAAATCAAAGCAGTAATTCAAAACAAGGATAAGGTAATTTTTAAAAAAATGGATCATCACCCATAAAAACATTTACAAAAGCAATTAACAAAGCTAATCTTGAAGCCTATGTCAGGTTATAGAGGGGAAAATGGGACCATGCCCATCAGCTCCATCCATGATTTTTGGTGCATTTAGTAGCCTCACACTGAAGCTCACACATTCAGTTTCATGTTGCAAAATAATGCCCATTCATGTTCAGCTGTTTACATGAAAGCTTCCACTGTGGCTGGAAATTCCAATCATGTGGAATCCTCAACTCTATGTTTACAGAGGTGCTACCAGTCGGTAGGAAAGCAGACTCGAGTTGGTGTCCATCTTATTCTGGAAGAGAACTGCACATTCCTGAAAGTATAAGTCTACAGCCTCCTTGACCCTCGGCAGTCTTTGGATCCTCAGGATGTGGGAACAAGGGTTACACCTAGTCCAGCAGCTTTGACCATTCCTGCATTGGCTAGACAGAAGACTACATCTTAATCTGACTAATGAAATGTGATTTATATGGGACTACCCTTAAACAACATCTGGAAGCTTCAATTGGGCAAAATGTGACATAATTACTACCAGTGGGCAATAAGCAGGAACACATTATATGCCTATGTTGAAAGACATACTGGTTATCAGCCAGGTCATTTCAGCCTAACAGTAAATTGAATTGCTTTTATGAGTTATTAAGGATTTTTGTTCTCAATAGTAGAGAATATCTGTAGGGTTGAACTGTCGAGTTCTTGGTGTTCTCTGAGCTTGGATGTTTTCCTGCAGATGTTTCATTAGCAGGTTAGGTAACAACAGTGCACTGATGTTACCCAGTCTGCTAATGAAACATCTGCCTGAAAACAACCAAGCTCAGAGAACACCAAGAACCCAACAGATTTTGCTTTATTTTTTGTATTTGTCCCCTGAGCAAAAAGACAAGAATAAACTGTAAAAATAAACATACAGGCTTCCCTTTCAGATGTTGTAGCAAATGAAGTTTTCATTGGACAGAACATACAGACCCAAGGCTTTGGGGTGCATGTCTGCTTCCTCACTGTGATTTTTACACAAGGAATAGACTTGTGAACCTCATTCTGAGGTTTAAAAACTACTCTCAGCATAACTCTGTAAATAAATATTCCGGGTAAGAAGACTGGGTTTTTCAATAGCAAGACTTAAAAGGACCTGAACCTAACCCAATACACTAAGCTGTATCTACTATCTCAAAGTATGTGTTGCCCATTTCCTTAAATTCCAACTACAAACCCCAGCATCTCTCAGGCAGCTGGGAACTGAAGTCCACAGACTGCCCACCTTTGTGTTACAACACCTGAAAATAGCTATGGTGTTTTCATTTTGCAGTACCATGTAGTGCTTTTATTACTAGAAGCATTCCTAGCAGATGGTTTAGTTCTGAAGCCAAGCCACTCAAAAAAAATTTTTTTTAATGGGATGACTTATTTAATGTGAATTTGATAATTGTATTTCAGGCTTCTTTTTCCTGCCACCTGATCTGCTGACTACTGAATCGTGCCAGACTATGATGGACTACACTTCCTATAATTCCAAGATTGCTAGGCATCTTACCTAGAAAGGAGCAAGTAGGTGAAAACTACTTCAGTGACTGAAGACAGGATGAATTCAATCCAGCCTTCTTCAACCTTGTAACCCACAGGACTACAGCCTGCAGAATACCCAGCCAGCTTCCTCTGTGGACAAGAATGCTGGCATATATCATTCTAGCACCCTTGGAGGGCACAAGGTCGGGCCAAGTAGCCTATCCAAAAGCTTCCGGTACTTGGATAACGTTGGAATTGCCTTTTTCTTTGGCTTTTCAAGAACTCTACCCCGTTTTATCTTTCCCTTTCTGTTTTGCTGAGAATTCACAGAATTTAAGCTACCGGGATCAACTCGGTGCAATTCCTTGTTTGCTTTTAGTAGAAAGGCAAATGATACCTTCCGTACACTGGTGTTACTTACAAGCCACGCTTCCTCCTCCGATGATTTCCTGCGCCAACTGCTGTAAGAGGCAAGGAGCTCCGCCCAGTTCTCACATGATGCATTTCCACAGGTCTCGAGTCAGATTCCAGCTGCCAAACTCCAGACCACAGGATGGCAGTAATGGCTCAGAGTTTACTGTAGCTATTTGCTGCCATTTCGCGGTCATTTGGATTTTTGCAGCTCAGATCTGGTAGGTATCCTTACTGTGGCGATACATTGCATATTTTAAAAGCCGCGCTCTAGTCGGGGTCACGTTGTCTGCAAACTACTTTGTTGCGTGTATTCAAAACGTAAAGAATATGAGGGAAGGAGACGTCGGAGTGAACAAGAATTCCACACTCCCAGCGGCGCACCCACAAACAGCTAAAATCTCGCATCAATTCTTAAAGCTAGGATCCCGCGAGATTAGAGCAGAAGGGAAAAAGAGGAAAATGGATTTCTAAAGGTAGCTCTGCTTCGCGACACTGCTTGGTGAAAGAGGGTAGCATTAAATTTAGACTGCCAAGGAGGAATAGTTCTGTCGCTTTGTTAGAAGAGCAGGCAGCGTTAGTCAGCTGCAGGAAGAAAAAATCCTGTACTGTTTTAAAGACGCGCGGATTTTTGTGAGTTTGTGGATACGTTCTCATGGCGCATCATAGCACAATCAAGCTGGTTGCATTTTAGCCTAATGTGTCGTGTGAAATCTGCTTGTGCGGTTAGTGCAAAACCAATATATTAGATTAATTGAGAGTACCAGGATTGCGTTCTGGCAAACGCAACTCTGTGAGAGAAAAAATGAGAAAAGAATAAAGAATTCTGTGCTTGACTGTCTGCTAGTGATTTGACTGAAACATTTTCAGGTTGACAAGATAGATCATTTTAATACAATATCGCTGCAAACTATCCACTTATTTTCTTCTTTCCAAAAAATTCGTTAGTTTTTGCAGACAGGGGAAGTTTGCTGTTATCAGCCACTATTCCTTCTCTTTTGGAATGTGTGTATTTTTCTTATAAATGACCAGCAGCCATGTGGTGCCTATTGGAATGAGGACATTAGCAGCTTTCTACTTGGTTTTACACATCTTTTGGCCACTGAAAAATCTCCAGGGCCAAAAAAGAAGGTAATTGCTGCCTCTGTGATCAGCTGGAGCTGAGACAAAGGCTGCTCCTGTAAAACCAGTTATTGGGATGCCTTCATGCCATGGTTAGCAGGACGTAAGGATAAGCCCAGTGTGTGGCTTAACCATAATTGTTGGGAGATGCACTAGATCTGTATGAGGATTACTAGATTTGTGCTGCAAAACTCTGGACACCACAGGAGGGAAAAAGTTTGAGTTTTCAGCATCTATTTACTGCCATCATCTGGATTTTTCCAGATCAGATCTACAATCTAACCTGCCTTTTCTCAAGATAACATTCATAGGGTCACCCCTTATTTTACTACCATAGTATCACATTGTGGCATAGGTTGAGAGATAGTAATATATGCTATGCTATATGGTTGAGTCTGGAAGCCAAGTCCAAGTAGCCAATGAGAAAAGTTGCAGAGAAAATTCGTCCACATAGATGAATGAACAGGATGATAGCTATGTTTCTGAATTACTTATTGCTTTGTCAACTGCAGCAACCCTAAAATGGAAATAAAATAATTTGCCACACAGGGAAGAATATTAAGCTAAGAAGATTGGTGTAATATACCTCATTCGTTATTCATGTTAATCCATTAGTTATTCATTGTTAGTCCTGTCAGTTCAAAAATCTGTGTATCTTTCTGAGGTCTCTAAACAGCTGGACTGATCCTTGAGTTTATAAAAATTAAATCTAAAATTACTGTATGTGCATTTCTAGTAGGGTTAATTAGACAGAATTTGCTGATGCTAACCCATTAGCATTGGCATATATTGCACAAGAGCAATGAGCATGTGGGTCTCTTCCACTTAATTATTGGGAACTAGTAGTGTGTATCATTTTGATCCAAAGTGAACAGAGGTGTTTTGGATCTGGCATGAGCATCTTTTCTCTTTACCCGTTGGCTGTTTTTAAGCCAATTTTTTTCACAGTAGTTGTATGAGGTCAGTAAAATATATATCTAAGGAGATAGTAATAAGGTATGACCATGTCTTGCCACCTTCTTTCTTCTTCTTAACTCCATCTTAAATACATATTTACCTGAGGTGAATCAGATGAAGGATATCAGCAAGCAAGGTGAGTGGAAGACATGTATGTAGCTTTGATGAAGTTCTGAGTCTGGAATCCAGAGACCTTTTTACACTTCAGGATCAGGCCAAGTCTTGAACTTTTCTTTTTGGATAGTTCAGGTTCAGACCATCTGACTCAGCTCTTGCAAGTTTCAAAGAATGCTTTTCTTTTCTCTGGACTTCAAATATCCTTGATAAAATCTAATAACTTTCTCACTCAGCCTTACCATTTACTTTTACCTGCTCTTTTACTGTTGCTCTGCTTATTTTTCTTCAGCAAAGGATCGTTACCTTGTCGTGGTGCTGGAGCTTGAGCACCTCAATGATGCCATGAGCTAAACCGTGAAGGGCCACCCAAGACGGGAAGGTCATGACAGAGAGGTCAGACTAAATGCGATCCCTGGGGAAGGTAATGGCAACCCAGCCCAGTATTCTTGCCGTGAAAACTAAATGGATCAGTACAACCAGAGATATGTCGGTATACCATCGGAAGATGAGACTCCCAGCTCAGAAGATGGTCAAAATGCTACTGGGGAGGAACAGAGGATGAGTTCAACTAGCCCCAGACATGATGATGCAGCTAGCTCAAAGCCGAAAGGACGGCTAGCGGCCGACGGTGCTGGTGGTGAACGGCGAATCCGATGTTCTAAGGATCAACACACCATTGGAACCTGGAATGTAAGATCTATGAGCCAGGGCAAATTGGATGTGGTTATTGGTGAGATGTCAAGATTAAAGATAGACATTTTGGGCGTCAGTGAACTGAAATGGACTGGAATGGGCCACTTCACATCAGATGACCACCAGATCTACTACTGTGGACAAGAGGACCACAGAAGAAATGGAGTAGCCTTCATAATTAATAGTCAAGTGGCTAAAGCAGTGCTTGGATACAATCCAAAAAACGATAGAATGATCTCAATTCGAATTCAGGGCAAGCCATCTAACCTCACAGTGATCCAAATATACGCCCCAACCACAGATGCTGAAGAAGCTGAAGTAGAGCAGTTCTGTGAGGATCTGCAGCACCTACTGGACAGCACGCCTAAAAGAGAAGTTATTTTCATCACGGGAGACTGGAATGCTAAGGTGGGCAGTCAAATGACACCTGGAATTACAGGTAAGCATGGCCTGGGAGAACAAAACGAAGCAGGCCATAGGCTGATAGAATTTTGCCAAGACAACTCACTCTGCATAACAAACACTCTCTTCCAACAACCTAAGAGATGGCTTTATACATGGACTTCACCAGATGGACAACACCGAAATCAGATTGACTACATCCTTTGCAGCCAAAGGTGGCGGACATCTATACAGTCGGTAAAAACAAGACCTGGAGCTGACTGTAGTTCAGATCACGAACGTCTTCTTGCACAATTTAGGATCAGACTAAAGAGATTAGGGAAGACCCATAGATCAGCTAGATATGAGCTCACTAATATTCCTAAGGAATATGCAGTGGAGGTGAAGAATCGATTTAAGGGACTGGACTTAGTAGATAGGGTCCCGGAAGAACTCTGGACAGAAGTTCGCAACATTGTTCAGGAGGCAGCAACAAAATACATCCCAAAGAAAGAGAAAACCAAGAAGGCAAAGTGGCTGTCTGCTGAGACCCTCGAAGTAGCCCAAGAAAGAAGGAAAGCAAAGTGATAGGGGGAGATATGCCCAATTAAATGCAAAATTCCAGAGGTTAGCAAGAAGAGATAAGGAATTATTTTTAAACAAGCAATGTGCGGAAGTGGAAGAAGACAATAGAATAGGAAGGACAAGAGACCTCTTCCAGAAAATTAGAAACATCAGAGGTAAATTCCAGGCAAAAATGGGTATGATCAAAAACAAAGATGGCAAGGACCTAACAGAAGAAGAATAGATCAAGAAAAGGTGGCAAGTATATACAGAAGACCTGTATAGGAAGGATAACAATATTGGGGATAGCTTTGACGGTGTGGTCAGTGAGCTAGAGCCAGACATCCTGAAGAGTGAGGTTGAGTGGGCCTTAAGAAGCATTGCTAATAACAAGGCAGCAGGAGATGACGGCATCCCAGCTGAACTGTTCAAAATCTTGCCAGATGATGCTGTCAAGGTAATGCATGCTATATGCCAGCAAATTTGGAAAACACAAGAATGGCCATCAGATTGGAAAAAATCAACTTATATCCCCATACCAAAAAAGGGAAACACTAAAGAATGTTCAAATTATCAAACAGTGGCACTCATTTCACATGCCAGTAAGGTACTGCTCAAGATCCTGCAAGGTAGACTTCAGCAGTTCATGGAGCGAGAATTGCCGGATGCACAAGCTGGGTTTAGAAAAGGCAGAGGAACTAGGGACCAAATTGCCAATATCCGCTGGATAATGGAAAAAGCCAGGGAGTTTCAGAAAAACATCTATTTCTGTTTTATTGACTATTCTAAAGCCTTTGACTGTGTGGACCAAAACAAATTGTGGCAAGTTCTTAGTGGTATGGGGATACCAAGTCATCTTGTCTGCCTCCTGAAGAATCTGTGTAACGACCAAGTAGCAACAGTAAGAACAGACCACGGAACAACGGACTGGTTTAAGATTGGGAAAGGAGTACGGCAGGGCTGTATACTCTCACCCTACCTATTCAACTTGTATGCAGAACACATCATGCGACATGCTGGGCTTGAGGAATCCAAGGCTGGAGTTAAAATCTCTGGAAGAAACATTAACAATCTCAGATATGCAGATGATACCACTTTGATGGCTGAAAGCGAAGAGGAACTGAGGAGCCTTATGATGAAGGTGAAAGAAGAAAGTGCAAAAGCTGGCTTGCAGCTAAACCTCAAAAAAACCAAGATTATGGCAACCAGCTTGATTGATAACTGGCAAATAGAGGGAGGAAATGTAGAAGGAGTGAAAGACTTTGTGTCCTAACAGTGAGACACACGCTGAGACGAGGAGTAGTACTCTAATGTTTATTACTGCTACATAAACAGAATCCTAACAAACTGAATAAGTGTGGGAAAAACCCAGACATATAAAGCCCAAAGGCTAAGGCGGGCCTGATCTGTGTCTCTTTGAGTGGCTGCTTAATTCCTCAGTACTACGCATGCGCTTTACAGCCTGGATGGGAGCCCCCTGCTCGCCATCCTTACTCATGACATCACCCTCCCCTCCTGATTCACATTCCATTTCAGCCCCCTCCCCTCCAGAGTCTTGATAAGATTCACCGTCTCCTTCTAAGCTCCCATGGGAACTGGGCAACGATGGAAAGTCTTCAAAAGAAAACTCCAAGGATGAATCAGTGCTGCTCTCCAGGTCTGATAATGCTTCTGGCCCAGGTGGCCGCTGCTGGAAAATAGCTAGATAATTAGAAGAGTCGTCCCCCCTCCCCACTGGGAAATGCACGCCTGAGGTGGAGGGCTGTGGGGCCCCCCCTCCTCTGTAACTGGAGTCAAGGCTTCAGGCGGGGGTGGAAGGTGCAAACTTACAAATTCCTCTGCCTGCTCATCCAAGTGAGGAATCTCTGGTAGAGTGCAAGGCTCGGGTTTGTGAGGGAAAAGCTGATGGAATCAATGAATCAGTGCTGGAGCATGTACATCTCTGGCATTCTCCCACGTGCGCTCTTTCTCAGGGTACCCTTTCCAGTGTATGAAATATTGGATGCCCCTTCCCCTCCTCCTAGAGTCCAGAATTTCCTCAACTTCGTATTCCTCCTCCCCCTCCACAATTACTGGAGGTGGGGGGAGCAGTTGTGATCGTAAGGTACTTGGGGGAGGGTCTTTGGCTAGCAATGATCTGTGAAACACTGGATGGATTTTCATGGACGCTGGTAGCTTTAAGCGATAAGCCACTGGATTTATCTGCTGTACCACAGTGAAAGGGCCCACAAACTTAGAGTCCAATTTCTTGGAGGGTCTGGTAGAGTTCAAAAACTTGGTAGAGAGCCACACTCTGTCTCCTACTGCAATCGCTGGCTCCTCTTGTCTGTGAGCATCTGCAGCTCTCTTGTAAGCACTCTTTGCCCTGTTCAGCTGCTCCTTTAACAACTCCTGTGCAGCTTGTTGCTCTTTAAGAAAATCAGCCGCAGCTGGGAGGAGGTGGCCAACACCCGAGGGTTAACCCCGTAGAGTGCCTGGAAAGGGGACATCTTGGTCGAGGATTGCACAGAGTTGTTATAAGTAAATTCTGCCATGGGGAGCAGGGCTGGCCAATTGTCTTGCTGATAAGTGGTGTAACACCTGAGATACTGCTGTAACCATTGGTTAATTTTTTCGGCTTGCCCGTTACTAGCAGGATGATGCGATGATGACAGGTGGATCTGGACCCCTAATGACTGGAAAAGGGCCCTCCAGAACCTGGAAGTGAACTGTGGGCCTCTGTCACTCACCAAGTGATTCACCATGCCTCTATACCTAAAAACATGGTCCATGAACAACTGCGCTGTGACTTGTGCAGATGGGAGGCCCTTGCAAGGAATAAAATGCACCATTTTTGTGAAAAGGCCCACCACTACTAGTATGGAAGTCAGCCCCTGGACCGGGGGTAAATCAGTGATGAAATCCATGGAGATTGTATCCCAAGGCCTACTGGGGGTGGGTAGGGGTTGCAAGAGTCCTGTGGGTTTCCCTGGGAGAGGCTTGGCTCGTCTGCAGGTGTGACAAGAAGCAACGTAACCCTTTATGTCTGCAGTCATCTTAGGCCACCAGTAGTCTCTCAGAGCTCTATGGAGAGTTTTGAAAACACCTCCGTGGCCTGCCGTTTGATGGTCATGGCAAAGTCTCAGTACTTCTTCCCTCAATGAAGGGGGAATATATAATCGCCCACTATGCCAGAAGATTCCTGCCTCCACATTGAATGGGGGGGCAGTGTCTTGCGGGCCCCTCTGAAGGTCATCCATCCTGGCCCTGGCATATGGGTCCTGTTGCTGCTGAGCTCTGACTCTTGTAAATAGGTCCTCTGCTTGGCTGCCAGCTGCTAAAATCTCTGTTTGGTTCCCCCTCATAGACTGATCAAAGTTGTGAGGTTGTAATATAGTAGCCTGTACCTCCTGGTGAGTGGCGGGGGTTGCCTGAAAGGATCGAGACAGGGCATCTGCCAAGCAGTTTTGCCCCCGGGAACATAAGAAATAACAAAATTGAAACGGGAGAAAAACTGGCTCCATCTGATTTGGCGTGGGATGAGGGATCTGGTGTTTTGTAGAAGCTGTAAATTCTTGTGATTGGTGCAAACTTTCACAGGAAAGGTTGCACCTTCTAGCCAGTGCCTCCACTCTTGGAATGCTGCTTTAATTGCCAGCAACTCCTTGTTAAAAACATCATAGTTTCTCTCTGCTCGTGAGAGCATGCGTGAAAAAAGGGCATACGGAAGCAATGTATTCTCGGTTTTGTTTGTATATTGCAATAACACCGCCCCAATGGCAATATCGGAAGCATCTGAATGCATTATGAATTGCTTCGTGGGATCAGGGTGTCTTAACAGTGGCTGGGATGCAAAGAGTTGCTTAAATTCTTGGAAGGCTGCTTGCTCTCTCTCCCCCCAAATGAATTTTGATCCTTTCTTCAAAAGCTGTGTGAGGGGCTTAGCTCTGTCACTAAAATTTTTTATGAACCTCCTGTAAAAATTGCAGAACCCCAGGAACCTTTGTACATCTTTCACATTTCGGGGGGGTTGCCAAGAGAGAATTGCCTGGACCTTAGAAGAATCCATGGATATGCCTTCTGTTGATACTTTATAGCCCAGGAAATGTAATTCAGTTAAATCAAAGGCACACTTCTCTAGCTTGGCGAATAGCTTGTTCTCTCTCAGTCTTTGTAAGACATTATGTACATGGGTTACATGAGTTGTAGCATCCTCAGAGAAAATTAATATGTCATCTAGATAAATGACCAGATACTTATCTAGTAAATCAGAGAAAATTTGATTCATAAATAGGGAAAATATGGCTCCTGCATTAGACAAGCCAAAGGGCAAAACAAGGTACTCAAATTTACCAAACCTGGTGTCGAAGGTTTGGTAAATTCATGCCCCTCTTTCATCCGGATCAGATTGTACGCATTCCTGAGATCCAACCTGGTAAAAATGCGTGCTTTCTGTAAGCGATCCAGCAGATCAGATATTAGGGGCAGTGGATAAGTTTCTTTCTTTGTGAGTTTATTTAAAAAACTGAAATTGTGGACCACTCTCATGGGTGTCTCCTGGTTTGCAGGTGCCAACGGATCAGGCTTCTTTGGTATGAAGAAGGTAGGAGCAGATGCTGGGGAAGTAGATGATCGGATGAACCCCTTTTGGAGATTAGAATCCAAGTAATCCTTTAAGGTGGCTAGTTCCTTGGGAGACATGGGATATTGTTTCCTTGCTGGAATCCTGGCTCCTGGTATCAACTCAATGGTGCAATCACAGTCCCTATGGTGGGGTAGTGCTGTGGCCTCTTGTTTGCTGAAAACGTCTGCAAAATCTGCATACTTGGCTGGCAACTGGACCCCCCCTGCTTCCGTGACTGCGTTGGTTGCTGGAGAGAGGAGAGCAGCTTGAATCTTGTGGTGCTGGCATTCCTTAGCTGGGAAAGAGATTGCTCCCGTAGTACAGTTCAACAATGGGTTGTGGATCTTCAGCCAAGGTGTGCCCAGGACTATAGGCTTTAAGTGATGCCGTAACATGAAGTTGGATCCACTCAGTGTGGTCTCCCATTGTTAGTTGCAAAGGTTCTGTGAACCTTCTAATTGGCCCTGCCTTGAGGGGCTGGCCGTCAATGGTCTCCACTTCTATGGGACATGGCAATTCTATGGTTGGGATGTTGAAGTCTTGTATGGTCTGTACACCAATAAAATTGGTGGAAGCTCCGGAATCCATGAGGGCCTCTAGCTTGACCTAGTGCTCTGGGTTTATGTGCATTATTACTGGTAAGTAGTAAAAAGATTGCCTGGAATCCTCGGAATGAGCCCTTCTTAATTGATTGATGGTTTCCCTGCTGAGCTCTGTGGAGGGAGACTGACGGAGTTTCCCTGGTTGGACGTAGAGGTGGAGGTGGCTCTTGTTTCAGCTGCTTGCCCTGGGGCTCTTACGGAATTTGCTTGGCTTCTCGCTGGGCAAGCTCTCACCATGTGCCCCTGGACTCCGCAGTAGAAACAGAGGGCTCTCTCTCTCCTTCTCTGTCTCTCAGCCTCGGAAATAAGCCTCCTGCCCACCCCGATCTGCATCGGCTCCTCTGGTCCTGAGTAAGCAGATGCTGTGGAGAGAGCGGAAATCCTGGAAGCATCCTGAGGCCCCTGCCTCTCCCCAGCTGCATCTGTCTGAGCTCTTCTAGTCTGGCATCTATGACCACAGACAACTGATATAAAGCTTCTAGGGTAGCTGGTGTTCCCTGGCACACTAATTCATTCTTAATTTCTTCATCCAGCCCCTGTTTGAATTGGTCTTTCAAGGCACTCTCATTCCAGTCCAGATCTCCTGCTAACAGCTTGAAATCAGCAATGTAGATTCCCACTCTCTTGTTGCCTTGCTTGAGCTTCCGAATTTCCCGGCTGGCAGTGACCTCTCTGATAGGGTCGTCAAAGTGTGCTCGGAACCCTGCCAGAACATTCTGGTAGTCATTGAGAATTTGGTCGTTGTTCTCCACCATGGGAATAGCCCATTTGGCTGCTGGTCTCTTTAGCAGACTTAGAATGAAGGTGACTCTGGTTCTGTCTGTGGGAAACTCTGCCAGTCTGCTGTCGAAAAACATTGTGCACTGTGTGAGAAAGGTTCTCAACTGTCCTGCTTCTCCTCCAAACTTCTCTGGTAGTCTGCCCTGGGATCTCAAGACTACTGGTGGAGCTGCTGCTGCTGCTGCTGGCACCGGTTGTGGGTTAATAGGAGCTGGTTGTTTTAACTGCTGTAGCATGGCTGCTTGTAATGTGTTGATCTGGAGATCTACTTGTTGGTGTTGTTGCAGGGCTGCTGCCAATTGTTGGATGGCTTGCCGAATTTCATGGTTTTCCAAAGACATTTTCCAAATGTCTCTCCTTTATTTTTCTTTGTTCCTCCCTCTTTCGATGGGAGTAAAAGTTTGTTAGGATTGATGTCCTAACAGTCAGGAATCACGCTGAGATGAGGAGTAGGTCTCTAGTGTTTATTACTGCTACATAAGACAGAATCCTAACAAACTGAATAAGTGTGGGAAAAACCCAGACAGGTAAACCCCAAAAGTCAAGGCGGGCCTGATCTGTGTCTCTTTGAATGGCTGCTTAATTCCTCAGTACTACGCATGCACTTTACAGCCTGGATGGGAGCCCCCTGCTCGCCATCCTTACGACACTTTGTATTTGTAGGTGTGAACATTACTGCAGATGCTGACTGCAGTCAGGAGATCAGAAGACACTTAATCCTTGGAAGAGCAATGACAAATCTCAATAAAATAGTTAAGAGCAGAGACATCACACTGACAACAAAGGTCCACATAGTTAAAGCAATGGTGTTCCCCGTAGTAACATATGGCTGTGAGAGCTGGACCATAAGGAAGGCTGAGAGAAGGAAGATCGATGCTTTGGAACTGTGGTGTTGGAGGAAAATTCTGAGAGTGCCTTGGACTGCAAGAAGATCAAACCTGCCCATACTCCAGGAAACAAAGCCAGATTGCTCACTTGAGGGAATGATATTAAAGGCAAAACTGAAATACTTTGGCCACATAACGAGAAGACAGGACACCCTGGAGAAGATGCTGATGCTGGGGAGAGTGGAGGGCAAAAGGAAGAGGGGCCGACCAAGGGCAAGATGGATGGATGATATTCTAGAGGTGACGGACTCGTCCCTTCGGGAGCTGGGGGTGTTGATGACTGACAGGAAGCTCTGGCGTGGGCTGGTCCATGAAGTCATGAAGAGTCGGAAGCGACTAAACGAATAAACAACAACTGCTTATTTTTCCTTAAGCCAACTAACTTTTCCTTAAGCGAACATCTAAAGGAGCTATTGAACTGGCTTTCTGATACCTGCCTCACATCTTGGTAATCACTTATTCTCACATCACTGCTTTTGCAGATAGACAAATAGCATTTTGGGGCTTGTTAAGTTGATTTCTCACTGTTTTCTTGTATTGTGTGCAGTAGCTTTTGTTATAAATGATGTGTATAACAAATGTTATAAATAAAAAATGTTTATAACAAAAAGGTTGTAAATAAAGTTTATTTAATAAGTTGCATATATTTGGTGACCTTTTTCCTTTATGCCAGCCTAGTCAGAATGTCTACATGGAACAGTTCTAATTGTCCATTCGAATTGTGCATGAAGTTGAATGCAAGAGTTTTTTCGGCTACCCCATTAACCTCAGTTCGGCAGAATAGAAAATTGAATGACTTTTCAAAGGAAAGATCAATTAGATCCTATATAAATTGGGCAGAATAAGCTGTAAGAGTTGGTAAATTTGGTCATGTTTGTTATTCAGTGCATAAGCTATTGAAGTGTGTGACTGAGCTAAAGAAATAAATCGCAGATTGATTCCTAAGACTTGCTGCTGTATTAGGGTGGAAAAGGTTTGGAAAAAAGCAACTCATAAAACTAGAGTTCAAATCAGAGCACACAAAACAACATTTTTCGAAACACCTAAGTTTCCTCAAAACTTGGAACAACAGTGAAAAAGTGTTTTCTTCTGACCTTGAAACAAAACTTTCAAAACACTGTTCTATCAATCTAAAAAAACATACAAAATAATTGGAATATTCCAGGGTTAAAATGATATGCATTCCTAATATACTATTCTGGTTATGACATTTTGAAAAGAAGATTGATGGGTGCATATATATGTTTGAATATATATACACACACACACACATGCATGCATATTTATTTATTAAATTTCTCTGCTGCCCATCTTGTGTACGACTCTGGGTGACTTACAAATACTAAAAATAGCAAGTCACTAATATAATCAATATAAATACATAAAAAATACAAAGAACAAAATATAAAATATAGAGTATAAAATATACAATTCAAGATGGGAAGCTCTTAATCTTGGCACCCTCACAAGGTCAGCCACCCCCATGAATGGCTGTCCTCCCCTCCCATCCCATGTTTTTAATGCGAAAGGCTGGGAGAGTGGTGGCCTGTCTTACCCCCAGGGTTAGCTTGCTCCAAAGGGCAGGGGCCATGGCAGAGAAGGCCCTCTTTCTGGACCTTGCCAATCGTCAATCCCTCATGGACAGGGTCCGTAGCATGCCATCTCTGCCTGACCAGGTGGGACGGGTCAATGTAACTGGAGTGAGGTTGTCCCTCAGGTAACCTGGACCCATGCCATGTACGGCTTTTAAAGGTGATAACCAACACCTTGAACTGTACCCGGAAGCAAACTGGCATCCAATGCAGCGGTGTTATATGTGCCCTTCTAGGAGCTCCTAAAACTGCTTGCGCTGCTGCATTTTGCACCAGCTGAAACTTCCGTATACTCTTCAAGGGTAGCCCCATGTAGAGTGCATTGCAGTAGTCTATGTGGGAGATGTATCGTGAATTTTAAAAGAGTTTTCTACAGGATATTACCTGACTTATTTTAAAATCAAGACCAGGAAGAGATATTTCTGAATAAGTTAAAATTTTACTCAGCTAAAAATCCTAAAATTATAGTGGCAACAGCCAAATTTTTAATTATGGCTATAAAAACAAGGTCATTAGTAACAGATCAATATGTCTGAGTTTTAAATGTTTAATGTTATATTTATCAATTATATTTTTACAGTGTTTCATCTAATGCCAAATTTTAGATTATATCGCTCTTTGAGTCTTTTGACAATAAATAAATGCATATATACTCTGCGTGCGTGTGTGTGTGTGTGTGTATGTGTGTCTCTCTGTGTGTATATATATGTATATAATATACACACATGCACACATACATGCATGATTTTAATACACAGAAGAGAAAAAAACCCACAGAAACTAAAACAAAAATAAAGAGGAAAGGAAAAAAATATAGATAATGTCAATTACAAATACATATTAAAGGGAAAAAAGGCATGGCTATGTTTTTAAACAAGAAATTAAACCTTGACTGCACAGAAAAGTATTGATAAATCTTTCCTCTGTATTGATAAAAAATCAGTTTATACTTAGAGAATGAACATATATCATCAATCCAAAATTAAAAATCTGGCATAGTAGAATTTTTCAAGTGAAGTAAAACAGTCACTTTAGCTACAGTCTCTGCATCAGAACTCCAGAATTCTTTATACGTCATTCAATTCCAAATTTTTGGAAAATTTAGTTTCATCAGCATTCTTAAATCTTACTTCTCTTTCCAGTACTGTACTGTATTAAAAAACTTCGCACAAATTAAAGAAGGGCAATTTGGGACAGTCCTAAAATGTGTTTCAATGTCTTCACCACTATTTTACATTTCCAACATTGCAGTTAATGTCCGGCCCTTATTAAATATCCTTGAAAGGAAATCTTTTGGGAATTAAATACATCTTAAGATTAACAACTTACATATTTAGCATTCCATGAACCCTTTCTTATTAAAATAGGTTATTTTAACTCCTCAGTCCACTGTTTTTATAAATTACCTATATCAGTCCTCAGGAAATGAATAGGGTAGGTATAGGATCTTGAGCTCCTGAAGAAAAGACAGGATAAAAATCAAATAATATAAGTACACGCTGAGAGAAAAGTCTGCTGGACTAAACTGTTATGGAGATTGCTGGCGAGGAAGGAGGGAGCCCCTTCCGGGGGAAAAACGCACGCGCAGTAGAGAAAGCCTTGGGCACCTGGCCAAGACGATCAGACAGGACCTGTCTTAGAGTTTCTGGAGTTGTCCCCCTTAGAGTTTGCTAATTCTGCTTAGTTTTGGCAAGATTCTGTTATAGGGCAGAAACAATAAAGACTAGAGCTTAATTCCTGACTCAGCCTGGTTCTATCGCCTCATTCCTGACAAAAATCTCTTACATTTTTAACTTTATCAATATCCTATTTCCATTATCAGTGCTTGAATTCATATATTAAGGACCACTAGACAACACACTGGACAACATGATTCAGGAAGACCCCCTTATTGGACCACAGTTATGAAGACATGGCTGATAAAGCAGAGGGAACAAAGCACCCATTTATTTAAATTATGTGGAAATTAAATAGTAGCAGGTGTGTGACTAGAAGCAAATTAAGATCTCCTGTTTAATTGTATGTTAAATGCTTATAATGTTAATGGATGCAATGGCCTATTGCTACATGTTTGGATTAAATAAAACTAGTAACTCGTAACTAATTTTGGACTGGTCTTTGACTCCTAGGTAAAGCTAATCTATATATCCTGATCATATCCACTAATAAACATACCTTTATGAGTCACCACATAATACTGTATGTCTCTGTGTTCATCATTATTCCTGAAATTCCGTTACCCTGCTAAGCTTGCCCATGATATCCCTTGTGCTGGGAATTCACTGAGGCTTGTGCTTTGAACATCAATTTTGTTTACAAGGATGACTTTGGGAAAAAAAAATGGTAGGTGGCTACAGTACAAGGATACTTGTGAAAGTATGTCTACCTGTTCAGGAAAAAGAAAAGATGAGCTGGTTGGATGGGAGGTGGACAGCTTCCTGAGGGGCTAGGCAGATGGTGTGCTACAATCTCATCAGTTTTTCTTCTGATAAATGGCTGTCTTGTGAGTAGCTACACCTGGCAGAGCAGACATTAATGGTCAGGTAAAATCTCCCCTGGCATTATTTTCTTTTCAAAATTCCCATCCTGCCTATTGGCTCCCCAAGATTATTTACCTCTCATGTAACTGAACACAGGATTGTTTTCTTGTTACCCTTGCCTCCATTCTGTTCCCTTCCTCTAGTGCTTCTCTCTGCTGACAATTTTAAAATTATAAGCATTTTGAGGCACTGATGGTCCTGTGCAATTAATTCATTAAAAGTCTGATTTATTTCAATAAAATGTGCTTAATTTTGCAGTCATAAATTGCAATAACATCTCAGATTTTTTTTTATAGTAAAGATAATGGTCTTAAACCATTTTGGGTTTTGTTCACTAGGGGGCCCTCAGAACTTACAAAGAAACAGATCTAGGGTTGTTCTTTTTTAGAAACAAGACATCAGACTAGGCTTTTCCATTCCAGAAATTAAAATAGCTTAAAAGAAATGAAAAGTTCATGTAGTTTGTGGCACTTAACTAGGAACACCCATCCCGAATGGTCAGAATATATAGAAGGAATATGGATCTGAATTGATATTTCTAAAACAGAACAATCTCGATAAATGAACTCTACGTATTTTGAAAAATACAGGTTGAAAACATCAAAGGCTTGTTTATTATTTTATAACTTTACTCGATCGAATAAAAGTATTGTCCAGCTGGTGGATATTTTTTTTTTCCTATGGAAAAAATGGACTTCCTTTACTTTCTAAAGATTTCGCTAGTATTTGTTACTGCTAGAAACTTTTGAGCTAAGATTTGGGCCAGCTGTGTAGGTAAGATTATTCTAAACTT
This sequence comes from Candoia aspera, assembly GCF_035149785.1. NCBI lineage: Eukaryota > Metazoa > Chordata > Lepidosauria > Squamata > Candoiidae > Candoia > Candoia aspera. The sequence continues at coordinate 34,351,681 of NC_086160.1, forward strand.
TATTTTAATAATACAATTATTAGATTTGTTGTTTCATATGCTGTGTATTTTGCAGCATTGGAAAATTATATTCATGTGCATTTGCATGTGTAATTTTTTTTTCCACAATGTGTTATGTGAACACATCAGTATAATACTATTTTTAGACTTAGGAGGATGCATTCACAACAGAATATGCATATGTGTATAATTTACTCATGCTGGAATTGTTTGTATTTCTTATTTGCAATGTGATATTTTTGTATTTAAAAAATCTAGCCATTGAAAAAAGGAGGAATTTTTGCTTCATAAGATGACTAAATGAATATAAATCTTTCTACCTGACTAGTATGCTCTGCTTTAGTTAAATCTGATATAATTGTAGAATAATTTTCCTGCATAATCCTTGACCAATTAATGGAACATATTTCCATGCTAACAAAAAGCAATAAAGTGAATGATTTCTATGACATCTTCCTTGCCACTAGCGTGGGAAGAAATACCAACTACCAACTTGTGAAAAATATGCCTCTTACTCAGTGTTGTTAATAATATGAACTACTTTGTACAGAAATTCTGGAAAATAAATTCATTTCATACTATGAGGATTATTTTTATATTAATTTGATATACATAACACGAAGTACCAACCTTTTCTTCCCTTTAGGAGTGTGTATATAATCACTAGCTGCAGTCTTTAAATGAAGAGATTTACATGGTTTAAAAATAACGATGTGGGTAATGATGACTGTAAAATGATATTTATCATTCTTTCCCCTCTAACAGCTCAGCAGCCCAAAAGGGACTCCCAGACTTTTCATACTGTGACTCAGTTAACTCTGTTTACACAGCCGACTCCATTCATTCACTGAACCCAGTCACACCCTTTGAGGTGGCCGAAAGATTTTAACAGCTTGTCAGGGTAGGCTGTCAGATTCATTGGAACTGAACATTTACAATTGTACGGCATTTTCAATGTGTATATGCATAGAGGCATACACACACAAACAGCTGGAAAAAGAGGTGGAGACATCTGGTCATTTAGAAGGCATGCAGCATCATCCTAGCTGGCAACCAGTGGATTCTTAAACTACTTCCATCATGTTGATTCACTGGAGAAATGAGCTTCCTGGTTCAGACATGCCAAATTATCAACTGGTTCTTTTGTTCTCTCTGCTCACCTCGGCTGCTTTGGAGTGGCAAGTGCCCAAGGACCCGAAGGAATTTGCTTTTGGGCACTGCTTTTGTGATATATCTGGGCTTCCTCGTCAGTCAAGTAGGTCGTGTTGTACCACAACACAGAACAGGAATATCGAAAGCAAACTCCTGGAATCTTCAAGATGTTGCTCAGCCTCGTTTTTCTGAACTCCCATTGGATGACACCTGGTCATTTTCTGACCTTGAAAAATCCCAGATGGAGACAAATAACACACCAATGTTGCCTAATGTGGTATACATCACTTTGCGGTCCAAGAGGAGCAAACCTGCTAAGATTCGAGGCACTGTGAGACCCAAGCAAAGAAAGAAGCAAGTATTGCCTTTGCAGTATGAGAATAAGAACTCACTGGGTAGCACAATCCAACGTAAATCATTTTATGGCAAATCTATGAACAAGAGGAGAGGAGCAGTAGTTCCAGAGAAAGCAAGGCAGAAACAACAGCAGAAAGAAAAACAGATGTCTCATAATACAAAGCACTGGAGACCTGAAATGATTATAAGAGGCCTAAATGTTCAATTTAATGTTCAGGAGAGCAATATCAGGATGTACAGTGAGAGCCCACCATCTTGGTTAAGTAAAGAGGACATCCTAAGTATGCGTTTTATGGCAGATTCCAAAATAAATAGTATCCAAGAAGTGCCTTCTCAACATGGAGTACTTCTGGTATTTGGGAAAACAGAGGTTGATAATAAGTCAGTCAAAGAAGACATATGTAGCCAAGGTCACTGTGGCATCATCAAGAGACCTCTTGACATGAGTGAAGTGTTCGCTTTCCATTTGGACAGGATCCTGAGACTGAATCGGACTTTGCCAACCGTAAGCAGAAAATTGGAATTTGTACAAGGTAATTGATTTACTCACTGCATTGGAGCAATGGAACATTGTCTCATAGAGCAGGCTTTTATCCATCAGCAGCAGCCAGAAATAAATGCTATGTACGCAACAGCAGAAGTAGGTAATCTGATCCTTTCCAGATTTTTTGACTTATTCTCATCAACCTCAATGAGCATGTCTTATGGCAACAGGCTGTGGGAGTTGCTGTCCAAAACAGCTGGAGGGATTCAGATTGCCTGTACCTATTATATAGTCAAATTAAAAAATAAATTGCTTAAGTAACCAAAATTTCAGATATTAAACTAAATCTTTTCTCAATTTATCAGAGTTCACACTATGATTACAAAGCTGAGTGGGTGGGCAATATCCATATCTAATATGGAAGTTCAGTGAATTATAAGAAGGGAAAATTGTTCAGGAGAGCATGGAATTACCAGCTCACATTGAGGTTCTGAATGCAAGACTTGGGTTGGAGTTTAATTTCTCTAGCTGGAAAATTATGGGCCAGATATTGCTGCCAGGGCAAATATGTCATCTAATACATCATCTAGCTATGTAGTCTCTATCACTTGTGAGATTTTTGCAAAAGTTCAGAATAAACCAGTGATCTTAACAGAGATTGTCAAAAAAGTTTACCTAGTGATTTGTATTCTGAGCATAACTGTAATAATACTTGGCAATTCTGCTTCAAACCGCCCTTGGTGATTTGACTACCCAAGACTATAATGAAACACTTGTTCTTTTTCAGTGCTTTCAGATTTTTATTTTTTATTTTAAAAGCAATCATGAATGTACAGTGTTGGAATTTTCCATAATAGCCAGATTGGAACACTATGAACCATTATTTTTTGTCTAGATTCTTGCTGTCCATAATAATGATTTTATTTCTAGAAAAAAATAGTTTCAATAAGATTTTAAAGTGTAATGATGACTTTGCTTCTCACCTTTGTAACTAATGTTTCACTAGGATAATAATTGCCTAATAGGCACTCAACTTATAGGTTGTGTACATTCAATTTTTAATTCTCAAAATGAAATCAAAATTAGACCAAATTAAATGCCCTTTTTTTATATTCCACTGTATTGCTAAACTGTGGCTTTAGCTGAAGCAGTAGTCATAATTTTATTATAGTCAGAAAAGGCTGCAGTACATTTGAATGAAAAATTCCTAAAATAGTTTTTCCATTTCTGTACTGATTTTTTCCTGATGTGGTTATGGTACTATTTTATGTAAAATTTCTAATCAGTGTGTGCTTTATTAAAGACAAACTAAAAAAATTGATCAGCAAAACATTCCTATAAACAGATAGAAAAGTATTCTATTTTTTAATGTCACTTTATGGGTCTCTATATTGAAAATGTCAATAGTCTGAGTGATTGCTTAGATGCTTCTGAGAAATATTCAGGCTCTCAGAGCACAGAAGTCACATTATACATCTGTTATTTTTAGGGAAAGATTTTACTGCTGCAAAGCTGGTGAAAAGAATGAGGTAATTCGGATTATCAGGGCAGAGGATCATGGTCTGGGGGCCCTTTGTAAATTGCTCTTTGAGTAATCATATTAACAGTAGTTTTCAGGCTGCATAATCATTCTTGATTGTCAGGAAGTAAGAAGGACAATTCGTCCTTTTTCATTCTCTATAAAGATAGAGGACTGTTGCTAGGTGATGATGAGCAAGAGGAAAAGTGTCAGTTTTCCTTTTTGTTATTTCCCGCTGGGATGTTCCTTAGCTATAAGTGACATCAGAATGGGAAACAGCCTTAACTCTTTTGGATCTTAGAATCCAGTCTGAGCCATTGGTAGTTGTGCTATGCAAAATATATCCAGCACAAATTAATGGCAACTCTTGGAGGATTTCATTTCTTCTAGTGAGCGTGGACAAATTTCCCAATCTGTTGTGGCTTTTATAGTCTATCTCTAATTTGTCAACCCTGTACCCACTTTCCTGGAAATATGTGGTTATAGATGTGACAAATTAGAGATACATCTATTAATGGGATTAATTTTGCATACTTTTATATATGATTGTGTTATTTATTCATCGAAGTATTTCATTTGTATATTTCTAAGATAAAAAATTATTCAGAAAGTCAGACCGAATGAAAATATAAGCTGCATTAATAAATAAACCCACAATTGCCTAATCTTATTCTATGGACCACTTTTGTGTCTTTTATTTTTCCTCAATTTTTTTTTCTATATCAAGATAAATGCAGTTGATTAATTTACTTTATAAACCTCTCTTATTCAGAGGATCACAGAGCAATTAACAAAGATAAGAATACAAAATGAACAAAATCAAAATAAAACAATCACCAATATATAAAATAATGGATATTAAAGCCGTATTAAAACTCAGCACCTTTAAAATCAGCAGCAGCCAATACAAATAAAGTTTGGAACTAACATCTCAGTGCGTTATTTCCTGATTATCCCATCTCTATACAGATAAGATACAAAAAGACAAATGGGCTGCCATATTACCCTTTCACGCAGTGAGCATCTTAATGACGTCACTCGTTTTGTGGAAGCCTCCCTTAAGATAAATTGAGCTTACACCTCTTGTTTCCTGTCTGAATTTCTTGTCACATTTGACTGGCTAATAAGATGCTTTTGGTTTGTCACTGACTAAATGAATAGTGAACCTATTAAATCACAGAATTATTTTACACTCTTCTGACATAGCTGCTTTATCAAAAAAGAAAAGCTAAATCTTGACAATGTTTTTTCTAAGATTCATTACTGTTGACAGATCAAAATTTATAAAGGCTTGGAGATGAGAAGGGGAGGAAGTATTTGACAGTTCCGACTTTCAAAGCTATTTCTAATGTCTATGTCAAACTTGAGAAATCTGTCCTTAGGCTCACATGTGATATTGGCTGAATTAAGATCTTTCTTTTTAAAAGAGGCCAAACAGAGCAAATCAGGATTTAGTAAACTACTTGTAGCAAGCACAGTGGGGATAGAGGACATGTAGTTCGAGGCATGATAAGCACGAGCCTCCCAATTTAATTAAAAATCAGGTTTTAAAAACAGCCAAAATGTTGTGAGATCATTAAATCTCACAACATTTCAGTTATCTCATATGAGATACTTGGCAAGAATGCTGAAATCCCAGTTTCAGTATTCACAGATAAGGCATACAGCATATCTGCACTTAACATTTAAGCTGCTGCTGTCCTGTGTTTGTGCCAGATTACTGTAGTTCTAAATCAGATTTAAAAAGTCCTGTCAGGACTGGGACACTTCACCAAGAACATGCAAAGTATTCTGAACTGCAGGCTACCAGATCCTCCCATTGGACCCTCTCACCTTCCTATAATTGGCAATCACTTTTCTTCCTGTGAGCAAGTCTTCCAGGGCATATATATGTATGCAGACCCATATGCATGCACACATACATGCACGTGTGTGCGTGCATATGTGTGTCTATGTAAAGTATATACTTGTGTATAAGCCCATCTGCAGATAAGCCGATCCTTGAATTTTTAATGAAAATACCATGAAAAATGTGCCACCTGCAGATAAGCCGACCTTCAAAATTTTCATGTTTTAATTTTCACAATTGCCTTATTTTGGTTAAAAATTTGACAATATTTATTTATGACAGTGTAGTTATTTATTGATGTATGAATGAACCAGCAGTGAGTTTCAGCCAGTAACAAACAGGTTTATATTCCTATTTTGACTGGTTTAGTTTTTAATAATGGATGGAATCTTAGCTAAAAGAGATGCATAAAATATGTGTAGCTGTACTGCTTCTCAGAGAGGAACCAGTAGTGAGAATGCACAATTTTTTTTATTTATTTTCTATCCCACCTTTATTATTTTTATAAATAACTCAAGGTGGCAAACATACCTAATACTCCTTCCTCCTCCTCTTTTCCCCACAACAACAACCCTGTGAGGTGAGTTGGGCTGAGACAGAGGGACTGGGCCAAGGTCACCCAGCTGGCTTTCATGCCTAAGGTGGGACTAGAACTCTCAGTTTCCTGGATTCTACCTCATGCCTCATGAATGTTTCTCCTCAGATATTTTTGCATTTCTACATATGTGTCTTTGACACCATGGAAATGGTCAAAACCAATAAAGATAGATGATTCTAAATGCTCGCAGAATGCCTTCTGCTTTCCAAAAGAAATCAAATTCTATGACATTATTTGAATGGACTTAAGATTAAGACTGTTAGAAGTAAAAGGAAGGAATATAAAGTTGGTTTATTTAATCAAGGTTAAAATAAGATATATTTCTGGCAACCCTTAATGGACTCTCTGCTAACATCAGGACTGAAAAGATGATGCTTTATGGATTTGTCTATAGATAAGAGATAGGATATAGGATAAAGAGATCATTGGTTATAAACTAAGAGGGGGGTGAAGAGTTACTAAAATTGTTTATACTTGTTTACACTTGTTGGAAGTAACTTCTTTATATATTCCTTTTCTTTTACTATATTCCTTCCTTCCTTCCATGTTTTTTTCTCTTTTGCATCTTTCACTGTTTCTTTCTATTCTTCTTTCTTTCTTTTAGTTTGTATTAAATTTTACAATTGTAATTAAAACCCATAAATCTCTCTCTCTCTCTCTCTCTCTCTCTCTCTCTCTCTGAGACCAGTTTGGTTTAGTGGTTAAGGCACCAGGCTGGAAACCAGGAGACTGTGAGTTCTAGTCCCCCCCTAGGCTTTAAAGCCGGCTGGATGACTTTGAGTCAGTCACTCTCTCTCAGCCCACGACGTTAGGCTCGTCTGACAAGCTGGTCGGTCAATTCCTGTTGCAACCAATGGATCAACATTCGGTTGATCCAGTAAAAAACGGATCCTGCAGCTGCAGGAAATATGCTAGGAAGAAAAAGAAAACTACACACACACACACTCCTGCCTTCTGCTTTCTTAGAAATTCTACTTATCTTCCTCTGAAGTCCTAAGTAGTCTAAGAAGAATGCACATATAGGCAACTGTAGTGATTGCAAGGGTACTTATTTAATGTGCTCACATTCAGAACAGCCTTCATCTGAAACAGTGTAAGTGTTCATCTGATTCTGATTCTCATTGTATTTGCTCTGTAATTGGTCTTATACCAACAGAGTCTGAGGACTTGGCACAGAAAGAAGAAGAAACTCAACTAATTCCATTTATCATATTCCCTGTGTGCTGTTCAGTGTAAGCAGCAATATGAGCAAGCAACATGTTTATGGTGCTCTTTCCTGCATCATGTACCCTTGAAAGGATACATCAGTGTAGTTAATGTTTCTGCAAGGGATAATGAGAAAACTTCATTATGTACCCAATATTATTTTATCAGATCCAACAATTTTGTTCAGTTTGCTCTCCTGTCCAAAGGCCAAAGGATAGTAGGACTGATAAAATCTACTGGAAAAGCCTTTGTTGTTTGTTTATAAGTAGTGTAATCTAGATGCCATCTTTTGAGTTCAGTTTGTCTTCTCACATGTCTTAATGTTGGCCAAGTATTGTTTGATTAGCCGCAGTTTTAATATAATTTCTCGTTTCAGTGATTGTAGACAGAGTTTTGTTTGATAAGTCTCATTCTTCAGGCCTAGTTTACAATATTGTCACTGTGTTCTAAAGCTGCATCAAAACCTCCCTTGCAATTTTTCACAAATGTTCTTCCTCTGCAAAGGAAGCATTTGTTTTCTCCTTTAATCTTAGGTTCTTGAGATTTTTTAAAAAATTCCTCTTGGTGGCTTTCTAAAATTTACATTGTTGTTGAAGGGTGGCTGAATCTATTTTGTTTCACATCTTTCCATTATATTGAAGTCTTCCTGGCTGCCTCAATTTCACAATCTAAAAAAGATGAATGTGTGAAGCTCCTTCATAATGTCTTTCCTTAGGATCAAACGGAAGTATGGGAACCCAGGGATGCTGCAGACTGTTTGAAAGAGGATTATGTAGTGAAAGGCAGAACATTCACAAACACCTTTTGACTAGTTTGTGCTAAATAAGAGCAAAACCGCCCAGAGTCCCCCATGAGGGGTAGATGGGCGGTGAATAAATAAATTTGTGTGTGTGTGTGTGTGTGTGTGTATAAAAAACCACATTCTAATTGTGAGAATTTCATCTAATTGTTTTCTTCTCTGAAAGAAAATTTGAAAGCAAATACTTACTCACAAAGTTATTGACACTGATAAGAAAAAAGTCAGGAGATATTCACAGGAATTCATATGGGGCACAAGTGATGAAATGTGCATTGTGACATCACAGTGTAAATTCTACCCCTTACATACTTGCCTGAAATGTCATGACATGTATGAAAGGAGCTTGCTTATGCTGTGATACATATTTCATCATTGTGGGTGGGAACAGATGCTACCAGGGATATTTTTCTTGCTTGGCATTGTTATATTCAGTAACTAGTTTCCTCCATAATTTTTCACTTACTTAGTTTAATGCACTGGCTTGTCCACACCAATGCCTCTTAGTATCATATCAGAAGGAGGGGCATCTACAACGGGTGGGGCAAGAGGACCACATGGTTAAAGTCCCACTACTTTGTGTCAATGCCATACAATGGGGCAGGGCTTTGGTCTGTGGTCATACCCAGCATTCTGGCTCTCCTGGCTTCCCATTGCAGAAGGCACTTTCTCTCCTATCCAGTTGTTCTGACTCCATCTGTTCCTTATTGGCAGGCTGAAAGGAGCAATGGGATAAGCCTAAATGGAGTTCATCAGGGAGTGTTTTCACTGCTCACACTTGCAAAAATGAGAGGGACTTTATAATCAGAATATGGTATTTAACTTCACAGAAATTCCTACTCTCTCTTTCCAGTTTTAGAAAAAGCCAAATAGTCCGATGGCTGAAATGTACCTTTTATTACTTTTAATAATTTGGAATGTGTTATTTTTTTGGAGATCATATCACATTTTTGGGTTCTAGATCTATCAATTTCAGAGAAGTTGGCTTGCCTGTATTGCATTTACAATTTCTTATCTGTCTGGTCCAGCATTCTGTGGGAATTAATTAGGTAATTGCTTTTAGGTTCATCTTACATTTTTACTTTACATATGTTGCTACCAAAATCTGTCCAATTCATTGCTATGCCATTAGTATAAAGGATACATTTGTTTGTTTCATATTTTAATATGAATTGGCCCAAATTAAAGCACAACCAAAATGTAATGAACTTTTGCTAGTCCATTTTTGTAATACAGCCTTTTGATTTTAAAAAGTACCTCCAGGATTTGTTGGTTAAATTTGTATCTTGCATTTTCTCCAGGAGCTAAAAGCAGACTGGGCTGAAAGAGAACTCCATAGTTGAGAGTGCACTTGACTCTGGCCTTACCAGTCCTCATGCAACACTTCAGCAACATACAAAATGCATTCACTGGGGAAAACTGCATATAAAAATATGCACGGATTGTTTACCAAAACAAGCACTAAGACACCCTTCCAAGAGGTTAAAGTTTCAGAAAACAAAGTAGCTTGTTTTGTCCAGCATTGCTACCTGTTGATGTACGTTTTGGACATCCACAGATAAATTTTACTTTTGAATTCTGTTGCAATTTCCTAACCATGTTTAAATGAGATCTGTATATAATGAACCATTAAACCAATAGAACAGAAGACAGTTTGGAGATCAGAATCTTTATGGCACTTTTAATAAAAAGCAGATGGGAGTTGTCTGAAAGTCATTTTCCTCCAACAAGCTGTAACTGTGTAGTGGAATATACGAAATTTGCAGTTCTAATATTAGAAAGTGTAGGCAAGGCACTAAGTTGCTATGGAGACAGAAACCTTCATAAGTAAAAATAGCTGGTATTTCACCAATGCTGTATTTATCTCCAAACTAGTCACTCGGAGACATTTGCTGCTAACTTTGCATTATCACCTTTCCCCACCCCCACCAGTCTCTCAAAGCCTATGAAGGACCTTTTTGGCTCCATTTCTTATTAGCTGCTGCTGAAATTAACTGTAATGTAAGATACCATTCCTGCTCAGCAATTTAGAAGATAAAGTCTAGGACCAGGCTTCCATAGGATAAAAAATATGTGTTTTTGCATATTGAAATGTTGAAGAGAAAAGATGTTTAGGACAGGAGAAAACGTCCTCCGTTACTGTTTCCATCGATGGAATAGAAGCACTTACTTTTTCTTGTTAGTTTCAGGAACTCTCAACTGGCAGACAACTGAATTGTCACTTTTCTTATAGCATGGCTGACAGGTGACAGATGGTTTCCAAAGAAAGAGTGGACTAGAGGATCTCTAAAGTAGGGATGGGCAATTCAGGACTCCTTGGCTGTATATGTAGTCCTGTGTATTTTTGTCTGAGCCAATCCCAGGTTTTGCTGCCAAAATTAGACAGCAACTTCTTTTACAGAAATAAAAAGTTAAGAGCATTAACTTAATGCTCTATTGTTTTTGGGGGGGGGGACCCTATCCACCAAGCCAAAAACAGGGTTTAATATATTGGTTTTGATTCTCCAATGAAGTCACTGTGTGGCTGCCATGCTTTTATACCTAGAGATCAAAATAAATGAACAAATAAAAAGATGGGGTTCCTGGCTGCAAAAAGTTTACCCCCTCAGTATTTAATGTGTTTGCCTCAGGCTCTGTCTTTATTTCATTAGAATTTTGATATTCTTTGAGATGGGAAATTATCTAGTAGTTTTGTATGTGTTAATTATTTTGGAATACTTTTAGTTCTAAATTCCCTTTGTTCCCTCCAGCTGTCAATTCACAGCAATTTAGAGATCATTTGGAATTTAATGGGGAAGCAGACATAATTTCATCTGGAGCAGACCTCCATCTGAGCAGGGGGTCAGAACTGGTTCTTTTTAGATCCCCTCTGTTTATGTTAAATAATAAGATTGGTCCTTACTGGGATGGTGGGGGGAGGGGGGATTCCATAGCTGCAATGGAGCCCGTTTCAGTGAAGCTTTTGAAATATGCATTGTTGTGGTAGACTGAATTTGCAAAGTCTGTTTCCCATGAATGGCATTCATTTCCTGTACTTCACCTTCACTCCTCTTGGCATTTTTGAGGGTTAAAAATAACACATTAATCATCCCCTTCTTCCTTCCCTTTATCTAGAATGCATGGAAGGAAGCAGAAAAATAGGAAAACAGGAAGGGCTGCACAGGAGAAATCAGCTTTTGTAAAGCAAGAATAGATGTATGTGCTGAGAATACTAATAAGAATGCCACCTACCTTTGATTTGCAGGAAGGAAAAAAGAACTGTGAAGGAGAAGTAATCACAAGATGTGTGTGAATATGTGATCACTGGTCTAAATAAAGCAGAAAGCAGATAGCTATTTTTTCAGCATTACACTGAGCATATATGAGACACGAGAAAAACCTGCATCTCCTCTTGCCATTAGAGATGGGCAAACCTGGCCATTTTTATTTCTCTCAGTTTCTCATGTTTGTTCTATTCCCATCCAAATTTAATTTAAATGAGGTTGCATTAAAATTTATGGGTTCGTACACTGTGAACTCCAAGAATTGCCAATATAGGGTAATTGAATTTCAGTTTATGTATTGGATAAAAAATGCAACATTAGATAAATTTGCATTCAAATGAAACTAAAATGACACCCCCATCCCTATTCACATTCCTACCAGCCCTTGGCTATTTTAATTCTGTCCTTCACCCAACACAGGGTGACACTGGAAATGTGCTAGCTGGGGGACTGGTATAGAATTATGAAGCAGCAAAATGGGGGAGGTAAGTGGAGGAAACAGTGAATTTTTCTTCCATATCCTTCTTTTAGTGACCAAAGTACAGTAGTATTTCCTTTTTTTCCCTTTCTTGACAAGCTGGTATGTGCAATTATTATTATTATGGTTGTTTGCACAATCAGCCAGATGTTTAGACTGGATTTGGCATTTTTGTCCACCTATTGAGTCCTTCCCAAGGACCTGGGATAGGCAGATGTTGTTGTTTAATAATATTAAAGGTATCATCACAGGATGTAAGCAGCTGCTGCTGCTGCTGCTGCTGCTGCTGCTGCTGCTGCTGCTGCTGCTTCTTCTTCTTCTTCTTCTTCTTCTTCTTCTTCTTCTTCTTATTATTATTATTATTATTATTATTATTATTATATTATTATTATTATTATTATTATTTTCTTCAGTGGATACAGATATTTGTCATATTCACCTCCTCATGACATATAGAGATTAGGTCTTTGCAGCACTTTGGATCTGCTCTTCAAAGGTGCTTTGGATTGTGCAGGAATGTGAACGTAGCACCTATCTGTAGCAATTTAAGAAGGCACAGCTGCTTTATCCCGAAGTCACTCTTTAAAATAATTGAAATTATACATGACCATTCTGCAAACTAATTACTCGGATTGGAACAGTTTTGATTTTTTTAATTTTTTTTAAAACTTTGACAGCCAGTTTGGTATAGTGGTTAAGGGGCTGGTCTAGAAACCAGAAGGCTGTGAGTTCTGGTTCTGCCTTAGGCATGAAAGCCGGCTAGGTGACCTTGGGCCAGTCACTCCCTCTCAACCCAACTCACCTCACAGGGTTGTTGTTGTGGGGAAAATAGGAGGGGGAAGGAGTATTAGGTATGTTTGCCGCCTTGAGCTATTTATAAAAATAATAAAGGCGGGATAGAAAATAAATAAAAAAAATTGTGCATTCTCACTACTGGTTCCTCTCTGAGAAGCAGTACAGCTACACATATTTTATGCATCTCTTTTAGCTAAGATTCCATCCATTATTAAAAACTAAACCAGTCAAAATAGGAATATAAACCTGTTTGTTACTGGCTGAAACTCACTGCTGGGTCATTCATACATCAATAAATAACTACACTGTCATAAATAAATATTGTTTTGCAAGATCTGAATAAGCTACAGAGATTTACATCAGGAGCTAATTGGCCAAACTGCTTCTAATCTCATTAATAAATCTTCTCAAGCATCAGAGCTCTTTTTAAGCAGAGCACTTTTGTAGCTAGAAGCCAGCTGTTACTGGAAACAATTAAAATGTTTGGGGTTCTTTCCTGACTGGAGTGGCTTCTTTAGATGTGGAGTATAACCATGTTAACTAAGGGAAGTGAAATCATTGCCAGTTTGTTTTTTTCTTACCACATCTACAATATACTCCTTTACTAACATCTGTTTTTAACAACTTCAATTTTAGACAGTATCTAAAGAATAGCCAAGGATTATAAAACTTAGGCACTCAGCCTAAATTGCACTAATGGTTCTCTCTAGCATTTTAATTTTTTTTTACTTGAGATGATGGACCACGCCCTGTCATTCTTTGGGATCCCTCCTTGGCTCAGACAGACAGTGAGACACACTCTTCACTGAGACTCACCTGGGGAGCCTACAAGAAACAACTAGAGGAAAAGTGTTGGCAAAATGGCAAAGTACCGAAAGCAGAATGGGGATGTACAGATATCCATCACCATGAATGGTCCAAGATGGCACTCCTTGATTTTCTTTTACAGGTGAGAAAATTATGTCCAAAGAGATGTATTGAGGGTATATAAGTTGTTCAGCAGCCCATTTTTTTAATGGGTAAACCAATTGTATTAGTAATGCTAATGGTTATTACAAGAGAAATGGTAATGTGACATAAGATTAAGTGTTATGAGAGATGCTCAATCAATGGTGAGCAATCTGTAACCTGAAGTTCCACTGGCCTCTGAACCTTTATTTTATGGTCCCACACACCTATATCCAATTGCCCTTCTGAAATTTGGTGGAGCTATTTCTTACTCAAAATTAGTGGATCTATTTGTCCAAACTTGCATTTATGACACAGAAAGCTACTACAGGTAGTCCTCGACTTATGACCATTTGTTTAGCAACTGTTCAAAGTTATGACGGTGCTGAAAAAAGTGACTTACGAACTGTGTGATTCACTTAGTTACCACATTATTTACTTACTAACCATGTGATTCACTTAATGACCACCACAAAAATGTTATAAAATTGGGTGTGGTCACATGATGCCTTGCTTAATGACTGTATCACTTAACAACAACTTTTCCAGTTCCTATTGTGTACCTGGGTTTACTTTAGTGTAGAAAACTTTGATTAGTGGTGGAGGATTGGTTTATATCTTGAGGGAATTTTACCTAGCTTTATTCTAGCATCCAGTCCCCATATGTTATTGCTTTGGCTGCAAAAAGAAGTTGTAAAATGCATCCCTTGGTTAACAAAATATTAGCCATATTAGATTTATATTTGAACATTTTTAATCTTTAATAACAGGCATAAGGCCAGTTCACAAAAGCACAATGAAAATAGATTATGGCTTCATCAAGTTGAGATGCAGAGAGAGAGATTATCACTTGAAGATGATTACTTTGGAGGTGATCATTCTGAAATCTAAAGTGTGTGATCCAAATACTGATTTTCAAGTTACAAAAGTACAGTAACAAAGACTGGACCTAAGAATGCATGGAAGGGCTAGAGGAGAGAAGAATACTGGGATCTTCTTTGACCAGATGTTCTCTGTTGCCAGTTACATTCATACCAGCAGCTTCTGATAAACTGAAAGTATTCTGATAACAAACTCAAAGACTCTTTTAAAGAGGCACAAGTTAAGAAAAAAATGTTGTATTTGCATGCTTTGCTTCCCTTCCCATTAAACTTCACTTGCCACTAGCCACTAAATACATTCCTTCTCATGTTCTGGTGGGCTTGGCTGACTGTAGGAGATACCTGGGATGGACATTTTAGCCATTGTTCAAGTTGTCCAAGTAACAGGTCACAGTGAAGAAGTGCTCTTGACCTCTCCTTTTCTGCTTTACTAAATACCCCTCTGCCATGTGATGTGTTAATTGGGCTACTTCTGACTGGAATTCAGGACTTACTTGCATTGTCAGGAATGCATATGTGTAATTGAACATATTAATAGTATGTGTCTCTTTTGTGATTTGCTGCAAGTGGCAGTAGCGGAAGCAAGTATCCAAAGAGTCCATTTCTGATCTTGTGGCCCACAATGTTATGAAGTAGTTCATGGAGTAGGCAAACAAGTATGGCTACATAAAATTCTTTGTGGGCAGGAGCAGCAGAAAATCTGTAATGCACTCTTTTGAGACAGAAGCAAAAACATGTAGCTGTGTCCTAACAACCAGGAAACACACTGAGACAAGGAACTGGTCTCTAATATTTATTGCTAGTACTTAACAGGAATCCTAACAAACTGAAGAAGCGTGGGGAAAACCCAGACATATAACCCCCAAGGGTTAAGGCGGTCCCGATCTGTGTCTCTTTGAATGGCTGAACCATTCATCAGTACTACACATGCACTTGACAGTCTGGATGGGAGCTCCCTGCTCGCCATCCTTACTCATGACATCTGGCAGAAATGGGCTCTTTTTCCCAGGTTTAAACTGACCTTCTGTGTAGCATAGAAAAAATGCTTAACCTGTGTTTAAAAACTGGTCTAGTACTTTTTTTTAAGTGCTAAATTGATATCCATAAGGTTATTTATGTAATGCCTGACTGGTCCTTTCCGAAGTCAGAAAGTGTAGGAGTGACTGGAGTGCACGGCATGTGTCCTCAGTAGCCTGAAGCAGGGCCGCAACTGGGGGGGGCCAAGCGGGGCATGTGCCCCGGGCGCCACGCTGGGGAGGCGCCAAAATGACCACTGGGGGGCACCAAAATGACCACTGGGGGGCACCAAAATGGGCGCGGACCCATGTTTGCCCCGGGTGACAGAGACTGTAGTTGCAGGCCTGGCCTGAAAGGGCCAATAAGATTTGGGCAGACCCCAGCCACTGACTGCATCATTATTCACATTGTTAAGGAAGTGTTGTAGACTGTGTCTATGGAGAAAAGAAGTGTGGGGAAAAGAGGGAAATCACTATTTTGAAACTGGGGAAGATGAATACAGCTTTACGCTACCGCTGCTGTGGCCAGTATGATTAATAATTTCACCTTACTGTTTTTTCATAGATCTACAGTTGTGATGATCCATGTCTATATGCATTTTTCTGGCGTCCCATAAACCTAAAAAGTAACTGTTTTATATAGTCCATGATTCATGCTGGTCATGAAACTTTATTCAATTTCAGATCTACCATCGCTTGGATAAGAACTGTTGTGGATTCAAACCACGTAAAGAGGATTCATGTGTACAAAAAGGACTGAATCTGCAATGTGATGATGAAGATAACATAGTCTTGACCCACATTATCCAGAGAAAGGATGACCCAAGGCATTTGGTCTTTATACATAATAAAGGTTTCTTTGACAGAAGTGAAGATAATCTTGATTTCAGAATATTACAAGGCATTAATGAGTAAGTTCATTTTCTAGTAAAGGCATTTCAGATTTAAAATATCTTTCACATAATTCCTTTACAATGGAAAAAAAAACACTCTATTTATTTATAAAATATATAACAGCTGTTCCTGTAGCAGGGATGGTACACCATGCCATTAGTCCTGGCTGTGATATGGACCTCCTTGGTTCCTAATATCTATTCAGAATAATTAGTATTCCAGCTTGCATGGAAACCTTCAAGAAGTGTTAAATATTCATGGGCATCAGGAGATAAGACAGAAGAGCTGTGTAGCATTTAATGCACGAAGAGAGGTTGAGTGGCTTGGAAATTCATAGACATCAGAAGATTTGGTTACTCTTGCCAGATCTCTTCCCTGATGTGGGCCTATGTATTATGTTTAGCCACTGTCCTTTCCTGTCTCTGTATGACTTTCTGATGGCAGACTTTTCTACAAAGTGCTGTTTAACCCTCTACCTGTGTTTATTTTTGCTCTGTGTTTTGAATCAGGAACTCTTTCACTGATTTCAGCATTTTACTACTGACTTCTCATTCCCCATTAGATTTACCAGCATTTTATAGACTGCCCTAAACTTGCCTCATTGATGTATGGTCATAATTTCACTACTGCAAATGAAATAATAATATGGAACTTAGATTAAATTGCATTATTCAATTTCAGGTTCCCTGAATCTGCTATTTCTGTGCTGAAAAGTCACCATTTGCGGGAAAAGCTTCTTCAGTCTTTGTTCCTGGACAGAATTTTTTGGGATAGCCAAGGAGGGCGCCATGGCATTGAAAAGTTGATTGATGTTGTAGAGCAGAGAGCCAAAATACTTCTCACCTACATTAATGCTCATGGAGCAAAAGTGTATCCAATGAATGAATGAGTCTGCATTCATGGAAGTAAGATGCACACTCATGTAAAAGTTCTTGATGCATTTATGTTGTAATCTTATATACTTGGGTGAATGTAAACCTTTCAGAATTCATTGAGGCTTATGGGCTTATTTCTATTTATACATTTATTCTGACAAACCTCAAACATATGAAAATTAATTATCAGACTTCACATTTTAAAAAATACATGTTGCTAATGGAATCCCAAGGTGTTTTTGTTTTGTAAAAGCATCCTCACATCTACTGGGTTGTAGGTATTCAGATATAGGTGCCAAGTAGACTTCTTTTGCCTACTCCTCCTATGCTAATCTCCAGTTTCCTGAAAATGATACACTGAGGTTGCAGGATCTGGCTGAATAGGATGAGTTTTGGTATGGGGAACAGGGATAATCCCGAAAAATCAAAATAGAGGTAACTTCTGTGGGCATAGTTCTGCTTTCAGAAGCCATTAAGTTTCATTTTCAGGGAGCATTCTGTTCCCTGAAGTTCACTTGTAGCCTTGCTCCTCTTATTCAGCAGGATCTTATGTAGTATTTTTGAAAGGCTGGTTATGTTCATGTTGAAATAATTAATGGGGAAACCCTCTTCTACCAAACTAGTTGCATTTGACTTCAGCTGAGATCAACCACAGTAGATTTTCCTCTGTTGGTTTGATTTTATTGGTTATAAAACAATTGGAGAGAAAACTACACTTACAACAAAAGTTGCAGATTTCTGACTATTAATTTCACAGAGACTGTTCTGAAATAAATAGTTCTGATGATAGTTGCAAATAATTGCTTAATTAAAATACATATATAGAAGGGGTTTTATTTTTTTCCAGTGAAAATGATGGACCTCAACTTGTGTTGACATTTAAATTCAGTTCTAATATTGTTTAGTAAACTCACTAAATTCACTGTTGTAATTAGAAGTATGTTGTTAAATTTATAAATATATATGCCATCCAACTAAGTATAGATCTAATGCAAATGTTAAAATATTTCTTTTTTTGAATGCTTACTTGTTTGATAAGTATGTGATCATAACTGGCATCCAAAATATTCATTGGTTGATTCAAACTGATATATGAAATTTGGCTCCACTGCTACCACCTCTTCCTTCTGGGGTCACATTTTCCCATTACCAAGCCAAAATACTGCATCTTTGCATTACAGTTGTTATGTCAGAATATTGCAATGCCAGTAGAAGACCTTCCTGGCAGAGCTCCCCTGACATCATTTAGACCATCCTTGAGCCCTGTTCAGGCAAAAATAAAGATTAAAAGTCACCAAGGGTCATGATCCTCTCACCTCCCAAGGTGTGCTTAATTTTCAAACGCACCCATGTTTTCAACAAATATGTCACCAGCAAAAAGAATTTGTATGTATATACAAGAAATATAACCTATAAGAAACTTCCTCACTGCCAATATTCTGCAATCATTCTATTTCTTCTTTAGTTTCTCAGGCATAGAGAAATTCACTTCTGAATTCTCTTTATTGGTTAGACTTTATACCTCAATTTCTTTTAGCTCCTTTTCTGATGCCCTATAATCCATCAGATTATATGGGTTATTCTATATCCCTTATTCAGCCTTCTTGCCTCTGTGGTCCTTTTTTTTAACCTCTAAATATGTTCATTGTGTGTCCATGTGAAGTCTTTAGGCTGCCCTAGTTTAAAAGATTTATCACAGAAATAGATTTCAGATCACATTGTTCTATAACTAGCTGGACAGTTTATCCCATCATCCTCAGATAGCCAATTAGTATAAAGATTTTCAGTGCTGTAGGTGCTATTGTCTCTTCAGAAGGAATTCTGTATCAAAATCTGCCAACCTGTTTTCCTCATTTTTTTCCTCTGTGCTATCACTTACCTAACTTGTTCTCTGGTAGTTTCAAACTGCTTTTTTAAAAAAAAAACTGGCATTATTGTCAAAGTGGTGAAAAAATCCCATAAAAGAACATTCTGCACATCTTTCCTTAATATTTAACCAAGGTTTGGGAAGTGAAACTGCAGATCTCTGGAGATATATTCACACATCTGTAGCCACATCATAACATCAGTTATCCAGAATCATATGTACCCATATTTTGACCAACATTGTACTTTCTTTTGATATAAATTTTGAAACATTTTTGCATCAAATTGAATGAGACTGATAAAAGAACAAAATAATTGTTCAGGATAGTCATGTTGTTTCTTGAATACATTTTGTGACAGTTGTGTTTTTAGATCAAACATGATCAGAGGTTTAACCAATGAAATGTTGTTTTCAGTGTACAAAACACAGCTGACTGTAACTTTAGACTTAGTTAGATTTTACTTGCTCCAAGCATTCTGAAGTAGTATAAATATTCATTCCACTAAAGTATTCCAAGAAACACTAATTAACAATAATCTTACAAGGTTCAAAGGATAAATACTATCACTTGCATGGAACTATTATGTAAAATGTGAGTGTTACACCATAAAAAGGTGGAGGCAAATCATCCTGAGGCCCTGCCAGCAGATTTTACCTTGGCTTTTCCTGACTTAATTGTATTATATTAGTTAACCACCTTTACAAAGTAAAAGTTGCTCCCAAAGAAATCTTGAAATATAGAGAGTGCTTAGCACTAAGAATTTTCTATTATATATATCTCTCTTGCAGAGAACCAGTAGTCCCCATGACACGATAATGTACTGATGTATGTTTTCAAATGGTTGATCCTTTTTAACCATGCATGGAATTTCACTGATGAATCTGATGAATCAGCTGGAATGAGTGGGAACACCTACACAGGAAAGAAATGGATGGAATCAACAAGACAGCATAAGACCAGCCTTTTTGTACTGCTTTATCATAACATTCTGAGTATCTTCATTTGTCTTGCCCTTTTAGTGCTATATTTAATCATACACCATCAGGATATTTACACTGAATGTAAATACTGAATAGCTCATGCAAAAATTATGTTTCTTTCTGAAATAAAATGTTTTGCCCCCTCAACTATAAATGGAAGTCTGTGTTTCAAGTATCTATTTCTGAGCAGTTACTGACACCAACATAGTGTCTCTATCATATTTATTTCTTCTCCTTTTCCTTTCTCCCATGCATCTTTATTTTGGGTCAAAAGTGATACTATATTAATTCCAATTACTTGAAAACAATAACCATTACTTTCCCCCCTGTGTAGGAATCAGAGTAATTAAATTAGGGAACAAAGCTTTCCAAAGCAAATCAGGATCTTGTACTGAATTACAGTCATTCGTCCTCAGCTGTCTCCCATTCTGAGGCATGTGGGATCAGACACACCTTCACACTTCAGTTTAACCTAAGAGGAACAAGACAGTATCTAAGATCTGCAGGTAGATCATAGTTTCAGAACATTTGTGGCCTTTTACTCATAGAAACACTTATTTTTGCCCTTTTCTTGGGAATACTGAATTTACAAATCTATGTACAAAATTTAGTTTTATTTCAGAAAAAATTAGACTTCAGTATTGTACATAATCTTAGTTTTCTTGATGTTCAAGGAAAGCCCCATCTTTTCATTCTCCTATTGTACTTTTGGAATGATGGTTATGTCTTCAGTTTCTGCAATCAAGATTCAATTTACTTCCTCCAATTTTGACTCCAACCTTTGTTCTTCCAGACCTGTGACTCAGATCATGTATCAGTGTATAGATTGAATAAGTATGACAATAGAATGCAGCCCTGTCTGACTCTTTTTTTTTTTTATGGTAAACCATTCTGTGTTACCAAATTATTTCTCACTGGGGCTTCCTAGTTATTGTAGAGATTACTTATCAGAAGAATCAGGTGTTGGAGTATACCCATTGCTTTGGGAGATTTCCAAAATATTGAATAATCAACACTATCAAACACCTTTGAGTAGTCTATAAAGCAGAAGTAGAGTTCTTTTTAATATTCTTTTGCTGCTTCCACCATCTTCTATTAGCTGTATGGTGTTGTGTTCCTCTGTTCTTTCTGAAAGCTGCTTGTCCCTGGAAAATATTTCTCCAACCCACTAAAGAGAATAATCCTATGTATACATGACTGATATGAAAAGAACTTACACCTGACTTTGGACCCAAGGAGTTCTTGCTCCACCTTTGTTGAGTGAAAAAATCTTGATTAGAATCTTGTTTATGAGCAATTTTCTGCCACTGGGAACTGCATCATTTGTTTAATAGCAGTATCAGATTTCTGGACCACCCAATTATCACATTTCCTATTCAGATCTCAGCACCCACCCTGGGATGTTCAGGGGATGAACCTAGTGGACAAGAATGATGTTGGAGCTAGCCTAGGACTACAAAGTTATTGAAGTTCAACTTTTATGTTTTCATACTTAGTAGTAACATGAATTTACTTTATTTTAAAGCATGGACAATCTTTGTTTTTTTCCTTTAGCCTGGCTTTAAAAAAAAAGTCCAACATAGTTCAAGACAAACTATAAAAAAATTAAGGAAAAAAATGTTCTTATTGCCATTTCTATTTTATAATGTTTTGTATTCTATATCAATTTTAGTTCAAAGTTAGAGTCAACTGATGTTCATTACTTTTGTCCTGGGAATACCAGTATGTGTAATGAGACTGAACATCGCGTGCAGCCACCCACTCAGGGTGGTGGAAATGCTTCCACCGAATGAGATACTGCAAGGTGCCACGAAGTCTGCGAGAATCAAGGACTTCCTTCACTTCAAAATGTCGCTGTCCTTCAATCATAATTGGCGCAGGAGGTGTAGGTTGCAGATGCCACCGATCGGAGTGGTTGACAGGCTTGAGCAAGCTGCAATGAAAAACAGGATGTAAACGTCTAAGATTGTGAGGCAAATCCAATTTAAACATGACAGGGTTCACAACTCCCACAATGGGAAAAGGACCAACAAATTTAGGAGCCAATTTTTTCAAGGGCTGAGGAGACTTAATAAACTTGGTGGAAAGGCAGACCTTATCACCAACTTTGAAAGCAGGTTGAAGGGCTCATCTCTTATCAGCATGCAGTTTGTAGGCAGACTGGGCATCTGCCAATGCTTGTTGAATAACTGGTCAGGAATCACCCAGGTGCGCAGCCCAATCAGAAGCAGAACAGGGCGGTGTTGTGGGTTGAGGTAAATCAGGAATGGGAACAAAATCCCTGCCAAACACAATACGGAAAGGGGTGTGCCCTGTGCTCTGATGGACGGCGTTGTTGTAAGCCACTTCAGCAAAAGGCAGGAGATCAACCCAATTGTCTTGCTGATAGTTGACAAATGCCTGCAAAAATTGTTCCAGAGTAGAATTAAGAGCCTCTGTAGATCCGTCAGTCTCCGGATGCGACGCAGTGGACAATGCTTGCTTAGTGCCCACCAGTTTCAAAAATGCCCGCCAGAACTGAGAAGTAAACTGTGTTCTGCGGTCTGTGACCAAGCGAGAAGGGCTCCCGTGAATCCTGTAGATATGGACTAGGAATAGCCGGGCTAATTGCTGAGCAGACGGAATGGAGGCACAGGGAATGAAATGGGCTTGTTTGGAAAAGTAGTCCTTCACCACCCAAATCACAGTCTTTCTCTGACTAGGAGGCAGTTCAACAATAAAATCCATGGAGATCTCTTCCCAAGGGCGGGAGGGACTGGCCACAGGCTGCAGCAAGCCTTGCGGTTTGCCCCCCTTCCGTTTAGACATGGCACAGATAGGACACAAAGCAACATATTCTTTGACATCACGTCTCAATGTAGGCCACCAAAATCAGTGGCATACCAGGTCTTCACGAAGCCAAGGTCTTCACGAAGCCAAAATGACCAGCAACCTTATCATTGTGAGATCTATTCAAAACCTCCCTTCGCAAACTGTCAGGGACATAGAGGCGGTTCTGCTTCCAAGTGAAGCCTCTGTCAAAGGTAACATTGTCTCTATTCACTTGCAACCAAGTGTCAGGTTTCAGTTCGGAGAGAAACTTTTGTTGCAATTGCGAAGGAACCGCCGGCCATCCCCCAGCCGGTGAAACTGAAGCTGAGGGCAGCTGCGCACGAGTCTGACTGCGAGTGACAGCTTGCAATCCCAACTGGGGTTCCGTCCACAGTGTACCCACAACGTCAGGTGCCTGGACCGAATCCTGGGGCAGGCGGGAAAGTGCATCAGCCAGGAAGTGTTTCTTGCCCGGAATGAACCTCAATTTGAAATCAAAGCAACTGAAAAATTGAGCCCAGCGGATCTGCTTAGGACTGAGTTTACAGGGCGTACTGAGCGCTTCCAAATTCTTATGGTCAGTCCAAACTTCAAAAGGACATTTGGCCCCCTCTAAGAGGTGGCACCATGTGTCCAAAGCAGCCTTGACTGCAAAAGCCTCTTTTTCCCAAACATGCCATCGCCTCTCCATCTCATAAAATTTGTGGGACAAATACGCAAAGGGTTTCAGGCAGCCTGCAGCATCCGCCTGCAGCAAGAGTGCTCCAATTGAGAAATCGGAAGCATCCACTTGAACCACAAAGGGTCTAGTGGGATCAGGGTGTTGCAGAATAGGTTCAGCAATGAACAGGCTTTTGAGTTTGTCGAAAGCCAGTTGGCATTCAGGCGTCCAATTGAGCAATGCTCCCGGGTTCTTCAACTTTCGTGTGTCCCCCAGCCCCTTCGTACGTAACAAATCAGTGAAAGGTAATGCAATTTCTGCGAACCCCTGAATGAACTGGCGATAATAGTTGGAAAAGCCAAGAAAACTCTGGAGCTGCCTGCAAGTGTGTGGGCGCTCCCACTTCAGAATAGCTTGAATCTTTGCAGGGTTCATTTCAATACCTTTGTCTGAAATCCTGTACCCCAAATTGTCAAGCTGAGTCTTATGAAATTCACACTTAGACAGTTTAGCATAAAGCTCAGCCTTTCTCAGTTTGCTAAGTACTTGCTTCATCAAGCGCTCATGTTCCTCCACCATTTCAGTATAAATCAAAACATCATCCAAATAAACCAGTATCCCTTTGAACAAATGCTCATGTAACACTTCATTGATCAATTGCATAAACACCCCAGGTGCCCCCGCCAATCCAAAAGGCAAAACCTTGTACTGGAAAGAGCCCAGAGGACAATTGAAAGCAGTTTTCCACTCATCCCCCTCCCGTATACAGATACGGAAATAGGCTTCCCTCAAATCCAGCTTAGAGAAGATCTTCCCCTTGGCCAGATGTGCTAACATGTCTTTTATTATTGGCAAAGGATATTTGTTTAATATTGAAACTGCATTTAATCTGCGGTAATCTGTACAAAGTCTCAATGTCCCATCCTTCTTCGCTCGAAATAAAACAGGGGCGCCCACTGGCGAATTAGCTGGTTCAATAAAACCCCTGGCCAAGTTTTTGTCCACAAACTCCCGCAGCGCTGCCAGTTCCTTTTGTGTCATGGCATAGATTTTTGGCTTGGGTAGTTGTGCATCTGGGACTAACTCTATGGCACAGTCAGTTTTTCGATGAGGTGGGAGTTGATCCACCTCCTTCTCACCAAACACATCTGCAAAACTCTGGTATTGCTCCAGCAAGCCTTCCAGTGGGGTGGCAGCGAAGTGCGGGGTTGCTGCCGCTGCCCTCCCCACTGCAGCCTGCGGAGCATCGTCCTCTCCAGGGGCTTGATAGAAACCATCCCCAAAAGTCAAAGTCCTGTGCACCCAATTTATATACGGGTTTTGCTGGACCAACCAAGGAATCATCAGAATGACCAAAGGACTCCCCACAGGCGCCACTACAAACGGCAGCCCCTCACAGTGGCTGCCCATTTGCAATGCCACCATGCCCGTGGAATGGGTGACTGGCTTCCCCCCCACCGTAGAACCATCCAGCTGGGTAAAAATCATGGGATGTTTTAACGGAAACCTGGGTAACTCCAAAGCAGCCACCACGTCAGGGTGCATCAAGCAACGTGAACACCCTGAATCGATCAAAGCCCACACTTCAACAGTTCTTGTGCGGGAGCCTAGCTTCACTTTCACTGTCAGTGTGGGATAGTTGCCACTCACCGAAATGTGGTCACACCCTTCCTCTACCACCTGCCCAGCGGCGCCCTTTAAAGCAGGTGGCTGGCGTTTCCCGCCGGCTGGAGCAGATCGGGCTCCCCCTCGTCCCCGAAATAAGGGACTTCCTCTGCCTCGGTCTCAGCCAAAACTGCCTTCATCTTCCTGGGTAAAGAGGGAGATTTCCCCGACGACTTTCCTGGACGTTCCTCGGTCTTTCCTTTCGGGCACGCTGCCGCTTGGTGACCTTCCTTCCCACATCGGGGGCATTGTCCCTTCGCGTAGTGGTGCTCTCTCTCCTCTTCCCACGCACGTTGCCCGGACTTTCCAGTGGGTGCAGCGGTGCGGAAACCCTTGCTGAGTTTGGCATATTTCATCACCCTTCGGTGAGCAAAAGTTTCTTGGGCATGCTCAGCCTTCCCTGCCAGCTGTATCCACTCATATAAGGAGTCCGGATCATCTCGCCCAAGTGACCACCTTAGGACCTCTGTATTCAGACCGTCCTTAAAAAGTTCTATTATGGTGGATTGGGACCAATCCTCAACTTTCCCAGCCAAAGCCTTAAATTCCAGAGCGTAGTCTGCCACCAATCGTGGTCCCTGGCACAGTTCCTTCAATGCCCGTTTTGCTCTTTCCTTAGCTAACGGGTCTTCAAAGTGTAATTTTAACGCCCACAGGAATTCCTCAAACTCCTCTAACTCAGGGGCCTCCGATTGACACAACTGCACGTACCAATCGGCCGGCCGCCCCTTGAGCTTAGTGGCAATGGCATTAATCTTGGCCCTTTCTGAATGGAAGCATTGTTCCTGTCATGAGTAAGGATGGCGAGCAGGGGGCTCCCATCCAGACTGTTAAGCGCATGTGTAGCACTGAGGATTTGGGCAGCCATTCAAAGAGACACAGATCGGGACCGCCTTAACCTTTGGGGGTTATATGTCTGGGTTTTTCCCACACTTCTTCAGTTTGTTCGGATTCCTGTTATGTACAAGCAATAAAACATTAGAGACCAGTTCCTTGTCTCAGCGTGGTTCCTGGCTGTTAGGACAGTTCCCAGTCGTCCATATAACTTCTTGCATTGGTAAGAAAGAATGACAGCTTGGTTGGATCTCCATCAAACTTAACGGTAAAATCCTTTATCCCTGCTCTGGGCGGCCCCTTCGTCACAGCTGGATGATTGGGCTTCCTTGTAGCCCCCAAGGATCTCCGCTCTCGAGGAGGGGATCTTGAAATTCTCACCCTCGGCGCTCTTACTTCCTCTCGGTGTCAGGTCCTACTCCTTTCCTCTGGGGAAGATGGGGGAGAAGAAGGAGTCGAGCACCTATGACTGGACCCCTCTCTCCTCCTCTCCCGGGGACCCCAGTCCATGGACATTTTTCGGAACATAAATTCTAAGGACTCCAATTTAGCCTCCAGCAGTTTTATACGATCAGGGGTTTGGGATCCCTCCTGTTTCTCTTGCCTCATCATGGTTGGGGACAACGGGTACCGCTGTTTCCAAGACATTCTTGACGTCCCAGGTAGGGCTCCCTGTGTCTCATCCCAGGTGATCATCTCGCCTGGTGACTCGCCAGTCAGTTCAGGGGCTCTCTTGGCTCCGGCCTCCTCATCCCTGATGCTGAAGCTCGACCCCTCCCGAACTTCTGAAGTCTCTCTAGGGGGAACTTTTTCCGTTCTTACCACTGTAGAATCGGGTTCCCCCTCGCTCGACTCCTCGCTTTCCATAGCTTGTGGATTTGGTTTGCTCATCGCTAGCACGTCCCCTCACAAATAATCTGGAAAGGGGCTAACAGAAAAAGTTTTTAGATTCTCAGCTTTATGTAATGATTGCCTATCCTAACAGAGTCAGACTCACAAGCAGGTACTTAATGATATCTGATTTATTGTAAGAATAGTATGCAAGTACAGAGAAAGCTGAGAATGAATAAAAGCGCGCCAAATACAAACTAAAAACCCTCACTTCAAACGTAATCCGTCCCCTCGCCCTGCCGTTGCAAACTCCCCCCCCCCCCAGGTGCTGGTAACCGTTTTCTGCTGATCCTGGGAAAGTAACCTTGAACACATGAGATAACCAAAACACATTCCAACCCAGCAGCCAACAGATAACAACTCCCCGAGATGGAATCCTCCTCCCTTCCCAGATGAAACACGTATCAGTGAAATGACATGCGAAACATTACGATGTACCAGCAACATTGGAACGGTATGCAGTAGGACAGTATGCAGATGGACAGAACATTATAAAATGTGAAGTAGAGCAGCAAATAAAATATCTCCCTGCTATCTTAAACGTTGCCTGGTACCCAAAGTTGGACAATTAATTAACGTTAGTGGTGGAAAATCCCACAAGTACCTTTTCTCTTCCATGAAGGCCCAAAATAATTTGTCTAAAATGATTGTCTCTGCCTTTGAAATCTAGTATAGTAGACTGATTTAAGCTGTTTGACTAGGACTTAGGAAATCCAGATTCAAGTCCATCCTCAGCCACTGGGTGACTTTGTGCTAGTCACTCTTTCTCAGTTCAGTATATCCCAGTATACATTACAACAGCATATTGATAAGTTATTAGGAGGTTTTTATGGGAAGGACAAACCACTAGATTTTTCTTTGCCTAAATTAGAGTTATCATATGATGGTCTGGGGTGGATGTATTAAATTTCTTGACCTTCACCTTTATCATTGGACATACTTTTTCCCTTCTATTACTCTATGGAATCCAAGGTATCAATTAAAAAACAAGCAAACAAACATAAAGGGCACAATTAGAAAGTTATTATGTGACCTTCTGACATCACGCCAGGGGCATTATTCCTTTTTTAGTCAAGATTCTATTGTACTGCCAAACTAGCCATGGAGTCAATGAGATGAATCAATGAGGGTGCTATGCAGCAAGGAGATTGATGCAGCACCAACAGTCTCAGCTGCTTCCTAGAGCCCAACTTAACAAACAGGATCTCACATCCAGGTACTTGTGAGACAGAGCCTCTGAATATCACCAGGATATCCCAGATAACCATAAATATTCCACCAACTCTGCCCTGGGCTCTTGGCTGATGCCACACCCAAATCCCAAATGGGCACAACTCCAGAAGGGGACCCTCCACTCCTCCACATCATCTAGGTCTTGATAATACACCCAAGTCACCCCTCTCATCTACAATCAAGTAGCAGATGAAGCGGCTTTATTGCAGACTGACCTGGTGCTTGGTAGCAGCAGCCAAAAGTCTGGGCCTCTGGAGGTTCAATGACTGGGAATTGGGGGAGAGCACAGGGGCCAGAGCATGGCACTGGCACCAAACACCAAGTCCGTATTCCCCAAGTGCAGTCCACCCTCTACCTCCCACCATATTTCCTATCCTTTACCACATCAATGATCCTGCCTGTCCTCTAACCCTCTATTCCCCTGAGACCCTCTTCCCTGTCCTCACTTCCCTGGACTCTTTTTAGTTAGGATTCAGGCAGGGCTACAGTACTGAGATGGCATTGCTCATGCTTGTGGATGACTTCTGGAGGGCCTGGGATGGTGGTGCATCCATCCTGGCTCTTCTGGATCACTTGGCGGCTTTCAATACCATTAACCATGGTATCCTTCTGGACCAGCTTTGGAAGTTGGGAGTGGGGGCACTGTTTTGTGGTGGTTTTCCTACTTCCTCAGTGGCTGCTGTGGGGCTGGGGGAAGAAGTCTAATCTGAGGATCCTGAGATGTGGGTACCTCAGGGATTTGGTCTCTCACCACTGTTTTTAACCACATGAAATTGCTGGGAGAGGTCATCCAATGACATGGATACAGTATCATCAGTATGTTGATGATACCCAGCTGAATATCTCCACACCTGGCTAATCTGGCAACACCATTCAAGTGCTATCCTAGTACCTGGAGACTGTAAGGGTCTGGTTGGGGAGAAACAGCTCCAACTCAGCAAGATGAAATGGCTGTGGGTTTTTGACCACCCCTGGATCTGGTGAGGTGTCTTCTCTGATTCTTGAGGGGGTAGCACTCCCCTTGGACAGAGCTGGTGCACAATTTGGAGATCCTTCTGGACTCTCAGCTCCTGCTCAAGGAGCAGGTGGCAGCTGTGGCTAGAGGGGCTTTGCACAAATTCATCTTATGCACCACTTGTGCCCATTCCTGGACCATGAAGCCCTGCTTACTGTCACTCATGCTTTGGTCATTTCCCAGTTGGATTACTGCAACACGGTCTACATGGAGCTGCCCTTGAAAACCATCCAGAAGTTTATAACTGTCCAGAATGCAGTAGCACGTTCAAGGTGGTGGTTATCAACTTTAAATCCCTACATGGTATGGGTGAGCTTATTCAGAAGATGGCCTCCCTTTGCAGGTATCTGCCTGTTCCACTAGCTCAGATAAGGTAGGCACACTTCAGACATTCTTTCCCTTAAATGTTGTCATCTAGGAAGTGTGCCTTCTCTGTAGCTGCCCTGCCCTGTGGAATACCCACCCTCCTGAAATCCAGCTGGTCTATCTTTCCAGCCATAAAGAGCCAGCTCTTTCCCCAAGTTGTGCTAAGGTTAGGCTGGAGCCCAGTAAATGTGAATGTTCACATGTGAGAGGGTTTTTTGGGAGGAGCTGGGATTTGTTTTGGTGTTAGTTGTATTTATATTTTTTATTATGTCCTTATGAGTCACCTAGGGTTATTGTATATAAAATGGGCGGCAACCCCCCCACTCCGTCGTCCCACATACATACATACATACATACTGTACATGCCCCCTAAACCTAGTCAGCTCTCACCCAATTGGCAAGGGATGCCTACTTCCAATAATCAGAGGTTAAAGAAAGGGCTCCCAGCTTTGTGCTCAGAGGGAAAATATGGAGAAATCCTGGAGGCTCTCCTCTTCTCCAAACAGTTCTGTCCCAAAAACCCAACCTCTGAGCCTGGTAACACACAATGACTCACTTCGGTGTCATTTTAATCATCAGAGGTTAAAATGATGCAATATATTTAAAGTTTTCTTCTGCTAGAGAAGCAAACCAACTGTCTACACACATAAATTATATTTGTTTGGAGAAATATTCAGCCCAGCAGCTTCATCGAACTAGTTTTTAAAATTGATAAATATGTTAACAGTCTCACATGTTCTCCATTTGACACTGTATCTTTGCAGCATACAACATTGGCTCAGATGTTTCACCAAAATCCAATTTACGTCTCCATAAATGGATAGTGGTTTTTCCCAGAAGAAGAGTGAACAAATGTGGCCTGCAAGCAGCTGTATAACAAAAAAAAATAATAATCAAAACATGCATGTCAAGTCCTTTAAACCCAAGCCTCTAGAATTTATACATAAAGTACCAGTATGTAATATGAAACACATGTTTGCTTTTAAGAATATATATTTATCCCCTTTTACAGAAATCACAGTAGATTGGGTGGAAATAGATCTTGACTACAAAGATAAATTGTTGGAATTTTGATAGCAATTGGGGATTTAGATGTCTGCTTCAGTGATCTGTGTGGGATTATTGTCAATTTAGATGGACCAGATCTTATAATCGCACATATTATACTTTCTGACAGCTTGCTAAAATGCTTGTACATGGAAGAATTACACAGATCACTAAATTCACTGTTAATAATAATAGGACCACATTGAAGTCCAATAGGCTTTTCTACAGATTTTTAAAATTGATTTTAAAAAACTCAAATGATTTACATTTGCAACATTTTATAACATAGGGAAGCTTAACACATCTTCCCTTAATTTATCCTCAGAAAGTGCTAATGCAAATTGCCATAGCTTTTATTAATGAAAATCAGCCTGTTTTTATTGTTTGATGTCTATTTTTCCAGATGCAGATGTTAAAATGCAAATTCTCCTGAATGTAAAATGTACATACTACTGTACATTATTTTTTCATTAGAGAAAAATGAACAGTAGCAGACTTTGTTTTGATGCTATTGTTGGTGCTGCTGAAATGTCTAGTGGGAGTGGAAAAACCAGTAATTGTTCTCAATAGAATTCTTGAGGGAATTATTTTACATTCCTAGTGTATGATGATGTATATACATTTACCAAGGACAGAGGAGATCATACACTTCTTCCTTTAGAAGGTTTCACATTCTGTAAAAAGATGTCTTGGCTGTTCTCCTTATGAGTTTGATTTAGTATTTGAAAGGTTTCATCTATACTTTCTTTTTAACACATTGAAGATGATTTTAATGAAAAACAAGTTGCTGAAGATTAATACCTATAAATTTAATTTAAAAATTAAAATATTTCCAATGTTAATAGTAAGATACTGGAATCAGTTACCCAGGAAGATTGTGGGCTCCCTTTCAGTGGAAGTGTTCCACTGGAGACAAAGCAATCATCTTTGGTGGATGCTTTAATTGGATTCCTGTACTATGTAGAAGATTGGACTGGATGACCTAAATGGTCCTCTACACTTTTAAAATGCAAATCGCCACTAGCAGGATGTGATAAGTCAATCAATCAGTTTTATTTTAGTTATAGACCAGCATATAACAAATAAATAACAATTACGCTAAAATAGAAATAAAAATAAAAAGTCATATTGATAGAATAAAATAAGGTAAAGATAAAATTATTAAGTGATTCCTACAGACTAAGAGTGGGACGCAGTGGCGCTGTGAGTTAAACTGCTGAGCTGCTGAGCTTGCCGATCAGAAGGTCGGTGTTTCGAATCCGCGTGATGGGGTGAACTCCCGTTGCTAGTCCCAGCTCCTGCCGACCTAGCAGTTTGAAAACATGCAAATGTGAGTAGATGAATTGGTACTGCTTTGGTGGGCAGGTAACGGCGTTCCGTTTAGTCATGTGGCCACATGACCACGGAAGCGTCTACGGACAAACGCCGGCTCTTCGGCTTTGAAACGGAGATGAGCACCGACCCCTAGAGTCGGACACGACTGGACTTAATGTCAAAGGAAACCTTTACCTTTACAGACTAAGAGGTGTTGCAATCTGTTCTTAAGTGATATCTGCACTTCATGCAGCAGATTGAGAAAACTGCAACTCAACATACGTTTGTGATGCATTTCACATTTGATAAAAAACCTAAATTTTATAACCCCAAACTTTCAATTTTGGGGTTATATAAGTTAGTTTTTTTTAATCAAATGTAAAACAACAGTCCTTGGTCCCATTTGATGGAACGGTTGCCTATATTTCAGCATGAAATTAGGCAAGAATTTTAGAAGTAGGATACAGAATAAAATAGTCAGCTGTAGTATTTTACTGAGGGCCAACATTTTTCCTCATTATAAGTCTGTGGAAAAAATATATCTACAGTATATTTATAAGCATAGAGAGGATTAACATTCCTGAATCTGTTTAGCTGTATGATTATCATAAAGAGGCAGATAATTCATTGTCAGCCAAAACCTTTTTTTTTTTTATGAAAGAGGATTGCTCAAATATGGTAGTAGGACTGATCATGGATGTTTGGATAAAATGCCTCTTATTCCTTAGTCATTTTGTCCTCCCCCACCTTTTTTTAAACCAGGCTAATTAATTTAGCTAGAAAAGTCTGAGAGACAGGAATACAGTAATTATCCTCTGCACTCCCATAGATTTATTTGAAGAAAAAGGAATGAGGATTTGAGGTTTGCACTGGCATTCATCCTCCCTTCCCTATTCACTTACATTGAATAACTGGTAATGAGAAAGATTTTTAATAATTTAATTTAATAATTTTTAATAATTTAATAAAAAGATTTTTGATAATCTAATTCCCAAAGGGGCAGACACTCCTTTGGGAGTTATATTATTAAAAGAAGTTACAATTTGGGAGTTTGATTATTAAGATAAATTATAATTAAAATAAGACTTTATTAATAAAAGGGCAAAAATGAATGTAAAAATTATTTTTTTAAAAAAAGTTAGGTACTCATGACCCAAAAGGAATTTCCTATAAAAACCTAAAAAGCAGAATATAAATATGGGACAGATCACAAGGTATGATTAATCTGCTGTTCAGAGATCCCAAGAGGCATCATAACATAAACATTGATTTGATTTGATAACATCAGGGACAATAAGTTCATAATTACTACACAGAAAATAAAGAATAACCTTAATGCAATGCTAACTACTCATTTACCTACGTCTTCCTTAGCAACCATTCCTTGAATCAGAAGTTCCCTTCTGATTCAAAATTACCTGGACTACCCTCTTTGTTTTTTGGAAATTCCAAGCTTAATTTTGGGGCCCAGAATTCTCAACTTTCCCCTTGACTCCCCCTGGGATGTATGTCTTGCTTCTTCTTTATAGCCCTCAAAGAACAACAGCCTCTCCTTCCCTAGAAGGGGAGGAGGTTGGGGAATTTGTTTCTTTATTTGACAGAGTGCAGGTCATCTTAGAATTAATGTTAATTGAACTGTCTGCCATTTAGACTGGTTGGCCCTGAAGTCAGTGAATATGAGGAGGGCTTGCCTGCCCATTCATTACATAAATGTAATATCAAAAATGCCTGTAGATGTATGCATCTTATTTTCTCTGTTCCCCTACTGCAGCCTGTTTCTAGATTCATAAATTCTTCATTAGTACCACTAGATATTTTGTCTTGAGAAATAAAGGATTCTTCCAATTTACAGTATTATGCAATTTAATTATGATAGAGAAAGGAGATGGAACAAACAAAATGGATGCTGCACCCCCTTTCTCCCTTTCAAAATGTTCAGCTTTCAGAATGTTCAGATGTAGACATTTCCATTCTCAGATCACCTGTTATGAGTGAGCTATTTGCACACACATACAGGTAGTCCTCACTTAATGACCATTTGTTTAGTGATGGTTCGGACTTACCACGGTGCTGAAAAAAACAATTTACAGCCGGTGCTCACACTTACGATGTTGCAGCATCCCCATGGTCACATGATTACAATTTGGGTGCTTGGCAACTGGTTTGCATTTATGACCATTACACCATCCTGCAATCATATGATTGCCATTTTTGACCATCCTGGGTGGCTTCTGGCAAGCAAAATCAATGGGGAACCATATGATTCACTTACCGACCACTTGGTTCACTTAACGATTGCAGTGATTTGCTTAATCACTTAATCACCGCAAAAAAGGTTATAAAATTGGGTTGGATTTGGTTAACAACAGCTTCGCTTAGCAACCGAAATTCAGATCTCAGTTGTGGTTGTTAAGCGAGGACTACCTGTATTCCTGCATGTGGGTAACTCTTCTGGATTTACTTTTAACCAATTATATATTTGGTAAGGAAGTAGGTTGGTCTGTACCTGTACCTGTATCTGTACCTGTATCATCTATATCTGTATCTATGTCTATGTCTATCTATACCTTCTATATCTATCATTTTTCAAGAGAAGCCATCATTTTTAATGAACTAATATTTTGTAATTCATATGCTGAAGGAAGAATTGAAAACCAATATAGTTCCAAGTCATCTTCATCAGCTTACCTAAATATTAATAAAGATGTAATTTTTAAAAATAAAATTTCCACTTGTAAGGAAGAAAATTAAGCAGCATTATTACAATACAGCTCAACTGTTTGTTAGATTAACTCCTGCATTATTCTGTCTGGGGATTTGGAAGAGACATCCTCACACCCAAGATTAAAGTTGGCAATTCTTGAAATAAAGTTAGCTATATAACAAGATGGAACAGTTAATCTCATGAATGTTTCTTTGCACTGTAGTAATTTGGAAAGCATTTTATTGGAAGAAGCTCAATGTTTGTATCAGAATCCCCAAGCACACATAAGAGGCCCTGAACTGGGTCTTCTGAATACATTCAAATTAAGAGGAATTTGATTTCACTGATCCAGACATGATTGCCTAGGAATCCTCAGTTAGCCTTGATGACACCAAAATGATGGAACATCTATTTAATGCAACATAAGACACAAATGGAAGGGACGTGGTGGCGCTGCGGGTTAAACCGCTGAGCTGCTGAGCTTGCTGATCGGAAGGTCGGCGGTTCAAATCCGCATGACGGGGTGAGCTTCCGTTGCTAGTCCCAGCTCCTGCCAACCTAGCAGTTCGAAAACATGCACATGTGAGTAGATTAATAGGTACCGCTTCGGCGGGCAGGTAATGGCGTTCCATCTAGTCATGCCGGCCACATGACCACGGACGTGTCTACGGACAAACGCCGGCTCTTCGGCTTGAAACGGAGATGAGCACCGCCCCCTAGAGTCGGACACGACTGGACTTAATGTCAAGGGAAACCTTTACCTTTACTAAGACACAAATACATAAGGGAGGAGTTTGTATTGTGACAAGGCAATGTCATACAGTATATGCAAGTTGCAGTGATTTAATTTCATTAGAAAGAACTAAAGTATGATGAATTAATTCAAGCTTGGGATGTATTATTATTTAACATTTTATTTTGTAAAATCCTAATAGTTTGAACTAAGAAACAACCCCACCCCAAAGCCCTCAAATACAGAGGGGAATACCAAATTATATATTGAACAGTCCATCTGTTTTTGTTCTCCCAAAAGAAGATCTTAAAATAATTTTGAAAAGGCTCAAATTCAAAATCAGTAAGTGTCAGTGAGTGTAATACAGAAATACAGAAGGCTCCAAGATGTTTGGCACTTTACTGTTAAAAATTGCTGGAGGCTGCTTCCCTCTGAACTACTCTAAACATCTGGATGTTTTTGGAAGGGAACAAGCCACGTGAGAAGAGTAAATGGTACATTTAGGAACATCAGAAGCTGCCTTACTCTGAATCAGACCATTGATCAATTTAACACAATTTTGGAGATGCCAGAAATCGAAACCAGGGGTCTTCTGCATGCAAAGCCCATAAAAAGATCCCCCAATCTTTATGCGAGCAAGTTTGATGTAAGAAAGAATTACAACATTCACCCTGCCCCATGAATTCTTCATCCAAATAAAAGTAGTATTAATCCAAGCCATGGAATAGTGGCTATTTCTACACGGTTATGGCGATCGTGTAAGATATCTTGCTAAAGAAGCAGAATATATATTCCCCTATTGAGTTGTGGATATGATAATAAAGAAATAGCAATGAACATGGATTCACAAAGCACTGATAATCCGGGCTGTGTGCTGAGTAGATTGCTATTATTAACAATATTTATTATTCTAATCGTTGTGGTTATTAAAGCAATCATAGTATAACATTTTAAAAATGACTGAATTCATTGGAAAGTTAATTGCACACCAAAATTTATGGATCTGTAAACTGAAACAGCTATGTGCATTTTATCTCAGTAGAAATTAAAACCAACTGATGTTATAAAATGGTACAGTTTGAACATGCATACCCTAATTATGATACCTCCACAGCTATGTTCCCAAGGAGTTGGAGCAATGTCCATTTCTTCTAAGTTATAGAGTTATTTTTAAAAATATGAATGGCTCTTCTGGCATTCCAGAAAAGCCTCTCCAAAATAATTTCTATTATAATACTTGTAGTTATATTAAAATTAGTCAACAATATACAATCCTTCCTTTTCTTACTATGAGGAATACAGCAATACTCAGAAGGAATTAAGAAACAGTAGGGCTTTCAGTCTTCATAGACCCAGCATTTCTTCTGTATAAAAACTGGTTCCAATACAACACTGCAACTCCTTTGATTAGAGCCATCATCAATAGTAGATATAATCAATATGCATAGGTTGTATAAAAATTTAAGATTTGTACACATACATGCATACACTGTCATACACATGCACATGCAAACAGATGGGTTGGCATGTTGACCTTATTCATCTCGTCAGTCTTTTCTGCATGGAGAATGAATTTGGGTTACCACCAAACTTCCTGCACTTTAAACACTGTGATGCCCTTGACACTGGAAAATAGAAAGTAAAGTCAATTTTGATCATCCTCAAAAGCTACTAAAGGGCATTTAACCTGCTGTTTATTAAAATGCACTTTTTAAAATTTACAGTATTTTTATTCACCCTTTCTTCTTTGTGGGTGTTAAGCAAGAACATCCAGTGGGTAAATAGTGAAAGAAGGCATTTGAATGTTGTAGGAACTGTAAATATATACGCAGGAAAATTTCCATTTAAAATTATTAAACCTTACTCATCTTCCTAGAAACAAATGAAAAAGCCTCACCATTTTTCTTTCCTTTCGTTCAGTTGCCAAGGTTGCTACATTTCTCTTTCATTTCTTTGTGATACCTCCTTCTGTCCCTTGACCCATCTCTCAAACTTCCTTCCTTCCTTCCTTCCTTCCTTCCTTCCTTCCTTCCTTCCTTCCTTCCTTCCTTCCTTCCTTCCTTCCTTCCTTCCTTCTCCTTTGATACCACTTTCTTTCTTCTTTTCCCATCTCCAACATTCACCGTGATTCATAACTTGCTCTTGCAGTTACTCTTCCTCTGCTGCTTCCTTCATTTTTCTTATGTCCACTGTATCAACTTCCTCTCCCATTCTTATCCAGGGACTAATTTTGTATGGCAGCTCCATGGCCCTATCACCATGATGCAGCAGACCAGTTAGAACTACCAAACTGCTGTACCTTTGGTGATTCTGCACTGGCTTCCTTGCAGAACTGTTGCTTTCCACTTGATGAGGCAGATGAGGAAACAGTTTGTGGGCACTTTGACATCTGCATGCAACTCTTTGGAGTCTTCAGTCACTAGGTGACACTGAACTGGTTTGTATATGGCTATAGATTGGATAGATAGCTGTTACTCTTCTGCTCTTGTTTGAGAGAGACAATTAAAATCTTATCAATTTTCCTGCTTAAATTTCCAAGATAGTCTAAATATTCCATTCTTTCCCTCCTCCATAAAAAGCAGTGATTACTTCTGAAGAAAGCTTCAGCATGAGATCTATCAGTTCTGAAGTATGTAAGAAAAGATCTTCATCAATGCTGATTATATTTTTACAATAATTTTATTAAAGATTACATTATACAGATAAAACTAATACAAAGTATAAAAAGTATAAAAATAAAAGTAATAAAAAGTAAAAGAAAAAATATATAAAGTATAAAGAGAAAAGAAAAAAGAAAAAGAAAAAAGAGAAAAGAGAAAAGAAACAACTTCCCCTTCATCTCAGCAAGTATAAACAACTTTAACAACTTATCACCATCTCTTAAAATACAGCAAACAATCTCTTCATCCCATATCTCACCTCATTCTCTATAAACATTAAAACCTCATCATCCATCTTAATCAGCAAAACTCCATTAAGGATTACCAGAAATAACAGCCTATCTATTATAAACTTGATCAAATAAACCCACTTGAATTCCTTCCTTTTAGGTTTATATCTCATTTTCTATCATTAAACAAATCCCCCAAACTTCATCATCCAAATCTCGGCAATAAAAGTCCAATAAAAGTTACCAAAGATAACAACATAACTATTTTAACCTTAATCAGATAAATTTAAAATACAACAAATGAATTCTTTCCCATCTATAAACAAAACCTTAAAACATCATTGTCCAGTCCTGGACAGAAAAAAAATCCATTAAAAATTACCAGAAATAACAACATCTATTTTAACCTTGGTCAAATAAACCAACTTTATATTCCTTTCCCTTGCTCCCAACAATCTTAATCATTAGTTCCTTCAAGTAGTGTCCAAACATTAGGTTTCCTTTCATTTTCTCTTTGTCTCTTCTCACAAAATCACTGAGAACATTAACAAATCCTTTTTGTAAATCCAATATAGAAAGGTTATCCAAGATACTCTTCTGGTCTATTATTTGTTTGTCGTTTCTAGTTATCAAAACATCAACAAGTTTCATTTTATATTCAATATTTCATCTTTTTCCAAATCTTTCTTGTAGTCTGTTGTTTTTAAGTCCACATTTAAATCAATTTCAGTCTTGCCCAGTAAGACTTGCTCCTCTTCTGTAGCATCATTTAATCTATCAGTAATGGCAGAGATCTTTAAAACTAACTTCTGAGTCCATTGTTCACAAATATCTCTCAACGCATCCATTGATAAAAGATTTTGCTCCATTATCAGATTATCAGCAGTATCAGACTGAGGTTAAGTATTCTTCCCCTTTAATTATAATCTTTATTTCCTCCTGGTGCCCTCTAGTGTTCAACCTTCAAAGTCCCATCTTATCATGTTATTTTTCTTCTAAATGCAAAAACATGGATAGTTTCCTATGGTAAGGATTCTTATATTTAATTTCAGAATGTTATTAAATTCATCTGGACCCTTAGTCCATTTATAACTTTCTAAAATCAACACTCTACTCTCCCTTTTGCTGTTAATTTTTTTTTTAAAAAATCCTTAAACTCGTACTTAAAACGTCATTCGTAAAGGATTGAAGGAAACTTACCCAGTGAATACCATGAAACTTGCCATTCCGGAGGTTCTGAATATTTAAAAAGCAATAAAACAATTAATTCCAAAGTGATTAAGAAATGAGGATCAGCCAAACCGTATGTCTTTAGAGGCTACTTACAAGCAGATCGCAAAAATGTTGGTTCCTGCCACCTACTCACTAGGAGCTGCTGTCCAGAGTACGTGTGAGTGATCTCATGATCTCTCCTTTATCCAGAGTGATTTCACTGGCCTGGATCCCACATCCATCTGGCGATTTCAGCCATATTGTCGTCCCACTTCTTCAGGGATGTCTTCAGTTTGCCATGTTTTCATTGGAAGTCCCATTGATGCTGATTATCAATATGCTAAACCACCTCTGCCCTGAAAATGATAGATTTTAGTCTTTTGCCATAAAAGGCATAATTGTATTCCTCATATAATAGAGAGTGTTCCATTAGATTTTGCTACAGCAGGATGGGGTGTATTAATTGAGTTTGGTAATAATGAAAATGTGAAGATTGCTTTTTTGGCCTATATTCAAAAAACAGTTTATCTGATGAGTTCTCAGTTTGACGGCAACACAGTTCTACTTCTTATTTTTTACATTAATTTTCCACTATGTGTCTCATGAATTTCCTGTACATGTTGTACAGTATGTTATTTCCAATTAGCTATTTTTATTTTTGCAGAGCTACTGCTGGTTATTTCCTGATATTCAACTGCAAGGGAACAAACAGCTCAGCATGGACTGAGTCTAACTAATTTCAATAAGAAAGCAATTACTTCTAGTTGCTCTCCTGAGTGAGAAGCAAAAGCTGGAACAAGGGATACAAAAGTTTATGGTGCCTTCAGAAGGAGATTGTAAATTGCTCATTATGGGCATTTCAGTTGCTAATATAGAACAAGTACTTTACATTAATATGGTGTCATTCATCTGTATGGCAAATGCGTCATATGTGAAAGAGGCAATGATGCATATTCTCTAACTCTGTGCAGTAATACATATTTTATCCTTCTATACTGGCATTCAGCAGCTCATGAACAGAATTAAGCTACAGCATAGGGAATGAGAAAATCTCTCCCTCAAATTCAGTGACCTAGAAAGTTTCACAATTTAGAGAAGCCTTTCTTGGTTGGAACAACTTTGTTTTCCAGTGCCCCATGGCCACTTATTCATTTGCTCTGAATGGTATATCATGTGAAAAAAACTACACAAGTGCACATGATGCCTTTTCAAATTATAGCCTGGGCTGCCTGCCTCCCTGTCTACCTCTTTGCTTGGTAAGAGGTCTTTCCCCTGGTGCTGTCTGTGATATGCTGGAAAAAGTAATTATGCAAGACAGGCAAGGCCAGCACCAAGTCAGCATTTCTGTTACTGGGCTACAAAATCTGAGCTATGCAAAAAAAAAAAAAAGAGTTTATGATAAAAGTCAGAGTAGACACTGTCATTACTACCTCCTAGCATCTGATGGCCTAGCAGCCGGAGCAGCTTTGAAGGGATATGCTATGTTGGAATTAGAGATCAGGGTGCAACCCGGGAAGATATGCCTAGCTTAATTTCATTTCCTGGGAGACCATAAGTGATCAGTGTGCTTTTTACATTACTAGGGTTATAAGTTTCTGAAATCTGTTGCAGTACACATTTTACATTCTGAATAGCTACAAAGTTTTCTGTGTTTATTACTGAAGAAAAAAACCTAATATATTTTTTACATAGGTTTCATTGTACTATAATATGAGCATGACCTGCAATAATATATGCCTAAAATAATATAGGAACAATCAGGGAGACTGAATAAAATCATTTCTAGGACTCCCATTTCTTGCTCACTTATAAGTCCTTATATAAGTCCTTATAAATGGGTTCTTCTTATAATGTTGGGCTTCGTATATCTACTTTTGATCCAGTATCCTTCAGCTTATCCAGCACCAACATTATAGAATTCCTTGAGGTTACCAATGGCTGAATCTCAGGGTCTCTGGGGGAATTGAGCAATCCATAATCCTATTAACACAGCACAGAACAAACTGGACTGCCTTACTTGAAATAGGATGATGGAAACAATTTGTGAAGAACCTAACAGCATACCAGAAACATATGTGCAAGGCAAGGCAGGAAGGAAATCTGGATATTATTGGCAAATGGAATAATGGGAACAAATTTGTCCCTGGTGTTTTAGTCATAATGGCTAATGACTCACCCTACCCCACCTCACCCCCCATGCTTAGACTTACTAATAATTGTATGTGGTGGTGATGGTGGTGGGGAGAATTAAAATGGGTAAGGCTTCATTGTCAAGAGTCATGCCATGAGACAAGTTTATTTCTAAAGCCAATAACTTGCAGTGATATCTGAAGTGGTTCCTGGCTTTCTTATGAACATAGTATTTGCTTTATTTCTGACGCTTGGGTGATGAGTGCCATTCTTTATGTGTCCAAAATGGGACCATTCATGCAAAGCAAAGATATCAGTGCTGATGAGACAATGTCAAGATTTCTGCAGAAAGATAAAATGTGTTTAGCTAATTTGTGTGATCCACTAATAGCTTTGATAAAAAGCAATGCCTTGTGTTTGCCAGGGTGATATTTCTCTTACCAATGTTCGTTCTTCATTCATTCAATCTGTATCCTACTTTCTCTTCAACTGAAAGCTCAAGTTGGCTAAATGTCTTGATATAAGCCATTGTCCTTACAAATAAACAAAACACAATCCTGTTCTACAGTATCGCGTTACATATTTGCTTACCCTGCATTTATCAAAAAAAATAATTATTTATTAAATTTGTATGCCACCTGACTCCCAACAAATATGGGAGGCTTACAGGTAAAAACATTAAAAACCAAAACAAAACCCTATAAAGTGACACTAAGAAGAAGACTAGAAAGTTTTCTTAGTTACTAATAAAAAGACTATGGCCAGACAACCTTTCTTTTCTTGTCAGCATCCAGCAGTTTTGATGCTGTTTTTGATAAACTAAAATTCTCCATTACTTCCAAGCAACAAAATCCATAGCTTAATTTTAATTAACAAACCAAGAAATAAACCAGCATCTAATCATCAAGGTTGAAGGAGAGTCCTCACCTGAAGTGCCCATTTCTGGTTTCATTAACCATGGCTTAAGAACCATAGCTATATCATTTAACTTTAACTGATCTGCAATGCAATGGTTTTTCCATAATGGTGGGGTAAAACTGTAAGTTACACCTGCTTAATTATAATTGAGTGTTGATATAATGACTGAAGTTCGCAAGGCAGGAGTCAGTGGTTCCTAGGTTAAAGAAGACCTATGTAAATATAAAACATCTACCTAAGGCTTTCAGATGAACTGCCAAGTATTCATTAACTTATTAAGATAGGAAGAAAAAGCGGAGTGCTTAAACTCTGGAACACAGCACTATAAAGGTTTTTAAATTTTTCTTCTGTAACCAATAATTAATTGTTGTGTTAAGGCTTCATTCTTGTTTCTGATAAAAATTCAAATTTAGCTGAGTTGTGTCAGAGAGTCTTCTGGTAAGTGAACTGTATAAACATAGACATCTTCAGAGGACTCATTGGGGGATACGTAAGAAAACATGCATCACAATGTAATGACATAAATTCTGCCCCTTACGGTGCAAGCATTGTAATGCAAGTATGATAGGACAGAGCTTGAATTGTGACATCACAAAGTGTTCAAGGGAAAAAGTGGCGATGATACAGATCTCTATTGTCAAAACTACTTTGGGGAGGACATATTGTAGATAGCAACATAATGATATCAATATTTCTGCAGAGGAATGCAACTACAGAGATAAGTTTGTTTCCCATTTCCTTTACTTTCATACAGGAACTATGTATTAGTTTGGTGAATGAAAACAGTCTATGGCGGTTGCCATCCCAGACCTTGCTGGCTCAGAATTGTGGAATTACATTTCCTGCCTATCAGGGAGAAGAGAGTGTGGTATTACAGTAATAGGAAAATTTTTTGGAAGACTTTTATTTTATAAATAATAACAAGGATCAAGCAAACCAAATTGCCTTCTTTTTAGGAAAGTATACATTTGTTCTGAAAATACAAATGTCAAAAGTCAGCTGCATTGAATATATTGCCCACAAAATCTGTATTATCTATTACCCACTCAATTTTTCTCTCACACACTTTTTTTACAGTACTCTTTGTTTTTCAAATACATTGATCTGTTTCAAGTCCATGCATGATGAACCTATACACATTGCATTGATTTTCAAGGAGAGATTTTATGGCTAAATGCACACATCATGCTAAGCTATAACATGATTTACGTTATGCTTAGCTTTATAATCCTAACCATTAGGACATAGCATTATGTATAAACTAAGGTATTAAGTCTTGTTCAACAAACCATAGCTGTAAAAAAAATGTGAATGCCACCTTTGTGTACATATAACATGTAGGCTTAATGGACCAAGTATGCCCCTGCAGCTGTTGTTGAACTTCATTTCCCACCAACCCAGATTAGTACAACCCATGTTGATGACTTATGGGAGCCACTTTCCAACAATTTCTGGTGATCTACACAGGGGCATCTGTGATCAAAGCCCCACCCTTCTTAAAGTGCATTGC
Source organism: Candoia aspera (assembly GCF_035149785.1). Lineage (NCBI taxonomy): Eukaryota > Metazoa > Chordata > Lepidosauria > Squamata > Candoiidae > Candoia > Candoia aspera. The sequence continues at coordinate 34,395,574 of NC_086160.1, forward strand.
ACATATTGTACACACGTAAAAAAGGGCAGGACTTCACCTGCCTGATTGCACCTGCCTTTTTGAAGCCATTGTCACTGCAGGCACCCCAGGTTTACATGTTGTACCTCCACAGTGTTTGGGTGGTAACTGGAAAATACTTTAAGTATTTTCATAGTGGAAATTGGGATTTGGAAGATACTTTGGTTATAAATAAATACTATTTATTTACCTCAAAAACATAAAACAAGCTGAAATAGGTAGGGATGTTGATGTGGAAAATTCCAAATTTTTCCAATCTGAAGCACATTCCAAGTGATGGGATGGATTGGCAATTACAATGGCAGGCAGTGGGAAAAGAGAACATGCTATAACGTACAGAGTCTCTACCTGCTTGATTTTCCTCCTTCCCTTCCTTTGTCTCTCTCTTTCTCTGAATGTCTTTCTTGTTCTGGATGCACCATTTATATGTGGACTGCTTATTTCTGATTTCTATTAATCCATAAAATATGCTCTATTTTCTTTCTTTTTCAATGAAATAACACCCCAGTGATGTCTATATGAGATGAACCATGCCATTTTGTAGGCAGAAGATCAACTAGCTTCCTATCTTCTCTAGCATATTTTGGGGGGGGGGGGTTAAAAATCCTATTTAACAAAGTAGGTCTTTAGATTCTATCCATCCCCTCAGAAATATGGGTCAGTACACATGCAATGACCTAACGTACTCAGTTCTGAGAAATGCACATTTTTCTTCACCAATGCTTCCTCTTATGTGAGTTCTGGCACTATTCATTTATCTTTGTCTCTTCTCAGATTTATGAATCCTTGTTATGTATAACAGATGTCTCCAGCTATGCAAGGCAAAATTAGATCTGATGAATTATGGCTGAACAAGTATTCTTTATGTGGAATGTTATAAAGAAAATAGTGTTCCATAATGTTATGGAATGTGGCCTCTGTGTGAAAATGGATTGCATTTTTATAAATGCACTTCTGTGCATGGAACTGTGGCAGCATAACCCTTTTTATATGCATAGAGCTAAAGAAGAAGTAAGAGACTTGCCACAGCCTTCAAATGCCTGTCACTATTAAATGAATACAAATCAACTGTTATATTGTTTTTTGCTTTGGGGTAGTGTTAAGGCATCAGGCTAGAAACTGGGAGACCATGAGCACTAGCCCCACCTTAGATACAAACCCAGCTGGGTGACCTTGGGCCAGTCACTTTGTCTCAGCCCTAGGAAGGAGGCAATGGAAAACATCTTCTGAAATCTTGCCAAGAAAACTGCAGAAACCAGTCCAGGCAGTCATCAGGAGTCAACACTGACTCAAAGGTGCACACACTGTACTTTTATTGCCTGTCTACTTGACCCAATGACAGTTTTAAAAATGTCAGTAAAAAGCATCAGTATTCAGCTGTACCAAGGAAAACTGAACAAAAATAGGTATCACATCAAATGAGAAACAAAATCAAGAGATCTTTTACTAAATAAATTTACTATAATGTACAATATATGTAAGCTGAGAATATGAATTTCTGGTGATGGCTATTTAAATAAAATTCACAGTAAAGCTGACACATATTGGGCTTTCTGGTTTTTCTATTTCAAGACATCCTCCATGTCCAAAAAGAGAGGGAAAAAAACAGCACATACGAAGTTCCAGGTTTTCATCTGAGACATGAACTCATAACCACTTGCTTAGTTTATTATTATTATTATTAGTCATATTAATTATTCTATCTGGTACCCACAGGCCAACTGAGCTGATTAAAAGGGTATCTGGATAAGGCTGAAGAACTAGGGACTATTTTTATCTGTCAAGCTCTGAAAGTCTCTCTCACAATTTTCACACTTAGCCTCCATTTCTAACCCTGATTACACTAATATGATCAAATGTGCTAATTGCAGGAATGCTTTAGTGTGTATATTACTTAGAAGTGTTACCAAAACTGCATTAAAATAGATATGACCCTTGATAAGAAACTTGTGCATAGTTAGGCAGACTATGACATTAAACCATGAGTGCTATAACAATTAATGCCATGCAACATTGGTTATAATCTCCCAATTCCACTATACAACTTGGTTCAAGACAGTTTATAATGTCGTAATAAAAACAGAAAAAATACGAGATAACAATAAAAATAGCAAAAAAAGAGAAGAAGATAAAAATAGTACTACAGCTATTAAAAATATGTATATTCAAGTGCAAAAACCAAAGGCCAACCAAATGATGACCATAAGAACCAGACAAAAATGGCACAAATAATATCATACAGGGCAGGGAGTTACGCAAATTTGTTAATCTATCAACCAGGTCAAAACATTGTTCCCCTTGTGGGACTTTCATGCTGACGACAGGTTTTGTTTAGAGCAAGGGTGGGCAAATTACAGCTCTTGGTCTAATTACAAAAGCACTCTGTAGGCAATCAGTTCAAACATCTGGCAGTCATCATCTATTCCTCTCCCTGAAACCTTTGGGTGGGAACAGAAAAGAAGAGAAGAGAATGAAAGAACCAGGTGGAGAGATGAGAGAAATGAAATGGTAAAAACAGACTCCACCCACTATTAATTTCAGTTCTGTCTATTGAAGGATCATCCCTAACGGAATGCCATACTGAAGAGAGAGAGAAAAAAAAGCTTTCCTTTTTAAATGTAAGCTATGTACATAAAATGTTAGTCTGTTGACAAAATGTTGACTCTTTGGTCCACGAAGAGCTTGCATTATGGGCTAGGTCCAGTTTAAAAGTAGATGGGAAATCGATGTTATGGGTAAAACTGCACCACTCATATTATTATTTAGTTCTGATTTTAAAAAAAAGTTTTAAAAACTTTTGTAAAAACGACAGTTTCATTTAGTTTATAATGCTTTTGGGCAGTTCATCTTATATTCATCTTATAACCATACACACACACACACATATATACATACACACATACACCATTTGGTCCTGATACTACAGCTGCTTTTTTTTTTCAGTTAGGATTTTTCAATACAGAAAAACTATATAAAACAAAACGAAGATATAAAGTAAGAAAAAGAAAAAAGGAGAGAAATGAAAACAGAAGAAAACATATAGTTATGCCTTCTACTTTTCTTTCCACTGAATAGTTGCCATCTTACTTTTTCCTCATTCTTTTTAACTTCTAAATCCAGAAATCATCAGTGTTTTCTTCTTTCAACGAAAAGTCCATATAAGGTTTCCAGTCTTTCAAAAAAGTCTTTACTGTTTTTCCCTGACCAAACTGGTCAGCTTTGCCACTGCTGCAAGTTCAGTTAGTTTTATAATCCAGTCTTCCATTGTGGTTGATGCTATAGCTGCTTTTGAAATTCGGTATCTGTTAGAGCTATTGGAGGACTCTACTGAGACTCCTGTCAGTAACCCATTTTTTTAAAGAATTTGAAGGAATTTAATGAAATCAATATTAAAAATGTACATAACCTTTGAAATACCAAGCTTGAATGTCCTGTTCTAGCTGTATCTTGCTTGCTGTAAAGAATGTGAAATTAATCTTTTTAAAAAATTGAAATGAATTAATAAAACAGAACATTTTGGTTCATGTATATTGACATACCAGAGAATATTTAATAAAGATTTGTTGCTACTGTCTTAATGTGATAGATGCAGTTCAGAAGCTTGAACATTAACTCACATGGACTGTCCTATTATTGCCATATTTTCTTGGTTACGTCTTCAGCGTTTAGCATTTCTCAAGCCCTTGTGTATTATTAATGTATTATTACCTTTTATGGCTGAGGGATGGCCCAAAGCATTATTACTGCACAACAGTGACAGGATGAATCTATAGCTGACTTGCAGCAATAGAGTACTGATAATATGGGTTTGTCAATACTAGAGTGGAGAAAAAAAAGAACTTTTGGTCAAATGTTTTCGATTTATTTTGTTTATGATATAATTTTCCAGACCATTTTTCTTTTTAATTTAATTTTTAATTTTATTGTTATATCATATTATGTTTATGTATGAGTGTCCATTAATTAACTTTAATAAAATATATTTTTAAAAAAGATTCTTTGTCCCTGATATAACGTAAATCATCCTTTGTACATCTTGGAACTAAACTTCATGGTTAACAAAATATGGACGGACCCATCTTCTCCGGGCTTCTGCTACTGCAGCTATGGAGCAGTTTACACGAGTTATGCCTGGTGCCAAGTCCTGTATCTTTTCAGGACCAAGTAAAGATCTTCTTATTTCCCATAGGCCTTTTAGAATATGAACTGAAATTAGTTTGTCAGTTTTAGTTTTATATGTATTAATTGCTAACTGCCCTAGTATTTATAGTTAGGAGTAGGGTATAAATCATTAAGTAAGTATATAACCAGAGGCTGTTTGTTCTCTGTTCCACCCATATATTTCTTGAACAGATAATTCAAAGAATCAACAGAGCATTTGATATAGTCTGGAATATTTCAGACATATACAGAAGTTTGCTGTTTCAAAGCAGGTTTCCTGCATGAACAAAACGAAGATGCCAGTGGGAGGATGGGGGAAGAGAATAATTGTTTGAAGCATAACTAAAAAAGGAAATACGTTTGTAGTCGGGGTGGGAGTTGAAGGAAGTTAAGTTGTCAATTATTTATCTGGAAAACTGACTTGATTTCAAGACATGAGTTTCAAAGGTTTAATCAGTTGATAAAGTCTTCTGCTTTCCCATATTCCAGAACTTCATTTTTCTTTCAAATTCTCCAGCATTCTCGAAAAGATCTCTGTTAAAAAGTAAATCACAAGGTTGAATTCTGCCATGTATTACCTCAGCTGGAAAGCACAGAGGTAACATTTCTCCTCTCCTAATTTGCTAGAGCAAATCCTTAATACATTAGAGCAATATGTCAGCCCTATATGTCAGAGCTAAAGTCCTTTATCAACTCTGATTAACAAACAAAATACTTTGAACATCATGAGCAAATGAAGTAACAATTATTTAAACCATTTACAGTATATCAGGAGTAGGAATACGTTTGTGGGCATTACATACCTGACCATTTAGAGGCTTTTAAGCAAGCAAAAACTAGATGTAAGTCTGTATTAAATATCTCTTGTGGGAAATTATTGAGGAAACCCTAATTGGAATCCTCCAACTCATTCAGTGAGTTCAGTACTTAGCTGAAGATATGTGTGCGATTGAACCAACCTATTTAAGGTATCTGAAGACAGATGCTTAAGTCCAAAATGATAAGTAAAATCTATTAATAAAGTTACGTGCTGGAATAGAAAACCTAGGGCCAGTAATTACTTATGGAAAGAAGTAGAAAGAAATCCTCTGTCCTCTGTAGAGGATGGCTGAAGGAGAAAATTTTCCATTGCCACAATATAAGACATGGAAAGAGTGTAGAGGAGAGCAACTAAGACTGTAAGGAATTAGGAGGCTAAATCCTATGAAGAACGGTTAAAAGAACTGGATTTGTTTAGCCTAAAGAGAGAAGGCCAAGGGAAGATACTAGCAGCATTGCAATATTTGAAGGGCTGTCACAGAGAAAAGGGATGAATTCATTCTCTATAGTGCCCAAGAGTAGGACAAGAACTAACTGGTGGAAGCTTTACACAGAGAGATCCAAACTCAAGAGGCTATTAAACAGTGGAATAAATGGTGTCCTGGAGCTGTGGTATTCTATCACTGGAGGTTTTCCAAGAAAGGTTGGGCAGTCATTTGTCTGGGACAGTCTGAGTCCTGCCCTGGGAAGGGGATTGGATGTTTCTAGAGTACATCTCCAACTCTAGACCAGTAGTGCAGTTGAGAAGTGTGTGACAGAAAAAGCAATCCCACATAGTACTTTCTAGCATCTTCTAACTAGGGCTGTGCAAAGCTTCAAAGAGATGCTACACTCACACTGACCTATTGGCAACATAAAATATATTCATAAACACTACCAGAATCATTAAAAAGAATTGTAAAACAAACAAACAGTCCCCCGCACAACCCTGCAAATGTTATGAAAACAGAAGTCTCCTTCTTAGGGGAAGAAACCATTCAAGAAATTACAACATTATATTAAATATCCATTAGGCAGTTAATGATGCAGTTTCTCCCACTTTGGGACCTTGCTGGAGCCTGTCAGTATTTCTCTGAAGGAACATCTGGGTCAAGTCTTTGTCACAGATGACTTCCTGTGTGCAGGCTATTGCTAAGCAATGCTGAGATTTATCTCCAGAGAAACAGGGCAGAAGACATTAATTTTCATTTCCAGATGTCTGGCTCTGATTAAAGCATTCGATAGTTAAACAGACTCACACTTTACCACCCCGAGCCAGTAGAAGAAAAGATGAATAATTTCTCACAAAAGATCTGTCATTTCTCTATATTCGGGGAAGTTGTTGAACAGCCTGTAAATATGTGCAGGATCTTTAATAATATATTTTGTCAATGGGACCATTATTGCAGCTAATAATACAAATAATCTTAAGGTAGGTAAATATAACCCAAAACAACCAATAGCAATCACTACAATTTTAGTAATAGTAAACAAGATTCTTTTCAACTGACATTCATGAAAAGGAGCCTTTCTAGTATAATAACCTGTTGGGCCTATATTTTCTGGAATTCTCAATCAGCTTGACTGAGACTTCTGGAAGAAGTCCTGACACATCTGGAGAGTATCAGGTTGGAAAGTCTGGGTGAGGCACTGGCACTGAAGAAACTACAGCTGAATACAAATGGCCTTTTGCAATTCTCCACTAAGTTCATGGGGAAAATGTTGCGTGGACATTCAAGTTTCTTTAGGACAAGAGAAATTCTCCAACGATTTCTCAAGAGCCATGCTCAAAAAAGCTTGGTGGGAAAAATTCCCTCCTGATGCCTTTCTTTAGGATTTAAAGTTTAGGAAGCCAGGTGCAGACCACTGGAATGATGATTACACAATGGGAGAGAAACCCACTGGATGCCTCACTGCTAAATAAAAGCTAGCACACTACATTTTTCATTTGAAAGAATTTCTAAAGTGAATTCTATTTCACCAAACTGAATTAAAGAACAAAAAGTGCAGGAGAATAATATCTCAGGAGAACTGAGGTACAATTGCTAGGGGTACACATTTTCTATCCCCAGCAACTGTACTTCAGTAGAACAAGATAGTTATGCTTGATTCACACTATAAAGTTATTTCTGGAGATGTGCTTTGCTTAAACTGTTTCCTGAGTAAGTAAGTAAGTTTATCTTTTCCCTGTTATATTAGCTCATGATAGTGGCAACAGGAAATCAAAAACTCTATACTAGCAGTTCCCAACCTTTTGATGATAGCTTAACATTGTCATCCAGTTGTCTTGAGAAATAAGCCAAGGAACAGTCATGTAACACTTGCAGATTCCATTGAACACATGGCTCCTCCCTTTGCTGGACCCTCAAATTAATTAAAATTAATTTATCTTATGTTTTAAATCAAAACAGACTTGTGCATGGACTCAAGAACTGATCTCAATTTGTGGAAGTGTTTACCTTACTTAATAAAGCATCTTGGATTTCATGTTAGGTTAACTATAAGAAGTTACTGGAAGGAAATTTTCCCAGCACTTCCTACCTAATTGCATCCACATACAGTATGATTTTCAAAAACCCTCTCTTTTGGACTGAGGAGACATCCTGATTAACATGGGAGGGACCATGACAGTTCCTGGGAGATGGTAAATTGCAAAGCTTGAGTTGGTCTCCAAAGAGGCAGAAACAAGGTCCCATTGTGCCACACACATCCTGTTCTGCATCATTCAGCTTCAGAGGGGATTTCAGGGCATGGAGGCAGCTTCTCTACAGTTTTATATCTTTTAAACGTAGTCAATAATTCAGAACGTTCATCTTCCACTCCTTGGTGGCTTCCTTTGTTCCACAATTTGTATGAACTGAATTCATCTAGGAAAGGAGGGAGGGATGCATGTTCTGAATTACACATTTAAAAGATTCAGATCTTTAAGGAAGCACCTGGCTTTTGCTTCTTGGATCCTTCATTGCAATACAGAAGTCTGATAGCTTAAAATAAATGTTCTGTTTTGGGTGGAGTATAAACAGTCTTACTTTTATCAGGAAGATTATATACACAGATATTTAAGTGTGTGTTTGCTTTCTTCAATTATTAAAGAAAAATCCATTCAGGTTTTATGCTCAAAAGCAATTAAGAAAAGTGGTAACTAAATAGGCTGCTTAACCGAAGTCCTGTTTTTGTCCACTTCACATGAGTCAGATACAGTGTTTTGTTAAAGTATTTTCGTAATGCACCAGTGCAGGGTAAGATAAGGCTTTTCTGTGACTTTTTGGTAAGCTTATCTAACTATACAGTTCTAATACATGTTTACTGAAAAAAAGCCACACTTATGTATGTTTGGGAAAGCAGTCTTAAGCTTTGTGGTATCAGTTATTAAAGGACATAAAGGAAGCATTATGTGATTTCAGTTGATATAATTGGCAGAGGTTTAATTTGCAGCTCCCTAAGTACAAACTTGGAAAAGTACTAGCTCTTCTTGGCAGGAATTTTATGGCAGCTGATTCCATGGCTGAAATAATTTTCCAATTTAGGCCAGTGCAGATCTTAATCTTTCTTTAGAAATCTGCTGCCATCTAGTGGGGGGAACTAATAATTGGAGAAAGGATGGAAGGAAGGAAGAAAAGAAGGAAGACCTATCATCATCGTATATGTAGAAGAGGCTGTTTATATTCCTTTGATCAGTACAAGAATTCAAATTAAAGCATCCCCAACAGATAGTTGTCCAGCATCTTCTTAAACACCTCCAGTGAAAGGTTGCCTACCATTTCACTTGGTAACTCTTTCCAGTAATAAACTATTTTTCAATGAGAAAGATTTTCCTAACGTTCATCTGGAATCTGTCTTCCTGTAATTTAAGACTGTTATTTTATGTGTGGCATCCCAGCCTATCTTGATCATGTGATACCCCTTCGATTCTTGAAAAATGCTATTACATCTTTTCTCAGTCATCCTTACTCATGGTTACAAGTATCCAGTCTCTTCAGTCTTGTAAGATGTAGGGCCCTTCCACCCCACAACCTTAAATGGCTTGTCTTCAGTACTGAAGTCAGCTGGAAATGAAGCTGGCTTAAGACATTGCTATCTAGATTTCAGTTGTTCTTCAGCTTTGACAATGATGTTGGCCAGGTGTTCTGTCTGGATGGAGTTAACTCAGCACCACTAAGGAGGCAAGAACACACCGGCTGCCATAAAACTCTTCAAAGCCAACTCCATCTCTCAGATGTTGTAAGATCACAGGTATGTGCATATAATAATTTAGATAATCCAGTCCAGATTCCTAAGAGTGCTACTTCACAAATCTTACTCTGTTTAGAAACTGGATGATCCTGCTAGAATCTAGGATTTGCATATGCCATCTCTATTTTTCACTCAAGCTTAACTTTGACAGCAGTTCCATGATTGCCATGATCCTTCTAGATAATTCTTCTTTCTGATAAACCAGAATTCAGAATGGACTATGCCAGTATGGATTATTGTTAAAGCTCTTCTGGCACAGAGCTATCAACAGCTAGAATCACAATCCAGCAACATGTGCCTGATATAGTATTTATCTGGTTGATATATGTTTTTGATTTTAATCCTATGTTAGCTGCCCATTGTCACAACTGTAAGTTGAGTGGCCATACACATTGACTGACTGACGGACTAAATATATAGCTTGCTTGTTTGCTATCCAGGTAGAGAAAGGTGATCTAGGCAATCAATACTGGCAGGATATACACAGGAAACCCTTCATGCCAGCAGATTACCTATTCAATATTACCTGCCCATCATACCGTAGAGGTCTTACCTTAGCCTGCTTCAATGTCTTCTCCTCTGCAATATTGGAGTGGAAGTATAATAAGATCCCTTTTGCAGAATGAAGATGCTCCTATGACCTGGAGGAGACTTTAGCTCATGTGTACCTTCAGTGCAACTTGCACTACCTTTATAACTCTTTTTACCAATTGAAGTTCCACCTGTTCTGAGGATGACTTCATTTGCTTTTTTTCCTATTAAACTAGAACCATAATTTCTGTAAGACAGTTGCTTTAAAGTGGCTTCTGTAAAGCTGTTGCTTTATGTAGGAAAACAGTCTCCTAATTTTAGGAATATAATATATGCTTTCTATGTTGTTTTATTTGTTTTAACTTTCTGTTACTGTTCCAAAATAATCTATAATGATATCATCTATATCTGTAAATTCAGTTAGTTTAGTAATTTAGTATTTTATTCACAAAGTAGTTTTATAATTTAAACAAATGGCTCTATGTATTTTTTTAAGTATTCCACATTTGTACTTACAGTGTTTTGTAATTTGAAACTTTTTATTTATTTCTATTATTCATCTAGAAAATGTACCTATATCTAAATGTGAGCCTTGTAACCTTTTTACAAATGCTGTATAAAATGCTGATCATAAAAAGATACTATTTTGAGGTGGGCTGAGATTGGGCTGAGGACAAGGTATGGTTAGTGGCCTGTACTGGGACAAGCAGGACATGGGGATGGGCCCTTAGTTTCTCTTTCCCTAATCATCCTCATTGCTCTTCTCTGCAGCTCTTTCAGTTTTTTCTAAATCTTAAAATGCAGCATCCAGCTTAGTAGTCAAGATGAATTTTACTAATGCATAACAGATTAGAACTACACTATTTTGTAGTTTGAAAAAATGTATTTCTACTGATACAGTCTAAAATTGCATCTGCCTTCTCTGTAGCTATGTCAGACGGCTGACTCATATTCAGCACGTGAGCAACATAATGCTTTCATATGTAATATATGTCCTATTACTAAGGCAGGTATCTGTCATCTTATACCAAAGCAAGGTGAAGTTTCAAACTCCTTGAGAGAAGCAGGAGATGGAAATGCAATTCAGTTCAGTTCAGTTCAATTCAATTCAGTCCTATGGCTCCTTGCAGGGTAGATACTCTGATCATAGAAGCATGTGTCCTAATTAGGGCTACTAAGATTGCACCACACTGTCCTCTTGTTCTAAAGAAACTGCATGCCCATATTAGTGTAGATTAGTGTAGGAGGAGATAAACACAGAAGGTCAAGTCAGAGTGACAAAGAATTATTTAACACTGCTTGCCAATATTAATCCATTCATATCCTCTCCCTACATAGCATTTCTACTCCCATGAGGCTTAAGTAAATGTAATCTGACACTGGAGGGCTGGGCCATGAGACCAGTCCTGCCCTTGGATTGTTATACTGCACAACTAGGGCAGGCAAGGTATTAATTCAGTATAACTGCAATAGACCTCCTGGCATAAAGAATGTCCTTGCTTCTTCTAAACTAGCTGTCCAATCTGCAGACATCTTAACTCCGATGCCTATGTGTATCTCCAGCTCATACACTGTTACAGAGATTGTGGATTCCATTTTTATCCAGCTCTCAATGAGCTCTCAATAGTAAGACCTGATAACAGTTATTTCCACTTACTTGGGGACTGTCCAGTTATAGGCTACACATGAAAAGAAGAATCACACTGATTTCCCTGCCTACTCAGAACCATCTAAGCAATAATGTCTATCAAGTAATGTCTATGAAGTGATTTATCCCAGGTTTCATAAGTTATAGGAAGGCTTGGAGAGAAAGTTGAAATCTAAGAGGTGAAGCATTTGTCAAGAAATTTCTTTAGCCTGCCCTGGGTTCTCCTTCAGAATGGAAAAGCCTGAATATAGTTTACAATATTAGGAAGGGTAAAGATTCTGGCTTTAGGTTCTGCTATTATGATTACAAATAAGCATACCATAAAATTGTTTCAATATTAAGTTTAAACTAAAAATCCATTTTTCCACTCTTGTTGTATTATCTGTGGATTCCTTATTGATAGGTGAGTGACACTTCACAGATTCTCAATTGTTATATGGCCACAGCAGAGAAAGAGAATATAGTTTCTATACTTGTTGTAAGCTTGAAATGAAATATGTAGAAAAAATACTGCTCATTTAATTTCAACATGGATGCCTCTGGTGGTTAGGACTTCAAATATCCTTATGCAGGAAACGTCTCAACAGAAGATTCCTTTCTCCTTGGGGAAAGATCAAGCTAATTCTTATAAAATTAAATTCTGATTTAGCTAGATGACCTTTGAACTCAACTATTATATTTCTCCATACCAGGTGCATTTCAAAGGAAGCATTGGACTAGTTCTAGATCTCTATACCATTTGTCATTTTTACACCTTGCCCCTTGATCAGAAAGATTCAGCTTATGTAGATTCATGCATCTTTAAAACTCAGGGATTGGCTGGTACATACATACTGTATGACGTTTTGAGAGCACGTTCTAGATGTTTCACAAATTGTTGGTCAGCTTAGTGTGCTCTCTTGCTCTCTAGCAGGTGGGTATGCTTTCAAACAAAGCACTGGGCTGCAACCATTTGCAATTTTTAAAATTTCAAATAATACCTATGTGGTTTAAGAATAAATAGACCAGATTCCAGAAACCAGTGCTTTACTTTGCAGCTCCTGATTTTTTAAAAAGAAATGAAAGTTTTCCCCCAAATTAAAGCAAGATATCTGTAGGCCCACTGATGCTCATGGGTATCTGTTACCCACCCCTTATGAATTTATTTATTTATTTATTAGTCAAATTGGTACCTCATTTCTGGACTTCAGGCCTTCTAACCTCCTGAAAATGAAGGATAATCAGCTGCTTCTCCTGGTATATCAAAGTGACCAGGCTGGTTCTAGTGGGAATATGCAGTCCAGCATGTAACCTGGTTGCAAGCCATCCCCATACAAGACCATACCCAAGTGGAGTCCAGATTAGAGAAATTTGGAGCAAATTTACTAGCAAAGTGTCAAGCAAATTGGTCATAGCAGCTAAATGGTAAATCAATGGGGTGGCTCCTATCCAAACCTGCCAATGCAATAAGAGAGGAGAATTAAGTGTGTTCTGCCCCTTTTATTGTTACAGAATTGGCCTGGACTTCGGTGTCTACCTGTACTTGGTCGAATTCAGCCTTAATGGTTCTCTACTTATACTCAAGGTGTCATTTCTTCCACTTCATCTCCTGGAGTTACCTGGGACTGGCCAATAGAGAGAAGTTGCTGAAGGTGATTTCATCAAGGGCCTAAGATGTCACTTCATGTTAGTGGTAAACCAGGCCATCAACCAAATCACCCACAAGAAGCCAGACAGATCCATTCAATTGTGCCTGGTCCCGCCAAGAAAGTAGGTGGCAATCAATTGCATCTGGATGAAGAAGAAATCTGAACCTGACAAATGGCAGATGGTAATACTTCTCCATATTCAGAGGTAAAAACAAAAAATGACTGCCTACATGGATCAGAGCTGGGATAATCTGAGATAATCTGATTGTCATGGAGTCATGAACCAGCCACCAGTTCTCCAGGTAGAGGCAGCTGAATTGGGAGGAGCCACCACCAAATTGGGGGGCACCTTTGTCCTGGAATGGCCTACCTGGAGCTTCCTGCTATATCTTCCCCTGCCTAATAAAACTGGGAAATTGCAGCCATGTTCCACCTAATCCATTCCTGGCCCCCACCTCCCCTAACGTGGGAGCCAGTTTCACACTCTTCTCTTCCCCAACAGCTCCTCACTTCATTCAGCCATGGATGTGGGCACTCTGGTCACAAGGTCACTCATGCCAACCCTGCCAAGCAAGAATGGGGCAAAACAATCAACAAAAAACAATACAAAAACAATACAAAATACAAAAGTAGTATAAAGAGGGATACAATGCCCAGAGAAACTCCCACTATCCCCAAACCATGCAGTTCCTTCCTCAGCAGCATTCTCACTGTTGGCCAGGCTGTTCTTACTTCCCCAGTCTCTCATGCAGGGGGCTGCCCAATTCCAGATCAATTATTCCACTCCACCACCACCGTGGCCACAAAGAGGAGTGGGGGAGAAAGAAAATAGAGCCCTATAATTATATACCAGGCATAGATGTTGGAGGAATATGCCTAGGCAGAAACTCACTACCTAGAGTTCCAAAACACCAATTGCTTTGGAAGAATGCAACTTAAATATGAGAATTTAACTGATATTCTCATATTTCTCCTATTGAGCTGAGAGTTAGAGAAGCTTCCAGGACTCCTGTATCAGAATCTATCCAAGTACTTGATTCCTTTTCAAAAACTGCACTACCTGAACAAGCAGGTTCAGTTCTGAGTAGCTGCAGCAAATCCACATGGATCCACCATGCTGCAAAACATTTTAAAATTTTTTTGCAATGTATTCAGTTCACATCCTTTCCCCTTTCAAAGAGATAAGGATGTCTAGTAACCTAAACAACATAGTGTTCTGAAGTCAAAATGTTTCAGATTTGAAATGTTTTGCACATTCTAGTACATGACATTTTGATTTACCTGAACAGTACAGTTAGTATTACTAACATTTCACGGTTCATCTCATGTGACTTTAGCAAGTGTATGACAGTTCAGTTCAGCAAGTGAAGCTTTGAAGCTCTATTCCGAGCAAAGCTGCACCTGTTGAATGTTTATATGCTATGCAGTTAATACCAATGTCTACTCTGAGTGGTGGTTTCAGCATCTCAACAACAGTAACAGTCTAGGCCCTGATAGTCTTCCTTCCAATTTTTTTTTAAAAAAACCCTTTGCTACAAGAGCTGTGACTTTTTCTCTAAGTTTTCTTCTTTACTTGACCAGTTTTAAAGCCCAGTGGATTTGTAAGCATAATGACTAATTCTGTCCTATTTTCCAAATGCAGAATAATAGCCTACTTTCTTGGACAAAGACAGTGATGTAGAAGAAAAATAGCATTTTTTTTTTAAAAAAGAGCAAATTGCTGCCAAAATTTAAATGCAAGGTTGCCAAAATACATTCTTTAAGCCCCATAGCTTTTGGTGGGAAACATGTATACTATAAGCACATTTCTCTCTCCGGACTGAATGAGATCAGTTCAAGCCACTGAATCACAGACTCATAAAGTTAGAAGGGAATACAGAGTACTCATGTACTCCTGCTCAATGCAGGATCCACTGCAATATCTCTGACAGATGACTATCCAGCCTCAGTTTGAACACCTCTAGTGAAGAACTCAGTATGCCATGTAGTAACCTATTCCACTGGCTGGCTGCTTGTATTGTCAGGAGGCTGTTTAAGATCTCTAGCTGGAATTTCCTTTCTTGTAGTTTTAACTTACTGGTTTTGGTCCTGTCCTCTAGATAAGTCTACTCCCTCTTCTATATGACAACCCTTCAGATAGTTGAAGATCCCTACCGTATCTCCACTCAATCATATTTTCTGTAGGCTAAATGTACCCAGATCCTTTAACCAGTCACCATTTCCAAGCTTTCACCATATTTGTTACCCCCTCTGAGCTTATTCCAAATTATCACTGTCCTTTTTGAACTGGACATGATACTCCAAATGAAATCTGACCAGAGCAGCACTGAGTGAGACAATTACTTCCTTGATCTGGATTCTCTGCTCCTGTTAATGTAGCCAAATATAGCATTTGCCTTTTTGACAGCTGTATCACATTGCTTGTTCATCTAAACCTGTGGTCAACAAAGATATCCAGAACCCTTTCATGTGTATTATTGCCAAATCAGATCTCCCTATCCTATATTTCTTTCTTACATTTTTCCTATCCAGATTATTATATTTCTCCCTATTAAATTCCATCCTATTCATTTCAGACCTATATAGATTTTTTAAAATCTTTAAAAACTCTTTCATTAAAATATAGCCACTACTCCCAGTTTTTGTCAGGCCCAGCCCAAGAACATGAAGTATCAGTCCATTCAAACTTCAGTTCTTTATTTGCTTACACCGTATAGACAGAATCTTGCCAGACTAAAGCTACTCTATCTAACCTAAGGGGAAATAACCAAGGAAGGCTCTAGGGTGGGGCTATTCTGAACCTCTTCATTTTCCCACCATTGTCTCCCAGACTGTGCCTTCTCTTATCTCCTCCACCTCCTTGGAACATGCTCCCTCCTTCTTGAGAACCAGTGGCATCACTGAAATCCACCACAGTTTTGTAGCATCCTCAAACTAATAAGTGTCTCTTCAACTCCCTCATTAAGTCATTGATAAAAATGTTAAACAGCACAGGGCCAGGACAGACCTCTCTTGCATTTCACTTAAAACTTCCTCCAAGCAGAAATGAAGTCATTAACAACTTTTCGGGAGTGTTCATTTAGCCAATTGTGAGTCCAACTAACAATAGTATCATCTAGTCCACATTTTACCATTTTACTAAGTACCATGCTGAGGTTCAGATATACTATGTCTATAGCATTCCCCTGATCTACTAAGTTTATAACTCTATCAAAGAAGAAGATAAGGTTACTGTGAGAGGGTTACAATTTCTTTGTGACAAACCTTTTAATTTCTGCATGCCTATCCAAGTGTTAACAAATATACTGCTTGGTAATCTGTTTGTAGACAATGCCCTGTATAGACATCAAGGTAACAGGATCTGTAGTTTCCTGGGTCCTTTTTCCTCCCCTTTTTGAAAATGGGGATGACAACTGCTGTCCTCCAGTCTTCTGGGACCTCATTAGTCCTCTAAGAATTCTGACAGTGGTTCTATAATCATCTCTGCCAGTTCCTTCAGTACCTTGGAATGTGGTTCATCCCTCTTCTGGTGGTAATTATCTCCTAGTAATTATCACCGAAGTTCCATTTCCTTCTCACCGTCTCCCAATATCATTTCACCGCTTTCTCCTCTTAATGGATTTACACTGTCTTTGGCTTTCCCTTTATTTCTAACAACCTTATTTTGGTTATTTTTGGTATCTCTTGCAAGCCTCAGCTCAGTTTACATAAATGGCTGGCATTTTCTTCATGTTGAAGCACTGTTTTGCTGAGGCATTTCTGTAATTTAGACATCAAATTAAAATTAAAATTAAAATTCTAAATCATCACTTAACAGTGTACAATTTTATCCAGCAGTGCTCTTCCCCATGGCTAAAATATAGCTTGTTATAGCCTTTTTTTTTTTTTTTGCCACTAGTGTTTACTTATGGGTCCAATTCAGCAAAAGTTTCCCAGCCACACTGAATGCAGATTTTCTACTTGTAGGTTAAATCCATTTAATTGTTCTCCGATATTCACAAGTGGAAAATTAATAGGAATGGAAGCAACTATCAACTCTTCAGTGGCGGATCTTAATTTTAGTTTGCTCAGACATTTTTACAGTGAACATGCTGCATTATTTTATCTGCCTTTAAAATTATTTATTATATAGATTTTATTGTATTATCTCTTGATACCATTTGTACACTATCCTGTTCACAAAAGCAACTGAAAATCATTTAAAGAAATTAATGGTGGATAACTTGTGAATTGCCACTCTGGAGCCTCTCTGTTGTTCCAGTATCAGTTTTTATTTCTGTGAGCCAGGATCCAAATATTATTCATCCCTACCTATTTTCTTTATTTCTAATCATGAAGAAAAGCACTACTTTTTTTAAAAAAAAATATAAATTAGGATAAAATTAATGGAACCCTTAATAAGCCTCTTCTACCATGACACAAAATTAAGAGAAGCACTTATTAGAATAGCCATTTCAACTCATCCTATTATATTTTTCAGTGGCTGAACTGGTTAGGAAAAAGGATTTAATTCAAGGCATTAGAATCCTAAACCCGCAGAAACATTTTGCCTGTCTGCACTAAATAGGGGCAGCAATTTAATATTTGCTATTGCTCACTCTCCAGCCATAGTATAATGGCAATTCCAATAAGCATTGCTACTGTGTTTTGTCAGTTTTCCCTAGTTTTTTGTTTATGGAAGTCACTGGTACTGAACAACCATATGTGGGCTGCAAGATGGAGAAAACATGAACTCTGCCATCTAGTGGATGTCTAGATTTTTTCAGCCAACATATGCTGACCCCACTTACTATGCCTGAAAAAAAAATCTCTATAGTAATAATGGTGATCTTTTAAGATAACAGGAAGAAATTGACTCCAGGAGTGTCTAACTTGTTTTCTCTTCCTTGAAGGGAAAACAGCAGACTTGACAGTGCAATCTAGAAATAAAATTCTCCTAGAGAGAGAGGAAGAGAGAGGGAGCTCATCTCATTCTTCCGTCCTGTGCAAAATGGTGCCTTTTTGTTTTCAGTGTTCATTTCATGGGTAATGGAAAACACAGGGCCAGTTTCCAGGCACTAGAGGGCACTACAGTGCTAAAGAAAAGTGGTGTAGAGAAGACATGAAAAAAAGCAGAATATCTGTGAAAACAAAGATAGCGGGGGATGCTCCTCATGAATAAACAAAGACAATTCATCACTTATTCATTTAAGACAAGCTTTACCTTCTCTTTAGAATTTTTATGTTCTCCAAGTACAGGTGACATAAATAAAGCACATCCTGGTTTTCCAACCAATTGGAATTTTTAGTTTCCTTTTGTTAAACATTTGAATTAAAAAAACCCAGTAATATAGAGAAAGAAAAAGAAATCAAGCAGGGGAGGATGTTATTGACTGGAACACCTGCTGAGTTGCACCCATCCTAGCAACCACAGCCTAGAACAGGAGGCAGTCACTCAAGTTAAAATACTGAGCCACAGTAATTTGCTCAGTCTACATCTCCCCTTTTCACTTTAGTGTACTTTTAAAGAAAGAAAAGAAAAGCTCTTTTCTTTAGCTTGCTGGAGGTTTTTGGTTTGGGTTGTTTAAAGGAACAGATTATATTGTACTTCAATAGAACAGAATACTTCTCTACGCAGCCCCTTCAGACACACCCCATTTTTTTTTGAGAAATATGGGACCATTTTGGTCTAATCCTATTATGCCATAAGTCATATTTCAACCTAAAACAAAACAAAACAAAACAAAAAACAAAACAAAGCAAAGCAAAGCAAAGCAAAACAAAACAAAACAAAACAAAACAAAACAAAACAAAACAAAACAAAACAAAACAAGACAGGCTAATTGAATTGATATCAATCTTAAGAATGTTTTGCAAAAACAGAAGTTCGAATGGCTTTCCCTGTTCTCACTAGGGGCTGGTTGTTTTTTACCCATAACTTAAAAAAAAAAAAGATAGCTAAAGATTAAAAGTGGAAGAAGAGAAAGTCACCAGCTCCACTGCTCAAAGCAAATGAACATTCAGTCTGGGCTTATATTTAGAAACGGCAGAGTTGAAAAGAGATCCTGGTTGCAATAAAGAATCTAATTTAAATACAAGTGGTAAAATAGAGTTTTACTAGGATAATATGAACCTAAAAATACCTTATATTGCAACAGTTAATACAAAGAATGTGATATTTTGAGATTACAGCATTGGCTGGCACTCCACCATATAAAAGGGGACAGGCAAGCAATCTATAAACTTAACTCTTTGGAGTTTTTTGCTGCCATCATTTTTTTTTAACAAATAAAGATATGTCTTTATTCCTAGCTGCTCTAACTAAAATATCAGTTTCATTTTTGTATCTTACTTACTGATCCAAACAACTTACCATTCTGGCAAGGTAACTGGTTACAGAGTGAAAAGTCAGGGTTCACACTCAATTAATCAGGCAACACAGAGCTATTTGCAGAGGAGTCAAAAAAGTCAAGAAAGTGGCTGCCCACATGAAATCGAAGCCCTGCCCCTTTTTTTATATATGACACATACACAACACACGTAAAAAAGGGACGAGTGTTCAATCTTATGGTTGTGGCTACCATCTTGACTTTTTTGACCTGCATAATTTACTTAAGGCTTTAAAGGCTACAATTCAACCTAATACTGTGATTTTTCTGAAAAAAAATCTACAATAGTTTAAACCACAAGGACTAGTATTGTGTTATAAAAATAGCCTGTAACATGAAAAAAATAATATATGGAAATAACTGGAGAAAAACTACTGAGTTTAGACAGTCACTGTACTGTAGTGAATATCTAGAAGCACATTCAACAAATCCCACTTCATTGGCATTAGAGTTTCCAGCTATCTCGTTTTCAACTCAGCTTCTTTAGACTCTGGATTACGCGATTCTGGAGGCCCACTGTGACATGTATAGTCCTTTGGTCAATCCCAGCACAGTTCTGCTTATGCTCTCATTTTCTTTCAAGAGATGGTCCTCTGCATTAGATCACTTGCCTGGAAGGGTTCTCCAAAGCAGGTAGGAAGCCCCTGTACAACCAATCCTAAAATACCTTTGTTCCTAGGCTTTTTGTTGTTATATGACCTTATGTTTTTAACAAAGAATAATGAAATATAATGGAGTATGGTAAAAAAAAAATGTGATCCACTTCTCTTGTCTGGACAGCATCTACATTCTCTTGTGCTTTGAACTGGAATGGGGCAAGATAAGGAACAAAATATATTTAACCAGCATGTGCCAATTGTGCTTAGCCAACTTAAACAGCTTAACTAAATGAAACAAGATGTTTTCAGAAGAATCAGATACAAACCTCGAGATTTGTTTTTAGAGTAAAAAAAAAAAGTGGAAATACTGCTGAGAAACATGGATATTCAATTGTGGAGAATATTGATTGTTTCTGCACTATGTAGATCCTGGATCACTCTTTATGATAGTACCTTTGCTTCTATCACTAAGGAGTGGTATTGACTGTTATAAAGTGAGTTCATTGCATGGTCTTAAAACAAGTAAATTATTTACTTAAAACTGCCTTTAGAAAGACAGAATGGATAGGATCATTCCAACCACAAATGCTACTAAAAACCATTTAAGTCATAGACTTCATAGATTTTACAGCAATAATATATCTTTTTTTTTTTTTAATTTAACATGCTACACTAAGTAACAAAAATGCATTTTGGCTTATAATTTTTTTTTGTGTAAGAATTTTATTAGATTTAAAGTAAAGAAAAAACTACAGAAAAGAAAAAAAAGAAAAAAGAACTTCCAGTGGGGGCATGGCCAACTGAACAACTGTGCCCAAGGGCTCTGCAGACAGAACTGACAATGCAGCGGGTTTTCGGGCTCAGAAAGGCTTTTTCCTGAAGTCCAGAAGTGTTTTCATGAATAAAGAAAATGCTTGGAATCATCCCATCTGCCCTCCAGAATGGCGACTTGCAGCCAGATATCACAAACAATGTTCACGCTAATCTGGTAAGGGCTGTTGGGAAACCAGGATGTTATCATTTCCAAGCCATGCTGTAGCCTTAAAGAAACACTAAGTAGAGCCACCCCATTTCTAAATCACCCAACTTATATATTTTTAAAAAGTTTTTGTACCTAAGAGAGCTTTTTACAGCAAGGAGATGCAATCTCTCTTGGTGCTTATCTTTATTTTGGGGATTAATTAAAAAAATCTTTTTAAGTCTTGGATTGTTTCCCATTTAAATACTAAGGAGGATTGAGAATAAATAATCGCCTCCCTGTTATTATTTTTGTATTGAATTTAAAGAATTTAATATTTTCCTACACGATGAATCTGCTGGTTTGAATCTTCAGCTTTCTGTTGCCACTTTCCCTGGGAGCTGCCTGTTAGCATACTTTCACTTGTGTCAACATCTTTCAGACATTTTCCATTAACTCATTAACTCCTACTTTCACAAGTCAAGTAGCTAGGGGGCGCCATAATCTACTGCCTGAAACATGGAAAACTTCAAGCAAACTCTCTGAGAATTCCATTGTGAGCTTAAACAGTCCTTTAAACAGATCTTTTTTTTATTCCTGTCAAGCTATTTTGCCAGCTATTTGGGACATTGCAGAAAATATCAGCTTTAAAATGTGTCATCTGGCTGGGGATGTCATGGAAGAAGTTGAGGAACCTATCAATGATAGAAATGTTTCTGCTGATAGTGAGACTGAGGCTTTTACTGATGATGACCAGATTGTGGAACGGAAGGAATTAAATGGACAGATTGAATTGCAAATCATAAATGGAATTGTTTTTCTGATGGAAAGTTATGGGAAAGAAGTTTTTTTTTTTTTTTCTGTATGAGAGGTTTCTTGCTGAGAAGTCAGAGTTTTTAAGGGGGGCAGCTGGGCTTTTTGATTTCTCTGTGAAAATGCCATGTGTTTATTGTAGAGATACAGTATGTGAAAGCTTTGGTCTATTTTGAGGTGGGGTAAGGATTTGAGAATGTTTATCTGGATTGCTTTTAAAGCTTGTTTGACTTGATACTCTTTTTTAATGATTTGGATTAAGATTAATAAGGTATAAACAATAAATGTTGATTTTAGGTTTAATAGAATTAAGATTGTTATAATTGCAGTATTATTAATTATACGAGTAGACAATTTATATGTTTTTTAGTTTCATTTTTATTATAGTGGACAGAAATGTATAGAATTGTGGTAGGAAGGAAACAAATAAATGTTGTTTTTTGGAGAGGTTGATTTGGAGTTTTATATATTTCTTTTTCTTTTAATATAAGGGGAAGGAGCAATTGCATTTAGTGATTTTTATAATGTGCTAGATTTAAGGGACTGGACTTAGTAGATAGGGTCCCGGAAGAACTCTGGACAGAAGTTCGCAGCATTGTTCAGGAGGCGGCAACAAAATACATCCCAAAGAAAGAGAAAACCAAGAAGGCAAAATGGCTGTCTGCTGACACACTAGAAGTAGCCCAAGAAAGAAGGAAAGCAAAAGGCAACAGTGATAGGGGGAGATATGCCCAATTAAATGCAAAATTCTAGAGGTTAGCCAGAAGAGATAAGGAATTATTGTTAAACAAGCAATGCGCGGAAGTGGAAGAAGACAATAGAATAGGAAGGACAAGAGACCTCTTCCAGAAAATTAGAAACATCGGAGGTAAATTCCAGGCCAAAATGTGTATGATCAAAAACAAAGATGGCAAGGACCTAACAGAAGAAGAAGAGATCAAGAAAAGGTGGCAAGAATATACAGAAGACCTGTATAGGAAGGATAACAATATCAGGGATAGTTTTGACGGTATGATCAGTGAGCTAGAGCCAGACATCCTGAAGAGTGAGGTTGAATGGGCCTTAAGAAGCATTGCTAATAAGGCAGCAGGAGATGATGGCATCCCAGCTGAACTGTTCAAAATCTTACAAGATGATGCTGTCAAGGTAATGCATGCTATATGCCAGCAAATTTGGAAAACACAAGAATGGACATCAGATTGGAAAAAATCAACTTATATCCCCATACCAAAAAAGGGAAACACTAAAGAATGTTCAAACTATCAAACAGTGGCACTCATTTCACATGCCAGTAAGGTAATGCTCAAGATCCTTCAAGGTAGACTTCAGCAGTTCATGGAGCGAGAATTGCCAGATGTACAAGCTGGCTTTAGAAAAGGCAGAGGAACTAGAGACCAAATTGCCAATATCCGCTGGATAATGGAAAAAGCCAGGGAGTTTCAGAAAAACATCTATTTCTGTTTTATTGACTATTCTAAAGCCTTTGACTGTGTGGACCATAACAAATTGTGGCAAGTTCTTAGTGGTATGGGGATACCAAGTCATCTTGTCTGCCTCCTGAAGAATCTGTATAACGACCAAGTAGCAACAGTAAGAATTGACCATGGAACAACGGACTGGTTTAAGATTGGGAAAGGAGTACGGCAGGGCTGTATACTCTCACCCTACCTATTCAACTTGTATGCAGAACACATCATGCGACATGCTGGGCTTGAGGAATCCAAGGCTGGAGTTAAAATCTCTGGAAGACACATTAACAATCTCAGATATGCAGATGATACCACTTTGATGGCTGAAAGTGAAGAGGAACTGAGGAGCCTTATGATGAAGGTGAAAGAAGAAAGTGCAAAAGCTGGCTTGCAGCTAAACCTCAAAAAAACCAAGATTATGGCAACCAGCTTGATTGATAACTGGCAAATAGAGGGAGAAAATGTAGAAGCAGTGAAAGACTTTGTATTCCTAGGTGCAAAGATTACTGCAGATGCTGACTGCAGTCAGGAAATCAGAAGACGCTTAATCCTTGGGAGAAGAGCAATGACAAATCTTGATAAAATAGTTAAGAGCAGAGACATCACACTGACAACAAAGGTTGGTATAGTTAAAGCAATGGTGTTCCCTGTAGTAACATATGGCTGCGAGAGCTGGACCATAAGGAAGGCTGAGAGAAGGAAGATCAATGCTTTGGAACTGTGGTGTTGGAGGAAAATTCTGAGAGTGCCTTGGACTGCAAGGAGATCCAACCAGTCCATCCTCCAGGAAATAAAGCCAGACTGCTCACTTGAGGGAATGAGATTCAAGGCAAAACTGAAATACTTTGGCCACATCATGAGAAGACAGGACGCCCTGGAGAAGATGCTGATGCTAGGGAGAGTGGAGGGCAAAAGGAAGAGGGGCCGACCAAATGCAAGATGGATGGATGATATTCTAGAGGTGACGGACTCATCCCTGGGGGAGCTGGGGGTGTTGACAACCGACAGGAAGCTCTGGCGTGGGCTGGTCCATGAAGTCACGAACAGTCGGAAGCGACTAAACGAATAAACAACAACAAAGGGATTGATTATGGAAATTGCTATATATTCTTGTTGTTAAAAGTTGGAAGTCACCTCTTTATGTAATCTTTAAAATTCTTTTTCTTGATAGCATTTTGTTAGAAATCATCCGTATACCATTCATTCATATCCAAGTAGGTGATATCGACCACTTTAAAAAGGTCAGGAAATAGAATGAGTGATATATGTAAGTACTATTTACAACCTGAATTTAGAGTCTGACTACTTAAACAATTCAAATAATTCAAAGCAATTTAATTCATCACATATGTTCTGTTTGACAAATGCAGTTAAAAGTTTTGTTCCCTTAGAACAGGGTCAGGAACCATAATTCATCCTGAGACCTTCCAAAGACCTACAGCAACCTATCTGGTGAGGTGGTGATGTCACTGGAAAGAGTGCTTTCCAAAGCATTTTTTAAGACTTGTTTGGAGGCTTCTGGTGGGAATGGCATCTTGAACAGCATCTCTTTGCAATCTAGCTTCACGAGTAGACCTGGCAGCATGGCATTTTAGGGCTCGGGCAGGATTCCCTGGAGCCCAGAAGTGTTCCCTGGATAAAGGAGAACCCTAGGAATTAGCCCCTGTGTCCTCCGGATGGCTGGTCATAGCCATAAGATCATAAATGGAGTTTATAGATTGAGTGGTGACTCATCAACTGGGAGGTGGGATTGTCATCCTTTCCCAAGCCGCGCTTCAGCCGTTTAAAAGGACTTTAAAACTGACCACCCATTTCTTAATGCACCAATATGTTTGCCTTTTCTTTATTTAAAAGAGGCTTTTTCCAACACAGAGATGAAATTTCTCTTGGTAATTTCTACATTATTTTTGAAACTTTACTGTTGAATGTTTGAACTTGATTTGTGCTTTACGTTTGGGGAAAAAAGAACTGAAAGCTGAAATGTGGATTTATTTTATAGAAGCAAAGGACTATACAGTACTTTTTTTTTTTGGATTTAATTCGTGGTATTTTTATTTTCCTTTTGGGATTTAATGAAACTGTCTGTTGGAATGAGAACTTTCATGGCTATCATGAGAAAGTGAGTGTTGTTGCTTTTTTATTAACAAGTTAATTGGATACTTCCCTTAAACCCCTCTAGTGGCAAGACTTTCACTTTTGAATGATTGCAGTCTCTAGTATTTTTCCACTGACTTTAAGATTTGGCTGTATTGGATAATTTTAACCACTAGAGGGAACTAATCATGGCTTCTAGGAGACCACCTCATCATGGCTCTGATGATGTGGAGATGATGAGAAATATGATTGATAAAATTATTATTACCTTTAAAAAATCTTTTGATGTATTTGAGAAGAAAATGGAAAATAGATATTCTGACTTCAGAAAAAGATGGAAATTAAGTATGGAGACTTTGAGAAAATGATGGAAAGTAAATATTCTGACTTTGAGAAAAAGATTGAACATCAAATTGAAAAAACTGCTGGAAAGATGAAACAAGTAACGGGTTGTGTGGAGGTGTTAGACACTATGATGGATAATACTGAGCAAGAGAGAGAAAAAGAATTTGATAAAATGGCTCTGTTAGAACTTAGGGTCATGGAATTCTGTCTAAGACTGAGAGGAGTTCCTGAGGTGAAAGGGGAGAATATTGTTGAAAAAGTCCTACAGGCTTTGGCAAAATTATTGGATTGGGAGGAAGATAGAATGGAGGAGGAATTAGATAAAGTTTTTTGCATCAACTCAAGGTATGCAGCTGTAAATAATAAACCAAGAGATGGTTTATTCATTTTGCTAGAAGGAAAATAAAAGACCAGGTTTTGCAAACTCACTTTGAATCAAGATTAAATATTGACAGTGTGGATATAATTGTTTTGAAAGAGATTCCTGTAAGGATTTTGAGGAAGAGAAAAGACTATGCTTTTTTATCAGAAATTCTGAAAAAGAATAAAATTGTTTTTCAATGGGAAAGATTGGAAGCTGTAGATTTTATGTTCCAACAGCAAAAATTCAGACTGACCTCCATCCATAAGGCCAAATACTTTCTTGTAGATATAGATCTAGTTTGGATCGGAGTTTAGATGAGAAAGCTGCACCTTGACCTAGACCCCAAGAATCTGCTCTACAAGATGTAGACATGGGTGCAACATCTAAGGACTTTGATGAGATGTCTGCTTAATGATGGCTTGCACTTACCTTACTTGGAATGTGAATGGGCCAAATGCCCTGCACAAAAGAAAAAAAAAGCATTATTTGAAGAAATCAAACCATGATGTGATATGCTTACAGGGGACTCATATAAGGAAAGAAGATATTAAATATTTGATGAATAAAAAATTGGGAGAGGAATTTATTTCAGCAGGTTTGAAGAAGATAAATGGACTTGTAATATATGTTAAATCACAACTGAAACCATGTTTATTGCTTTCTGAAGAACATGGCAGATGTAGTGGAAGTCGAGCTTAATGGACTTACAGTAAATATATTGTTGTGGGGATATATGTACTAAATGAGGATAAAAGTAAATTTTTTAGACATCTTATGAATGAATCTTTTTCATATCAAAGCTGGTGTCTAGTAGGAGATTGGAATGGTGTTAACTTCCCCATGATTGGACAGGACTTCTGAAAAGGAAATTAAGCTTAAACAAGGAAGACTCCCACTGTCTTTTTTTGACATGATAGACAATTTGGCACTAGCAGATTCCTGGAGACACAAAAATGGATTGGCAAGGGAATATACCTTTTAATCAGAAAGACATACAACTTTTTCAAGAATTGACATGATATGGATTTCAAATAAATTTAGCCAATAAAATTTGTAAGGTTGATATTTTACCAAAGATTTTCTCTGATCACAATCCAGTAAGTTTAAAAATAAAGAGATCATTTTTGGCTTTTAGATGAAGATTGAAGCTATTTTACAAAGAGAAAACATTTTGGTTGAGTGTAAGAGGATTTTAAAAAATTTTTTTGACATCAACTTGGACAAAGGAACTGACCTAAAAAGTGTTTGGGACACTAGAAAGGCAGTTATGAGAGGTCACTTCATTTACCATAATTGTAATATAAAAAAGAAGTATCAACAAAAATGCAAACTATCTTGGATCAAATTAAAGTAAAAGAAATTGAGTTACAGAAAAACCCAGTGGATACTGGTATTTTACACCAACTTAAATTATTACACCAACAATTATCTATGTTGACTGTGGGGGAAATTAAGACAAAATTGAATTATGTTAAACAGACATTTTGAGTTTGCCAATAAGCCTGGAAGAAGGTTGGCCTATAAATTAATAAATACTGTATTAATGGATAATGAAGGAATAAAGAAATAGTTACACAACTTATTTTCCAATTTGTATAAAAGACAAGAATTTTCTCTGGCAAAGATAGATGAGTATTTGGAGAAACAAAAATTACCAAAACTTTCACAATCACAGAAATTATTAATGCACAATCCTATAGTGAAAGCTATAAAAAGAACCAAACTGAGGAAAGCACCAGGTCCAGATGGTTTGGTTTACAGGTGCTTCGAGGATCAGCTTCTTCAGCCTTTTTAAAGATTGATGAATTCTATTTTTCAGGGCTCTGCAATGTCTGACTCTTGAAAAGAAACTAGTATTGCACTTTTATCAAAAGAAGGTGAAGATATTACTCTAACTAAGAGTTACAGACCAATTTCATTGTTGAACAATGATTATAAAATATTTGCTTCAATATTGGCTGAAAGAATGAAGAAATTTTTACAGGGCTTTATTCACCAAGATCAATGTGGGTTTCTACCCAAAGGCAATTAAGAGACAATGTAAGAATAGTTTTGGACATTATAGAATATTTACAACACCACAATGAATAGCAAGCAGCTCTCATCTTTTTAGATGCAGAGAAGGCCTTTGAGAATTTGAACTGGACTTTTATGTTGAAAGTTTTGGAAAATATGGACTTTGGAGATAATTTTATTCAAGGAATTAAATTAATTTATGTGTCTCAAAAAGGATGTATTATTGTAAATGGCGATTTAACTGAGCCTTGTCATATATGGAAAGCGACAAGGTAAGGATGTCTTTTGTCACCTTTACTTTTTATCCTAGTTTTGGAAGTCCTGAATAGAGACATTAGACAAGACAATCAAATAAACGGTTTGAAGATAAAAAAGGAGGTCTTCAAACTGAGGGCCTTTGCTGATGATTTAGTTTTAATACTACAAGACCCTTTGAATATTGTTGAACATTTGATGAAGAAATTAAAATAATTTGTGTCATTAGCTGGACTTAAAGTAAAAAAACAAAAAACAAAGATGTTGATCAAGTATGACTACACACAACCAAGAAATGTTGATGGGTAAGACTGGTTTTAAAATTGAAAAAAGGCCAGATATTTGGGAGTGACATTATCAAACACAAATTGTATGTTGTTTCAGAATAACTATGTTAAATTGTGGAGTGATGTTAAGAAAGACTTGTTAAGGTGGGAAAAATTACAGCTGTCAATGATGGGTTGGATATCTGTGATTAAGATGAATGTTTTGGCTAGAATGTTGTTTTTGGTCCAGACAATACTGATCTTGACAACAGATTTACCATTTAAACAATGGCAAAAAGATATCTCTATGTTCATTTGGCAAGGGAAGAAACCAAGAATCATGTATAAATTGTTACAAGATGCCAAATAACAAGGAGGTCTAGGTTTGTCTGATTTGAAATTGTATTTTGTTGCCTGCTGTTTGCTATGTATGAAGGACTGGGTGACTTTGAAGGACAAGAAATTGTTGGAACTAGAAGGACATGATCTCCAATTTGGGTGGCACACCTTTCTGTGGTACGATAAAGCTAAAGTTAATAAAGATTTTAAAAAATCATTTTGTTTGGCGTGCAATACTGAGGGTTTGGAATAAATATAAACCAATATTGTCTCCTAATGAGCCTGTGTGGTTGTCCTCTCAAGAAGCTTTTTTAAGAAGACAGATGGCAGGCAAACCAAGCTGGTTGAGATATGAAGATCTGCTGAATTTTGAAGAAGGTATACCTAAACTTAAAACAAGGGAACAACTAGAATTGGAAGGTCATATTTGTCACTGGTTTAATTTTGAACAACTGTTAGAATAGTTTAATCTGGATAAGAAGGAATATAATTTTGTTAATGAAAAAACACAATTTGAACTGAAACTTTGTACGAACGATGAGCATCTTATAAAGAAAATGTTTAGAATGTTGTTGCAATTGAATTTAGAAGATGAATATGTTAGATTGTATGATTAAATGGGATAAGAATTTTGGGTATAATAATATGCTTGAACAATGGGAAAATATGTGGAACAAAGGTATGAAATTTACTTTGAATTATAATTTGAAAGAGACTTTTTAATAAAATGATGTACCATTGGTATTTAACTCCTGATAAGCTGTCCAAAATGTATAATGGGGTATCAAATGTTTGTTGGAAATGTTTACAGGGTGAAGGAACTTTCTATCATTTATGGTGGACTTATGGAAAAGCTAAGAAATTCTGGAATCAAATATGTATTATTATTCAAAAGATTCTCAAAGTGGACTTACAACTGAAACTGGAGCTGTTTCTCTTGGGTTTGATGGACCAACAGCCTGAGAAGCAACATGGAACTCTGTTTTTATATAGGATAACAGCAGCAAGACTCTTATATGCTCAAGGATGGAAGGATGCACAAATTCCCTCAATAGAGGATTGGCTGATTAAGTTAATGGAACTGGCACAAATGGCTAAACTGATAGCATTGATAAAAGAAAATACTGTAACTGGATTTGTTTCTATTTGGAAGTTGCTTTTGGACTGTTTGTTTGTAATGGAAAAAAATGAAGTTCTGATTTTGGGTTTTGATGATTAAATGGCTTGATTTTAGAGAAATAATGTTAGCAAATGTTTAATTAATAGCAAGAGATTTAACTTTTATGTGCTTTTATATCTGTGTTGGAGAAGGTCTGAAGTCACACGTCTTTATGTTTTTCTGTCTATTCTTACACTGTTTTAGTTCTTGTTTCTTTTTTAGACTTGTATTCTATCTGTTCTATAGTCTGTATTTTGTGTTTTAATTATATTCTGAAAAATTAATAAAGCTTTATGAAAAAAAAAACTTGTTTTGGGACTTTTCAGAGGGGTATCAAGGGAGAGAATGGGAGCAGGAGAAAACATAGGCTGACTGTAAGAAAAGCTTCTGTTCTGCTTTGTTGAGAACATAAAAGGATATACACAAGAGAAACTGCAGAAATTTGTATTATGTGTAAAAGTTTTCTGTCATCGTATTTGTGATTTTGGCCCTGAGAATATGCACACAGAAATAGAAACGAAAGATTTAGGAAAGATGTGGAAAAGAAAGCCCAGCAAAGAATGTATGAGCAAAGCTGTGATGAGAGCTGAAATTTTATATTATATAATGTGCCACATTTTGTTGTGTCAATTTCAGTTTCTGTTTGGACAGCTCCAGAAGGTAAGGGATCTATCTGTCTTTACATTTTGTACTGATTGTTGTTCAAAACTTTTTGTAAAACTCATAGACATAAAATGAAAACTATTTCTTCCATCTCTTTGTGTTAAATAGGCATGGGTAAATATGCACAGTGGAGCTTAAAATGAATGTTACTGCTTCAAATAATAGAAAGGGATGATTTGATTATGCATCAGTGTTACCCAGCAGGGAAGATGTATTATTCACTCCATGTTGCTAGGTTACCAGCCTTATTTACAGATAGAAATTTCTAGAGCAGGAAACATTTCTGAAGCTTTGAGAGTCAAAGGCAAAGAGGACAGAATAGAGATCAACAAATAAACACTTCTTTTCTATATACCTACTTGCTATGGTGAGGCTTTAAATACAAAGAACAATGGGTGAGACAATTCAAGGAATCCTTCAGCTGTGATTCCAAAGACTAATAATGGAAAGGAAGATATGCAGAAAAGGTAATGTATGTCAGTTTAAACGGTGAAGGGAAAGCTCCCTTGAATCTAGCTCAACTTCTGGTGATTTCATGAACACATCTATGTAATTTCCTTGACAGAAATAGGGAAGTGATTTTCCATTGCGTTCTTCTGGTTTTTTTAAAAAAAACTTCTGTAGCTTATACAGCCCTAGCATTTTCTGGTTATCTTTGATCCAAGTACTAACAAGATCCAGCTTTGCTTAGATTTTTGACATTAACCAAGGTCATCTAGGTGCTTTCACCTGTTGAGAAGTAAATAAACTACAGTAAAGAATCCTGCAACTGTAGTTTAAATTATGTGAGCAAAGAAGAAAACATTGAGTACAGAGGACAGAGCAACATTAAAAATATTTTGTACAGGCTCAGATTGACCCTGGAGGCAGACTGTTGTATTGGTTCATTTGCGGAACAGGCCATAGAATATCATGAGTTTTTCTATACATCACAACCATGGACATTATTCTGGTTTTTGAAAGTTTCCTTGATAATTATATTTTCTTTACAATGGAAAAAGTACAGTTTGCTTATCCAGAGTTGGGATGGAGTCAGGTGGCCCAGTTAATAAATAAATACTGGATTAAATATAAAGTAATGGTGGATGAAACCTGACAAATTACAAATGAATACTTGCAGAAGTCTTTTAGAATTTTAAACTTCTTTTAATTTTTTAAACTTTGAGATTTAATTCATACTAGCTTATTTTGATAGGATGAAATGTATCAAATTTTAGATATATAAGTGCAGGAAGAATGAGAAATACATCTTTTTAAACTGATTTTTTTTGCACATGAAACTGATCTTATCTCCTCCCTGAACCTGCTTTAAGTACAATGTAACTTTTATCATATTCCTGCTGAATCTCTGATAGAGTTGATGATACAACATTGAAATTTCAAAACCTACATAGATATAACATTTGTGTACACTGTAACGGTGTATGTATACAATATGGTAACATACTGTACATCACACAAACACGCACATGAACATAGCCTCAGACAGATACCATACTATTACACAGAGATAGAAATCTAAGGATACAGTTCTGTGATAAAGTACATTCCAGTTTTGGATTTTCTGAATTTTGACATATTCTGAAATATTATCAAAGCTTCATGTGAGTCCTACTGAATATAAAAGGAGTCCAAATGAACAGAAAATGCTAAAGTGTGATGCTTGTTTCATTTAATTTACAAAGTAATCCAACATGCAACATGCCTGTGAAAAAGTTGTTACCTTCCATCCTCCCCCCATTAAATCTGTCACCTCTGGCCTGCCTCTCACATGGCTGGCATTACTGAATTGTGTTTCATGCATACCCTATCTATCATGGAGGTGTGAGGTATAGCCAATCAGCTTTAAAAGGCAGTCTGGTTGGCTTAATACAGCTGTGGCAGGCAGGGAGAAGGCTGCTGAAGACTTTGTCTGTCTATCATCTGTAGCTGAGTTCCAGGACTCCAGGAGAAGAGGTGAAGATCCAGGAGAAAGGAAGCCAGCAACGTGGGACCAGACAGTGATGGGGATAAGAATTCAGATGGCAGAACGGCCAACAAATGTCAGCCAACAATTCAGATGGCAGGTCAGCCAACAAAGGCAGAAAAACTTCAGCTGATGTGCCAAGGATGCTAAGCTGGTCAGATGGTGGAAATGCAGCATGGAGAAGGTCTGGAGAGGTCTCACTAGCAAGCCTGGTCTGAAAAATATCTGAAAAGCTTTACATAAATTAGGACAGCTCTCTGCATAATATGTGACTGCACTGTGCTAGGAATCCTAGATCATGCAGAATATTGTACTTGAGTCTAAGCAAATGTAAAGTACAAATGTCGCTTTTAAACCTATGGCTGAGAACATGAAGGTTGGGGAGAGGTAAGGAATCCGGTTGACTACAGGCTCCATTCATCATTTAGGTGAATGCCTGAATAGGTTGAAATGATTACATTTTCTAAAGTGAGTCCCACCTCATCTTTGCTCCCCAGGAAGGACAAATGCTGGTCAGACCTTATTCCTGATGGCATTTCTTCCACCAAAATCTAAATTACCTTCCAGCAGATCAGTGCGACATTCTTTTACAGCCTTTTTCATTCCCTCACATTGCCTGGCACTTTTTGGAATGTTTTTTTTTTTTAGGAAGAACTATGGGGAGAAGTTCAGAAATATAATTTGTAGGGATGGGGGCAGAATAGTCTAAATATCAGCTTCCAGACTGCCAAAATGCATCTGAAGCTTAGCAGCATGTTTAGTTTATAGAAGTGGTGGATAATACATTGGTAGCCAAGAACTGTACTTAACCCTTTTTCAGTCACTGAGGTCAACCAAGTGGATGGAATCACATTGCATATGGACTGGCTTTTTGGCGTGTATGTAGGAGTTCTTTGTTTGCATAATGGTGATATGTCTATCTAGGTCTTATGGCCAATTTTGCTTCCCTATTTAACATGGCAGGAATCTGTGTGCTAGTTTTCAGTGACCATGTTCAAAGGCAGCCTTGAAGTCTGCAGAGCAAAGAATTAAGGTGTATTGGCCTCGACTGTAGGTTGCCCTCTCCTGGCATTTCAAAGGAGATACAGTAAATTCCAAACTCTTGTTGGTAGCAGCTTCATCTGAAATGAATATACAGTACATGGCTAATTATTAGGATACCTGTTCAAACTGGCATGCTCTTTTTCATCAGTCTAGAGATATGTTTTAGTATTTCAATATATAATGAAAGTAGGTGCAAGAACCTGGTATAATTGTAACCAGCTTTTGTTCCGGCAAAGAAAGTAAAATATTGTCTCTGGTTACATTTCTTAAAAAGTTGTTAGAAAATGACTCATCACTTGTAGGTGGTAGCTTTATGAGTCACTAAACACAGCTAGTGATTGTTCCCACTTTCAAATCAAATTCCTGTCTTGCTTAGTGAAATTAAAGCATTTTCTTATAATAGATAAATACTGCTTTGAGAATGAGATTCTAGTTCAGTTTCTGATATAATTAAGGAAGATAATTTCAAATGGAAATAGATACTTCTCCAGTCCAGGGGCTTATCAGCTTTAAACAGAAGACATACATAATCAAACATAATCTTACTCTAAGAAATGGAACGCCAGCTATAACATCTTTGTCTTTCCATGATGGATCTTTGATATTCTGTTTTTCTTGAGGGAAAAAGGACTGGTAGAGCCAGTCACAGATTGCTGCCACAGTTTAAGCAGACAGAGAGAACTTTGTAGTTTAGGTTGAAAAGAGACTAATTACCCAACAAATGTCACCCTAGTTTGTATTTCTGTCAGTGTTTATGATCTGCTCTAGAATCTTCCCATGTACTGATGTAAGATTGACTGGCCTTTAGTTCTCAGGATCTTCCTTCCCTCTTTGCAGATGGTGACAGCACTTAAGGTGTTGCAGAGACATGCTGCCTTCATGATTCTGTGCGTTCTTCAAACTGAATCTGAAATGCTGTACGGCCTTATGTGCTCTGTAAATCAAAACACAATTATCAGTCAGGATTTGTACTTTTCCAGATTGTATGATGTACTTTTAAAGTACTGTAGTGGGGTGAACATGCACATCATTTGAGCTTTCACTGTTTCCCCTGGGAGATCTCAAACCCTTCTCCCACAGCCCTGCTGCTTAATCCCTGTCACTCTTGGAGAGAATTGACGAGGTGTGTTGTAGCCAACATTTTATTCCAGAAAAATCTTGTCTACTACTGATTTACCAGGGAGGAAGCATGGGGAAGCCTCTTCCTTTAGTAGCCCTGTCCTAGAAAAAGCACCACTGGTTAGTTAAGAATTTAAATCTTTATAATTTATGTTATTAATACCATGATCATAGAAAAAGGTTTGTAACAATAAAAGAAAATGAAGACAGAATAAGCAATTACTGTATGAAGAAGTTGACCTCAGTCACTGTCAGCTCAGGGACTAGTTGCTCCCTCAGCCCTGGGACCGCATATAAACATCCCCCACCCCCCATAACAAGTTCACATAGACCAGATCTCAGCACATTAAAGAACCAGAGTCTATGCTACAACTTCCTTTGCTGACCATGGATTGCTGCCCAGATTTACTAGATCTAATCTTTTTACTATTGGTTGGAGCTTAGCTTTTTGTCAGCCTCAAAGAATAAAACTCAGCACTCTAAAGATAAGAGCAAAATGGAGGCTCTTCTCACCATTTTGAAAAGCCCACCTGAGAGGGGAAATCCACCCTACTGCTTGGTCCCTCAGCATTGGATTTTCCCAGGATTTGGTTACCTTCACCCTTTACTTGGATGGACAGAAGAACTAATCTTTCACATATACTGTTCATATGTACAGATCCAGGGACTGTGAACCCTTCTGAGAAAACTTAGTTTTGAAGTATGGCATTCATATGTAGATTTAAGAAAATGTAGATACTATTCCAGATACTGTGCAGAGACAATTAGTTCTTCCATTTTTACTTCACCTTCTTTTTCTGAGTTGATTCTTCATCATCTCTGAGCTGTTCCAAGCTTGTCTGCACCATGCAGTCACCTGATGAAGTGGTAACTGTGTGTCACTTTCCCCACTCATAAACTTTCTTTTTCATGAAGTCAGAAGCACTTGTTTCCTGTACTGTATGTGCAGATAAGACTGGGCTCTATTGCATTATCTGAACTTTGTTTTTATGCTAATTAATTTTTGGATGGTAATTATTTCTGACCTGATTTACAGCTCCATATTCTGTCTATAATTTATTCTGAAAGATCAAATTTAGTCTCTATATGTGAATGGAGAATCCATTGTGAAAGACTGGTGGGAACTGGCATTTAGCACTAATCCCAAAGTTGTGTGTTTCTTTCTGCTCTGCCACCATTATTACTCTCTTCAGCACACCTTGTACAATGGGGAGCCTCCTACAGTAGCAAAAAGCTCTGGTGTAATTTGGTGTAATTTGTTGTAATACTGCTGCATAGCAAAAGTATAGCTGGAAGAAGAAGGAGAGCTGCATCCAAAGAGGCTCTCTTAATATGCTATCCACTATATGGGATTATGTCCCTTATGTGTTTACTATGGGACAAGTAACTAGCATGTGAATAAGATTTCCATATCTAAATTAATTTGTCTTTGGCATTCTAATTTAAGGAATGTAATACATTTTCACATTTTTTCCTACTAGGCAGAGGCAGGGTCATTATCTTCCCCATACTGGTTATCTGTCTATATAGCTATCCATCTGTGCACATAGTTGGTCATGTTTATAGCCCCACCCAAATACTGGCTGGCATTTGTGTGAAAGCCAGAAAGAAAGTAGAGTGAAATTGGTAGGCCTAAACAAAGGGGAGGAAGAGGAGGAGGAGAAAGAAGAAAGAAACGAACTAAAAAAACCTGAAATAACTGCCACTGAAGAACAGAATGCAGCTATAACATTACACTGTGAATGTAATCTTTGTTTTAGCTATTTGCATGCATTCATTTCTCTGCCATCATATAAATGTGCAAATGTACTGATGTACAACAGCTGTGAGGATCATCTCTGTTCACCCCAACAGAACTGGAAGAGGTGGCATGCTCCAGTTCCCATCACTGGATACTGTCATCTTGTGGGACCTAGAAATTATGGCCTCTCTGCTGCTGCACCTGCTCTATGGAACAGCATCCCCCAGAGATCCTATTGGCCTTTTGTAAAACCTGGGTGTTCCAACAGGCATATAAATTGGCTAGTAATATTAACTATCTAACTAACTAATTAACTAACTAACTAATGTAATGTCAGCATTCCTGTAAGACAGAACAAATCGAAACATAACCTATTGCTTCATTTCTATATGACTTCCATTGATTACAGTACAATTTACCTCCAAAATAAAGAATCCTAAGAGCAGCAATCAATTCATGAATCTTGAATGCACTATTTGAAAAACCATGCTAATTTTAGTGATTTGTAAGAAATATGCTTTACCTTGAGTTTTGTACAGTAGGGTTTTTTAAAAAAAGAATATTAAAGTGGATAAAGTGGATATTGCTAATAATTAAATATGTGATTCTATACCGTTTATTTGGTTTGCTGTCTAGTAATTGTGTCAGGATTGTTTATTTACATGTGGGTTGATCATGAAATGTACCAGGACACTTTGAGGTGGTTGGTCTTTATAACTCTGTCAAGCCAGTTACTGAAGATGAGAGAAAGGCCTAAGAATAAGATTTCATGATAGATGAAAATCAGAATACAATTTTGCCCCCGCCCCCCACCATGGGAGGCTGAATCTATCATGGATCTCTCCTCATTTATGTGACTTGGCATTAGGAATTAATAATATCCTTAACTGTCTTTCATGGAAGCTCAGAAGAGGATTCAGATGACAAGTTGATGGAAAAATTTCCAGAAGGGTTGGGCAAATTTGCTCCATTTCCATTGCAACCTATCATGGTGTATTGGTTTGTTAATTTCTGCAATTTGTACTTACCAGAATCATCCAGATTTTCAGTGGTTAACAAAATTTGTAGGAAACAACAACATAATGTAAATAAAACATATATGGTAGAAATAAAAATAATTGAAAGAATATTTCAGAAGCATAATAAATAAAATATTCATGGAAATGGTAAAAAGTAAGACTCAAAAGATAATTACAAATCAAACAAAGATAATGAAAGAATATTCATTGGCGTACCTCCCTCTATAGTGTTTTCAGAAGAGTTCTGTTTTTCATAACTTTTGGGAAGCCAACAATGGGGGGGAGGGCAAGTCACTTTCCTCACTTGGTGAGTTCTTACTGCTCAATAGAGTCTCTGTGTTACCTTATTGCTAAGATTTTGTGTCCATGTATGTAAATGTGACCTTTGACTGTAACTAAGGATTAAAATAAAACCTTAGGAAACAGTTCTTTTTAAATTTCCAACATGCAAGCCATAACCAGGCTAAAGTATTCATATACACTATAGAAAATAAGTCTTCACAGACAGAATAACTGTGCCCTAAAAGGATTATGCAAATATGTGCTAGCTTGATCTGATATTATATTCAATGATTCTGGCTAAACAATCCAAATATGGCATCTTTTGTGTTTCTTCCAGTGCCAGAAACAAGCTGTCCTTTAGAAGATGGCATGGGAGGAACTTATCGAACAGTTTTCTTTTCTTTTGGAGATACTGGGCAAGACCTTCTGAAAGTCTGAAAGGGAAGGACTGTGCTCTTTTCTGGAAAAATCAGGGAATTAGCTAGCTAGAGAGAAAGAGCAAGACCTTTTCTTCTTTTATTATCACTGATTTATCCAGTTGCCTAGTGAAGCCAAAAGGCTTATAAGGTGAGCCTATTTTTGTGTTCCAATTATATTTCAGATATGTCAAGACCTTGTAGTATTCATACTGTCATTTTATTTATTGAAAAAGGTGCAGGTGCCTCCCTAAAAAAAAGAAGAAGAAGAAAAGTTTTTATGTATCTGAAGGGGTGAATTTGCACTCACTTGGCCCTGACATATCTCTGAGGTGAAGGGACATGCAAAATGTGCCAGAGGAAATTAAATGTTATCTCCACATTACTAGATTTGATTATGAAAAAAATGTGTCTGACAGTGATTGCTGCAAACATTGAGAGAAATATGGTGTATAGAGGATGTGTATATAGAGCAAAAAGTTGCAGAGTATGTAGTAAAAGAAATTGTTAAGATTAAAAGAGGCAGAGAAATTTGATGTAAATAAATAATTATTTTGGAAGTAGGTGAAGAGGGCTAAACAAGCAGCCTATAAGTATAGTGAATGGTATTAAAAATAAATGTGATGAAAGGATTTGGGAATGTTGTAGGTATATTTTAGTGCTTTGTAGTAATATGATAGAGATGTTGAAGAGTGGAGTTGAAAAGGACATCATAAAAGACGTGAAAGTAGTAAAATATTGTGAAGCTGCTAGTGTAGACTATGTAATTGGAGAAACATTTTTTTAAAATGTATGAAATTTGCTTATCATCCTGTTTTAACTAAGGTACACACACACACACACACACACAGAAAGGTTTCTTAACAATGACAGTCAATAAAAGCAACACCTCACTCATTCAGGAAATTGACCCTGCTCCAAGAATTCCTGTCAGTGAGAGTCAAAATGTTGTTATAATTAGTCTTTATGAGGGAGTAAAACTCAGTTTTCCAGCAAGGTACAACCCTAGGTAATTGTAATTAGTCCTAGTCAATATTATTACAAGGCAATTCTCTTTCAAATTCAAGGCAAGTCAAAGGATCTATAAACAAACAATTGTCCCTGAAAATCTCTCCTGGCTCACGGTGCTCTTCATATAGCCTCCATTCCAGAGAAGGGTGTGTCCTCTGTGTGCGAGGAGCTCCAATTGCCTCCGTTGTTCTGCTTGCCTCTCTGCTCTTCGCTCTCGAGCGCTGGGGGAGGCGGCAGTCCAACGTCCTCATCCTTGTCAATCAGCTGCGCCTGTTCTCACTGCTTGCTGCTTGACTCGGCTTCCTCTAACCACTCAGATTGCTGCTCATTTCTGGCTCTCTGCTCACCCTCCTGCTCATCGGAATCTGTCTCTAAGCCCCAAGCAGCTCTTCTGACACTTACAGAGTAGCTGTGTAATATGTTCAATGTGTGTCTGAAGATTACATCTGTGTTTGAAAGAATGGAAGAATGCCATTATTTCCCCCCAAATAAAAGGAAACTACAGAGGGATTAGTTTATTGTGTGCCTGAGAAGGCTTTGGCAGGTTCTGATTCAAAGGGTACAAGAGGTAAAATAAGCAAAATTTGGGAAATGATGTGTAGCTTTATGTCAAGAAATAAACACTGGAATGAAAAAATTCTTGCACACTTTTTTTATTTAAAGAAAATGTATGATAAAAAGAGTAGGTTTGAATTGTGGAGTGTTTTGCGCTAATATGAGTTGTGTAAATGCTGGTGGAATGATACGATGTAGTAAATAGTCCTTTGTGAGGATATTTTCTCAAAAGAAGCTAAAAAGAGCTTTATATAAGGGAACACCTATGCTCCTTTTGTTATAAGGAAGTGAAAGTTGGGTATATTAGGGAAACATACTGTTTAGTTGACTGCAGTGGGAATTGGATACTTAAGTATTCATTTTTGTATGAATGAGTATGGGCTGAATTAGAAAGTGAATGACAGTTATCAAAGAAGTCTTTTCAAATGGATTGTTCATGTAGAAAGAAAGAATACAAAACAAATATCTGAAAAAAGAGTTAATGGGTTGAAAGGAAGAAAACTAAGAATGTTATAACTGTATGGATTTGATGAGATCCTCAAAATGAGAGATGTGAGAAGTTTAAAGAACAAAAGGGAATGTATGAAGCAGTGTATGGATATGATGAAAGCAAGGACATTTGCAACCATAGTAACATATGGAGAAATATAGTGAAGTGGGTGGTGAAAGCTACTTTTAGCTATGTTTCCTTTCCTTTCTCTTATATCAAGCCTTTAATTTCTTAATCTTACTATTTTTCCTCTTTTCCTGCATTCTGTATAACACTGCTCACCCCAAAAGATGGGTATATATCAATGTACGTATGCACATTTTCTTCATCCCACAAGGGGTCACTTTCTGAAACTGTTTAATCTAAAAGTGCAGATAATCAAATATCACACTCTGCATATGTTCAGAAGCATACACTTTCTTCCATGAGTCCCTATAATATAAATGGAAATATTTCAAGTTTCATAATAAATTGTTTCTGAATCTACTGTAGCTCAAATTAAGCTTTGAAAAAACCTGTCCAGGAATCAAAATAAAAAAAATTGGGGCTGTTCATACTTAATTTAAATATGTCTTCTCAATCACATTGCTTTCAGTGTGCATAGTTTAAGTATGACTGAGTCTGGGTCTAGAGCTGCATACAAAAGTTTAGGCTCTCCTGGTCAGATTGGCATTCTGTAAATCAACAGAAGCTGACACAACCTCTATATGGTAAAAGTTAAACATAACATCTTTCAATGTCTACTTACTTGCCATTTATTTGCAATTGTTTAATTTAAAATAACAGAACAGTGAAAGTGGAAAGTGCAGAAGTTTGGACACGCCTTCAGTCAGTCTTTTTTTAATACCTCCTTTAGCAGAAAAAACAGGTTTCACATGTTTCCTGTAGCCAGATAGGAACCTTTCTCTTCTTATCCTTGGATTTTCCCCCACACTTCCTTGCAGAATTCCTGTAGCCCTGAAACATTCTTAATCCTTCTTATTATTAATATTCTTAAATATTTTTAATATTTATTATTATTAATATGCTTAAGTCTTTTGCATGCATTGTATGCTTGAGATCTCACACATTTTCAATCATATCCAAGTCTGGGGGCTGTGAAGACCATTCCAAAATCTTTGGTCACACCCATAAAAGAGTTATGTGGAGAAAAAAAGAATTGAATTGGAAATGAAGAACGACTTGCCAACCATTGATCACAAGTGCAGTCCTATTATGCTTTAGAGTTGTGTGGCAGACAGTGACACAGGAAATATTGTGTGGGTACAAGGATAAATGGGTTCTACTAAGTAGCACCTAACTTAATCAGTGAAGAAGCTGAAGCTGAAAAGAGTTGGCTATTTAGCAAGATAATGATGTAAAGCACATGTCCAAATCAATCACGATGTACTTACAGAAAATAAAAATAAAGCTAACCTACTATTTTTTGTTTTGTTCACCTGTAGATGCGTTTGTTAATAGTAACCAGTCAATTCAGAATTCTAACATTTTCTTTAAATCTAGTCTGATCCCATGTAAATGAATACCCTACTTTGATTTTGATGCAGAATTATTCATGTTGAAATCTCCAGTTGACAGTATAATTTTTATTTAATGACTTCAGTACTGACGTGCCTCTCCCACTAAAAATCCATGGTGTTTAGCTTTTAAGAAACTGTGGGTGTCTGACTGATGATTGAAGTCCAGCTGGCCTACTTTCAGCATATACTGGGGGAAAAAAAGTTTCTTGCATTTGCTTATTTTTAAACTACTTTAAAGGATTTCTTAACTGTATTGACTATAGAAAGACATTCTGCCTTCAAGCAATTCCAGTGTCATGTCAAAAGAGAGAAGGACATAGGAGGTTACTTTCTGTCCCATTATCAGCTTCATCTTCCCTTGGCACATTTGGGTTTGAATTCTCCAAGTCTATGCTTCTCTTCTTGAATTCTAAATCACACAGAGAATATCCATGAATATAGAAGGCCCATGACAAACAGCCACAAACATGTGAGAAGTGATGTATGGATAATATGGGTCAGTGGCAGGATATACTATCACAACATCTATTGACATCCTAGCAGGACCCTGTGGCATTTTCAGTGTTGGATACATCTAATCTACCAATAATTATTAAATCCTAGGAAACCACCACCACCACCACCACCACCAATGGAGGCTCTTCTCACCATTTTGAAAAGCCCACCTGAGAGGGGAAATCCACCCTACTGCTTGGTCCCTCAGCATTGGATTTTCCCAGGATTTGGTTACCTTCACCCTTTACTTGGATGGACAGAAGAACTAATCTTTCACATATACTGTTCATATGTACAGATCCAGGGACTGTGAACCCTTCTGAGAAAACTTAGTTTTGAAGTATGGCATTCATATGTAGATTTAAGAAAATGTAGATACTATTCCAGATACTGTGCAGAGACAATTAGTTCTTCCATTTTTACTTCACCTTCTTTTTCTGAGTTGATTCTTCATCATCTCTGAGCTGTTCCAAGCTTGTCTGCACCATGCAGTCACCTGATGAAGTGGTAACTGTGTGTCACTTTCCCCACTCATAAACTTTCTTTTTCATGAAGTCAGAAGCACTTGTTTCCTGTACTGTATGTGCAGATAAGACTGGGCTCTATTGCATTATCTGAACTTTGTTTTTATGCTAATTAATTTTTGGATGGTAATTATTTCTGACCTGATTTACAGCTCCATATTCTGTCTATAATTTATTCTGAAAGATCAAATTTAGTCTCTATATGTGAATGGAGAATCCATTGTGAAAGACTGGTGGGAACTGGCATTTAGCACTAATCCCAAAGTTGTGTGTTTCTTTCTGCTCTGCCACCATTATTACTCTCTTCAGCACACCTTGTACAATGGGGAGCCTCCTACAGTAGCAAAAAGCTCTGGTGTAATTTGGTGTAATTTGTTGTAATACTGCTGCATAGCAAAAGTATAGCTGGAAGAAGAAGGAGAGCTGCATCCAAAGAGGCTCTCTTAATATGCTATCCACTATATGGGATTATGTCCCTTATGTGTTTACTATGGGACAAGTAACTAGCATGTGAATAAGATTTCCATATCTAAATTAATTTGTCTTTGGCATTCTAATTTAAGGAATGTAATACATTTTCACATTTTTTCCTACTAGGCAGAGGCAGGGTCATTATCTTCCCCATACTGGTTATCTGTCTATATAGCTATCCATCTGTGCACATAGTTGGTCATGTTTATAGCCCCACCCAAATACTGGCTGGCATTTGTGTGAAAGCCAGAAAGAAAGTAGAGTGAAATTGGTAGGCCTAAACAAAGGGGAGGAAGAGGAGGAGGAGAAAGAAGAAAGAAACGAACTAAAAAAACCTGAAATAACTGCCACTGAAGAACAGAATGCAGCTATAACATTACACTGTGAATGTAATCTTTGTTTTAGCTATTTGCATGCATTCATTTCTCTGCCATCATATAAATGTGCAAATGTACTGATGTACAACAGCTGTGAGGATCATCTCTGTTCACCCCAACAGAACTGGAAGAGGTGGCATGCTCCAGTTCCCATCACTGGATACTGTCATCTTGTGGGACCTAGAAATTATGGCCTCTCTGCTGCTGCACCTGCTCTATGGAACAGCATCCCCCAGAGATCCTATTGGCCTTTTGTAAAACCTGGGTGTTCCAACAGGCATATAAATTGGCTAGTAATATTAACTATCTAACTAACTAATTAACTAACTAACTAATGTAATGTCAGCATTCCTGTAAGACAGAACAAATCGAAACATAACCTATTGCTTCATTTCTATATGACTTCCATTGATTACAGTACAATTTACCTCCAAAATAAAGAATCCTAAGAGCAGCAATCAATTCATGAATCTTGAATGCACTATTTGAAAAACCATGCTAATTTTAGTGATTTGTAAGAAATATGCTTTACCTTGAGTTTTGTACAGTAGGGTTTTTTAAAAAAAGAATATTAAAGTGGATAAAGTGGATATTGC
This sequence comes from Candoia aspera, assembly GCF_035149785.1. NCBI lineage: Eukaryota > Metazoa > Chordata > Lepidosauria > Squamata > Candoiidae > Candoia > Candoia aspera. The sequence goes on from NC_086160.1 coordinate 34,439,925, forward strand.
TAATAATTAAATATGTGATTCTATACCGTTTATTTGGTTTGCTGTCTAGTAATTGTGTCAGGATTGTTTATTTACATGTGGGTTGATCATGAAATGTACCAGGACACTTTGAGGTGGTTGGTCTTTATAACTCTGTCAAGCCAGTTACTGAAGATGAGAGAAAGGCCTAAGAATAAGATTTCATGATAGATGAAAATCAGAATACAATTTTGCCCCCGCCCCCCACCATGGGAGGCTGAATCTATCATGGATCTCTCCTCATTTATGTGACTTGGCATTAGGAATTAATAATATCCTTAACTGTCTTTCATGGAAGCTCAGAAGAGGATTCAGATGACAAGTTGATGGAAAAATTTCCAGAAGGGTTGGGCAAATTTGCTCCATTTCCATTGCAACCTATCATGGTGTATTGGTTTGTTAATTTCTGCAATTTGTACTTACCAGAATCATCCAGATTTTCAGTGGTTAACAAAATTTGTAGGAAACAACAACATAATGTAAATAAAACATATATGGTAGAAATAAAAATAATTGAAAGAATATTTCAGAAGCATAATAAATAAAATATTCATGGAAATGGTAAAAAGTAAGACTCAAAAGATAATTACAAATCAAACAAAGATAATGAAAGAATATTCATTGGCGTACCTCCCTCTATAGTGTTTTCAGAAGAGTTCTGTTTTTCATAACTTTTGGGAAGCCAACAATGGGGGGGAGGGCAAGTCACTTTCCTCACTTGGTGAGTTCTTACTGCTCAATAGAGTCTCTGTGTTACCTTATTGCTAAGATTTTGTGTCCATGTATGTAAATGTGACCTTTGACTGTAACTAAGGATTAAAATAAAACCTTAGGAAACAGTTCTTTTTAAATTTCCAACATGCAAGCCATAACCAGGCTAAAGTATTCATATACACTATAGAAAATAAGTCTTCACAGACAGAATAACTGTGCCCTAAAAGGATTATGCAAATATGTGCTAGCTTGATCTGATATTATATTCAATGATTCTGGCTAAACAATCCAAATATGGCATCTTTTGTGTTTCTTCCAGTGCCAGAAACAAGCTGTCCTTTAGAAGATGGCATGGGAGGAACTTATCGAACAGTTTTCTTTTCTTTTGGAGATACTGGGCAAGACCTTCTGAAAGTCTGAAAGGGAAGGACTGTGCTCTTTTCTGGAAAAATCAGGGAATTAGCTAGCTAGAGAGAAAGAGCAAGACCTTTTCTTCTTTTATTATCACTGATTTATCCAGTTGCCTAGTGAAGCCAAAAGGCTTATAAGGTGAGCCTATTTTTGTGTTCCAATTATATTTCAGATATGTCAAGACCTTGTAGTATTCATACTGTCATTTTATTTATTGAAAAAGGTGCAGGTGCCTCCCTAAAAAAAAGAAGAAGAAGAAAAGTTTTTATGTATCTGAAGGGGTGAATTTGCACTCACTTGGCCCTGACATATCTCTGAGGTGAAGGGACATGCAAAATGTGCCAGAGGAAATTAAATGTTATCTCCACATTACTAGATTTGATTATGAAAAAAATGTGTCTGACAGTGATTGCTGCAAACATTGAGAGAAATATGGTGTATAGAGGATGTGTATATAGAGCAAAAAGTTGCAGAGTATGTAGTAAAAGAAATTGTTAAGATTAAAAGAGGCAGAGAAATTTGATGTAAATAAATAATTATTTTGGAAGTAGGTGAAGAGGGCTAAACAAGCAGCCTATAAGTATAGTGAATGGTATTAAAAATAAATGTGATGAAAGGATTTGGGAATGTTGTAGGTATATTTTAGTGCTTTGTAGTAATATGATAGAGATGTTGAAGAGTGGAGTTGAAAAGGACATCATAAAAGACGTGAAAGTAGTAAAATATTGTGAAGCTGCTAGTGTAGACTATGTAATTGGAGAAACATTTTTTTAAAATGTATGAAATTTGCTTATCATCCTGTTTTAACTAAGGTACACACACACACACACACACACAGAAAGGTTTCTTAACAATGACAGTCAATAAAAGCAACACCTCACTCATTCAGGAAATTGACCCTGCTCCAAGAATTCCTGTCAGTGAGAGTCAAAATGTTGTTATAATTAGTCTTTATGAGGGAGTAAAACTCAGTTTTCCAGCAAGGTACAACCCTAGGTAATTGTAATTAGTCCTAGTCAATATTATTACAAGGCAATTCTCTTTCAAATTCAAGGCAAGTCAAAGGATCTATAAACAAACAATTGTCCCTGAAAATCTCTCCTGGCTCACGGTGCTCTTCATATAGCCTCCATTCCAGAGAAGGGTGTGTCCTCTGTGTGCGAGGAGCTCCAATTGCCTCCGTTGTTCTGCTTGCCTCTCTGCTCTTCGCTCTCGAGCGCTGGGGGAGGCGGCAGTCCAACGTCCTCATCCTTGTCAATCAGCTGCGCCTGTTCTCACTGCTTGCTGCTTGACTCGGCTTCCTCTAACCACTCAGATTGCTGCTCATTTCTGGCTCTCTGCTCACCCTCCTGCTCATCGGAATCTGTCTCTAAGCCCCAAGCAGCTCTTCTGACACTTACAGAGTAGCTGTGTAATATGTTCAATGTGTGTCTGAAGATTACATCTGTGTTTGAAAGAATGGAAGAATGCCATTATTTCCCCCCAAATAAAAGGAAACTACAGAGGGATTAGTTTATTGTGTGCCTGAGAAGGCTTTGGCAGGTTCTGATTCAAAGGGTACAAGAGGTAAAATAAGCAAAATTTGGGAAATGATGTGTAGCTTTATGTCAAGAAATAAACACTGGAATGAAAAAATTCTTGCACACTTTTTTTATTTAAAGAAAATGTATGATAAAAAGAGTAGGTTTGAATTGTGGAGTGTTTTGCGCTAATATGAGTTGTGTAAATGCTGGTGGAATGATACGATGTAGTAAATAGTCCTTTGTGAGGATATTTTCTCAAAAGAAGCTAAAAAGAGCTTTATATAAGGGAACACCTATGCTCCTTTTGTTATAAGGAAGTGAAAGTTGGGTATATTAGGGAAACATACTGTTTAGTTGACTGCAGTGGGAATTGGATACTTAAGTATTCATTTTTGTATGAATGAGTATGGGCTGAATTAGAAAGTGAATGACAGTTATCAAAGAAGTCTTTTCAAATGGATTGTTCATGTAGAAAGAAAGAATACAAAACAAATATCTGAAAAAAGAGTTAATGGGTTGAAAGGAAGAAAACTAAGAATGTTATAACTGTATGGATTTGATGAGATCCTCAAAATGAGAGATGTGAGAAGTTTAAAGAACAAAAGGGAATGTATGAAGCAGTGTATGGATATGATGAAAGCAAGGACATTTGCAACCATAGTAACATATGGAGAAATATAGTGAAGTGGGTGGTGAAAGCTACTTTTAGCTATGTTTCCTTTCCTTTCTCTTATATCAAGCCTTTAATTTCTTAATCTTACTATTTTTCCTCTTTTCCTGCATTCTGTATAACACTGCTCACCCCAAAAGATGGGTATATATCAATGTACGTATGCACATTTTCTTCATCCCACAAGGGGTCACTTTCTGAAACTGTTTAATCTAAAAGTGCAGATAATCAAATATCACACTCTGCATATGTTCAGAAGCATACACTTTCTTCCATGAGTCCCTATAATATAAATGGAAATATTTCAAGTTTCATAATAAATTGTTTCTGAATCTACTGTAGCTCAAATTAAGCTTTGAAAAAACCTGTCCAGGAATCAAAATAAAAAAAATTGGGGCTGTTCATACTTAATTTAAATATGTCTTCTCAATCACATTGCTTTCAGTGTGCATAGTTTAAGTATGACTGAGTCTGGGTCTAGAGCTGCATACAAAAGTTTAGGCTCTCCTGGTCAGATTGGCATTCTGTAAATCAACAGAAGCTGACACAACCTCTATATGGTAAAAGTTAAACATAACATCTTTCAATGTCTACTTACTTGCCATTTATTTGCAATTGTTTAATTTAAAATAACAGAACAGTGAAAGTGGAAAGTGCAGAAGTTTGGACACGCCTTCAGTCAGTCTTTTTTTAATACCTCCTTTAGCAGAAAAAACAGGTTTCACATGTTTCCTGTAGCCAGATAGGAACCTTTCTCTTCTTATCCTTGGATTTTCCCCCACACTTCCTTGCAGAATTCCTGTAGCCCTGAAACATTCTTAATCCTTCTTATTATTAATATTCTTAAATATTTTTAATATTTATTATTATTAATATGCTTAAGTCTTTTGCATGCATTGTATGCTTGAGATCTCACACATTTTCAATCATATCCAAGTCTGGGGGCTGTGAAGACCATTCCAAAATCTTTGGTCACACCCATAAAAGAGTTATGTGGAGAAAAAAAGAATTGAATTGGAAATGAAGAACGACTTGCCAACCATTGATCACAAGTGCAGTCCTATTATGCTTTAGAGTTGTGTGGCAGACAGTGACACAGGAAATATTGTGTGGGTACAAGGATAAATGGGTTCTACTAAGTAGCACCTAACTTAATCAGTGAAGAAGCTGAAGCTGAAAAGAGTTGGCTATTTAGCAAGATAATGATGTAAAGCACATGTCCAAATCAATCACGATGTACTTACAGAAAATAAAAATAAAGCTAACCTACTATTTTTTGTTTTGTTCACCTGTAGATGCGTTTGTTAATAGTAACCAGTCAATTCAGAATTCTAACATTTTCTTTAAATCTAGTCTGATCCCATGTAAATGAATACCCTACTTTGATTTTGATGCAGAATTATTCATGTTGAAATCTCCAGTTGACAGTATAATTTTTATTTAATGACTTCAGTACTGACGTGCCTCTCCCACTAAAAATCCATGGTGTTTAGCTTTTAAGAAACTGTGGGTGTCTGACTGATGATTGAAGTCCAGCTGGCCTACTTTCAGCATATACTGGGGGAAAAAAAGTTTCTTGCATTTGCTTATTTTTAAACTACTTTAAAGGATTTCTTAACTGTATTGACTATAGAAAGACATTCTGCCTTCAAGCAATTCCAGTGTCATGTCAAAAGAGAGAAGGACATAGGAGGTTACTTTCTGTCCCATTATCAGCTTCATCTTCCCTTGGCACATTTGGGTTTGAATTCTCCAAGTCTATGCTTCTCTTCTTGAATTCTAAATCACACAGAGAATATCCATGAATATAGAAGGCCCATGACAAACAGCCACAAACATGTGAGAAGTGATGTATGGATAATATGGGTCAGTGGCAGGATATACTATCACAACATCTATTGACATCCTAGCAGGACCCTGTGGCATTTTCAGTGTTGGATACATCTAATCTACCAATAATTATTAAATCCTAGGAAACCACCACCACCACCACCACCCAAAAAAAATCCTACAGTTGCCATTAATGAAATTCATTTGGTACTGAATCAATTTAATATGCAAACTTTCATGGCTGAAGGGAAGAAAGGATTCCAGAACAGGAATAAAGGATTCCTGTTTTGCCTAGAAAATGGAAAAAGGTGTTAAAATCAATTCAAAAAACCTTAGATCTTAGGTTACATGTCATTCAACAAAAATAATATTTTGCATTTATTAGACTGTATTAAGTTAATAAGGGTGAGTGATTTATCATGTTGGATATGTAATGATATTAATGCTTCATTTAAACATGTGTTTGTACAGTGCTGTATGACTGTTCCATTTTGGGGAGAAGTTATTTCATGTATTAACTTGGAGACAAGATTTGATAATTAATATTGAAGCAAGTTTTTCTCTAGAAAACAAAAATTTAAAACTTTTTTTTTTTGGTGTGCAACCTGGACACTTTATAGGGATATTATGACTTCTGATTAATATAAGTGCTATGAAGATAGCCATTAAAAGATCTGTTGAAAAATGTCTACTTTCAGAACAAGATTTCATTCATAAATGAGAAAAGTGTGCAAGCAATAATTAAGAAATAAAATAAATTCTCTGTACTTTATATCAGCAAATTGCATAGATGATTAAATTTAGAGGTATGTTTAGAAGTAAATTTCCTAAGAAATTACTTTTAGAACCATAGTTATTAATATATCCATGTCTAAATTGGCTTAAGCAGCAATCCTTCATGAACTTATTTGCTTTATTTAGCAAACTCTCACTTAGTATATTCTTCTTAGCATTTGTCCTGCTTCTTAGCATTTGTCTTGCTTGCAGTGCACTTCTGCACTGCACTTGCCCAGTTCGTATGGCACAATTATCAATGCATGATGTGACAAGGGTATTTGATAATCAGCTAGCTTGTTGCAGAACCTGGCACAGATTTGGACTGAGAAGGTCACCCAACTGGCTTCTATGTAACTAGTATTTGGAGCTCCCCATTCCTAATCCAGCACCTTAATTACTGCACCACATCAGCTCTCTTTTAAACTGTCACTTAGCATAATGTAAGAAATAAGCCAAAGACAAATAATTACTGGGAAAATAGATAAAACTAAGCAACTTTGAAGTAAAGACTCTTTGTGAACTTCGAGGAAGCAAGTTCCTTTATAGTTGTTCCCAGGGAAGACAATGAAACATATTAAATCATGGTACTTAGATGTTTGTGAGTGGATTTTGAAAGCCAGGTGCTATGGCTGTTAGTGCTATACCTGCGGAAGCACCCTTTGCTACAAACACACTTTCAAATATTCCTGTCTTTAAATGTAATCAGGATCCAGTGTAATATAAATCATTCATGCTCTTACATTTTTGAAAAGATCACAAATAATGCAGAACAGTTTTCATTTTTCATCTCATGTACCCACAGAAAAGTAATAAATACTAATAAAGGTTGAGGAGCCAAATATTATATTTAGCTTATTATTCCTCATATTACTAATAAGATGACTGGAGTTTTTACATGTAATATACTATAAAATGAAGCAAGCAAAGTTCTTGGTGAAAATGCCAATTTGCTACCAATATATTATAAGCAATGGAATGAAAAGCAGTATCTAGATTATATCTACTGTGTTTTGACCATTTGCTTTTGCCTAATGATACTAGTAACTGATTATTTGTTGTGCAATTAGAAGATATGGGATTGTTTTCAGAATAAGTGGGGTCTTTTTATGATTAGCTTTTGGATATAATGTTCATTTGGGGCCCTCTTCCCTAATTAATTAATTTATTTATCAAATTTCTAAGGTGACCCAACTGTATAGCAACTCTGGGCTGTGTACAATATTAAGGACAGTTAGAAACAATATAACAAATAATAATAAAAAAACCTCTAACAGCAATAAGACACAGCCTAAATACAGAACATTCCCTCTAGAGGCTCACCATGCACTCTAACCCCAGGGTTGGGGGATAAGTTAGGTTTTTTGGATCCATTTAAACAAGGTCAGGATCTCTGGGGATGGTCTTTCCAAGAGCAGGCACTATGACAGAGAAATGACTCCACTTCCTGAGTCCCACCAGATGACACTGTTTAACTGGTAGGACTAAAGTATGCCATCTGTGTCTGATCATACAGGACAGGAAAAATGGTCCCTCAGATTGCCAGGCCCCATGCCTTGAAGAGCTTTACAGGTGATAACCAGCATCTTGAATTGCCCTTCATAGCCAAAGCGAGGCATTATATGACCATATCATGGCATGCCCATTACTGCCTATGTTGCCTCATTCTGCAGTTTCTGAGTTGTCTTCAAAGGCAGTCTCAAGTAGGCACATAGCAATAGCTCACATGCAATGTGACCAAGGCATGAATTACTGTTTGAAGGGCATCCTGGTCCAGGAATGCTGCAGCGCGGTCACAATATTAATTTATGCAAAGCCTTTCTAGACCACAGCTGCTATCTGCTTGTTGAGCAGGAGCTGTGTCTCCAGGAAAAAACCCAAATTGTACAACATTCCCAAATATAGAAATGCAATTCCATTCAGAACTAAAGATGGAAAATCTCCAAAATCAGGTAGTACAAATATCCACAGCCACTTGGACATGCTAGGGTTGAGCATGAGTCTGTTCATCCCTATCTGGAATCCCACAGCCTCCAGGTCCTGGGACAAGACCTTGACAGCATCACCTGGTTGGCCTGAGATTGAGATAAATCATCAATGTACTGATGATATCTGACCCCAAATGGACAGATGACTTACCCAGTGCCCTCATGTAAGTTTTAAACATGAGGAGTGAGAATGTCAAGCATTGTGGCACCCCACACATCAGAGGCTTAGGGTCCAATCTCCTCCTGCCAACACAAACTGGAATTAATCACAAAGAAAAGAGGATGACCACCACAATACCACGCCTCTCATTCTTAATCCTCATAAGTGGTCCAGAAGGATACCAAGATCAATGGTATTGAAAACTGCTGAGAAATCAAGGAGAGCCAGGATGAATACAACATCCTGTCTTGGCTCCACCATGCTACTATGCTACCCCAGTACTATGCCCCAGTGTGAAAAGGATCTAGATAATCTGTTTCTTTCAAGGACCTCCAATGTTGGGAGATGAGCCATAGCCTGATCACCTTCTCATCAGTCTTCTCTAAAAAGAGAAAGTTGTTCAAAGTGTTTGGGTCCAACAATAGCTACTTGAACAGGAAATGCTCATGCAGCTCACATCCTGCATGGACCAAATCATATGTCACCTCCCAGGAGGCCTTCACCAGCCAGAAGAGGCATGGATCTAATAGACAGGTGGTTGGATTAGCAGTCCCAAGGGCACTGTCCACTTCCTTAGGAGTTATAGGTTCAAACCTATTCCAGCTAAACACACACACAGACACACACACACCACACTCAGTCATCTTAAAATGACTTGCTCAGAGTCCAACTTCAAGCAAACCCAAGCAAATTCTTTTCACTTCATCCTAGATTAATGTTAACGTAATAATATAATAAATATTAATATCAATATACTATACTATACTATACTATACTATACTATACTATACTATAATATAATATAATATAATATAATATAACATAATATAATACACTATAATACACTATAATACACTATAATACACTATAATACACTATACTATACTATACTATACTATACTATACTATACTATACTATACTATACTATACTATACTATAATACAATTTCCTTCCACTTTTTCTTATTTATTGTAGTCAATAACCCAATAGATCCTTCCTGGAAAGTATGAAGAAACAAAAAATAATGAAATAACTCTTGGGATTATATTTTACTGCCTTAATTGAAAAATATTACTCTGTTTCAAATACTGAATCACCTATGTACAGGGTTTGAGAAATTCCTCCGCTGTGCCCTCTCCAGAATATGCTCTGGGGAAAAGACACCAGCACAGAATTAAACTCTCTCTCTCTCTCTCTCTCTCCCCACCCCCTCTGGTTCTTTTCTTTCTTTCCTTTTTGTGATGGCTATCTTCATTTTTTTCAATTTATTAGAAGAGATATTCACAAGAATATACCTATACCAGGTTAAGTTGCAGGAAAATAATTGCACAGTTTAATAATGGTTAACTTCAAGATGAATTAAGTACCATTAGCTTTATTTGGATCTAGTCCAGAACAATGCAGATGATGGTGTTGGAAAAAAAAAAGCCATAGGCATATTATGGTCAGCACATTGTGTGGCCTATGACTATTATGCAGAATAAGAAGGAAATTCAATTAGAAACTTTTTAAAAATGAAATGAAAGTATATGTTTAAAATCCACTAGAGGGATTCCTGATTAGACAGGAACACCCGAGAAACATAATAAAGAATTAAGAAAGAATTGGCAGAGAAAAAGCAAAGTAATTAATGATTCTATTATTAGAGTCTCCATAGAATTATTAAATGAAATAGCTTCCTGTTTTGATAAGTTCATGTTATCTCTTTGGGAGTTAAATGGCAAACAATTCTCCTCTTAGGCATGATATTTAAAAGCATGATATAAAGTGCTTTTAAATACCAGCATTTTGCTAATAAAATAATAGACTCCTGTATGGACAAAGCATTACAATGTATTTTGAAAATTTCTTGGAGACCCTCAATAACTTATACATATACTGTTCTTTACATATGAATGTTTTCTGTGCATGAAAATAAAACGTCTGCTACACGTGCCAGTGTTCCTGCAGTGGCCAATCAGATGATTTTGAATATTCCACATACTGGTTCACGGAGGCCTTCTCTCTGTGTTTAGCAGCAACAATGGCTGTCACTGCTACAGTAGTTGTCACCTATTTCAGAATTTGCAGAAATTTAAAAATAAAATAATGTGAACTTGCTTCCCATATTAAAATTCATTAGATAGCAAGTCTCATATTAGTTCTTTGAATTCTGTACAACTTCATTAAAAATACCCATATAATAGCTTTGTAAAGATACTGTCCCCAGCTCTTTCGCGCAATCAAATAAGCTTCAGAGGAGCCTCACACAGGGGTATCCAAGGCCAATTTCCTTGGATACCTCTGTGTGAGGCTCCTCTGAAGCTTTTTTGATTGTGTGAAAGAGCCATGAAAAACTGTTACTTAGTTACCAGAGCAGTTCACTTGAGGACATCTACTTATACCATGCTAGGGAGTGTGTCTTACAAAGCTATAGAAGGGGAAAGGGAAGACCAAAGACTTTCATTATGTTCTAGTTGGAAGTGAACATGACATTTTTACTTAGATGGATTGCATGAAATGAAAACAACTATGCCATGGTGTTGATCCAATACAAAGAAACAAATAAATACCAGCTATAAAAAGAAATGTGAACCTTTTCATCCCTCTAAACTTTTTACCTCTGATTTTAACTGCAAAATATCTGAAAAGTTATATTTTGTTATGTTCATATATTAGTGCAGAGAAGGTTGCATAAGCTATTAAAAATATTTTGCATTTTGGATGCTTTTTAAAAATTCTTGTGCCTTTGTGCTGAGCCATGTCTCAAGTTGTCCTATTTCTCCCAAGGAAAGGTGGCCTACTTAATATCTGATTGTTCCTCCAAAAAGCACAGAAAAACATTTGCCAAAAACATTTTGTTTTGCTTGAGAGACACTTTGATTGGAATCATTATACAATTTTCCCTGAACGTCTTAATGATCGAAATATTACGACTGTTACTATTTCAGTCAAGAGGCATATATCAGAGTTTTTTTTCCTTTGCTGTCAGTATTTTTGCTTTTTATGATTTTATGACTATTCTGTATAAAACACATAAAGGGAATTAAGTTCCAATTTAGCAGACATAAACTTAGTCTTGATATGCAACAATGGGCTATGAATCAATCTTCGAAAGCAATTGACTAATTCACAGCCCATTTAGTATAAAAGCAATCAATATGATCACAAGAATAAGTAAAATTTGGGACTTTATGCTAAGTTTAGGGGAACATAACCCCCTTCTCTGCAGAATCAATTGTTAAGTATTTGAGAATGGCAGAGAGACTGGCTGACCAGAAAAGTGTCAAGTAAAAAAATTATTTAATGTTAGGTAGTAATGCATTTCACTATAGATTATTAATCAGTGGAAAAGGAAGAAAGCATTAGAATTTGATTCAACATTTCATATGGAAATATAATCACAGAACAAATCAACATATGTTTATATAAAAATAGGCATCCTTACCAGTACATGAACCACACAACAACATACTCAACTTGATTCAGACCAAGCACTCTAGTTACCTTTTTATGGAATACCAGGGGCTACAGCAAAAAAAAGTAATGGAGCCAGAATGAAAATTAAGGAACAATTCCTGTTCTCCACTGCGAGGGGGAAAAATCAGAATGTAAGCTTTCTATCATACATGTAACTTCCTTGGTGAACGTGTTCTTTTGACATATATTTGGCATTAAATTCAACATTAAATTCAATAGTTAACAATATTACGCTCAATTTATTTATTTTTAAAAAATTCTATTATATTAAAATTTCAAACTTGGTTACAAATTTGGAGAGGCTCAGGTATAACAGCTAAAGGTGTCCCCCTATTTTCTCTATGCACTCCATATTTTAAAGTAACTAAAAACTGAAGAACTACTAAGAGGACAACATTATCTTTGGCTTTCTCCACCAGGCAAAGACATATAATAATTACTGTGCTGAGATGACAGACTACTGTTTTTTGGAGATGCAGTTCTGAAAGCACTGATTCTTTCAATGTGATGGTCTGTGAGAATGACCTTGAGACAGGAGGAAGATCCACAGCCTAGGCCACGGGTCTTCCTCCTGCCTTCCAAGGTCATTCCCACGTACCCTACCATTCAACCCTTTATCCTACTGGTCCTTAAAAGTGTTAGGAGGAGAGATAACAAACAAGGAACTCCCTCTTTGTCCCTGCTTTGAAGACTGATATTTTGTAGCTACTGTTCTGTCTATTTCCTATAGGAAGGACATCCTTCCATTTCCTGTTCCCCACTGAGAGGAGGAAAAATCAGAATGGAAGCTTTCTATCATACATGTAACTTCCTTGGTGAACTTGTTCTTTTGACATTTATTTCATTTCATTTCTATAAAAAATACTTTCAGCAATTTATAGGATATACCAAGGGGAAAAAACCCAGAACTAAAATTTTAAGCAGCTGTTTCCTGATGCTCTTAATGGACTTGGCACTGCTCATACCCATTTGCTTTGCTATGACAGACTGCAGTCTGTAGGAAGATTCTAATCAGTGTTATCTGAACACTTTCTCCCTCCAACAATATGTCATGGGATGTACTTGGTAATGACTTATAAAAGTGCATGGAAAGAAGCATGGAAGAACCTAGATGGAAGGGCTTTAACCTGAATCCTGTGGGGTTCATAATTCAAAAACATGAATTATGCACCTTAGATAAAGCCTTATATGTAGAAGGGACATAATCACTTATTATTACTCAATGGAAAAACACTGCCACAGTTCCTCACTAAAGGGAAAAACCATTCTTAACATAACAGCAATACATCAGAATAATAACAATCCCTTTGGGCAAGTATACTATATTATTGTTCTAGATTTAAAATAAGATTGATTAATTGCCTGGGTTGCTTATGAATATTTTGTAGCTGGTAAGTAAAGAATATTTTCTCTTCATTTTCTTTGAAAAGATGGAAGAGTTCATGTAGATTCTGCTGGGTAGTTTTGATAAATTGTGCTCTTCTGATTGCTAAAAGCTGCAAAATTTCCACTAATAAGAAGCTGATCCAACCTAATTAAAATATCATTGTGTTTTTCTACTATCCACTTCCAGAATGTATCTACATATATAAATAATAAAATCAGCAAGTTCAGTGCCAGTCAGTCATCAACCATGTACTGTTTTCTAGCTCATTTTGTCATCTTTTTTTAGAATAGCAAATATTAAATATAATGCCATAAAACAAAATAGGTTGGAAGAAAAAAATGATGTGGATTCAAGAAACTGTGTAATCAAAAATTATACTGATACAAGATTTTGTTCCTGGATAATTACTGTGATGAAAGTGTAAACTTTATTAGTTCAGCCACTGCTACTTGGTTATTCAATTTGCTGGAAGAGAAATAACTTCCAAATGTTTTTTAAGGGAAATCGAAAATTCTTATGACTGGAATTTGGAATTCTTGCACTTATCTGACAAGGAGATAGCTATGTTTGTGTGTAGCCGTACTATTTTTACTGTACAAGACCTCCAGAGGCCTTCATCTTCACTGACTTCCCATTCTACAATGCAATTCCAAGCAAAGACATCAAGAGAACGTCTTCCATGAGTTTTTCCTACATCAAGGCTGCAGAAATATGGTAGATGAGTCACCAAAGAATTATGGCACCTTTTGATTCTAAAATCCTGTAAAAATAACTTCAAAGATATTCTAAAACATTCTGGAAGTAAAAAAAGAAAAGAAAAAAAAAAGAACCAGAATCACTTTCAAAAGGGAAGAAAACTTAGGGGTTGAGGGGGAATTGGAATCCAGATTTCAGAGCATTATTATAGTAGATCTCATATATGCCAAGTAAATAATGGGTGCACATGGTGGTTTACATAAAGTATTTTCTTTATTCCATCCTATACTTTTTTGTACTGCAGCTGCAGAGTGTTCAGTATCAATTCCAAACTATTGTGACGCTTATTTTCCCAATTCTCTGCTGCAGCTGTTGAGGTTGCTTCTGATGCATATGGTACTAAGCTTCCGATGGCGTTCTGTCTCCATCTTTAGGTTACTTTCTTATCTCTAAACTTTGGAGGGTTTTTTGATAAATATTTAATAAAGGAAGTAAACTGAAGACTTTTTAAGGAGGTTTTTTTTTCATCTTCTGTATGCCAACGTATTTTTATTACCACACGACACCTTAGAATATTCATTTAGCAATGTAGTGTAGATAATTATACTGCAGTACTTTCTGCCATTACTATATCTTTAATATCCTGACAATAATCATTTTGTACTGACTCTGTTTGATAGCTTTGCATGAAATACTGCTTGACATAAGAGGCCTGATCTGTCAAATCAAACAGGAAATGAATAGAGCTTTTTCGTATTCACTAATAAAGTATGAATAACTAAGTTTGGTGAAAAACTGAATTTATAATAATTCCATTTGAAGATTCTCTTTCATTTGTAACACTTGACCTTTGATTTGCTTAGGTATCTCATATCTTTGTGCTGCTCTGCTTTATTTAATTTCATCAAAATGAAAAAGCAGTTGAAAAAAAAATGCCATTTCCATTCTTATAAATATCATTTGACCAATTAATTTGGCACTAAATAATTGAGCTTTGCATATCATTAACTTCACTTGAAACATTTTATATTCCTTGAAACACTATCATCATATATATACTTTTATTTTATATATACCAATGTTGCAGAATAAAAAAAAAGCCTCTTTCATAGACAAAACCTTATTTTTCTGATGGCATTATATCTCATACATCTTCATTCTCTATTTCCATATTCCATGTAAGTGCACTTTTTCTTTTTATGTTTTCACCCTTTCTCCTTTAATACCAAGTACATCATTTCATCTTGAACAGTTTCCTACCCTTCTTCTATATTTGTCAATTTATCCTGATCCCAAATGATAAAATTCTTTGAAGGAAAGACAGCTCTGCGATTAATCCAAACTCAGAAAAGTTCTCTGTATTCATACTTAACTGTATGCATTCTTATTGGTTAATTCTCTTCATCCCTGTAAACTCTTTCTTTTCATGATGTGTGGTGGACCTTGCCTGGAAATAGCAAAAGCCAACCAGGCCTTGAACCACTCATCACAGTTCATTGCAAAATTTCTTTTAGGAGGAAACTGCAGAAGAAAATTTCCTGGCATTTAGCAAAAAAGATACAGAAAGAGAGAAAGAAAGAGAAAATGACAGTAATTCCTAAGCCTTCTTTAAATGATATTAAGAGTTAGAAACATTTGCAACACCTAATTCTTCTGTAAGGTGAGTGGGTGAGCTTTAGACAGGGAGTGGTTTAAATCATATGGTTAGTGGCAAGTTGCAACTGTTATCCTACTGGTGATAAAAATATGTTTTGACTCATTATTCCTTTTATATACGTATGTACCATATATAGTTACTTACACATGTATTCATGAAGTGCTATATTTTTAAATTCTATGACTTGGCCTTGGACTGTAAAAACTTGAATGAATGAAAAAAGAGGGGGCAGGTGTTTATTTCTGTCTCAGTCACAACAGTAGATATAATTTATTCTATTTGCACATTTACTTAATGTACTGCAAAGTCATGATGGTCAAATGTGGAATGGACATAAGATGAGAAAAAAAATTCTCACACCTTTGTCTATATATAAAAAAGTTCTCTTTTTTTAAGTTAAAGGCTTTTTTAAATTTAAAAACCAAAGATTGAATGTGATAGGGTATGAGCTACTAGTTCATTCTTAGGTGACTGATCTGGCAACTGTGAACTCACCTTGTACTTTTTTTCTGTGTAGAAGGTTATACTCAATTGTGACTGATCTAATATGGGAAATAGATCTTTGCCATCAATAATGTGACACCTTCCTATTTTTTATCCATTTCCTCTTAAACCTCTAATTCAGGAACATACAGTAGACCGGGACATTACTTCTCCATTTTCTTCTTTCTGTGTTTGAGAGGGCAGTGCAAGGACAATATTTGCACTGAAAAATTGTTGAAATGTTTTGAGAAATGCCACAGGGAGATTGAATGACAGTAATTTCTGAAACATAAAGTGAGAAGTCCTCTAGGTATAGGTATAATAGAAGGAAAACCAACTTGTTATTTACATTCACCTTGGTGGCTGTGAATCCTGAGGGGATGGGTGGGGAATTTGGAAGAAAAGTGAGAAAGCTATAACCAACACAGAATGTGTGGTAACACCCAAGGCAACATGTGAAAGGAATTTACACAAGTCTGCTCTTCTTCATCAACATTTCTTCTAGTAATTCTGAGAAAACCTCAAGCTGATTGATGAGCCACCTTGTACTTCGTACATTATTACAGGATTCATGACCCTAATGGCCTGTCTTGTTCATGCAGCTGGATACATCTTTGACTAGAGAGAACATTTCACTAAATAATATATATTTTTCTAGTTACTAATTTAAAAGCAGCCATTAGGAAGGACAATATAATGGATACCAATAGGCCTCAAGATATTCTGTCTATTACAGAAGGAACGGTTAGTATAACTACTATGGTAATTTTAATCATTATATAAATAAGTTTATTGTGATTGAGAGGCTAAACATTTTTATCAGCTCAGACTAAGCAAATCCCATGAATGAATGAATGAATGAATGAATGAATGAATAAATAAATAAATAAATAAACAAACAAACTTTCATACATGGCAAAGAGGAAATTTGTACTATATAAAGTAATCCAACAGATATAAAGTCTTAGGACCTGCTGACCATCTCCAATATCATCATCATATCCCAGCAATATCACTACTCTATGTATGAAAATTGTTCCTTTAATCCCCTGTTAAAATGTCCTGAAAAAGAGCAGTTTACAAATACCTCATAAAATAGGTCAGTGCATGTAATAGAAACTATATGTAGGTTAAAAAAAGGGAAAAAAAAGATAGATGGAATCTATCTATGGAATCAGCAACATTTTATATTGGTATATTTTTATGCTTGCAAAAGATCCTTGCTTCCACCATACCTAAACACTGCTACATACATTGCCTTTTGTTCTTTAAAATGCTGTCTTTTTGAAGATCTCATAAACTCTATCCAAACACAATTTTCTTCCTCTCAACCTATCCACCTTTACTTCATATACTTCATGACTATTTTTTTCTCTCTGCATGACCAAACCACCTGAACATATATCTCTCATACAGATTCATCTTTTCCTTGCTTTTTCTTCTAGTTCTTTATTAGTCCAACAGCATTCAACTTACTTTTATGTTTCTCCTGAAATATCTAACTCTCATTCTTATATAACACAGTTGGCAGAAGCATATGCTTATATGCAAGCACTTTTGCATCTTTTGAAATGCATTTTCTGCAACAGACCACCTAAACCCATTACCTTTGTACAGGCATTTGCATATCTTAAAATTTCTCTGTCCATTTTCCATCAGAAACATTCTACCAAGTTACACAAATCCACCTACTTATTCAGTTTTTCCAGCATTTATATATAACATGTTCACTCTATTTTCTCTGTCAAACATAATACCTTAGTATAGGATACATTGCTTTTCAGACCCATATATCTTGTTGCATCATAAAATCTAACATTTGCAATAAATGGTTTAGGTTCTTAGCCTATGGCATAATCTCCATCAAAAGGATATGCCCACTAGTCCCAATCAATACTCTACTGAAGTCACTATATGTACATCTATACATAAATAAGTTAAATAACCAAAAAACCATCACATATGCTTCTCTTAATCTCTGCTCACTGTTGAACCATTTAAGTATTCAGTTTATTGCCATGCACTTTCATCATGTCCTTTTTTTTTCAAATTCAGCAATCAACCTCCAACTCCATATCTGTGAAAAATATTTCACAGTTGAAGCCTATTCACTATGTCATATTCTAGCTGTAAATCAACAAATGTACAATACATTTTCTTTCTCACATTCATTCATTTCTCAGTGACCTTCCAAAGAGCAAAATCTGGTCTGCACACCATTGCCTGGCTTAAAACAACTTTGTATTTCCAAAATTTGCTCATTGCCACCTTTTGTATCCTTTCAATCTTAATTCAGCTGAACACTTTCCCAAGTACACTTAATAAATTAATCCTGCAGTTTTAAATTCATCCTTACTAATTTTCTGTTTGAATAGGGGAACAATAGTCAAGCACAGATGTTTTGAAAAAATTATGCAGCCACATTCATATTTTAACATTACTTTGGTTATACTGCCTATACCAG
Source organism: Candoia aspera (assembly GCF_035149785.1). Lineage (NCBI taxonomy): Eukaryota > Metazoa > Chordata > Lepidosauria > Squamata > Candoiidae > Candoia > Candoia aspera. The sequence continues at coordinate 34,458,160 of NC_086160.1, forward strand.
TAACCTGACTATTTTTCAACAATCACACATCAATTATGACTTACTTACAATCATTTTTTTCTTGGACACTAACATTTACAGCATTTGGAGAGCCAGTTTGGCCTAGTGTTTAAGGTGCTGGGCTAGAAACCAGGAAACTGAGAGTTCTAGTCCCACCTTAGGCTTGAAACCTGGCTGGGTGACCTTGGGCCAGTCACTCTCTCTCAGCCCAACTCACCTCACCGGGTTGCTGTTGTGGGGAAAATAGGAGAAGGAAGGAGTATTAGGTATGTTCGCCACATTGAGTTATTTATAAAAATAATAAAGGCGGGATAGAAAATAAATAAATAAAATAATTAAAATTAATTTGTTTTAAAAACACTCTTTGAGATGTATCTCTAATTCCCATGCAGACTCTAAAATATCCATTCCAGCCTTTCTTCCCTTAAGTTTCATCTCACATGGCTTAATCACTTTTATTTTTAATTCCATTCACTCTGTTGGAGGCTCCTTGTTCATCCCTCTTTTCCCACTTCCAAAACAGTTCTTTATTTCTACCTTAATTTTAATCTTAAGCATTCCTTGGTTTCCTTGACTAAATTCTTTGAAACTGTCTTAACTCTCTCTCTCTCTCTCTAGTATACAGTATTTTTTTAATGTAGAACTTATACTGTACTTATATTAATTTTTTATCTTCTGCAGATTCCTACTCATTATTTTACTAAGCACATTTTTTCATACATACAGTATTATTCGATTAACATACATATGTTTGTGGCATAAAACATACATACATACATACAAACAAATAAATAAATAAATAAAGACTTGAACTTTGTCTTCTTACAGTCATTTCATTTTCACCTTATTTTTTTGACTTCTTTCCTTTTCTTCAAGTGTTTTGCTTGATTCTATCAAAATACTATCTTTCCCATATTCAGAACCTCTCATCATTAGTTATATCCACTAACTCTTTCCATGTTTCATCATAAACAATCAGATCAATCATTCTTTTAGAGTTATTCTTTATACACAAATAGTCCTATGCTTAAACCATATATTCAGAACAGAACCATTTCAAACAATCACTATTCTCATTGATTCTTGGGTGTCCAAATGGTCCAACAATCATTTCTTATTTCTCATTTCATTCTCACCCACTCATTCATGTCAAAATTATAGAATATAACTTTTCCCTGGATTGAATCAATTCAGAAAGTTGCACAATTTTTTCCCAAAAATCTCCTGTGGTTCTCCCACTTTCACTATTCACTAGAGCATATTATGAAACTATCACCAACCCTTGAATATTTACTTTCATATGCATATACCTAGATGACACTAATTCATACCTTCTGATATAGCCTTTAGCCTTTTGATTAAACCTATACTTTCACTTTACTACATGTATTCATCAACCTCACATCTCCACTAGATCAGACCACTTTATTTAGAACTATTACATCCTCCCCCTTTCTCTTAGTTTCACAAAGACACATATATTTTTCTTTCATTTTGTTCATTAATTCATACTCTTTACCGTTTATTACTTGTACATCTAAGTCATAGTATTCCATATGCCATGATCATCACTAGATGGGTCCCTAGATTTTGACCTGCTGGCACCAGTTTGGTTTGTGGAGACTTTTACAAAATGTTCTTTTTAGTAAGATAGAGAAGGCATTGACTGGGTAATCCACCTTAGTTGTACTGTGCCATATGAAACATCCTCTACTAACAATGCTGGTCAGTTTTGGCATGTCTAGCTAATATGTCACTAATGCAACCAAAACCATTGAACTCCAAGATTGTTGACACTACTCTGTGTAAGCTATAATCACTAATCTGATCTTAGACTAGTGCAAATAAACTGTAAGAGCAGTAAAAATGGTAAATCCAATTCCAGTAGATCCAATTTATCCACCAGGCCAGAATATACTAAATGGACTAAAAGTGCCAGGCTACTATGTCCAACAGCAGGATAAAATACCAGAAGCAGTAAAAAATATCCAGGAATTAAAAGGGAATGAGGCTAAAATTGATGCAGTAACCTAAGAAAGGGCAAGCATAAAATTAAGTGCATTTCACTAAAGCTTTGTTCAGTACATACCACCAAATATTGCAAGCAGCTGCACAGAATTTTGCAATGTTAGCCATGATGCAGGAAATATAGAACTTGGGCATAAGCTGACTCTGGTCTATCAGAGCACCCACTAATCAGGGGAAGAATAAGCCTAGTCCTTGTATTTCTCTAGAATTGACCACAGAGGATGATATGTTCCTGAGTTGCTACCAGTCTTGCCTTTCAACTCTTGGTTACTTTCTGTACTTGCTCTCCAGTACAGTGGAGGGTAGCACTTGGCACCTTGCCACCATAAAAGCTCTTCTGTGGCTTGGCATTTCTGAGTATGAGAGGGGCACCCCATTCAATATTTAGCTCTGAGGCTAAAAACCTGGTACCTTCCCAATATTTTCCTGACATTCTATGTCAAACATTTTTTGTTTAATGGGTAGTTATCTGCATCATCTTCAGCAAAGGATCGTTACCTTGTCGTGGTGCTGGAGCTTGAGCACCTCAATGATGCCATGAGCTAAACCGTGAAGGGCCACCCAAGACGGGAAGGTCATGACAGAGAGGTCAGACTAAATGCGATCCCTGGGGAAGGTAATGGCAACCCACCCCACTATTCTTGCCATGAAAACTAAATGGATCAGTACAACCAGAGATATGTCAGTATACCATCGGAAGGTGAGACCCCCAGGTCGGAAGATGGTCAAAATGCTACTGGGGAGGAACAGAGGATGAGCTCAACTAGCCCCAGATGTGATGACGCAGCTAGCTCAAAGCCGAAAGGACGGCTAGTGGCCGACGGTGCTGGTGGTGAACGGCGAATCCGATGTTCTAAGGATCAACACACCATTGGAACCTGGAATGTAAGATCTATGAGCCAGGGCAAATTGGAAGTGGTTATTGGTGAGATGTCAAGATTAAAGATAGACATTCTGGGCGTCAGTGAACTGAAATGGACTGGAATGGGCCACTTCACATCAAATGACCACCAGATCTACTACTGTGGACAAGAGGACCACAGAAGAAATGGAGTAGCCTTCATAATTAATAGTAAAGTGGCTAAATCAGTGCTTGGATACAACCAAAAACCGACATAATGATCTCAATTCGAATTCAGGGTAAGCCATCTAACCTCACAGTGATCCAAATATACGCCCCAACCACAGATGCTGAAGAAGCTGAAGTAGAGCAGTTCTATGAGGATCTGCAGCACCTACTGGACAACACGCCTAAAAGAGATGTTATTTTCATCACAGGAGACTGGAATGCTAAGGTGGGCAGTCAAATGACACCTCGAATTACAGGTAAGCATGGCCTGGGAGAACAAAATGAAGCAGGACATAGGCTGATAGAATTTTGCCAAGACAATTCACTCTGCATAACAAACACTCTCTTCCAACAACCTAAGAGACGGCTTTATACATGGACTTCACCAGATGGACAACACCGAAATCAGATTGATTACATCCTTTGCAGCCAAAGGTGGCGGACATCTATACAGTCGGTAAAAACAAGGCCTGGAGCTGACTGTAGTTCAGATCACAAACTTCTTCTTGCACAATTTAGGATCAGACTAAAGAGATTAGGGAAGACCCACAGATCAGCTAGATATGAGCTCACTAATATTCCTAAGGAATATGCAGTGGAGGTGAAGAATAGATTTAAGGGACTGGACTTAGTAGATAGGGTCCCGGAAGAACTCTGGACAGAAGTTGGCAGCATTGTTCAGGAGGCGGCAACAAAATACATCCCAAAGAAAGAGAAAACCAAGAAGGCAAAATGGCTGTCTGCTGAGAAACTAGAAGTAGCCCAAGAAAGAAGGAAAGCAAAAGGCAACAGTGATAGGGGGAGATATGCCCAATTAAATGCAAAATTCCAGAGGTTAGCCAGAAGAGATAAGGAATTATTTTTAAACAAGCAATGCGTGGAAGTGGAAGAAGACAATAGAACAGGAAGGACAAGAGACCTCTTCCAGAAAATTAGAAACATCGGAGGTAAATTCCAGGCAAAAATGGGTATGATCAAAAAACAAAGATGGCAAGGACCTAACAGAAGAAGAAGAGATCAAGAAAAGGTGGCAAGAATATACAGAAGACCTGTATAGGAAGGATAACAATATCGGGGATAGCTTTGACAGTGTGGTCGGTGAGCTAGAGCCAGACATCCTGAAGAGTGAGGTTGAGTGGGCCTTAAGAAGCATTGCTAATAACAAGGCAGCAGGAGACAACGGCATCCCAGCTGAACTGTTCAAAATCTTGCAAGATGATGCTGTCAAGGTAATGCATGCTATATGCCAGGAAATTTGGAAAACACAAGAATGGCCATCAGACTGGAAAAAATCAACTTATATCCCCATACCAAAAAAGGGAAACACTAAAGAATGTTCAAACTATCGAACAGTGGCACTCATTTCACATGCCAGTAAGGTAATGCTCAAGATCCTGCAAGGTAGACTTCAGCAGTTCATGGAGCGAGAATTGCCAGATGTACAAGCTGGGTTTAGAAAAGGCAGAGGAACTAGAGACCAAATTGCCAATATCTGCTGGATAATGGAAAAAGCCAGGGAGTTTCAGAAAAACATCTATTTCTGTTTTATTGACTATTCTAAAGCCTTTGACTGTGTGGACCATAACAAATTGTGGCAAGTTCTTAGTGGTATGGGGATACCAAGTCATCTTGTCTGCCTCCTGAAGAATCTGTATAACAACCAAGTAGCAACAGTAAGAACAGACCACGGAACAACGGACTGGTTTAAGATTGGGAAAGGAGTACAGCAGGGCTGTATACTCTCACCCTACCTATTCAACTTGTATGCAGAACACATCATGCGACAAGCTGGGCTTGAGGAATCCAAGGCTGGAGTTAAAATCTCTGGAAGAAACATTAACAATCTCAGATATGCAGATGATACCACTTTGATGGCTGAAAGTGAAGAGGAACTGAGGAGCCTTATGATGAAGGTGAAAGAAGAAAGTGCAAAAGCTGGCTTGCAGCTAAACCTCAAAAAAACCAAGATTATGGCAACCAGCTTGATTGATAACTGGCAAATAGAGGGAGAAAATGTAGAAGCAGTGAAAGACTTTGTATTCCTAGGTGCAAAGATTACTGCAGATGCTGACTGCAGTCAGGAAATCAGAAGACGCTTAATCCTTGGGAGAAGAGCAATGACAAATCTTGATAAAATAGTTAAGAGCAGAGACATCACACTGACAACAAAGGTTGGTATAGTTAAAGCAATGGTGTTCCCTGTAGTAACATATGGCTGCGAGAGCTGGACCATAAGGAAGGCTGAGCGAAGGAAGATCGATGCTTTTGAACTGTGGTGTTGGAGGAAAATTCTGAGAGTGCCTTGGACTGCAAGAAGATCCAACCAGTCCATCCTCCAGGAAATAAAGCCAGACTGCTCACTTGAGGGAATGATATTAAAGGCAAAACTGAAATACTTTGGCCACATAATGAGAAGACAGGACACCCTGGAGAAGATGCTGATGCTAGGGAGAGTGGAAGGCGAAAGGAAGAGGGGCCAACCAAGGGCAAGATGGATGGATGATATTCTAGAGGTGACGGACTCGTCCCTGGGGGAGCTGGGGGTGTTGACGACCGACAGGAAGCTCTGGCGTGGACTGGTCCATGAAGTCACGAAGAGTCAGAAGCGACTAAACGAATAAACAACAATCTGCATCATGGCCCATAGCTAGGACTTCCAAAGGGAAAAAGCCCAGGAGGCTTAGTTTCAGTCTGATTGTCTTGATCCAAGAAGATTGATAGGTGTCCTAGAGGACCAGGTGGGGGCTAATTCTCTAGGGTTATATGCTACTTTTAGATGCTGATTTAGGCAGGTGAGATGCACTTGGCTTCCACTTAATCATGCCTGCTGCCAGCCAAAGGGTGGCATTTGGGATACATTGAGGGAATTCTAAAGCCACTCTAAGAAACAGATCACACTCATTCTAGAGGGGCAAAACAGGGGGCAGTGGGACCAATCTAGATTCTACATTGCTACAATTGCCCATAGCCCATCAATTAGGGTATACATGGAATACATTGACATACACTCAAGACTGTGGCTTGCAATCCTATAAACTAAATAAATTTCTCCAATACCCCATGATAAGACTAGGATATATTATACATGTGAAATACAGACAGATCCATTAGCCAAGATGTGCTGCAAACACTTTAAATCTACTTACTCTGTTGTAACTATAGTAACAGTGAGATGATTTAGAAAGTGAAGAAACAGAACAATGCTTCCAGCATTGCTAATGTGTACATTTATTTCAAACCTCCATGGTCAAGGCAATTTGGTAAAGGTCACAACAAAATTAGGAACGTAGGAAACTGCCTTACTTCAGGGAAAAGCACACATAATCTGCTCCACTGATCAAATAACTTTATAGAGGGAATTGTAGAATTGTAGATTTGATTTGGGCAAATGTTTACACACACTTTTCTCTTTTAAATAATCTGAGATTAGATTATTATTAGAGCCAGGTTTTTGCCAACAGTTCTGCAGTATATGCCTAGCTCTCTATATCTTCTGCTTCTGGCCCAATGTGTGATAAAGAGAGCTCTAAGATTGGGTCAGGAATCCAGGAAATCAGGATTTATGGGAAGAGGTTGGCAACTGATAACTCTTGGGCACATGCTGTCTCCTTTATCTTATTTTCATTATCTAGAGCTCCCAGAGTGGATGTGGGATGGGAATGAAATACTTTACCTGGTTTTTCAAGTTTCAGAACCATTTTATTCCTTAAAAGCCCACCTCAATGACTTATTTTTTTCCATGAGATGGTTAACGATCTCCTGAATGCAAAAGCCACCAGTCTGAAAAGTTAAGTTCCATCTTATATAGTATACCTGGACCACCAGGCAGGGCATAAAGGCAAAAAATGACCATAAGCTGAAAAAGGTTGTATATTCCAGCCATAGATTTAGAACTCCTATGTCAATGGTTCCTTAGGATTTCTGGCTGGGTGGTTTCTGCTAGGGGTCCTGTTTCCTTTGCTTTTCCTCTGGAAAGACCTGAGATACTTGAACTAAGCAGTTATGAATCTTGGAAGGGCAACTGGCATTGGATTTCCAGACATTAGACAGGAGTTTTTCCTTACCCTACTCAAAACTGTGGTCAAGGATCGTCTGCATGCAAAACATGTGTTGTATTACTCAATTATTTGATTGATAACTGGCAAATAGAGGGAGAAAACGTAGAAGCAGTGAAAGACTTTGTATTCCTAGGTGCAAAGATTACTGCAGATGCTGACTGCAGTCAGGAAATCAGAAGACGCTTAATCCTTGGAAGAAGAGCAATGACAAATCTCGATAAAATAGTTAAGAGCAGAGACATCACACTGACAACAAAGGCCCGCATAGTTAAAGCAATGGTGTTCCCTGTAGTAACATATGGCTGCGAGAGCTGGACCATAAGGAAGGCTGAGCGAAGGAAGATCGATGCTTTTGAACTGTGGTGCTGGAGGAAAATTCTGAGAGTGCCTTGGACTGCAAGAAGATCCAACCAGTCCATCCTCCAGGAAATAAAGCCAGACTGCTCACTTGAGGGAATGATATTAAAGGCAAAACTGAAATACTTTGGCCACATCATGAGAAGACAGGACACCCTGGAGAAGATGCTGATGCTAGGGAGAGTGGAAGGCAAAAGGAAGAGGGGCCAACCAAGGGCAAGATGGATGGATGATATTCTAGAGGTGACGGACTCGTCCCTGGGGGAGCTGGGGGTGTTGACGACCGACAGGAAGCTCTGGCGTGGGCTGGTCCATGAAGTCACGAAGAGTCGGAAGCGACTAAACGAATAAACAACAACAAAATTACTCAATTATGGCCTTTTCACACTTGTTCAAAATAAGAGATGGTGGTAGCATTGAGTTCTCCTCTTGAAGTTAAAAAAAGGACATGATTCCAAGTCAGATTTCAACAGGAAGGTTGGGAAAACCTTTGCAATTTTTTCATTTAAATAATGATTCTGAAACAGATGCTGATTCAAAATTCCCATACATCTCAGGGCTGTGATCTAGCACTTAATTCTGGGAATTACAGAACAGGCTATCAATATTATTTCTATACTTTACATTTGGAATAGGCTTTTTGCCTTAAGAGCTCTCTAGTTTGCTCAATTCCACAAAAGGCTAGCCTTTTTTGCTACATGGAAGCTTTTGTGAGTCAGGATTTGTGAATGGATATTGCTTAGAAAGAACCATCAAGATGAATGGACAAATGCTTTGCAAGATAGATAGCTGATAAAGAGATATATTATTATTTCATTTATTTAGCTCTTTTATGTTGCAAAAACATTAGAACATTACATGGAAAAGTATGTGTGCTATACCACACTGCATGTCCTCTTCTGTCCATTAATCTTTGGATAAAGCAGAGGCACACATATAAAACAGCACATTTTTCAACCTGCATTAGTTTAACAGAGTTCTTCTTCCCCTCCCTCTCTCTCTCCCTCTCTCTGCCTTCCTTTGAGATGATTTCAAACATACAAAAGAGCCCCTCTTTTGGGGTAGATGGGCGGTAATTAAACTTGAATAATAATAATAATATGGTTGGCCCCAACCCTACAGGCCTTTAGGAAGGCAGTTAAGACCTGGTTCTTCCCCTTGGCCTTGGGGTCAGGTTGAGTTGTAGGAGTTTTTCTGTTTGCCATGTTATTGGTTAGTATGTTTTAATGATCTATGTATATTGTATTAATTATGGGTTTCCTTCTTTTTCTTTCTTTTTTTGTATGCCAACAGAGTCACACAGTTTGAGTTGGGTGACCATATACATACATACATACATACATACATACATACATACATACATACATACATACATTTTGTGCACCACACAAATAGCTTATAACTACCCTTCTTCCTCAGTGACAGAGTTGATATGTTCTAAGTAGTTTTGATAGATGCTTTGCTCAGAAAAACCAGAGAGATCCTCAAATTTCACCTAATAATTCCAAACATTCAACCTGAAATATTAAAACAAAATGAACAGTCCTAGCAAAGGATAAATAGCCAGCCATAGTAACAGTACTCAGTTCTGTTGGAGGCAAATCTGGTTACAAATATAGATTATGAGATTGTATGTAGGATCTTTGGAATTTCTCATGACTATAATATGAACATATCAGTACTGGCCAGCTTTTATACCTTTGACTTGATTATTTCTAGGGACTTATGTTACACTTCTTTGGGAAAATAACCACATGCTCCAAATTGTCTTAAGCAGAGACTCTATCTCTTTAAAAAAGATGAGTAGCATGTCAGTGAAAATCTGTTGCCATAGTAATTGGTTAAACATTTTAAGGGCAGCAGTCAAGTTTAATCCATCAAATGCTCCCTGTCAAAACACAAACAGCTATTTCTATTGTATGGTTAAGAAAGGCCAAGGAGGAAAATTAATTATAATAGCTACTATTCCCTCTGACCTAAGGTATATGTTCTTTATCCTACAAATTCAAAATATGTGCACATATTAAATATAGTTTAATATGTATATAGCTTGCTTTTTAGCTATGCTCTGCCAAGATAGAAGCAGAGGGTTTGTAGCAAAATGATAGGGCATAAGCTTATACAAAGGTACAGTCCCCATAATCTTGAGGTAGAATTGAGAAAGACCATTTCTGAAATCTGAAGTAGCTGCTGGCCAGAATGAAAAATACTGAATTAAGGGCACTAATGATTTAACTTGATATAAGATAATTGCCTGACTTTTGTACCATCCTTAAAGATCAGCTACTTGAGTCTCCTTTTCAAATGGGGAAACCATTCCAGTTGTCCAATCCCCAGTGTCTATGTGAAAGGTGAAAGGTGCCCTGTGCAAGCACCAAGTCATGTCTGACCCTTTGGGGGGAGGCTACTTTCGCAACATTTTCTTGGCAGACTATAGCGGGGTGGTTTGCCATTGCCTTCCCCAGTTGTCACCTTCCCCAGCAAGCTGGGTGCTCATTTTACCAACCTTGGAAGGATGGAAGGCTGAGTTGACCTGAGCTGGCTACCCGAGAATCCAGCTTCTGCTGGGATTGAACTCAGGTCATGGGGAGAGTTTCAATTGCAATACTGCCACCTACCACTCTGAGCCACACAAGGCTGTCCAGTGTCTATAGGAAGTATATAAATGCAGATATCTGTATGAAAAGACCTAATCATTACTTTGGAAGCAACAAGTACAACTACAGGATATAGGAAATGTACACATTGATGTCTATTAGAAATGCCCATTCCTTTTTCAGTATTTGAAATCTGTATAGCATATGGATTGCCATTCCTGGAAAGGACAAATAAAATAATTCTAGAGATTGTTACGGCATGGTAATTTAAAAAAAGTATGGTATTGAATTCTGCTCTACAATACAATTTCTCAAAATGAAGGGACTGGTGAAAAAACATCTGAAGGAAGTCAGGACAGTACTCCAAAATTTCAGAAGTGTATAGCAAAAAAACATGAAGGAAACTTTAAGGATTTTATTTAAAGGAGAAAATCACCTATGGAAGTAATTGGGTCATTAGCTGACAGTGGAGTAAAAGGACTGTAAAGAAACTGAATGAATTCTTTGGATCTCTCGTTACTACAGAAGGCAAGATAGCTGAACTTGTATTAATTTATTCAGGGACAGAATCAAAGCAATCAAAACAAACTGAGGTAACAAGATAAGATATTGTAGAATATTTTGAGAGATTATATTGTAACATATAACTGGGTCCTGTTGGCATCACCTGAGAATTCTTAAAGAACTCAAGTTTGAAATTGCTGACTTCCTAGCACAAATGTGTAAATTGTCCCCCAGATCAGGTTGAATTTCAAAGGACTGAAGATAGCCAATATGATATCCTTTTTTCAAAAGGAAACCATAGGCCAGGTAGTTTAATGTCTGTTAAGCAGATGATAGATATGATAATAAATGAAAAGATAAAGAAGCCCATAGAGGAACAAGCTTTGTTGAAGGAAAACCAGCATGGATTCTGCAAATGTAAATCTTGCCTAATCAAACTTCTAGAGATTTTTGTAGGGCATTAAGAGTTGTATGGAGATGGCCCTATCAATTGTACATTTGGCCTTTGAAAAGTCATTTGACCAAGTTCTGCATCAAAGGCTAAACTTTATGGTCATAGGTTAAGAAGATCTGTCCTTTTATGGCTTGTTACCTGGTTAAAAATCTGAAAGCAAAGAGTAGAAAAATATGAGCAATTTTGTCAGAGGAGGAAAGTAAGAAATTGAATCCCTCAAGGATCTGCGTTGGGACCATTGCTTCTTATTGTTCATAAATGATCTTGACTTAGGGATACACATTTAGCAGGCCATGTTTAATGTATCCTGTCTGCTGAAGTCCAGAAAGATCTCTTTAAACTGGGTTAATAGATCAACCAAATGGTAAATGCAGTTCATTTCAAGTAAGTATAAAATGATGCATATTGGGGCAATCCTCCACTTTAATTTTATATAGTATATGCATTAACATATTTATGTATATACATACAGACATACATACTAATGGGGTATGAACCTCCTCTAAGTAACCAGGAAAAAGTTGGGGCCATAGTGGATAGCTGAATGAAGATGTTGACCAGGGGCATGCTAGAGGTAATTTGTAATAGGATTGAAAATAAAACTTCCAACATTGCAATGTCCTTATACAAATCTGTAGTGCATCTACATCTGGAATACAGTATACATTCCTGGGTACTGAGTACATTTGAAGAATCCCAGCACTCTATATTTCATGAGCATAGTAAGAGTGATTTGAGTCTGCTAATTTTCAGTATGTTCAAACATAGGTTGGAAAAAGTACAGAAGATGGCACCCAAAACTCAAACATCTTCCTTATGAAAAGACTCCCAAAGGTGTGACTCTTTAGCTTAAAAAAAACAAAAACAGAACAAAACAAAACAAAACAAAACAGAGGTAACAGAGGGGGACATGATGGAAGTGTATAAAATCATGCAGAGCATGGAGAAAGTGAACAGTGAGGTTTTTCTCACTCTTTCAAAACACTAAGATATGGGTCATCCAATGAAGTTTTATTTATTTGTTTGTTTATTTATTTAACAGATTTATAAGGCTGCCCAATTCACACACAGTGACTCTGGGCAGCTTATAGAAATAAAAACCATAGAAACACAATAAACACCCCCCTGGGGGCAGTAAACACATTAATACCAGCTACTTGATTGGCTCCAAAGCGGCCTGGGGTTCCCAGGCCCATTGACAGAACCACATCTTCAGGGCCTTCTGGAACAGGAGCAAGGAGGGGGCCAATCTTATGCCTAGGGGAATGATGTTCCAAAGGGAGGAAGCCACTATGGAGTAGGCCCTTTTCTTTGGTCCTAGTAGATGTACCTCCCTAACTGAAGGGACCTGCAACATGCCCTGCCTCCCCACTCTGGTGGGCCAGGTGGATGTAACTGGGGAAAGGTGGTCTTGCAAATAATCTAGCCCCAAGCCATGTAGGGCTTTAAAGGTGATAACCAGCACCTTGAATTGGACCTGGAAGCAAATCGGCAACCAATGCACATGGGCAAGTCTAGGTTTGTGCAAACCTATGTGGGCCACTGCATTTTGAACCAATTGAAGCTCCCGGATACTTTTCAAGGGCAGCCCCATGTAGAGCTCATTACAATAGTCCAAACGGGAGGTGATTAGGGTGTGGGTCACTGTGAGAAGGACCTGTTGGTCCAGGAAGGGGTGTAGTTGGTGCATAACACGTAGTTGTGCAAAGGCTCTCCTGGCCATGACTGCCACCTGCTCTTCAAGCAGGAGTTGGGAGTCCAGGAGAACCCCCAGGTTATGCACAGGGTCTGTCTGGGACAGTGCAACCCCACCTAAGACCAAAGATAGTAATTCTCTGGAAACCAAAGAGTTCTGAACCCACAGCCATTCTGTCTTGCCAGGGTTCAACTTCAACCTGTTGCTCCCCATCCAAACGTCAACAGCCTCCAGGAACCGGGAGAGGGCGGTTGCTGCATCGCTTAACTCACCATGGCCAGAGATATACAACTGAGTATCATCAGCATGCTGATGATATCTCACCCATGATGAGGGATGATCTCACCCAGCAGCTTCATCTAGATGTTAAACAGGAGAGGAGAAACCACCAAACCTGCAGCACCTGGCAAAGCAGGGGCCGAGGGTGGGACCTCTTGCCCCTGATCATCACCAATTGGAAATGGCCCTGGAGGAAGAAGGTAAACCAGGGCATGACAATGCCCCCCACTCCCAACCCTCAAAGCCACTCCAGAAAGATACCATGGTCAATGGTATCAAAAGCCGCCAAGAGGTCAAGTTGAGCCAGGATGGTCGCACACCGTCCATCCTGCTCCCACCAGAAATCATCGAAAAGCACGACCAATGCCATTTCCATCCCATATACAGGCCTGAATCCTGACTAAAAGGGGTCCAGATAATCTGTTTCATCCAGGATTCTCTGGAGCTGCAGCGTGACCACTGTCATGAGTGCCGTTGAGCTGAAGACATCAGCGCAATGGCACACATGACAATAACAAGGAAACAGGGGAAGGGGCTCAAGATAAGTAGCCATCAACTTACAAAGACTGAAGGACAAGAGACAATGGCTAAGCGGATCGCGAGGCACACCCAAGCTGTTAGTGCTAACGCAACGGAGATCACCCAGCTGACAGCAATCACCGGAGGAATAGGGAAACCGATGATGGGCGATCCCGGAACGCCAGCGGGGCCTCGCAACCCCTCACCTACCGGCAGGACAGCGTGTTGGACAAAGGGGGGTGACGTAACCGCGAGTGAGGGGGCGCTGACCAGCGCGGGGTATTTAAACCCCGCACCGGCGCGCTCCTGTCACTCTCAGCTTTTTTCCTATACTGTATCTACACTGCGAATAAACCAGAGCCTGTTTCACGGAATCAGCATCTGTGTATTACTCGGAGGTAGGCAGCGCATGACAACCACCTTCTCAACGACTTTCCCCCAAAAGGGGAGGTTGGAGACAGGATGAAAACTGTCTATCAGGGTGGGATCCAGTGATGGCTTCTTAAGGAGGAGGTGAACTACAGCCTCTTTAAAAGCTTGGGACACTACCCCCTCCTCCACAGAGGCATTAGTCACTGCTAGTACCCACCTACATGTCACTTCCCAGGCGGCTTTTACTAGGCAGGTGGGACATGGATCCAACACTCAAGCAGCCAAGCTCACAGTCCCTGGGATCCTGTCCACTTCCTCAGGAGCAACAGGATCTAAGTGTTTCCAGATAACTGGGCAAGAACCTACTGCAGGCACCTCCACCAGACCATTATCCATGCTGTCATCCAAATGGGAACAAATCTGAGTGATTTTATCTGTCAGAAAATCCACAAATTCCTCAGCGCGCCCCTGCAGATGCACCCCTGAATCCTCCTTACCCAGAAGGAGATGGGTCACCTTGAAAAGAGCCACTGGGCAATTATCTGCAGAGGCAATTCATGCAGAGAAGTATTGCCTCTTTGCCACATGTATCACCATGAGGTAGGCTTTAATAGCAGCTCTTACCCATGTTCGGTTGAATTCTTTTTTCATCTTCTGCCAGCAATGCTTTACATGTCTCTTGATCCATTTCATTCCTCTCAGTTCCTCTGTATACCATGGAGCCCAACAAGGTGCACGGGTCCTATGGGTGCAATCATGTCTAGAGCCTCAGTCACACTCCTATTCCAGGCGGTGACCAAGGTCTCAGCAGGACTATGCAGCAGATCCTCACTTATAACCCTTAGCTCCTTCTGGAACCCACCTGGTTCCATAAGTCAACAGGGGCAGACCAATCTAATAGGTCCTGCCTCCCTGTGGAGAGGTGTGGCCCGAGAGAAGCTCATAGCCACCAAGACGTGATGTGACCTTGACAGTGGGACCAAAGATAGGTTCACCAGTTCCAGATCACATAAGCAATGCTCCGACAAGAACACCAAATCAGGAGTGTGACCACTATTCCTAGTTGGGTCCTGGATGACTTGGGACAGTACCATGGAAATCATGGTTTCCATGAACTCCTGAGCTACCTCCAATCCCACTCCCAGGGAAGGCAGGTTGAATCTTCCAGAACCATAAGCCCAGGAAACTCCACCGCCAACCCTGCGGTGAGGTCAAGGAGCTCAAGCAGGGAGGCTGCTACACAGCAGGGAGGCTGGTACAGCAGCAGCAATTCTGACTGATCCCTAGAGCCCAACCTAAGAAAAAGGGTCTCACAACCAGGCACTTGTGGAGTGGCGCCCCTGGTAGCCACCAGAGATTCTCAGATGACAACAGAAACACCTCCCACCCTACCCTGCAGTCTAGACTGGTGTCACACTCGAACACCAGCTGGGCACATTTCAGAGAGAGGAACCTCCCCTCCGGCCACAGCCATGTCTCGGTGACACATGCCAGATCAGCTTTCTCCATGATGATAAGATCAGCAATAAGAGGAGCCTTACTGCAGACTGATCTGGGATTCAAGAGCAATAGCCTAAAACCCGGGCAATCGCAGATCTGCAGACCAGGCCATTGGGTTTAGCTCAGGGGGGTGGAAAGCAAGATTAGTACAAGGCATCGAGTTTGCGTTCCCTGAAAACGACCCCCTCTGTCTCCAACCATATTTCACCATACCCGACACCACCAAGATCTGCTCCTCCATCCTATCCACCCCACAAATCTCTCCATCCCCCATCCTTGAATCTCCTCTCTTGATCTAAGGAGAACCCCCCTCCAAACAGCATACATACAAAATACATATAACCAAGAGCCAAAGTAAAAACCTAACAGGTGCTATAGCACTAGCTCTCAGCACCTGTAGGTCATCACCCACCCCCACTCATATCCCCAACAAACACAAGTACCTCCCTGCCTGGTCTCTCTCACCCACCCAGCAGGGAGCCACTCCACCAACCCCCCCTGGCTCTCCCCCAGAGGAGAGGATCAACCACACACACTACAATCCCCATTCACCAATCCCACAGCCCTTGGATCATCCCTAGGTAGCTTCATGGGGCAAGATCACAACCTCTGCATACCCACACAGAGCAGTCCAGGAATAGCTTCCTAAAACACAAAGTACAGTGCTTCCCAGTAACAGTGTGGGGTGGCCGTGCAGCCTCTTCGGCAGCTTGGGAACAGATTGCACTTCACCAAATGCTGCTGCCACCGGCACCAACCAATCACTATGTAGCGCTGATTTGCAAAGCTGCTGTCTTCGTCGTCTCCAAGAGTCTGAGTCTTCTAATGTCAAGAGCAGAAAGTCCAGCCAGCAGCCCACTCTGCTCCATGATGCCTCCAGCATCCGTGCAAGTAGCTCCAGCTGCTGCCCTTGGTAAAGGCCAGGAGAGATCATCTTCCTCACCATCTCCACTGCCATCATGTGGCCCATGACATCTTGCTGGAGCCGCAGTTTCAGAAATCCAGCTCCCAGACACCAGCTGCTCTCAACTACAACTGGGCAGTACTATAAATTTGAAAAATAAATAAATAAAAAATAAATAAGCTACACCAGAAGGAAGCCCATCCAAAGTAGGTCCCAGTGCAGCCCATGGGTGATCTGGGGGGTCAGGCAGAAACCAGTCTTCCAACACCAGCACAGTCCTCCAAACAGTCCCACACGGCCTCTGTTCACTGCTCTCTCTCCCTCCTGGCACGTGCCAAGTCTCTATCCCAACTCCGCTCCGGCTTCCCCTCCAACTCCCCAACACATTCCGACTCTCTCCAAAGCTCAAGTCACAGCCCTCCCCACTTCCCAAGACCTTCAAAAGCCTCACCATCAACCATACTTCAAAAGTTACTATGGAGCCCCTCAAACAACCACACTCAGCACTCCCATCTTTAAAAAAAAATTCCCTGCAACCTCTGTGTAACCCTTGAAAAAGTTTATTGGAAAGAAATGTAGAATGCAGAATATAGAAAAAAAGTACTTCTTGACAATGAACTTCAATAACCTATGGAATTCATTACCCTAAACTAATCTGAATGGCTTTAAAAGGGATTGGATAAATTCATGCAGACTCTTAGGGGTATTTGTTTTTAGACTTGGTGTTAAAGCTATGTCTCCAAATATTAGTTGCATTGAATTAATGGCAGAAGAGGGTTATTTCTCTGTACCCTGCTTGCAAACACCCCTGATATACCTGAATGGGTACTGTGAGAAAATGCTGTGCTAAAATTGACCTTCTCTTGATCCAGTAGGGTTATTCTTACATTCTGATGTTCATACTTCATATGAGAAGCTTTTCATGCATTTCACCATTTTTATTGAACTGCAAAAGCTGCCCAGATGTCACTGACTCATTGTATGATAATCTGTTAAAGCAGCAATTTTGTTTTCTGAGATGCTCCATATTCAAAGCTGCTTTCTCTATTCCTGTCAACTTCTTCCCTTAACTCCCTCTCCAGAGCTTTCTATTGCCTTATCTAATGGAAAAACTCATTGTTTTTGTATTATAATTGATAATAGATTTCATTAGCAGTCAAGCCAAAGAACTGGACCAGGCAATATTTCCTAGAGTTTGGATGCAATATTGAACATCAGTACTATCAGAGTGAGCATATATTCCTTTTCCTTTTTGTAAAGTTTTCTTTGAGGATTAAGTAAATGCAGAATTTCAAAACATGCTTTCTAATTAGAAGTATCACTTAGTATAGAATGCTGATTATGACACACCTACAACCAATGCTTGTAATGTGGTCTACAGAACCACTATTTTACTAAAATCTTTTATATGAAAGCTTTGATGACCAAAGTCATAATGGGAAACAAAGAACAATACTTATAGTGATGACCATAGCATATGGAACATTGCAATGTTTTTATTTCTTCACAAACAAAAATAAAAATAGTGATAATGCAATAGTACAATAATGATAATACAATACACAGATAAACACACAGACACACACACACACACAATTGATTATGAGCCATCAAGTTGAGGTTGACTCTTAGGGATCACACAGATAGAACCTCTTCAGGGTGATCTATCCCTATCCTGCACCTTCATATCTTCCAACAATACTCCCACCATGTCTGTGATCAAGTCTATCCACCTTGGTGCAGGGTGTCCTCTTCTTTCTTTCTCCCATCTTTTCCCAGAATTACAGATTTCTCAAGGGGCCTAAACCTACACATAATGTGTCCAAAGTATTATTGTGCATTGAGTGAGAACTCTGGCTGATTTCTTCAATGATCCTTTTTTGTTTTTTGTTTTCTTGGCTATCCATGGTATTCTCAGGAGTATGTTCCAACACCACAGTTCATAAGCATAAATACTTTTTTTGTCCTCCTTCTTCCAACTTTCTCTTCCGTAGACTGTCACAGTGAAAAACATTGCCTGCATGATTCTGATTTTTATAGGTATAGACACATCACGGCAACTGAATATCTTTCCAAGTCCTTCATTACTACCCTTCCAAGTGCTACTCTGCATCATATTTCTTGACTTCTGGTTCCTTTACTGTTGATAGTCAAACCTATCCATCATTTCAATATCTTCATTGTCAATTCTAAGATCGGTTGCTGCACTGTTATCATTAGATTAGTCTTCTTTGTATTTAATCTTAGTCCCATTTTTTAACAGTGCTCCTTGACTTTCATTACTAATGAAAATGCAGATCATTTGCATTTTCAGCTATCAGAGTAGTGTCAATGTATATGCAGCATATACATTGAATAAATAAGGGAAGAGTATACAGCCTTGTCACTCCTTTGCCAACCTGGAGACAGTCTGTTTCACCATTTTCATTTGAATCCAAGTCAAAATTAACTAATTCCCTAGCAATATCCAAATATGTTTGGCAGCTCTCAAAACTAGAAAAGTCAGCCTTTACTTATTGTATATTGACCTAAGAATTTGACAAGATTTTAAAGGACACACGCACAGGCTCTGTAGATAAGCCTTTATGGGATAATAATCAAAGAAATATCCATTCTGATGTTAAATGTTAAAATAAATGTTAAAATAAAAGCCCAATGAAATCTGGTAAATTAAAGCTGCCATCCTCCTAAGGCTGCTTCAGTTTATCCACAAAATCCACAAAGGAGCCTTGTTTTGTTACAGAAACTTTATCAAAAATGTATTTATTTGCTTGAAATATCTAAGAGGAATTGCCATTATAATCCCCCTTGGGTTATATTATAAAACTGAATTCAATTATATCACTAAATTAATATAGAAAAGAAAATTAAATGGTAGAGAGGAAAGGGAAGGTAGAGAAAACTGTGGTGGTATGGAGCTGATGTAATCCTCAAAGAGAGAGAAGTATATAAAAAAAGGCAATATATGAACTGGCTGATGGACATGGTGGAAGCAGTGATGGCTTGCAAGGATAGTAAGATCTGGAGATGATATAGTGAAGATTTATATGGACTTTTGGCTAAGATCAAGTGTAGTATCCTTTTATTAGATTGGACTTCCTATGCATTCTAAATACTTCATGAAGACAATAGAATCTGTTAGTTTATATTATGATTGGGTCTCTCCAGTCCTAGTCTATGTTCTTAACCACTACTCTACACTATTCTATACAACACCGGCATTGCATATTTTTTTTTACGGTTGACCTAGATAATGGTAATGTATTAATATTTTGCATTTGTGACAGGGCAACAGCTTTACAAGCCACCAGTTACAGATGGCTTCCTCCTGAGAATTCTTAAATAATGTGATTGATTTTTTAAAAAAATAAAAAATATTTTCTCTAAAATTGAATGCAATGCCAGGAGTTTGGAAAGCAGCCAATGCAGTGTCAATCTTTAAAAGGGCCCCGACTGATTCCAGGAAATTGAAAACTGTTTCAGGTGTACTGCCAGAATGTTATTTTATTTTATTTATTTATTACAAAAGAATTTCAATTTCATGTGCCATTTTGCTATTACACATCTCACCAGTAAGGAAATAACAAAACGGCAATATGGATGAATAACATCAACATGTGTACAACATACAGCATATCAAACACCTTTAATAAGGGGTGTTCCATCCATCTTACCCCAAGTCCTTGGAGAACAGCCATGGCTTTGAGGCATTCCAGAATGCCATCAGGGTGGAAGTTGTCTGGATCTCAGGGGGGACCTCCAGAGAGCAGGCTCTGCAAAGGGAAGGACAGCTTCCTGGGTCCTGAAAGGTGACACTGCAGGAGATAGGTAATTCCTCAAATAACTAAACCTCCTGCCATGTAGGCCTTTATAGATGATAACCAGCATCTTGAATCCCACTGGATTCAAGTATATTGGTTGAGGGAAATGGTCAGGTGTGATAGGGTTAGCAGTTTAATAAGATCAGCAGGGCCAAAGATTCCCAACATGTACATTAGAAGTACAAAGAAATTGAGGAAAAATCAGCATTGCTACTGCAGATGGCAGCATATCAATCAATAAGAATGTAGATAGGGATGAGCTCATTGGTATTGTATGTGAAAAATAATTTGACCGAGTTCTTCACCATGAATGTGTCTGTTAAATAAGTGGCAGCACAGGCAGTTTTCATAGTGGAAGAAAACAGGAACCGGATCCTTGGATATTTGTATTAGGAGGACTGCTATTTAACTTGTTTATAAATGTTCTACCATAGAAGTAGGCAGATCACATTTATAGTTATCCACTCAGCAAGTGTGCACTTGCCATATTCCCCAGTGCTATTATTTTTATTTTTTCTGTCATCATAGGGTGACCATCAATCATTTTTGTCTAGTGTCCCTTCTGTTGTCTACATGTTTTGCTCCAATTTATGGGTGTAACAAGATATTCCTGGCTGATTAGATGAAGTTGGAGTCATGAATGTGCTTATTTTACCTTTGGCAGACTTTGGTGTCGGTGCTAAATAATTTTTTTTTCCTGGCAAATACCTCTGCTTATTAAGACTAGCATAACAGATTTAAGTCTGGACACCTGCTGGATAACTATCAATAGGCTGAAAGGTCTAACTAGCTTATGGTGTCACTTGTACTAATGCCTGATGTTTTAAAGCATTACTCCTAGGAAAGATGAAAAGAGGAATTACCCTTAAAGCTTATTCATAGGAGAGGTTAACACATCCATTTTGGGCAGGGGAGAATTAATAATTCCCTTTCCATCCATAGTGGTGTGGAATAGCTTTTCTATGCTGTACTTAGTGATAAGAAACACTCATTGGCACAAAAAGGAGTTAATTCTACTCTACTACAAAAACTAAATATTGTGTACATACATATATACATAATATATAGGAGTAAGCAACTTTATGCAGAGCACAGAAAAGCAAGAAAAAATGGTAAACCAATGAAATGAAGGCATGAGATAAGCAAAAGAAATATAACTAAAGCTAGCTAACACTAACATCATTCCTACACCATTCCTTGCAAACCATCCTTGCTTCCTTTATGTCTATGTCCACACCCCACTTCAGACTTGTGCAATTTTCTTCAGGATTGCAGTAGAAGAATTTTATAGAAATATAATATCTTAAAAGCACTACTTTGTGATGTTTTAAAAGGTATACCTGAAACTGCTGGGAGAGTTCATCAGAAGACATGGAACAAAGTGTTTTCAGTGAAGGTAGTCCTTACTTACCAACTTACCTGGCTGCTCTTACCAGTCGAGCGTGAACACTGTTTGCGATCTTCTGGCTGCAAGCAGCCATCCGAAGGACAGATGGGGTGATTCCAGGTGTTTTCTTTTCTCCAGAAAAATGCTCCTGGGCTTCAGGAAAAATCTGCCTGAGCCTGAAAAAATTGTCACTTTGTCAATTCTGCCTGTGGAGCCCGTGGGAACAGCTGTGCAGACTGCCATGTCCCCACCAGAAATCCTTTCTAAAACTGCAAAATCCTGTCATTCAAGCAGACCCCTGATTTACACATGGGCAGATTGTAATATTTACACATATTTTATGACCTTGCTGTGAATGGAGATGGTCTATAAACAACTGTTCCTGCTTGCCATTTAATAGTATTAACCTTTTGTTTTCTATTTCTTTTATGCAATTATATTATTTTTTTTCAATTGAAATTAAGGGTTTTTTTTGCTAGCATTTGTTATGTAATGGCCAGTAACAATGGCTGGCAACTACTGAAACATATGAAAAATGTTTAACACATAAATGCCAAGAAAATAGTTTTAGGTGACTGTTTCCTTCCTGGCGTGTAAAGTGACAAGTTGTTGAATATGTGTATCTCTTTAGAGTAAAACTGTAGGGCTAGACTGAATTAATTGCATTCAGAATCAGTTGAATTTGTTAATTTTACATTCATTGTAATGGGTTTTAAATAATCTGTATTCAACCCACAGAAATTTGCCATGGCAATTCAAACATGTATTTTTAGAAGCTGAATTTTAGATATTACATCTTACTGCCTAGACATAAAACCTTTTATATATAGCCTTAAACCCGCACATTTGGAAACATATTTCCAGTTATACCTTGCATTAATATGTGGCCAGGAACTGAGATTAATTATGGATCTTTACCAATTATACATGCTGTGACTAGCCTGAAGTTATTATTACATGGCAAGTTAAAAGGTTCTGAATTATCAGAAGCACATAATTGGTATTAATACAATATATTTCCTAATTCATTCTTGTTATAAATTGCTAAGGATAATGATTAGAGGTAGTTTTTGGTTTCTATTATAACTGTACATTGAAATTAGAATAGTATTCTATTTATAAAATAATTTATATTATTAGGAATATTAAAAGTAACTCCTAAAAAGAGAAAAATAAAATGCATTTTAATATTCCCTAAGTTTCAATATGAATATAAAACAGATACATACAACACAGTTTGAAATATGTTTTTGTTTGTTTGTTTGTTTTATTGCTGTGACCTTCTAGCATATATGGATCTATGAGGGAGAAGAAGAAATAGAAGAAAATGCTCAGTAAAAGTCCTGGATTTTTTAATTTATTTTGGATATATTATTTTTATTTTTTGGAACGGTGGGGGAATGATGCTGCATTGTGTCACACCTTGTCAGCTTCACAAAATTCTGGAAGTGTGTCTCCTGAGAAATGGCACAAGACTTTCTCTATACTTCCCCACAATTGTATTATATCTCTCACTAAGCCTTTGAGGAAGTTCAGCTGGCAAAAGCTGCAAAGAATCCTTGTGGCTCTGTCTGCTGAGAAGAGCATTTGAAGTTTAAAAGGAGGAACAAAGGGAAAATTTTAACCACCTTGTCCGGTGTACCATCCCTTCAAGTAAATAAATAATTTATTTATTCAATTGTTTACTTGACTTATAAGCCAACCATCTTATGTACCATAACCCTGAGTGGCTTACAAACAGCAAGAAAAGCAGCCAACAACAACAAGAAGTGAATGTACAGGAAACAAAATGTGAATATTGAAATAATGTAATAAAAACATAACAGAATGCTGGCAAGGAAAAGCATTACATGGTCAATTTCTACAAAAGATTGAGGGGAAAGTAGATAAAGATAAAACCTGGCAATGGCTTATAACTGGAACATTAAAAAAAAGAAACTGCAGGCTTGAATCTAAACCAATGCAATCAAGGCCAGAATTGAAAAATCATCAAACGACTGTAAGTGCAGATTGTGCAAAGAAGCAGAAGAAAGAGTAGATCATATACTCAGCTCATGCAAGAAGATTGCACAAACTGACTATAAGCAACAATGTAACACAATCACCAAAATGATTCACTGGAACATCTGTAAAAATTATCATTTGCCAGTAATGAAAAATTGGTGGGAACATATACTTGAAAAAGTAGTAAAAAATGAGCAGGTTAAAATATTGTGGGATTTCTGAATACAAACTGATAAAGTCTCAGCACATAACACAACAGATTGAACTGTGGTTGAAAAGAAGAAGGTGTGTATTCTGGATGACATCCTAGCTTCTTGGGAAGAACTCAATGCGAATAAAGGCTAAAGAACTGGCAGCTGTGATTTCATGTTGTTGTTTATAATAATCATAGTAATAACTGCCAGAGCCCTCCAAAATGACATACTAACACATCAACAACCAACTTTACTGGGGATTTGACTTCTGGTGGGGACATGGCAGACTGAACAGCTGTGCCCACGGGCTAGGTGGGTAGAACTGACAATGCAGCATTTTTTTCAGGCTCAGGCAGGTTTTTCCTAAAGTTCAGGAGCGTTTTTCTGGGAAAGGAAAACACTTGGAATCACCCCATCTGTCTTCCGGAATGGCAGCTTCCAGCCAGAAAATTGCAAACAGTGTTTGCGCTCGACTGGTAAAAGCAGCTGGAAGGCTGGGACATCACCATTTTCCAAGCCATATATATTTAAGTATATGTACCCTAAGAGAGGCTTTCTATAGCAAGGAGAATCTGGTTCTCTTGGTGCTTATCATTATTTTTGGGATTCATTTTTAAAAAAAAAATCTTTTTAAGTTTTGGCTTGGATAGCAATATTTGGCTATCCAAATATTAAGAAGAATTGTGAGTAAATAATTGTCTCCCTGTTATTATTTTTGTACTAAATTTGAAGATATTAGCATTTTCCTACACGTTGAATCAGCTGTTTTGAACTTTCGGTTTCCTGCTTCTACTTTCCCTGGGGAACTGTCTGCATATCTCACTTTCACTTATGTAAACACATTCCTGAATTCTTTCATATCTTCAACTTTTGCTGGTTAATCTCCTAGGGGGTGCCATAATCTACTGCTTGAGGCTTAAATTTTCTCTGACTTCCATAGAGATTTCAAACAGATTCTTTCTGATTCTTATCAAGCTTTTATGCAAGGCATTCAGGATATTGTGGAAAATATGAGCTTTAAAATGTGTTACTTAGATGTTGTGGATGGAATTGAAGAATTTAACAGTGACAGAAATTTCTCCTCGGCTTCTGTTGAAATGCTGGATGAATATTGGGCTTCTGGTGGGAGTGGCGGACTGAATGGCTGTGCCTGCTGGTTCAGCAGGCGGAACTGACAGCGCAGTGATTTTTTTCAGGCTCAGGCAGGTCTTTCTGAAGCCCCCAAATGATTTCCAGATTAAGGAGAATTCCTGGAATCATCCCATCTGTCCTCTGAATAGCTGATTGTAGCCAGAAGATTGCAAATTGAGCTTCACATTCTCCTGGTAAGATCAGCTGGGAGATGCAGTGTTTCATCATTTGCAAGCTGTGCTATAGCCTTAAAGGGACACTAAGTCCAGCCACCCCATTTCTTAATCACCAGTTTGTATTTTTTTTCAAGTATATGTACCCCAAGAGTGGCTTTCTACATCAAGGAAAGTCAACTCTCTTGGTGCCTAATGTTATTTTTGGGTTTACTTCTTAATAAAAACAAATTCTTTTAAGCTTTGGATTTCATTTTCCTTCCAAAGGAAACAAAGATTGAGACCAAATAATTGTCTTCCTGTTACTATTTTTGTGTTAAATTTGAAGATATTAGCATCTTTCTACACATTGAATCAGCTGATATGAACCTTCAGTTTTCTGTTCACTTTCTCTTGAGAACATTCTGTTCACTCTCACTTCTTGTAAACAAAGTTGCCAACTTACAATTTTCACTGGTTAAGCTCCTAAGGGACACCATAATCTACTGTGTGAGACATGGAGGATTTTAAACAGATCTTTTTCAGATTTTCACCAAGATTTTAAGCAGATTTCTTCTGATTTTTATTGTGCTTTTATGTAAGACATCCATGACATTGTGGAAAATATGAGATCTAAAATGTGCCTTCAGGTTGGGATGTGGTGAATGAAATGGAAGAATTTAAGAGCTGTAAAAACATTTTTTTTAAAGACAGATTGGAACAATTATCAAGAAGCTGGATGAAGATTGGATAAAGGACTTTATCTAAAACCAAGGGAGAGAGCGATCTGCAAGCCAGATGTAAAATTGATCCCCTGGAATCTCATGAAAAGAACCTGGAATCTTTGAGGGGGGCAGTTGATTTTTTTAAAAGGAAAGCTTTGTGCATACTGTGGGGATATGTAAATGCTTTAGTTTATTATGAAGTGGGATAAGGGTTGAAAAATTTTTATTTGGTTTGCTTTAAGGATTTGACTGATGCTATTTGCCTGAAAAGATTTGGATTTACTGTCTTGAATTGTTTTTGATGGGCTTATCAAGATTACAGTATAATTACTAAAACTGTTGTATTAGGGTTAAAGAATGTTTATGTAGTTGTTATTATACAATTGCTGTAGTATTAAATATAATAGTAGATAACTTAATCTTTTTAATTTGATTCTTATTATAGTAGACAGAAATGAATAGAATAGTGGTAGGAATGGATTAATTAAATATGCTTTATTTTCTGGATGGGAGAAAGAGTGTTAAGGTTTATATGAATTTTTCTTTTCTTTATTTTAATATAAGGGGGAGAAGTAACTGTAAGTGATTATTAAGTGTTAAAATGGAATGATTTATAGAAATAATGTAGTGTTTTAGGCTTAACATAGAGTAAGAGATTGATAGTTGAAATTTTTGTATATCCTTGCTGTTTAAAGTTGGAAGCCACAACTTTTTGTAAAATTGAAAAAAAAATTCTTTTTTGCATTTTTGCACTTTCTTAGTTTTCTTCTCTTCTTTGTAGTTTTTTTTGTTTTTTTTGTTTTTTGTTTTTCTTTAAATTTAATAAAATTTATTCTGAAATGCTGGATAAAGATTGGATAGTCAAGTTGAAGAAATTAAAGGGAGACATCAAGTTGCAAGCCATAAGTGAAATTTATCTTCTGATGGAATGCCATGGAAAAGAAGGGGTTATTATGTATGGGAGGTCTCCTGAAGAGAAGTCAGAGTTTTTGAGGGGGGCAGTTGGGCTGTTTGATTTCTGTAAGAAAAAGGCTCTGTGCGCATTGTGGAGACATGTAAATGTTCTGGTTTATCTTGAAGTGGGATAAGGGTTTAAGAACATCTGTCTGGACTGTTTTTAGGGTTTTGCTGATTTCATTTATCTTTAATGATTTGGATTAAGATTACTAAAGTATAAAAATATTATTTGGTTTTGGCTTTAATAAGCTTAAGATTATTAAAATTGTTATATTATCAAGTATAATGGTAGACAATTTATATGCTTCTTAGTTTGATCTTTATTATAGTAGAAAGGAAGGTATAGAATGGTAGTAGGAAGGAAATAATTAAATAAATGTTATCTTTCGGGAAGAGTTGATTAGGAGGGGTGTGTGTGTGTGTGTGTATTTCTTCTCTTTCTTTTAATATAAGGGGACGGAGCAACTGTATTTAGTGATTTTTATAATGTGCCAATGGAATGATTTATAGAAATAATGTGATTTTGGTTTAATATAGAGTAAGGGATTGAGTATGGAAAATTGTTGTATATCCTTGTTGTTAAAAGTTGAAAGCCACCTCTTTTTGTAACTTAAAAAACATTCTCTTGTGTTTTCATACCTTTTTAGTTTTTTTTCTTTTTCTTTGTAGTTTTTTGTTTTTCTGTAGCTTTTATCTTTGTCTGAAACGGAATAAAATTCTTAGATGTATAAAAAACCAACTTTACTGGGCTCCAGTCTCACTATCTCAAAGCTTGTGGGAAGAGCCAGATCTTCAAGACCTTCCAGAAACCCAGAAGGATGGGGGCTTGCTTGATCTTGGGGGGGGGGGGAGAGAAGATGTTCCACGACTGAGAAGGCACACTACTTAGGTCCACTAGATGGCAACATTTAAGGGAAGGGACCTGGAGTGTGTCAACCCTAACTGACTTGGTGTAATGGGCAGATCCCCTCAAGGATGGGCAGTCTGGCAATTTAGGTTCCTTTCTCTGTCAGTGAACAAAGGTCTTTTAAAAAATAGCCTTTTTTCTTTCTTGGTGGGGATAAGGTTTAACTTTATTGACAAGTCACCATGCTCTTATATTAATGTTTTGTTCTGTTTTAATGCATATAACCAATTATATTTCAAAACATTGTAAATATTATATGATTTATTTTAAACGATCAGAGAGTGAAAAGCAATACATAAATGCCTAAAATGCACCCAAATAAATATTAAAAAGGGCAATGGAAATTGCAGATATCACTTTATTCTCTTAATTAATGCAGATGGTAGCTTAACATATGCTAACAGATTTTTCTGGAAATTAGGACTGGGCTATGTTCATTTCAATTTCCTGCTAAATCATTCCTTTTGTGTTTTATCTAAATACATATCTTACTGAAGTGTTTCTTCTCATCAAATGGCACATTAGCATAATGTTTATGGCCAGTAAGGTTGTTGCAGAGCTTCAAACACAAAAGTACTGTATGCATTCTTTAATTAGGATTGCAATAGCCTCCCATCTGGAATGACTCATTGCTGCAGCCTGTGCGGCAATATTCTAAAATAAACTGAGCTGAATTTTTCCTATTCCAAATGATTCTCTATATAGTAACACCTTTCCTCCCCCCCTCATTCTGTTTTCTTTTGAGTGTCTTATTGTGGATTTTCACTTTAAATTCTATAATATATTATTTTTGTTATTTATTAACTGTGAATATAGCTATAGCGATAGCTGGAAGAAGGAAGGCCATCCATCTTGAGAGCTTCCCCAACTTGGAACCTTCCAGTTGTGTTGGCCTTGAGATTTGTTTAGTGTGAATTCTGGGAGTTGCAATTCTACCACATACCCAGAATGGTCCAGACAGGAAGGCTGTTGGCTGTACTGTATGTCCTCCTTGTGGAGCTTGTGGAATAATGAGTTTGTATAACTTTTTGCCATCTCTGCCCATTGCTTTTTTTTTTAATGATACACAGTAAAGTGTATAAGTTACATCAAGTACACTATCTAAATATAATTTTCCTAAAATTGATTTACCTTCTAGGGAAGAGCAGCTATTTTGTGCGGGACTGGATTGACTGAAAATATATTCTTTAACTTTGAAAGTTTTGCACATAGTTTGCATATCTTTTTATAAGATCAAGAAAGAAAAGAAAGGAGAGGAGAGGAGAGGAGAGGAGAGGAGAGGAGAGGAGAGGAAAGGAAAGGAAAGGAAAGGAAAGGAAAGGAAAGGAAAGGAAAGGAAAGGAACTCTTCAGATAAAACATTTTACTGTCTGGTATGGTGAACTGCCTTGACATTAATCTAATTTGAAATCATCACTCTGTTCCTCAAAATTACACATTGGATTTAGAAATCACAGTATTTTAAAAGCTAAGAAGACAGTGGCAAACTACTTCTGTTCTCTTGCCAAGAAAACAGCATGGACATCCATGAAGTTATCAGGACTACAACTCAACTTGAAAGAGACTTTACCTTTCTCAAGTCTGAAATTCCTTCATTTTAATCTCCAAATCTTTAGGATAAACTATCACAATCCAGACCTCTGTAGAGCTCTTTTATTTATGCAAAGCAACATGCAAACAAGCTATTTATTCATGTTTCCTGGGAAGCTTCATATAAAAATGATTAATTTGAAATTTCATTCCTTGTAGCTTCAAATAGGGCTGGACAGATGTCTATCTAATCTCTGGATATCTGAGCTGGGCAGCCTGATCCTTTCTGGACATCTCAAAGAACAGTTCCTATAGTCACTGGCCATTGATCGTTAGTGGAAGTAATGGGAGGTATAGTCCAAAACACTGCAAAGCACTTGATAACTGTCTGCAGTTATCACTTAACTAGATGGACCAATGTCTGCCTTCCCATTAGGCAGCTTTTTATAATTGGTGTGGTTGTGATGATACATATATTTCATAAGCCAAAGAATTGCCTTTTTATCCAGCATGCAGAATTGAAATGATTCGTTCTAATATAATGCAAATACACTGAATACACATGAATCAGTGGAATTGCCTTCACATTCTTGCTTTGCTCTTTGATTAGTTAAGGTCACATTTGTTTTAACATTTAAATGAAATATGCAGTGTTACATTCCAATAGGAATTAATTATTTGACCATTACTCATTGATTCTAAGGGTAAGAACAATGGATTTCAATGAAAATGCTTTTGCAGCATTCATTTAGGGCATACAATGTTCTATGCATGAAAATATCTTTTTATAAAACAAAAACAGTAATAGATTACTTTTTGCTGAAATAAAAGCTGAGGTTTTCAGTACTTAAACAGGAACAAAAATGCCTTGACAGTAATATGGTGTTAGACATTTTAAGCAGCTACTGCTTCTCTGAAATGATAAATAAATCTACATGTTTAATATATTTCAGGGCATCTCCACACTATCACAATTTTCACTCTCCAAGTTCTCATAAAAAACTGACAGCAATCCACAGGTTTTTCCACAGCTGCTGGTCTCCAAAACCACATGAACCAATCAGTAATCCTTCTAACTGAGCAACAAAAGAGTGCAAACAAGACACCCAACCTGGGTCCCAGTCCCCTCTATAGTCTCAAGGCATGATGTGCTTGGTGCGTGGCACAAATATATGATCAGTTGCTGTGATGGGAGATGGGTGAGGGAAGAAAAGCTGAGAAGCTACAAAGACAGCATTCCTTTGCTCAGTCTGAATTCCAGTAAAAAGCTAACATGAAGCTATAATCTGAATATATCAGGAGTGAAAAAAGCCAGGAACAGAAAGGTGGGAAGAAGCAAGTGTTCCCATCACTGGGAAAACTGTCTGCCCTCCATGCTGCACTCAACTCCAGCATTTCTAATCGAAAAATGGATTCAGTGCAATTTCAAATGTGTCCCAGCTGAGCTGGAAACACATTGGTTCAGCTACCCAACAATGGCCATGGGATAGATCACACAGAATGATACAGGAATGGCATTGATTTAGGAGTGATGTAAAGACTGTGTGTAGAAGTGCCTATAGTTGATTAGTTAAGAAAGAGAAAGTTGCTTTTAGCACTTCCCCCTGCTCTCCCTGAAAAGACACAGTGCTTTCCTGCATCATTCTTTATAGCCAACTAGCACAGCAGCTTGTTTGTGTCACATAATGAAGTGCCTGTTTGAAATGTACTGCAGCAGCCTTAGCCAAAACAAACAGAATCTCCTCTGGAAAAAAACCCCCAAAAACAACCGATTGCCTAATATTGTGGAAGAAAAGGAGACGGAAGAGAGGAGAGTGATTCAGCAGCCTACTAATGGTTTGTTCAGCTTCCTTCTCATTTATGTTCTAAACATGCTAGGTTGGTAGTGAACAAATGTTTTCCATGCCCTTGAACTATTTATAAAGGAGCATTTTTCAATCCTACTCTTGTTCTTGACAAACAGAGAGGCTGAAAACACTGTGATAATATTTAATCCTGCAGATAAATGCTTTACTATACTTTGATATGACCAGCAATCAAGAGTTTGGCATAAAGACAATCCAATAAATCCAATAAATGATTAACAGAGAAAATTATCTGCATTGATAGTATTATGTGTATAATTTAATTCAATTGAGGGCACACCAAGTCTCTGCTTAGCAGCTCTATAAAGACTTTGTTGTTTATTCGTTTAGTCGCTTCCGACTCTTCGTGACTTCATGGACCAGCCCACGCCAGAGCTTCCTGTCGGTCGTCAACACCCCCAGCTCCCCCAGGGACGAGTCTGTCACCTCTAGAATATCATCCATCCACCTTGCCCTTGGTCGGCCCCTCTTTCTTTTGCCTTCCACTCTCCCTAGCATCAGCATCTTCTCCAGGGTGTCCTGTCTTCTCATTATGTGGCCAAAGTATTTCAGTTTTGCCTTTAATATCATTCCCTCAAGTGAGCAGTCTGGCTTTATTTCCTGGAGGATGGACTGGTTGGATCTTCTTGCAGTCCAAGGCACTCTCAGAATTTTCCTCCAACACCACAGTTCAAAAGCATCGATCTTCCTTCGCTCAGCCTTCCTTATGGTCCAGCTCTCGCAGCCATATGTTGCTACAGGGAACACCATTGCTTTAACTATGCGGGCCTTTGTTGTCAGTGTGATGTCTCTGCTCTTAACTATTTTATCAAGATTGGTCATTGCTCTTCTTCCAAGAATTAAGTGTCTTCTGATTTCCTGACTGCAGTCAGCATCTGCAGTAATCTTTGCACCTAGGAATACAAAGTCTTTCACTGCTTCTACATTTTCTCCCTCTATTTGCCAGTTATCAATCAAGCTGGTTGCCATAATCTTGGTTTTTTTGAGGTTTAGCTGCAAACCAGCTTTTGCACTTTCTTCTTTCACCTTCATCATAAGGCTCCTCAGTTCCTCTTCACTTTCAGCCATCAAAGTGGTATCATCTGCATATCTGAGATTGTTAATGTTTCTTCCAGAGATTTTAACTCCAGCCTTGGATTCCTCAAGGCCAGCTTGTCGCATGATGTGTTCTGCATACAAGTTGAATAGGTAGGGTGAGAGTATACAGCCCTGCCGTACTCCTTTCCCAATCTTAAACCAGTCTGTTGTTCCGTGGTCTGTTCTTACTGTTGCTACTTGGTCGTTATACAGATTCTTCAGGAGGCATACAAGATGACTTGGTATCCCCATACCACTAAGAACGTGCCACAATTTGTTATGGTCCACACAGTCAAAGGCTTTAGAATAGTCAATAAAACAGAAATAGATGTTTTTCTGAAACTCCCTGGCTTTTTCCATTATCCAGCGGATATTGGCAATTTGGTCTCTAGTTCCTCTGCCTTTTCTAAACCCAGCTTGTACGTCTGGCAATTCTCGCTCCATGAACTGCTGAAGTCTACCTTGCAGGATCTTGAGCATTACCTTACTGGCATGTGAAATGAGTGCCACTGTTCGATAGTTTGAACATTCTTTAGTGTTTCCCTTTTTTGGTATGGGGATATAAGTTGATTTTTTCCAGTCTGATGGCCATTCTTGTGTTTTCCAAATTTGCTGGCATATAGCATGCATTACCTTGACAGCATCATCTTGCAAGATTTTGAACAGTTCAGCTGGGATGCTGTTGTCTCCTGTTGCCTTGTTATTAGCAATGCTTCTTAAGGCCCACTCAACCTCACTCTTCAGGATGTCTGGCTCTAGCTCACCGACCACACCGTCAAAGCTATCCCCGATATTGTTATCCTTCCTATACAGGTTTTCTGTATATTCTTGCCACCTTTTCTTGATCTCTTCTTCTTCTGTTAGGTCCTTGCCATCTTTGTTTTTGATCATACCCATTTTGGCCTGGAATTTACCTCCAATGTTTCTAATTTTCTGGAAGAGGTCTCTTGTCCTTCCTATTCTATTGTCTTCTTCCACTTCCGCGCATTGCTTGTTTAAAAATAATTCCTTATCTCTTCTGGCTAACCTCTGGAATTTTGCATTTAATTGGGCATATCTCCCCCTATCACTGTTGCCTTTTGCTTTCCTTCTTTCTTGGGCTACTTCTAGTGTCTCAGCAGACAGCCATTTTGCCTTCTTGGTTTTCTCTTTCTTTGGGATGTATTTTGTTGCCGCCTCCTGAACAATGCTGCCAACTTCTGTCCAGAGTTCTTCCGGGACCCTATCTACTAAGTCCAGTCCCTTAAATCTATTCTTCACCTCCACTGCATATTCCTTAGGAATATTAGTGAGCTCATATCTAGCTGATCTGTGGGTCTTCCCTAAACTCTTTAGTCTGATCCTAAATTGTGCAAGACTATAAAGACTAGTACAGTTTATATTCAGTATGGGAAGTGTTTTATTTTTAAATTATGTTCAAAAGGTGTCCCATATAGTAGTTCAGATGCAGATGATACCAGTGTGGAAGTGCATCAGGACAATTTTGTCTGAAGGAGAACTGGTTTGGTCTAGTGGTTAAGGCAACGGGCTAGAGACCGGGAGACCAAGAGTTCTAGTCCCACCTTAGGCAGGAAAACCGGCTGGGTGACCTTGGGCCAGTCACTCTCTCACAGCCCAACTCACCTCACAGGGTGGTTGTTGTGAGGAAAAGAGGAGGAGGAAGGAGTAGTAGGTATGTTTGCCTCCTTGAGTTATTTATAAAAATAATAAAGATGGGCTAGAAAATAAAAAAAATAAAAATAAAAAAATAAATTTTCAGAAGAATATTCTGCAGACCACCCAGAGAACAGAGGTTCAGCATTCCCTCTAAAGTCAAGCTTCAGAGGAACAAGGAACCTGAACCCAAACCCATAACTCTATCATGTACAATTGCCTAAGAACCCTCATTCCTATGAAAGGTAAAACAGATAGAATAGGTATACAAAGTCACATCGTATGATGCTGACAAACTAGCACGAACTGTTATAAATGTTGCTTCACCCTGTTGGTACTCAGTTTATTAGAATATTGCTTGCTTCTTGGAGTCTGCACTGAGTTAAGCTGCATCTACCCAAGATTTATTATACATACAATCAGTGTACCTGCTCATATGAAGCAAGTGAAGTTGAATCATTAACCTATTTTTCTTATGTAATTTTGATTGAAATTGTGGTTCCTACTATAGCAATACATCTTTTCAGATTATATAATAGTGACGAATGCCGGTTTTGGTGGATGCAAAGAATTATAGAAACAACAGTTACATTTCTGTTTTCTACTCTGAAGACCTATCAACAAAGTATTATTTATCTTTTACTAGGGCTTGTATACCCTTTCAATCCTAGGTTATAGGGGAGTATACTGGCAACTCCATCACTAAGTGATGTGGTTGTAAAGCGCAACGTCACATGACCATGCCGACTTATGATGGCAGTTGTGGCAGTTCCAGTTATCATCAATAGATGAATCCCACATCCCGCAGTCACTTGATCACCATTTGCGGTCCATTGATTTTCCTTGACAGAAGCTGGCAGTGAAGCTGCAACCATCATAACTGTGAGCTGGTTGCCAAGCGCCTAAATCTCAATCATATGACTGTGGGGAAGTTGTGACAGCTGCAACTATGAGGAACGGTTGTAAACCTAACTTTTCAATGCTGTCATAACTTCAAATGGTCACAGAATGAGTGATCGTTCAATGAGGATTATCTGTACTACAATACGTCCCCAAATAACACCATGTAAGATAAAAATGAATATTAATCTCAGCATGATTACAATAATCAGCATTGATGTTCCTGTTACAGATTGACAAGAGAACCATGTTCGGTATATAATATTTAGGCCCTGAAGACTCTGCAAAAAACAGCTTTTTAACCATCCTCCTGTATTTGCTTATATATTCTAAATCATTTTTTTGTGTTTTTTTATTTTCCATCTTCGTATCTCTTTGTTATCAAAATTCCGGCAGTTCTGTGGCCATCATAAATGGACTGGCTGATTAATGCCCAGAATTTGCATTGAAGCCCCAATTTGAAATATTGCCATTGGTTGCAGTGTTACAAAACCAAATTGCTATTCAATAGGACCATAACAAACAGTATGGTATAATATTCATAATGTGAAGTATGTAGTACACCTACTTCTCATTTAGCGACTGAGTTCCATTCCAATGACCATGTTGTTAAGCAAAATGGTCGCTAAGTGAACATGTGACTGAGAGAGAGAGATGCTGCAAAGATGACTGGTTGCTGCCATCTCATTCAGATAAAATTCTGTTGTACAGCTACACCAGCATTACTCTCATTCCTGCATGTGTTGTCAGGTGCATGAAATTTGGTTGTAAATGCACATATAGTCAGAAAACTACTGGTTATTACTGTTGTATGTGTGAATGGTCGCTAACTGAGGTAGTCACTAGCCAAGTACAGTTTTTATCCTGTACATTTAATTTAGGATTCTTTTAAAAGAAGAAACTTTTCTTGGCTACCAATCTTTGAGAGGGAGCAGAAATTGAAACTTCCCTCTTTCATGTTCTCTGCCTTTGGTAAATCCTAATAGGTCATTTTTCCAAGTTGATTTTATCACTGAACTTGTGAGAAAACTCTTATCCATGACTCAGTTCAAGCTTTTCTAGTCAGCTTCATACTGCATAGCATGCACCTTCTCAGGCCATGTTCTACAAGTAATAGTAACAGTACCATAACGTTTAACAGATTCACAAGTCTGTGATAGGCATGGAAGCAAAACGGTTGAAAGAATTGTCAGAAAAGTAATTAGGAGAAAAAACTGGATTTTTGAAGGAAAGTAATGTCAGGAGGATGGTTGATGTATATGTTATATATTTCAAGGGTGAAGCATTCAGCATGCTGATGGGATAAACACCCATGCAGATCCATGTCTGGACGCTTCCATCTTCAGTTAATTTTTTACCATAGGTTATGCAGTTGGCTCTGAGACTTGTTCAGTATTCCATGGCAATGTAATTTTTAAGGTAAAAAAACACTAAAGCCAGAAGTGATTCAGAAATAAGCTTTTATTTCTTAAAGGTTTTTTTTTTCTTTTTGGCTTTATAAAGTTTATTTTAAAATTGTTCCAGTACTTGAGATAAAAATATAATTTATATTTAATCAACGTATTTTACACATATATGTGAACCATACCCTGGTTGGGTGAAAGAGTTCATAAAAATAATTATTCAATTTTCATTTCACAAATGTATTTTTAGGCAAGAGGAAAAAATCAGTAATCAGCATATGATCAAGACTGATCAGTGGTTGCTTAATTAAGAGGTCGATGAGATGTGTACTGAGTAAATGGTAATGATAAATCCATAAGAGCTTGTTAAACTCTTCTTTTTTTAAACAAGAATTATTGCAAAATCTATGAGCAGAACCAAACAAGTGAAATTGTTTTCCATAATACCTATTACAAAGAGAAGTCTGGAAAAGAAAAGGCATACTGTGTTTTATCAAATATTCCTATGGGCCATTTGGTTTACCCATCTACATAAAATGTAGATACTGTACCTACAGCAACCAGGAATAAGGTAGATTTGTATACCAAATGGGCATTCCGATTACTGATCTTTTCAACCATTATGGGAAAGACCCGGATAAACTGAAGAAATTATGCTGAGTGTGTTTGATCACAAGAGAGAGACATCATAACTGTGTAATTCGATTGCAAAGGATGTTGACAGAAGCCCAGAAGGCTGATATCCAGAAGGCCTTGAAGAGCTGGCTCATCTTGCAAGCACTCGGGTAGAGTGAGGTCAGAACCCAGTAGAGTGGGATGCTGATGTGTGGGGCAGTGTTGCCTTTGGGGTGCTGTGTGGAGTTTCTGTTGTGGTTTTATGGTTTGATGTTTTTGCCATTGTTTTGTGAGCAACCCAGGGTTATAGTAAGGTGGGTGGCCATATAAGCTAAATGCATATGTACGTACATACATACACACATACTCTGCAGAAATGGGGAAAGCTACAAAATACCCCCTTTGAATGTTGTCTTTTTAAAATTGGGCTTGTAAGCAGGGTGTGAGCGACATAATATATTGATCCCTATAAACACAATTGCTGGGAAGGATTCTGAATTGCACAGCAGAAGGCAAGATGAAATTGCCTGATGATCCTGAAGGGGAAAAGGCAGACAACAAAAACCAGGTTGTTCTCTTTTCCTTGGTGTGCAGGGAGTCAATATATGGGCATAATAAAGGACATGGTGTAGGTTAAAGGGTGCTAGTCTCAGTAGAAAGGGTGGGCTTGAAGCTTCCTTAGAAAAGTGGAATTCAGAGGTGCCAGGTCAGCCCACTGTAAAGCAACACCATGTTCTTATCTGATTCTGCATTCTAGCTGCAAAGGTCATGTTGTAATTTACATTGCCTTTTGTAATTCTTTTGTATCATTTCAAAGGGCATATAACCTGAAATCTTATGGGCTTTGGGACTCTTCTGCATTCCTTTGGTGAAGAGCCCAGTGATCCCTGTAGCTGTTCATACCAATGGAAGATACTTGGTGGCATCTATCTACAAGTGTTCCTTACTTAAGTGGGCATTTTCCCCACAACAGACTGGCATAGTCTGCAGGATTAGAAGGTCCATGAAATAAGACAGAACAGAAAGGACAGGGCAGTTGAGTTTCTCTGTATAAGACAAATGCTATTTAATGCAAATGTCAACTAATAAACTGAAAGTCTCCCTTTCAGTCCAGTACTCTCATTTATTCTATGCCACACTGCTACAATATTTATATTAAAAAAAAATAATACTTTCAGTTGATATTTCAAATTGTCAGGTTGATAATTGGAGGGCTAAATCTACAATGCAATTATTACTGTACTTACAGGTTTTTATTCTGACATAATATGATAAGCTTTGTTTTTGTTTAATCATTGACCTATTTTAGATGTTTTATCATCATGCTGTTTTTCTGACTGAAATATACCTGCAACATGTTGCCACTGTTCCATAACATCTGCAGAAAGAGCTGATTTTGTGACATAAAATTTGAGAAATAGACAATTGTAAGCAGAAAGGTCCCGTTTTCTATAGCCTTGCCATTTTAATTGCCAAAGTAATGACCAACCCCATTTTTCATCAGTAATAAAGTCTTGCCTCCTTACTGCATTAAACCCTTTCTTCTAAATTTTATTTTCCATATACTGTAACAACATGGTGCTTTCATTTATTTTAATTCTTATTCGGCCTTACCTCATAACTCCACTGCTTGATAATTTTGACTTTATTATCATTAGTCTTAAATTATGAATCTCAGCAAGCTTACTGAGAATAGAATTGTAGCTCTGTTCTTCCTCACTCCAAAGTAAGTCTTGATAAATTCAGTGTATTCCTAACAGATAAATGTGAATAGAATTTAGTGTAGCCTACATTGTTTGCTAAAACCTGTCTTGGGAAGGAATATTGCAACCATTTTGCAATTATATTCATTTAATGCATATCCTGAGTCTCCAAAAGTATCATGGCAGGGTAATAATATTGGCCACCATTTTAAAGACAGTGTAGCAATTATCAGGATCATCCAATAATTCCTATGTAGGCCAGTGGTAAAGCACTGGTTTAGCATGCAGAAGGTCCCAGGCTTAATTCCTGCCATCTCTGATAGGCTGAATTCTGCCTGAAGGCTTGGAGAGATATTTCCAGCCAATATAAATTGCCATGTACTGGACTGACCACTTTTTTGATTCTTTGCCCATAGAAATATACAAACGTACAGTGCGATTAGCAGTATTTTTTTTATCTCTCTTCCTATCTTCTCCACATTTCATGCCAGATCTTCACTGGATTATTGCACCTTGGGATCTGAATCATTTTTATGTTTAAACATCTCTTTGCTATCCTTAATACTTAGAGCTTAAGCAACACGTAACACATTTTAACTTTACATTCAGACTCAATTGCTTTGTTCAAATGATCTGTTATGCCCTAACAAATAAATTGTATTATACAGTAGATCATTGTGAAGGTCTGGTCAGCTAGGATAGCATTTGATTATTATTAGGGAAAAGGGCAGCACTTTTAAGAAGCAAAGATACTAGGCTGCATCAAAACTAGAAGTGCAGTCCTGTTTTATAGACCAAGTCTTGAAGATATCACCTATTACTTGGAATAATAAATGAATTTCAAATGTGGCATCTTTACTTTCTTTACCTAATTCATCTTTGTCCAAGTTCTTTTCCTGTAATTGTTATTCAACTCACAGGATTCAACTCTAAATCCTAATGCTATTCATCCTTTTAAAGAATGGTGATCATGTGATAATTCCACAGTGAATTGAAAGATAAATAAGGTCCATATTTATGTATACAAGAGTCCTCTTCTGTATACATATTAGCTGAACGATAAAGAGAAAAGAGGTCTAAGATGGATTTCAAGGTAATGTATGTATATGCTTGACTCTTTCTCAATCTGACACACAGAATTTAGAGGACAAACAGTATTGATTAAATTCTTCTTTGCAATTCTCAGCAGATGCCTTCCCTCTTGAAGGTGGAATCTCAACAGTCATGACATTTGCTTATTGACTTCAGTGCAGGCTAGTAATGACATCTAGTTTCCCTTATCCTTGTAGTGAAGAGTTGTTCACCAAAACTGGATTACTATACTTTCTATATTATGCAAACAAGCCTAAGCAAGCAAATAAATAATTGAGATTCATTAGATAGCATATCAATATTTTCATGTGATTATATATATTCATGCAGTGAATATAAAAAAAAAGATTTAATGGATCAGTTTTGGTAAATAAAGTAACAGAATTTTGTATTGAAACTTTAAAGATGAAGCAAACAAAAATATCCCAAAATGCAAAACACCAAAGAAGGCAAAATGGTTGCTTTATGATATATTGAAAATAACTGAAAACATGTAGAAGGCAAAAGACAGCAAAGGCAGATAAATTTTTGTCCAGTGAAGCATCGAGTTCCAGATGGGAGCCAGAAGATACAAGGAGATATCTTCAGATAAGCAATGCAAACAAATTGAGGAGAACAATAAAATGGGAAGACAAGCACTTTATTTAAGAAAATGACAAAGGGATTTTTTTTTTTGCGAAAATAGAGATAGTAAAATACGGATAAGGCAAACATCTACTAGAGAAAGAAGATATAGAGAAGGGATGATGTGAAATATGGAAAATTGTATAAGAAGATCCCTAAATCAATGATATGTACAAGGTTCTCTAATACTGAACACCTACCTACTGGCATAATAAATCTGATGGGAATCCTGGCAAATTTTTGTCCAGTGTGAATTGCACATCTCCCTAAGACCTAAGAATTTTCCCTATATGATCTCATGTAGGATTTACAATTGGTCTAATGATAGAGAGAGATGCAAAACAGGAAGTTCCACTTCTCTTGTAGAACAGGCTAGAGTTGAATTATGTTGATCCAGTCAAAGAAATAATTGCCAAGACAGACTTCCAGCAAAATAGTGATTTATTAAGATACACATTTGCTTCTTTGTCTCTCTGTAAGTTATGAAAATAATTTTGTGGACTATTTGTGAATATTTCTGGTAAGCAGAGATACTTACAGTATTATTTTCTGCAGACTGTGGAACTTTGGGGAAATTATATGCCTCTTCTCCCTTCCCTTTTTCTTGGGAATGGAAAGAACTGCATCACAGTCACCAGCCATACATGGAAGGGAAGGAAGCTGTGCCACAAAAGCCATCCATGTGGACATTTTGGAGTATTTACAATGACCCATCAAATGACTTTTGGTGATCTCATGTAAGACTGAAGGGCAATCCTGCACTCGGAATCATCAGGCCCAGTGAGGGAGGGGAAAGAGGTGGTAGAAAGGTAAGAGCCAATGCTGCTCAAATCAGAGAAAACCACTGTGTAAACATTGAGCAAGTACATTCCAATCTCAGGGAAGGAAAAAGAACAGCCAACTATTTGCTAACTTGAAAACATGCAAGGAGAAGGCTTAAGATTTAAATTTAAAATTTCAGCCTCTTCCATAATCTTTTGCATATATGACTTCTTTCTTGTCTGCAACAAAGCAATGAATCTAACAATATCAAGTTCCTTAAGTTTCAGCCATTAGCTAGTTTACAATGAAAGGATTAGGTTTCTAGAAGAATAATTTATAGCTATGCCTGATCTAAAGTCTGACATGGCTATTCATACAGTATATACTTATATTCTATGAAGGAAAGTGTTTATTACATATACTGTTCTATCCTCTATTTCAGCATATCAAAATACCAATACATTATATCTGTCAGAAATTAATGTTATATACAATGTGCATACATGATTATTATATTAGAAAAGGATGGAAAATATTACGTCATCACCATCCTCCCCACCATTTAGTGAGAACCATGTAAGGGATTTCAGAAGATATTCTAGGAGAAGCTATGCTAATCTATGGTGGTAAAAAATCAGAGTCTGGTGGCCCCTTTTCTAACAAATTGGGTTAAAGGGCATAAGCTTTTGTGAGCTGCAGCTCACTTCATCAGATGCTCAGATTGGCTGCACTGATGTAGGATTTAAATTGGGATGAGATGAGACGGTGGTGGAAGGGAAGAGAACAAAATAGAGGTTGCTTATGCAGGCCAGAAGTGAGACATATTACAAGTAACTTCTTAGTTAACAATTGTAATGTGTTAAAAACCTGTTGTGTTTGTTGAGTCCTTCTGAGATTGTCTGAAACCTTTTGTTGTATATGAGTCCAGTAGTCTCTCATTCAGCTGTGGTGATGTTAAAGTTCTGCTTTTCCAAAGAGTCACTTTGAGGTCTGCCATAGAGTGCTCTAGGAGGTTAAAATGGAAGATTTAATGGGCACACTAATAAAGTCTGATATTTGTCCTTGTTTTCAGTCCTGGTGTCAAATGTGTGTCTATTCATATTTAGAATCTTTTGTTCAAAATTTGTCCTGTTGTCCTACATAGAATGCAGTGACACTGCTGGAAGATGATGGTATTAGAGGAAAAGCATGTGAAGGCAACTCTAATCCTGTGTGTTTTGGGACCTGTCATAGTGGCATTGGTGTGGATGTGGAAGCTAAGTAAACATCAGAATTTGTTTTAGGATCCAGTTCCTACGTTAGCATTATTGTTCTGTTAGTTCTTGTTGCTTGTGAGAATCTGATTCAGGTTGAGTGATTGTCTGTATGCATATATAAGCCTGCCACCCAGTGCCTGAGAAAGTGCACTGTTATTGTCCACTGTGGGTTGCAACTTATTAATACTGTGTTTGAGGGGTGTGAGCTGTAGTTCACAACCAGTTCTGTTCTGTTCTGTTTCTGTGGTCTGTCTTTTAATAGGTCCTCCCTGGGAATTGATCTGGCTCTATTGATTTGTTTTTTTTATCTCACTAAGTGAGTAGTTCAATGTCCTGAATACCTGGTTTAATTCCATCAGTTGAGCACCTCTTTTCAAGTGGATCACAAAACTTATGCCTTTTAATAAAATTTGTTAGTTAGAAAAGTGCTATCAGCCTCATCCTGATTTTTTTCCAAACTTGATATTGAAATCTTATAGAATTTTGATCTTGAAGTGTTTTGATTCCCAGAAGAAGAGCTTTCCTTAAACAATGAGTGAAAACTTCATGGGTACACTAATAAAGTCTGAATCGGCTCTTGTATATTTTGAAGCCTATACATGAAAGGGGTTATATGTTCAATTTTTTATTTTATTTATTTATTTATTAAATTTGTCACCACCCATCTCCTCTCATCAGAGGGACTCTGGGCAGTTTACAAGAGTAATCCATTAAAAAATAAATATAAAATACAATATATAAAAATATAAACACCATTAATAAAAACTATGAAGATAGGAGTAAAAATAAAGTCCAAGTGGCAGGATGTAATATAGTCCATGTAGGTGAGGAGTGTTCTAGGGTGCTAGCCATCCCAAAGCGGAGCTACTCCCTTCTCTGCCCCAAGCAAGATGGCAGAGCCAAGTCTTCAGGTTCCTCCTGAAGGCCAGGAGTGATAGGGATAATCTCACCTCTGGGGGCAGTGTGTTCCACAGGGCAGGAGCTAGTGCAGAGAAAGCATGCTTCCTGGACCCCACCAAACAGAATTCGCTTGTAGACGGGGTCCACAGCATGCCCTCTCTGCATGATTGGGTGGGGTGAGCTGATACAATGGGGAAGAGGTGGTCCCTCAAGTAACCTGTCCCCATGCCATATAGGGCTTTAAAGGTGATAACCAACACCTTGAATTGGACCTGGAAGCAGACTGGTATCCAGTGCAGTTCACGGAGTAAAGGTGTTATGTGTGCCGATCAAGGGAAACCTTTACCTTTACCTATTAGTATTACTAAATAATAACCCATTACCTACACACTACAAAGATTAAAACTCTTAACAGCAGGAGAAATATAAAGAAACAACAATAATTATTACAATTCTATTAGGATTATTTGTTATGTCTTTCTCTCTTGTTATGTCTTTCAAGCCCATATTTGTGAATATGTGATAAAGTGTGTAAACATCTATTCCATAGTAAATAAGTTCAAACTACTGTAGCAATCATGAATTATCAAGTGTGCATGAATAACATTCACATTTTACTGCATATGTTGTTACTTTCAAGTGTGTGTGCATGAATTGTTTTGTGTTGCTTTTGTGTTTTTTGTATTGTTGTGTGATGTGAAAGGTCCCCTGTGCAAGCACCGAGTCATGTCTGACCCTTTGGGGGAACGCCGCTTTTGCGACCTTTTCTTGCCAGACTATAGGGGGGTGATTTGCCATTGCCTTCCCCAGTTGTCACTGTCTTGTTACTTGCTTTTAAATGTTTTTATAATTTGGAAACTGTCCAGAGTTGCTGCGAGTTGGGTGGCAAATAAATAATAATAATAATGATAATAATAATAATAATAATAATAGTAACAACAACAACCCATGACACAGTGCTACACTGTAACTACAGCCTCCATAGCTGTTGCACATCAGTGGCTGCCATCCTCACTTTTTTCAAAATATCTCCTGGCCCTCTCCCATCCTAGGAGCTTCCCAACACTTTCAGGAGCTTCAGGAAATTCTAATCTACCTTCAGGAATAGCTAGAAAGCACCAATTTTGCAATTTACAAGCACTTTGCTGATCATCATTGCTATCCAGAAGCGCCTTCCCACTTTCTGTCAGAGTTCATGTCTACCTCTAAACTAAGTATCTACCTTACACATAGAGAGCCAGTTTGGTGTACTGGTTAAGGCATCAGGCTAGATACCAGGAGACTGCGAGTTCTAGTCCCGCCTTAGGCACAAAGCCAGGTGGGTGATCTTGGGGCAGTCACTCTCTTGTAACCTTAGCAAGAAGAAAATGGCTAAC
Source organism: Candoia aspera (assembly GCF_035149785.1). Classification (NCBI taxonomy): domain Eukaryota; kingdom Metazoa; phylum Chordata; class Lepidosauria; order Squamata; family Candoiidae; genus Candoia; species Candoia aspera. Next base: position 34,502,530 of record NC_086160.1, read on the forward strand.
CACTTCTGAAAAAAAAACTTGCCAAGAAAATTGCAGGGACTTGTTCAGACAGTCTCTGAGAACCAGACAATGGAATGGATTTAAAAAAAACAAAAACAAAAAATCAGCTTTACATAATCATCAAGAAGCTTAATGGTAAGTTTACTGGTATGTTCCCCATGGTGGGGTGAGTCATGTCGTCTTTTTGCTTATACTTTCCTTCCACACTGAAGATATATATGGTTTTTCAGTATTTCCCCCTGGTTTGAAAATTTGGTCCCTGTTGTTTACACACCACTTGGTTCCAGCACTCCATCCTATCTTGATAGGCAGGGAAGCTCATGTGTTCTAAGTGGAGCACATCTGGATTCTCAGAACAGGAAGATAAATAGAGTAAACAAACAGAATAAATAAACAGAATAAATTCAATAGCAGATTTATTAGAAGAGCAATTGTGATTTGTGATAGCAGATATGATCAACAAAGAAAATAAATAAATGCCATAAGCTTTTTGAATTTTATGGTACTTGAAATCGGGTTCACTGTACTTTTCTTCTGGATGTGGTTGTTTATGTAAGTAGGATCTAGTGCAGAAATGTTAAAGACTTACTCTAACATTTCAGGTATGAGAAGGCTGTTTTGCTAGTATCGCTCCAACATAGCTACCCATGTGTAAGTCATCTTCTAGTAAATCTCATGCTGTTTCCTTCTCTTAAAATCCTTCCTATCATATCACATTAAATTGCTACAGTTCATAAAGAATCTGCAAAATTTTGATGTCACATCATATTACAGTGATGTGTAATGCCACTAGGACTCTTGTTCAACAAACAAACTGCACAATACTGGAGGGCTTTTAAAGAGCACCATTTTGCACTAGATATAACTTTTAGAAAGTTAATATTGTTTTTCCTCCAGAATAGCAGACAAAGACATAATCTAATTAACCAACTGTTGCTTTCTTGAATTAAAAAGAAAACAATTTTAGGCTTTATAAATTCAATTGTGCAGTTTTATAATGATGAAAGGCAAAATTGCTTAATAATGATGGTATGGAAATACTGTGTGTAGGAGGAAGATGTATAATTTATACTCTGTCTTACTTTTGATGGATCATTAGGCATCTGTCGCCAGAAACTGTTTGACAAAAAAAACCCCTCTACTAGCACTGGTTAATTCTTATTGCTTGGAAATCAATCTGTTGTGTTTAGAGATTTAGGCCAAGAATTCTGGGAAGTACAGTCCCAAGATGTGTAGAAGTTAGGAGAGGCTAGTATAGAGCTTGAGGAACCTAAATGTTCTCTTCCCCTACTGGCATTTAGCTTCACAAAGAGACAGCTGAAGAAAGGCTTCCACAGAAGATCTTAAAATATGGCCTGGTTCATACCAGAAGTGCTCCTTTGGCCTTTAGATATCAAAGAAAAATATAGGTCTTTCAAGTTCAATACCAATACCTTGAGACAAATGTGAGAATGGGCAAGCAATGAGTAACTTTAAGAAGTGGCCTGAAATGCATTTTTGGGATACAGTAATAAGACCTATGTCAATTTAAACTTCTAACTTGTCTTCAATGGCAAATCCATGCAAAGTGCATCACAGTCACCTACTTATAAGGTTATTACAGCATAGTCACTAGAATATGAGCATTACTACAGCATAGACCATGGCCACATTGTATTTGTTCATAAATTATTGCACTTGGTATACCAGCTGAAGCTGGTAAATGGTTTCCCCTGGCTGTATATTATTTCAGGGGTAGTACTGCTACCCTTTCGTTACAGATGGAACACTAATTCTTGAATCCTGAAAACCATTTACCCACATTGTCTCTGTCTTGCCAGGATTCATAATAATTACATTGGACATGATCCAGTCCTTTATTTAGGCTCTGATTCAGCATCTCAAATCATCCTCACTCAGAACTGAACTAGCTGTAATCAGTGTAGTGCAGATAGTTCACTCAAAATTATTTATTTAATATGTCACTCTTTTCCTAAAGGAGCATAGAAAGAGGAACATTGAAGGCATTTAATTATAAACAATGACACAAAACAGAAAAAATAATAAAAGTTCTCATTTAGCTGCACAGCAGTTAAAACCATTTATAAAAACTAAGCTATATTAATTAACATGATATCTAATTTGTAGGTATTTTGGTTCTATAGCAGTGCTTACTCTACGAATGCTAAGTGATCAAGTATACCTTGAACCATTAATCTACTATTAGACAGCAGAATGCCAGCGATCCTCATCCAGGAGACACTTCTATTACTAGAACTTTACTATCAAAAAATCTCTATTTTGAATACTTACACTGTAGGTCTGATCCCCAAATGATACTGCAAGCAGGTTTCTCCAGGTTATATTAGTGTATGGGCCAGGTAGTATTCTTGGTCTTTTAAGTACTGGTTTTTAAGCCATCCTATGCAATAGACAGTCAGTGTAGTGCTTTAAAAATCATATGACAAGATCCCATTTAGCTGACCAATTTAACAATCTGGTTGTCACATTCTACACCAGCTGTGGCTTTTGGCCTTCCTAAGGATAGCCCCATTCGGACTACATTATGCTAAATTCAAATCTTTGGAAAATGTTGGAAGCATTTTTAAACACTCTAAATTAAAGAGATGAATATTGCAGTATGCCTCAAAGTAATTGTCTGGAGATGAAGGAGCCCTCTTCCTTCAGTGCTTCCTTGTATAACTATTCTTGGCAGTAAAAGCTGAATCATGCCTCACATCTTCAATGTATATAAATAGTCAAGAATACCATGATATATAGTATGAAAAGTCACTAAGTGATCAAGAAAAAATAAATGGGCCATAGGGTCCCATATCTCTCCCAACAGACATCATATATCAGGACAACCAAGCTTGTACAGATGGTCCATTTAGTGTCTCAGTTTTATGCCAAAACTTCTTGTCTTTGCTATACTTAATTTTGCCCCAGAAAAGCACATGAAACTACAGTTCTGCAGATATGATACAGGATATTTATAATCCAAAATATTTAGCCTCTATTAATATATACCAACAGAAAATACATTTATATTTTGAATTTCTGCATCACATTTTTGTTGTAACCACTGGTATAGCATATTATTGCACATCATTATGAACTTTGGCTTAACACCAAGAACAAGACTTATTTTCTAACAAGCTGTTATTAATTAATTGGTTATCCCTGTGATTAATGGGTTATCTTAATCACTGAGACTAAATGCCTTCTGCCTTGTGTTTTTCAATTGTTTTCTTGATTGAAAACCATGTCTCAGTTAAAACTCCTTTGACCAGTTTTTAATTTGCACATTTTTGAACTCATGCAACTCTTTTTTCTCATTTAATATTGGAGTTCCATATTAGACCATAATAAACAATAATATTTAAGCATGTTGTATCTGCCTTGAGTCCCTACATGTTACACAGTATTCCTTTTATTCAAGTCCTACAGAATGGATGGAAGCCTCTTACTTAAGACACTACAGTCTCAGTGGTCCTAAATTTTGATAGGATGCTCACAGATACATACACCCACACCCACAAAACAGATATATAAATATTTTGAATAGCACTGCATTTCTGAGATAATGTAATATTCATATTATGATCTTAATAATATGAATATTACATTATCTTAAATAACTTTTGCTAAAATGAAAGTATAGAATTCTACATTTTCATTATTTTTTCCTTGTGGGTAGGTGTACAATACAAAACTAGGATTCAAATATAAAATGAAGGTTATGCTTGTTGAAGCTTCATTGCCTTCATAAAATGACTCTGGATGTTACTTTATAAAATATTCTATTGCCTAATAATCTAGAATAGAAACACCCTTCATCTTGATATATATTTTCCCCTTGATATATTGCTCATCCGTCAACTTATAGTGTGTGTATATATGTGTGTTTATACTATACACACACTCAAACATACTTTATATACATACATACACTCACATACATAGACATACACACACCATGTTGTGATAAAGATATACAATTTAACCATCCATGTTACAATTCTAGATTGCCAGGACCTAGATTCCAAACTGAGAGTTCCATGTGTTATTATTGTGCAAAAAATAATAATCGCTAGTGGCCGATGAGTGAAGGGAACTGTCACTATTAGTATATTTCAAATTATGTCTGGGTCTGGAAAATTATAACATGCAGTCAGGATACTACAAGAAATTCTTATTCCATCTTCTATCTTGGTTCATCTGATTCTTGCTACAGCTGTAATTGTGTTTTCTCATTTTTTTTTTCATTGTTTCCTGGCAAAATGTAGAAGAAAGAAAGAAAGGAAGAAAGGAAGAAAGGAAGAAAGGAAGAAAGGAAGAAGGAAGGAAGGAAGGAAGGAAGGAAGGAAGGAAGGAAGGGAAGGGGAATTGAAGACTCATAGGATGCAGACCACATTCGTGTTTTTCATAGTGCTTCTCAATCCAGACTGAAGATTGTTATTAAGATTTCTATCGTTTTTGACAATTAGTTCACTAAAAACAGTGGATTTATCTAAAATATAGTTTACATTAGGGGCATTACATTATCAAAGATAAAATAGAAAATAAAGCCCAATTCTTTCCAGAACTTATTTCCTCCTGTTTATGGAAATCAACTTGTTGCCATGGAATACAATATACTTCCTTCTTCTAAGACAAAATGTAGAATTTTCAACTATTCAGCTTCAAGAATGGGTTCCTGAGTTGGAAAAGTATCCAGACAATTTATAAAATGTTCAGAGTACCACTAATCTACTTTAAGAATGATCACTGAATTTTAATTTTTAACAATGATATTTCAAGAAACAATTTTGAAAACTAAAAGCCAAGCTAACATTGCATCTACAATCTATTCTTAATGGATTCCCAAAGAGATTGTTTGAGTACAGTGATTGTAATAAGAGGTCTGTATGGAAAACTACCATTGGAATTTTGACTACAGACACTGCAGTCAAATAGATACAGTATATGGAAATACATCTGTTTATTTAAACATTTATACATTTCTATATTTATTTATATTTAGTATTTTATACTGCCTTTTTGCTTACAGTCACTATGGTAGGACATAACAAATATAAAAATTACACAGTAAAATCATAGAAGCAAAAGTATTGTGAACAATAAAACAATAGAACTGTGAGATTAAGTTAAAAACACAGATTAAAGAGATGCAGATGTTTTAAACACAAGAGAAATGAAGGAAGTACAGACTTACTGAAAGATTACACATTTGTGGTAAGACTGATTTCTCTGTGAAAGAATGATGGCATATGCACATGGATCTAAATTTAATTTTAGCACAGTGTAGGTTGCATGTGCAAGGTGCTGAATCTGGATCAGTACTGCTGTGATCTGGGCACAATGTTAAAACAGCCCTGCTCTCCCTGCTACAGTTCCAGTTCAAATTTGAACACATATCTATAAAAGGCCTAGCAACTAGGTGGGAGTTTAGTTTGGCTGTCATTTCGTTTACTACTTTCTTTACACAATGAACAGCTGGGTCAAAACCATGGCTACATTTCTACTGAAACTTCTAGATTTTCCTGGCAGCCTTCTAATTGTACACTTCACCCTCCTGTAGAATAATCTGCTTATCCATACTGTCTGTATATACTGTCCTTCTAGACTTGCTACCATAGATTCTGGAGTCTAAAATCGCAGTGAAGCTTCTTGCTGTTTTACTTTCTTATAAGCTCATTTTAGGCAAGCTCTCTCCAACTTGGCACCTCTCAGATGGAAACCCATTCTGGATTTGTACTCTCAGACATCTGGAGGGCAGGGTTCTCAGACAAGCTGGGCAAGGGCAAATCTATTCCCAGCCAATTGTTCAAGTTTTCATCTTTAAAAAATTCCTCTTTCCCACAATGATGTCATGTTTTGAATCATCTATTTCCCATGACAAATAGGGCTAGACATTGACTTTCTTTTTATCCTGGTTTAATTTTAATTACATTTCTTGTTCTAATAGAAAGCACTCAGGAAGGAGCAAGTTCCTCCAACTACTAGCAGAATACTGATCTGTTCCAGAATACTGATCAGTGGGGGGTGGGGGGGAGGTGGTGGAACCAGTCAACTTAACCTGTGATTGTAAAGCCCAGGCAAGTTAAACAGTAGCTGCAAAATCTCCATTACAGAGCTCACCAACAATGTATGGCAGCATAGAATACATCCCTCAAACACTGATTCCCAGCAGTGAACAAGACATGCCCATTAAAGCCCATCTGGCCAATGGGCAGTGGCATCCATGGGCTGGGACAAGGTAGAGTCAAACTGATATCAGCAGCATCTTGACATCATGACATGAGTCCCAGTCCTTTTCTATAGGCATTGTGATGCCACATGTGCCCCAGACAGGCAGAGTTTGCAACACTAAGTCAAGATACCACTTTCATCATTCTTTCCAATACTTTTGATTTTTTTTTTTTTTTGCATAACCACCACATAGTAAAACGTTCCTTCTTTGTTATGGCATTTTCAACATTTCTTGTTGAATGCTTTGTCTATTTTGGCAATCATTGACAGAATTATGTACCATCTGTAGAAAATTTTGTAGTTTGGAGTAAATTTAAATTGCAGCATGGAGTAAATTTTATTGATTTTTTTACCTAACTTTTCCCATTTATCCACGGTAAATATTTCTCTCAAATTTTGCATCCATTTGATCATATAGTTTTTAATTTGTTCTATCTCTGTATCATATTTCAATAACAATTTATAAATACCCATAATAGATTATCTTGACGTTGTATAAGCATTTCAAATTCTGACATCTTTCTCAAGGTCTGTCCTTTTTTTTTTTTTTTAGATTGCTTTTTATTGTTCCAGTTATTTGCAGATACATTAACCATGGTAGATGGTTCACTGAGCATCAGTGTTCTCCTGATGCCTTGATTCATAGGAACCAGGTATTTTCCAGAGAAAATGGAATACCCTGTATTCCCTGAAGATTATTTTGGATATTGTTACTACAATTATGTGCAGCCAAAAATCACCTTTAGAGGAATTAAAATGGTTTAGTGATTGACCTGATTAAGTGCATTGTGACAACAGGGCATATTAGTAGAAAAGGATTTTCTACTTCCTTGCCTGTTTATCAATATATCAATAATAAATAATCATTTTATCAATTATTTTATTTACATATAAAATTATGCCTGTGTATGTATAATATGTAAATCAAACCCAATTAAGGGAAGCTAACTGTAGTTATCTGAAGATGTGATTGTGAAAACAATTTTATAAAGATTGTCCTTCTCATCCTGGAGTTACATAGGGACAATATTCCTTCAGCATCTCATCCTGTCTTTTTGATTGATGCAAAAGCAGTGTATCACAATTTCCCCAAACAGTGAAGAGTTATAGAGGTATAGTAATTACTTGGGTATGATTTCTCTTGGAAGAAGGACCCTGAAAAGTTATAAATTATAATATTTGTCAGAAAGCCAAGTCCAAAGCCACTGTCCCATTTCAAAACTCCAGTAGGAAAGTGCACGCTTTAAAAAGTCTAGACTTAGCTGTTTGCATGTTAATTCTGAATAATGCAAATAGCCCTGTTCTCAGAAGACTCTTAACTGGGTTAATGTATTGTGGGAACCCCCCAAAATGCTCAATTGACCTAGGCAACTACCTAAAACAGACCTAGTTTTGCACAGGGTTAAACTAAATCTACCCAGTCAGTTTTGTCATTGGAACATCAAAATCTGGTTGATCAACTAATTTTGCATAATTAATTCTCCCAGAAAAAGAGTTGGAAAGAAAAGCATTGCAGAAAAAGAAAGCCTCTCTACCACAGAATTTTCTGGTGACTCTCAGTATGCCTCCAGGACATTCGTCAGCATTACAGTCACTAAGGAATGCTTACCGTTACACACCTGAACAATCATAAAGGAACCCATGGCAAATGCTTACCACTGCTTTCCTAAGACTCATCATATGCAAGAAAATCCCTGGAGCAAGTAGGTGGGGACTTGTATTCCCCAAACTGTGGCTTATGTATCACTCAGTGAACGAAACTGGATTGGTTGATTGTGGTTAAGTGTTTCATGAGAACAGAACCAATGATTTCTTTGTTATCATTCCAAAAGCTTCAGGACAATATGTTCAATAATCTAACAAGTCTTTCAGGCAATTCTTGAAGAGTTGTTCTCCCAGGTTTTGGGGATATGGTGATTGTGGAGCACCTTTTTGTTTTGCTTTATTTTGTTTTATTTGGGGTTGATCTGTTTTGGTCTAGTTTTGGTATTTTACTCTTCTGGTTGGTTGAATTTTTTATATGTAGGGTTTTTAGTTGTAAACTTCCCAAGGTCATTTAGGAGTTGGGAGGTCTATAAAACTGGTTTTGTTATGGTTTCCAATAAACCAAAATAAAATTAGAAATAAATCAGCTCCACTTCTTAAACATATGACATTGTCAGAACCAACAGATCTAGAACTGATCTTGAAGCTGAGCAAAAGAGTCATCTGAAAATACCCCAAGATTTTGGCAGCTGTTATCTTAAGGCAACCCATAATTATTCACCAAAAATGCTATCAGTCCCATTACAATATAAATTCTGGAAACTGTATTTTAGAGTAAGAAAAGCATTTATCTAAATTTACCCTCTCCCTAAGATAAGCTTTGTATCTAAATAAAAATAATTATTCAGAGTTGATTGTGACATGCATCATTATTTATGGAACAGTGTGGCTTGTCAGTTGGCTGTGAAACAAAATGTCTATATGATCCATTTTAATTCAAGATGCTAAGAATAACACATCTGTGATAAACATTGCCACAACCAGCAGGCGTTCATAAATATGAAATTAAAGTCTTTTTTTTTTCCAATTCAGAAGCAGAACTCAATTATCCACACTTGGCATATATTATTGTGCTGCTATATGCCATAGCAGCTTGATTAATAAGCACAAGCATCACAGCATGATTTGTTAGAGCACAGCACTGGCTCTGTGTACAGGATCATTAAAGGAAACCCTACGTTCTTCCCTCTGATCTTCTGTCTTTCCCTTAATAATTCTCACCAAGAAACTCAGAGGATTACATGGCAGTGCAGGGTAGTATAACGAGGATGCAGTGTTGGTGAATGATGTCTCACATGGATCATGGTAAGCATGAAAGAATCTCCTTTCACCTCATATCCTGAAACTGCATTAGAGAGCAAATGCTTAATTTGTGCGGTGACTATGAACTGTCAATAAAATTTCAAAATGGTGATAACTAAAATACTGAAACAGAACCGAAGCAAAATGTATTAGATATTGGTGATTTATAGCAAAGGTAAAAATGTCTATTGATTTAAAAGCATAGACTCATAAAATTAAGAACAAAACTAAGTAAAGTACAACAATAAATGAAGTACAACGAAAAAATCAGAATGTCAGACACTTACAGTGTAGTGCTTGGCTCATTCACAAATGCTACAAAATTCAAGGCAACTTACTCACAGAAAAGTGAGCACTGGATCACAACCTTAGAAAGCCTAGCCAAATAAAGTTTCTACCGAGTGCTGAAAAGCGAATGAGCTGGGATTCGATACATCTCTAATAGTCCAGTGACGGGGATCATATCAGAAAGGACCATGAATAGATTCTCAAAGATTGATACTAACATCCAGAAGACATATACAAAAAATTAGCCAGTTCTTCAAATAATTGTTGGTTACCTCTCTTTGTCTAGGTGGAATTATGTGGGAATCAGAGAAAGGATATTTATAAGTATTTTTGGAATTCTACTACCTTTGTATAATCAGAAGTGATATTTTAAGAACAGGAATTGTGGCAGAATTGTGATTTATACATAGTGTATAAATATAGAAAAGCAGAAGTCTTTCCACCTATGCTGTTTAAACTATGAAGAAAAGTGCATAGGATTATATGCTTGGAGATATTTTGAATCATAGTCTAGAATATTACCTTATTAAGATTTTCTTGGAAGACCTACAGTATGCAGACATTAGAACTCTGATGGATGGGCTTCTAATTTTCCATGTTTACTATCCTGTGGAAGCTGAACTCTTCAAACTTTTGCAGCATCTCTCACAGAAATATTATTTAATCTAGAAATGTACAATTGATAGGGCTATATTTATTTTAAAAATCCTTCACACAAAATTAGGTTCATGGAAGGATGCCTTGGCCATCACATCCCAACATCTGAACAATAGTGTATCATTAGCATTTGACTGAACAATAGAAATGTTAATTTATAAGGTACAATTCTCGAGAACAAAAAGACTAAAAACTCATCCACTATTTTTTTCCCATACTCATTCTAGATGCAAAGGTAATTTGATCAATAGCTGTACCATGTTATATTACAAATTAGTTTTTACATTTTGAAAAGATCCACACATAATAAAAAATGAGATAGAGCATGTTTTCAGTTCACTATTCTTATGTTCAGCTTCATACAATATAACCATGAAAAATGCTTTTTAGATAATATTGGCTATGTATCAGTGCCTAAATTGCACTCAGTTAACTTTTCAAAGGATAAAATTGCTTCAGAGGACAAACATTTTGCCTGCTGACATTTTTCCCCCACAACACCAAAGATTATTGATGGAATATCAACAACAATACTTTGAATGAACTTACGAAAATATGGAGAACTTTCAGGTCTTGTACTATTTACTGAAATCAGGAGCAAAGAAATGTAAATGCATTATTAATGGCTTTCATTATTTGAACTGCTAACTGATTCTTATGGGAAGAAGTAATCACAGGTAATAATTCTAATCTCACTATATTTGCTTCACAGGGAGCACCAGTGAGAAGTAGCAGCATGAAAAAGTCAACAGGAGCCACCATTAGAAAAATGTGGCATCACCACTAGAATCCATGCACGTATTGATGCCTATGTTCATATATTCTGCACTTATAATCTGCTCTATATCTGGGTCACCCTGATTCAGTTGGAGCATTTGAAACCAAGGAGATCATCCCAAGAACAGTCTATTTAAAAGAATTTAAATGATGGTGAGATACCTAATGATATTTTACCAACTAACTGTATCATAAGGTTACTAAGAAATAATCTTATTATGAGGATCATATTATTCTGAAGTTTGCAGCTGGCTAATGCCTTCCTCTATATATGCTAAAGTGAACTACTATTGAACCCAGGAAAAGAGGAGAATAGTTAAAAGGGATTAAATATAGAATAATGCATAATCAATATCATTTCCCATTTAACTAAATTATTGCTCAACAGGGAGAATTTATATTATTTAATGTTAGTAGCCTCATAATTTGTGAAATGTGAAGTCAATGGAAACATTTATTACTATTGCATTGTTATTCTAGTTATGAACAATTACTAGAAAAGGTCATTTTTGTCATCTTCTTATCCCTTTTCTCTTGCTAGAAGCACAAGACATCATCCAGGTACCACCCACCACCCACCCCATCCCCCTTTTGAGTCAGAATAGCCCTTCGATGTTCACTAATTGAGATATAGGTATTTCCCTGAGGGCTTCCAGTAATAAGCAAGAATTTTAATGTAGGTCTCCAGCAATTTTATCAGGGTGGTTGTCAGCTAACTACCATTACTGTAGTACAGGTATCTGCCACAATATTTGACATGTTGCTAAACTGCAACTCCTAGTGTCCACACTATGGCTATAAGCCATAGCCTCAGACCATAACTTGCAGACAGTTCTATCATCATAGCTATATTATATTTATAATTCTACTACCTAATATATCTATTACTATTTACATCCTTGGCCATTCCTTTATTTTGTTGGGGTTTGGTAGTTTTTAAGCCCTCTGGGAAGAGAACTTGTCAAACAAATATATAATTCTTGTCTCATTTCATTTTTTTCATTTAGTCACACTGGTCTAGAAATACTTTCACAGAGCATCTACTATACATTTGTGAAACATGAACACCATCTTTAATATTAAAATATGGTGAATCTCTAAGCACCTTCCAATAAACTTTAAAACATGGTGGTAGCTAGTTACTATAATCATGAAATAGTCAGACATTTGGGTTCTATTTGCAGGGGAAAATGAGCAAGATGTAAACATGGTACAGATACTACAGAAAACCTATCCCACCCCCCCCAAATTTTCAAAACCTCAAATAAGCAGACAAACATATAAGAAAGGAACAATAATGCAACAGGAGAGACTTTAACAGCTAAATTTAGATGCAAGTGTAAATATCTAAGGAAAAAGCTGCTGATATGATAACATCAATTTTATCTATCATTTTCCATGCAATATTTCAGTGACCTGAATATTGGGCTGGGGGTTGGGAAGCTTATTCCATTTAGTCCACCGGCTGGATGGATTCTGGTAAGTCAAGGTATCTAGTGTATAAAGACAAAGAAGGTATGGAGAGAGAGATATTTCAACATTTAACTTCATTAAATGTGTCAGCCACCATGTAGACTAAAGCAAGAAATCAGCTCCACAGGAAGGCTAAAACTGCTTTTATTAATACTGGCTAACAGAATCTTACAAGTCTGATTGTGCTTTACTCCTCTCATGTCAATTAGGGAGTCTCTTCACATACCTTCTGCTTGTTTGGACTTAATCCATGCTTTTCCCTTTGTTGCTCTGGTAACAGATCTGGCCTATCTCTGTCAAATTAAATGAATTTTGTAAAACAGTCATTGCAAATTATTTTAAAAGTGGCCACAGTATCATCATCATCATCATCATCATCATCATCATCATCATCATCATCATCTTAGGAGAGCGGCTTTTCTACTGCCCATGAATTTGCTGTAAATATATATATATATATATATTTACCATATTTATATATTGTGAAGAAATAGCCTGCTGTTTTGTTCTAGTTTTTATGTCTCTATCCCACTGCAGTCTCCCTGACTGATACACTTTCTGAGTTGGACCAAAAAAATGGTTTGGAGAGAGGGCTACCCCCTGGTTTCTTATTTTGGAATTTGATTGAAGTACAGGGGAAGCTGGAGAGCTACAGACTACTAAAGGAAGCATGTAAACTTCATTTTGCATTGGTAAAAGCAAAAAAAATAATAATCATCTATATATGTTTTTCTTATGTTATGGAACAACAGAATAAAACTCTATTTTCAGCATCTTGTTTTGAATCTGGCATCAGGTCAGAATGAGATTGGCCCATTTCTGGATTTCTGGATTTCTAAATTGTGCCCCTGAACCATAAATGAATAATGAATAGTTTCTCTCTCCTTTCCTTCCTGAGGCCATTGCTGGCATGCATTGCTCTGAGGCTTTATAGTGAAATGATATATACTGCATATACTTCGAGTATACCAGATCATTCTGGGAATTTCTCTCTCTCTTTTTCTCTCTCATTCTCATTACAACATAAACTGTGTGTTGGGAGCTGCTGCTTTCTTTGATGCCTGGATAGAAATGACCCATTGCCAGATGCATCTATCACTCTGTCAGACTCCTGGCTGTGGGCTGCAATCTTTCCAGGATGGGGGAGGTGGCAGACTACATGATATTTCATTCTTTTACTAAGAATATAATTAGAGCAGGTATTTAGGGTTTCTATCTAAATGCAATTCCCTAATAAAGTGTTTTCTTCTTTTTTAAGGGAAGCACCAGTCTCCAGAAATCCCTCTGTGAATTGTTCTATTTTATTTCTCTCTATGTGCATATTCTGCTGCATAAAGCTACTCCCACAGTGTCTGCTTCAAAAATTATTTGGAACAAGTGCTTCGGGACTCATATAAGCATGAACTCAGCATCTCTGCTCTTCATTAAAGCAGGCAAATCTTTTTCCAGGGTTTTCCTTTGCAAAAGCCTCACAAACAGTCTGACTGTTTAGGAATCACATTCATGATGAAATGATTTGATTCATTAAAGTGCAGCTTCTTTCATCTCGCTCATATGGAAGCCAGAAAATGTATGTGCTTTAATGAGTAGCATTAAATGAATAGTAGAATGGTGATCTGCTCATACAAGTCCAAAGCATTTCTTTCAAATTAGTTTCAAAAAATACACAGCCCTACTTCCCACATCTACTGTATTTATTCTATGAAAAAATATTGCATTTTAGGCTTTAAAATTAATTGCTTATTGTATCTGGTTATTTTTAAAAAAATATTTTAAAGCTATTGGATGACTAGTTGAATAGAATATTTTTCTACTTTGGGGGAAAAATCTGCCTATGGAGAAGTATGGAACAGAAAATGATCAAGAGTTTTGGGTTTGTCTTTTTGTCTATCCATTTTTTAAAACATGCTTCCCATATAAAACTATTTAGGTGAGAACATCTCTGAGATTAATAATGTTATATAATAGTTATATGTAAAAATCTTATGATACATAGTTATTAGTACACTCAAGCTTGTTGTTGATAGCTCAACAAGAAGAAAAACAGAACATGCTAAACATTACAGGAGAGATTTGTATTCATTATCTGCCCACAAATATCCAAGGGACTGTAATTTATGTAACTACGAAATATTTAAAGTGCTTTGTTCAAAGCCTGTATAAATGTAAACTTTAATGATAAATGTTATACATGGATTCTTGCCTGGAATTCTCAATTTATTTTTAATTTTTGAAGATTACTTACTAGCCTTGAGGCTGTTTGAAAATTATATACACTACTTTGAATTTTAAGAGGTTTTCAAAAATGTATAATTTGCTCCAAGTGCATAAAAACTAAAGCTTACTTTGACAATATGTTTTTTTTAAAACGTCAGCTTCTTTTCACTCTGAATCAAAATGGATAAGAACATAACTATTTTTAAGATTTGGTAGAGATATTTCCCAGACATTATAATTTATGCATTTTCCTTTTTTTATAATTTGATTAAAATAATGTAAAGGGCTGGTATTTCTAAAGCTGTATCCCACAAGTTCACTTTATGCAAAATATTATATTATATTATAAAATATTATGGAGAGTTGGTTTGGAGTAGTGGTGGAGGTGCTAGCCTAGAAACCAGGAGACTGAGAGTTCTAGTGGCACCTTAGCCATGAAAGCTGGCTGGGTGACCTTGGGCCAGTCACTCTCTCTCGGCCCAGCTCACCTCACAGGGTTGCTGTTGTGGGGAAAATAGGAGGAGAAAGGAGTATTAGGTATGTTTGCCACCTTGAGGTGTCCAAAATATGTATTTTTTAAAAAGGTGAGATAATAAATCTAATAATAATAATAATAATAAGATTAAAGAGTAGTTATTTCATAGTAATGGGATCAGAAGCAATTGCAGGAATGCTGAGAGCTGCTTAACCCTTTCCAATGGTTTAGCAGCTCTCCATTATGACAGCAGTTTTTAGCATTATACTTTTTTGGTATAAACTGAGGAGCAGTTTGGGGGCAATATGAGAGTCGTAGTATGAACAGGCCCTTCTAAAACTGACTATTAATTTTTAGTATTGTTTCAAGAAAGTGCAAAAGCTGGTTTGCAGCTAAACCTCAAAAAACCCAAGATTATGGCAACCAGCTTGATTGATAACTGGCAAATAGAAAGAGAAAATGTAGAAGCAGTGAAAGACTTTGTATTCCTAGGTGCGAAGATTACTGCAGATGCTGACTGCAGTCAGGAAATCAGAAGACGCTTAATCCTTGGGAGAAGAGCAATGACAAATCTCGATAAAATAGTTAAGAGCAGAGACATCACACTGACAACAAAGGTCCACATCGTTAAAGCAATGGTGTTCCCTGTAGTAACATATGGCTGCGAGAGCTGGACCATAAGGAAGGCTGAGCGAAGGAAGATCGATGCTTTTGAACTGTGGTGTTGGAGGAAAATTCTGAGAGTGCCTTGGACTGCAAGAAGATCCAACCAGTCCATCCTCCAGGAAATAAAGCCAGACTGCTCACTTGAGGGAATTATATTAAAGGCAAAACTGAAATACTTTGGCCACATAATGAGAAGACAGAACACCCTGGAGAAGATGCTGATGCTAGGGAGAGGGAAGGCAAAAGGAAGAGGGGCCGACCAAGGGCAAGATGGATGGATGATATTCTAGAGGTGACGGACTCATCCCTGGGGGAGCTGGGGATGTTGACGACCGACAGGAAGCTCTGGCGTG
The DNA here is from genome assembly GCF_035149785.1 of Candoia aspera. Classification (NCBI taxonomy): domain Eukaryota; kingdom Metazoa; phylum Chordata; class Lepidosauria; order Squamata; family Candoiidae; genus Candoia; species Candoia aspera. The sequence goes on from NC_086160.1 coordinate 34,518,517, forward strand.
GGCTGGTCCATGAAGTCATGAAGAGTCGGAAGCGACTAAACGAATAAACAACAATTGTTTCAATTGCATCTATTCTATTATATATATAAATGCCCCAATGGTGTTCTGTACAAAACCCACAAATCTACAGTTTGAGATGGCATGTAATACTGAGGATATAGCCCCAACTGAATTAGGATGAGTGGGTGGATAGAAGCAATTCAAGGCTTCTTTTTTACCCGTTAAGGAAAATTACATTCATCAGACATTCTGTATTAAGAGTTAAAAAAAAAAACTATGAAGGGTGCTAACATGTTTTCTTCTAGGTCAACATCAACTGTGGAGACAAGTTGTCTTTAAAAGAACTGTGATTATTTTGCCGAATACAATATTTTCAAGAAAAGTTTTCAGTGTAATTCTAATTCTCAATCAATTTTTAGTTAAGTGATTTAAGTTGTGTAGCTTTACAGGTGTGATAATTAATTTGGTGTGGTATAGCTGCAATATCATAGTAAATAGGAACTGGGTTGCTCCAAACTTTGGAACTCTCTGCAGAACAAGATCAGGTGATATCCTTATACTGGAAGATTTTTTTTTTTAAGTTTAAGCAGGATTTCAATCAATAATCAGATTTTCACATCTGAAACTTGTAGCATGGTGGGGTTTTTGGACTACTGCGGTTGATTTTATATTTCTTTTTAAAATATATTTTAATAGTCCTTTTAATGCATTGGTCTTATGTTAGCTGCACTGAGGGCCATTTGTTGGTGGAAAGGCAAGATTAGAGAGACATGCAAATTATTAATAAATGCAGGATGGGAGAAACAGGTCAGGACTTCCCTTGTCATAATGACCTTAAAATGACTGCAGATGCTTTTTGAGGGGAATAAAATTTACTGACTAGCTTCTCTCAAGAAAACTTCAAGAATGTATCAATATATTGATTCTTAGTAGCATTAATTTGTAATTGACTGCAGCATATCTTGTCTTGTTGAGTGATTGTGATGCCACAGAACATTCATGAATATTCCAGCTAATGAGGTAAAATCAATACAATTTACAGATAATGAAGCTTCTAGTGGGCAATCTTCATACAATTACCTTCTGATAACCTAAATTTTATTTTTAATAAAAGAACATTTTAAGAGCAACAACAGTAATATACCAATATACCAAAACAAGAAGTCATTTGTGTCCCAGACTGTAGTGCTGAAATGATTACATAATGGTTCATTAATAGCATATTTTTAGTAGCATCTCAAGCAAAAAACTACTGAAGCTAAGTTCAAATACTTAATATATATTTCTATTGGATAAAACATTGGAAGTGCTTCATACTGAATATTCAATATCCATGACCACCAGGTACTTCTTTGAGGCAAAAATTTCATCATTTTTTCTAATATGTCACCAAGACCACAAAATAATTATAATTAAAACAACAAAACATAAAGCTGCTTAAAATTGAGCAAAAGTTATGAGCAAAAGGCCTACTGAATTATTTCAACAGACTTAGTGTAAAGAATCACACTGATTGTTGCTTAATTGTTATTAAGAAAGTGATTTTATCTTCTATCAGATTAAAAAATATAATTTGAAAACTCTTCAGAAATATGAGAACCTCATGCAAGATTTTGGCAGCTTCAGTAATCCCTGAGAGTTCAGGCTGTACACTTTGGTTCTCTACAGTCTTCGCAATATAAAAATGCAGACTTAGAAAGCTCCAAAATATTTCTGATCAAATATTTAATGTAGAGTCCATAGACAACTGCAGAAAATCTGCATGCTGAATTTCTCTACTGTGCTGTTATTGCAAATAACATTTCTGTAAGTTTTTGTAAGAGAAAATCCAGCATGGATCCAACTGTTTTCACTTCATTCAAAGCTAATACATTTCAAACACTTATGGAGCGAGTGAGAAGGTGCTACTATATAGCTGAACAGAATGAACTATGTACCGTTGTTTAAGATGACAAAACTTGTTCTGTTGGGGAAAGTGAGGAAGTAAGCAAGTGAGATTTCTCTCTGTCCTCCTGAATGGTAGAAGGCAGCAGGGTTGCCTAGGGCAGGATTTTTCAAACTGTTTCACTGAATGATAAAGTTCCACAAGAACTGAAGGGGAAAAAAAGTTCATTCAAACACATTATTTTTCTTTTTCTTTATTTTTATTTTACTAAAGCAGCAGTTCTCAAACTTTTTGGTCTCAGGACTGCTTTACATTCTTAAAAATGATTGAGGACTCCAAAGGGCTTTTGTTTATGAGGGCTATAACCATTGATATTTACCGTATTAGAAATTAAAACAGAATTTTAAAAATATTTAATTATTTATTCATATAAAGATAATAATAAATCCATAACACAAATAACATACTTTTATGAAAAATAACTATGTTTTCCAAAATAAAATTTAATAAGGAAAGTGGTATTGTTTTACATTTTTGCAAATCTCTTTAATCTCTAGCTTAATAGAAGATAGCTGGATGCTCCTATCTGCTTCTGCATTCAGTCTGTGGTGATTTGTGTTTTGGTTGAAGTATGTGAAAAAAAATCTAGACTCACACAGATATGTAGTTGGAAAAGGGAGAAGCATTTTAACATATAATTAATTACTTTTCATAGATTTATGGATATTTTCTTTGATACTACATCAAAACTTGACAAGTGGTAGTTTCTTAAAGATTAGTTCCAGTGTGGAATCAGAAACTTTACCAATGAACTTTTTATTCTGTTACATTAAACCCATTGGTCTATTTTGCACTTTGAATGGATCTTTTACCCAGGCTATTATCTTTTACCATGATTCTGTAACATCATGCATTGATCATTTGGAAAACACTGGTTCACTGAGTTATGCAGAATATACAAACATTGACACATCTTATTATACAGTATATAAAAAAAACATATTCATTAATATCGCCATCAATCGCATCAGGAAACTCTTGGAAAGTATTGGTGGCGGATACAAGCTCAGGGTAGCAGATACAAGTTTTCCAAATTTCTAATTTTCATTTGAAAACACAAAGTTAATCATTGGCAACAAATACTGTCTAATTTGAAAAGCTGTAACAATTTTTCACTTTTAAAGAGCTCATCACATCTACATTTAAAATATTCAATTTTTTTTCTTTAATTCTGAATGATTCATCTCAAAATGATGTTGCAGATTAACTGACACCATGATACTATTTGAAAATGTTCTGCTGCATAAATAAATTAAATAAATAAATAAATAAAATGTTGCAAGAAGGTAAATAATTAACATCTACAAAGCCTAGGGAAAGATAGCTTTCATCATATTTTTGTTTCTTATTTAGAGTTTTGCCCAGTGTCTCTGGAGTGGACTTGACAACCATTGGAAGGACACCTGATTCATCCTGACATCCAGCTCTTGGTATCTGAGCCTGGCAGCAAGAAATAAGAATGGGTAAAGGGACAAGAAAGGAGAGAAAATTTGAAGGCCTGACACCTTGGCAAGCATCCAAAATGCCTGGTTTGTATTTTACATTTCTTTTAACAGATGGAGAATAGATTTGGAATTTGGAGGGCAAGATATTTATTACAGGTTGGCTTCAGGGAAAGCCCTGATTAGCTGTTAGCTGCTTTGTGAGTGATATAGAGTCCCAAAAAAGTTAACATGCCTATTCCAGTCACATCCTAGTATCTACCTAGTATTTACCTATCTAGTGGTAGGTAAAACAATGGCTTTGCCACAATTACTGAAAATAAACCCTGACTGGGGATTTATTTTATTACTAAACAGAGGATTGAAGATTTAGAATTTCAGAATGTTAGCACTAAAATTGCTTGCTTTCATTATGGTGCAATTGCTGGGCCCTCCTGCATGATCCCTAGAAGTTTTTATGACTTTTTATATTCTTCTCAAAGGAGTTTTACTTCAGTGCATTAACCATTATGACAACAATAGGTAGATATACTAGTCTTCCATATGATAACAACACTGTGTTTGTTTAGACACAGAGGATGAGTCAGTAACGCATGTACTCTTAAGTTGTCCATTGTATCATTCACAGGGTCTGGCACTTGTAAATCTGATTGTCAGTAATCTTGGTTGTATCTCTGACTAAGAAGTTATAGACTTCATCCTACAAGACCAAATACAGGCAACCACTAAACAGGTTGCTAAGCCTTTAGCTACACATCACTACCACTTGCTGGTTAGTATCTCCTTTATATTATTAATTGTTTCAGGCCTGATTTACCATGTAAAGTTTTGAATTTGTTATGTTGTATTGGTCTGAAACTGTAAGTAAAAAAGATATAAATGGAATATCTGTGCTACCATGGTGAGAAGAAAGTGATTAGAGTGGCCTAATTCCTGTTGCTGCTTTTATTTTTTATAAATAGCAACATGAAAAGGAAATCTCTCTTTCTCTCTTTTTCTAATCTTAAAAAAGGAGGATTTTTTAAATTTTTAAATTTACTAAAGCATGGTTTTGTGAAGTATTAAGGACATATGTGGAATGAATAGAATAAAGGACTGTACAGGCAGTGGCACTCTGATGCCATCACTATACAGACAGCTTTTCTAAAGGGAAATGAATGGAATGATTAATTAAAAGCTGCAGAGTAATAAAAAGGGATACAATGGACAGAATACAAAGGGAACTTATGCTGTGCAAACCTCATTGTACTAAATGGGACTTGAAAAAAATCACTTTTTTTCTGATGTGATTTCTATTTTTTTTTAATCCGTTCAATCATTTCCAGAGACTGCCTGGACAAGTCACTGCCCTTTTCTTTTAGAAATGGATTAATATGGGACAATCCCATTCACTTATGCCTTGCACAACTTATGCTTTATGGCTTTATGATCTATACTGAATTTTTTAAATGTTGAATTATACTGTAGATACTTTTTCCCTATCTTAGAAGCCATTGAAATTCTTTGGATAGTGGCTATATATACTGTAAATGTGACAAAAAATAAAATAAATACCAAAGCACTTCTGAACAATGTTGACACTGTTATTCTACTCCATGTTGTTATGGCACCTTTAGAAGTTACTCATTCACAAAATATATACACAGATTGCAACAGCTAGGATGTTCAGAAGGACTGTGCAAAGCATTCCAAAGGCCACTTTGCAAACTATTCTGGCACAAGCAATGTACTCCTTCTCAAAGCACAGAGGCAGCCATATGCTCTCAAAGGCTTGGTACAGTGGCTCCCTCATTGTGCATATAGAAACAATACTTCTGCTGGCATTGTTAGTAGTGTGAATCAATCCTAACTCTAATCTTCAGTGCTTCAAGGAGAAGTGGTTTACTCATGCCAGTGCACTTTGTGAAGTACCTGTTCAAATGCTTTGCAAAGCCCAAATGCTTAGTGGAACTTCCTGCCATGCACTTGAATAACACATTGCAATGTGCAGTGCCAGGTTGATTTTCAGGTTTTGTTACTACTTATAAAGACCTGAATAGCTCAAAATCAAGCTATCTGAGATGATACAGCCTTGCATGTAGGCACTTTGTTAAACATAATCATCAGAGGCCCTTCTAACCATGCCATGTATGGCTGAAATGCATTTGGTAATGCCTCAAAGGGGACCCTTACTTATATTTGAGAATAGCTTTCCACTAAATATATGCTGGGCATCTATAACACAGATTTTCAAATGATTAGTAAAAAGGTAGCTGTTTATGCAGACAATTAAAAATATTTTAATATATTAAAGATTAATTAAGGGATATTTTATGACATTCTGGAAGGAGGATTTGTATGGGCTTTATTTTGTAAACCGCCTCTTTCTGTTTTATGGTAGGAGGTCATGATGGGAGAGGAACTTAAATCAGTGGTGGGATTAGCAGCATAGCTTCATAACTGGGAGTGAGCCTGTGCTGCTAACCCCATCAACTAGCCCAACCACCTGATATCTTTATCAGAATATATGGGATGCAGGGGCAGTAGCATTGTTGCACATTTCTTTAACACCTTCACATGAATTAGAAAATTTTACATGTCAGGTCTTTGGTAAGTGATTGAACTCTAAGTGATTTTTCTCAAGCACTACTCTCATCTTTAACTAGATTTATTCATATGAAAATAATAATGTAAGAGCTTCAGCAAATGAACAATTTTCTATTTAGGACCAAATATGCCAATATATACCTTATAATAGTGACTTTATGAATCTTTTTCTTACAGCCTTATGGTGCACCACAGAAAAGACAAATCTCTTCTCAGATACAGGGGGAGTTTACAGCTATGGATTATTTATAACAGTGGTTGCTTGAATCTGTGTCTGTTCATGAAATACCTCTTACTTTGAAGGAACCATACAGGTAATCCAGTCCAGTCCCCCATTCAGTGCAGAGATCCAAATTAATGCATACTGACAGATGATTTTCAACCTCTGCATGCACAGTCACTGTGCAGGAAACTCAAATAGAGTCAAATATCTAGGAGAATAAGAAGTCAAACTCAAATGAAGGATTTGTCAATTCAAGCAGTACTTTGGCACATAAGTCATACTTTCTTACTCAAATAGCCACCCCTATCTTCCATTACATTTCCATTAAACTTACATTACATTCCAGTAAATTGTGGTTATAATATGCAGATGGAACAATGGGAAAATATGTGATTGAAAGGATTGAATTTTATACTATGTTATCCTCCTCTGTTATAATCTTAAAGATTTTTATAAAATGATGTACCATTGGTATATGTCAGTAAATTGTCATTACATTTCATTTTGGAATAACTACTACTTAATTTCTGACCAATCTCTTAACCTTGGCTGATATTTATGAGTAGCCTTTATGTATTTTTCCTATGAAGATCTATAATTATAGGCGTGTGTAGGTGTGTCTTTTTAAGTAGTACAACAACCATGTGAGAAGTAGTTGTGAATAAGTTAACCTTTAATTAAATATGGATGCTTTTAATTTTATGAATCCTTAGTCAAGGAATCTTTGTTTATTCAGTCAATTATATTATCTTTATGTGTGAGTAAATGTAACTGTAACATAACGATACTGTATAAAACTCAGACTTCCAGTGGGGACATGGCGGACTGAACAGCTGTGCCTGTGGGCTCAGCAGGCAGAACTGACAATGTGGCAGTTTTTTTGGGCTCAGGGAGGTTTTTCCTGAACCCCAGGAGTGCTTTTCCAGATAAGGAAAACACCTGGAATCACCCCATCTCGCCTCTGAATGGTTGCTTGCAGCCAAAGACCGCAAACAGCATTCATGCTCAACTGGTAAGAGCAGCCAGGAGGCTGGGACATTACCATTTCTAAGCTGTGCTATAGCCTTAAAGGGACAGTAAGACTGGCCACCCCATTTCTAAATCACCCAATTTATATTTCTTTTAAGTATGCATACCTTAAGAGAGGCTTTCTACAGCAAGGAGCAGTGGATTCTCTTGGTGCTTATCATTATTTTGGGGATTAATTTTTTTTTAAAAAAATATTTTTAAGTTTTGGACTTTGTTTTCCATCCAAATATTAAGGAGGAGTGAGAGTAAATAATTGTCTCCCTATTATTATTTTTGTACTAAATTTGAAGATATTAGTGTTCTCCTACATGTTGAATTGGCTGTTTTGAACTTTCAGTTTTATGCTTCTACTATCCCTGGGGAACTGTCTGCATATCTCACTTTCACTTATGTAAACACTTTCTGGAATTCTTTCATATCTTCAACTTTCGCTTGTTAAGCTCCTAGGGAGTGCCATAATCTACTGCTTGAGACATGAAGGAGTTTAAGCAGACTTTCTCCGACTTCCACCAAGATTTTAAACAGATTCTTTCTGATTCCTATCAAGTTTTTATGCAAGGCATTCAGGACATTGTGGAAAATATGAGATCTAAAATGTGTCATCTGAAATGCTGGATGAAGACTGAATAGTCAAGTTGAAGAAAGTAAAGAGAGAGATCAAGCTGGAAGCCATAAGTAAAATTGAGCTTCTGATGCAATACCATGGAAAAGAAGGGGTTATTATGTATGGGAGGTCTCCTGAAGAAAAGTCAGAGTTTTTGAGGGGGGCAGTTGGGCTGTTTGATTTTTTAAAGAAAAGAACTATGTGCATATTGTGGGGATATGTAAATGCTCTGGTTTATTTTGAAGTGGGATAAGGGTTTAAGAATATTTATCTGGATTGCTTTTAGGGTTTGGCTGACTTCATTTATTTTTACCATTTGGATTAAGATTATTAAGGTATAATAGGAAAAAAATAATAAATGTCTGGTTTTGGGTTTAATATGATTAAGATTATTAAAATTGTTGTATTATCAAGTACAATGGCAGACAATTTATATGTTTTTTAGTTTGATTTTTATTATAGTAGATTGAAATGTATAGAATAGCAGTAGGAAGGAAATAATTAAATAAATGTTATTTTGGGGGGGGGAAGTTGATTAGGAGGTCTATATTTTTCTTTTCTTTTAATGTAAGGGAGGGAACAACTATATTTAGTGATTTTTATAATGTGCCAATGGAATGATTTATAGAAATAATGTGATTTTGGTTTAATATAGAGTAAGGTATTGATTATCCTTGCTGTTAAAAGTTGGAAGTCACCTCTTCGTAATTTTGAAAAATTCTTCTTTGTGTTTCTACACTTTTTTAGTTTTCCCTTTTTCTTCTCTGTAGTTTTTTCTTTTTCTGTAGCTTTTATCTTTCCTTTAAACTTAATAAAATTCTTGTAAAAAAAATAAAGAAAAAAACAAAAGTCACCTGTCCTTGATAGGCGTGGGTCAGTCTTTCAAAACAGCTCTGTGAAGTGATGAGGCCCAACTGCTTCCAAGCAGTGGAGAACAACAGCCATGCCACTTCACTTTGCTTGAGGAATGTCCATTTCCAGGGACAGGAAGTGCCTTTTAGAAGAAAAGCACCTCACCTCTGTGCTTACACAAGGCAGAACATACTAATTCCAACTCTGATGGAAATAAGTGGCTTTGTCCTACTTTGTGATCCCACTCTCTAGCTGTAAGTAAACGGCAAACATTCACAGCCTTTGGAGTGATTCATTTTTTCCTTAACTTCATTTCCTGTAATTTATTTCATCTGAGTCATAGATATTATATTTTGAATTGCTGCATTTGCTCTTGCCACCTACTTGTCCATTATTCAAACTATACTCTTTGGCAGTACAGTAACTGGGAGAAGCAGAAAAATAACTGGACAGTTTTACAACAATATTTAACTCCATGTGAATATGCACACTTATTCTTCAAATATGTTAGTAAATATATAGTAAATATATTGTGCTGTCCCATTGCCCTTCAGGATAAGAAAAGAAGACTATTTCACAGTATTTTCATATTAAGACTGACCTTGATTGCTGGTTTAAAAGACTTACAGTCCAATCCTATGCAGAATTCCTCAGAAGTAAGTCAAAAGTAATTCAATAAAATATTGTTCCAGGTAAGGAACACATTTGCCAAGATGCTATTCTTGTTTTAATATATGCATGAATTTCCTTTAAAAAAAAATTAAAAATGCAATCATATGAAAAGAAAAACAGTAGCAACAACAACAGTTAGGGACCCTACAATGATAAGAAGGATTTTAAATGTTTTCCCCGTGCTTCCCCCACCCGCCCCATTCTACAGTCTGATAATTGCAGGTTACTTGCTATAAAAATCCCAGAAAATAAAGGTGAGGGAATTGCCACTGTGTAATGTCCTATCCCCTGCTGTAAGAAATATGTGCCCAACAGGATGTAAGCCTCTGGGTATATTTGAGGTGAAAGGCTTCTTTATCTTTATATGGTTCTTAAGTAACTTTTTTGAAAATCCTTTTTTTAAACCACTAAATGAAGGATTTTTAAATCACCAGATTAGTCCTGTGAAACATCTAGGTCATCACACTTAAACCACACCTTAACCATCTTGGGGAAGGATTAAGAGTAATGGATTTATAGATCAGGAGCCATGAGTGAACAAGGGGCTAAGTAGAGTGTAAATAAGTCCCCAAATTCAGTATACATTAATGATGCTTAATATGGTTGTCATTATCTAAGAAAAAGTCTTAGAGATCGGGTAGATAGGTCATAGAAAATATCAACTCAACAGTACTGAAAAGGACAAATTTTGCTTTATGTATGGCAAAACATGTGGTTGAAAAGTTTGAAGTTTATACTATGTTATAATATTAAAGAGAATTTTTCTAAAATGATGTACCATTGGTATATGTCACCAGAGGAATTGTGTGTATTAAGGTATTGTCATGTTCACTGTTTCAATGTGCACTTTACATTGTAACGTTTCACATGCCGTGGCGCTGATGCGCGTTTCTGTTTGGGAGGGAGCTGCTGTGAAACCTTGTACCAAGCTCTGTATCTATGTTCATTTCAATGGAATATGTTTGGGTTATGTGGTCTGCTCAAGGACTTTTCCCGCGGACCATCAGAAGCCGTTAGGAGCACCTGGGATTGTGAGCCTGGGAAGATTCTACAGGGGGAGGGATCTCATTTGCACCGAAGGTTTTTAGTTTGCATTTGGTGTGCTTTTATCATTCTCAGCTTTCTTTGTGATCCTGCATACTATTCTTTAATAAATCAGATATCTTTGAATTCCTGCTCATGAGTCTGAGAGTGTTTTAGAATAGGCATTCATTACATAATGCTGAGAATCACCAAAGTTGTACTGTTAGCTCCTACCAAGATTAGTTTATTGTGAGGGAAAATAGTTAACAATGGCTGAGTCCAAGCTCATGACAGGGTGACTTGAGGAGCTGGCTAGCTTAATGCCCGAGTTGACGGTCAAGAGCAGAGAACTGAGCCTCACCCCAGAACCTTCAGATTTCCGGCAGGATTCGAGTTCCAGTCGTGAGGTGGAGGAATCTGATGATGGGGGAGAACCAGAGCAATGCGCACCCAGCGAATCGCCCGCAGAGTTGATCACCTGGGATGAAATGGGAGAACCCCAGACAGGGACGTCCCAGGCGTCCTGGAAGTATTGGTTCCTGCTGACCCCAGACATAGAATCTACCACGGTATCAACAGAGAGACAGCCTAACACGCGAGGGAGGGAGGAATCTCAAACCCCTGAAAGGCTAAGAGTGGTGGAGGCCAAAATAGAATTGATGGAGTACATGTTAAGAAACCTGTCTCTATCATTGGGGGGGCAGGGGAGGCGCGAAGGAGATCCCAGCTTCATGAAACCATCCCCCATCCTCCCACCCAGACCACCGGTGGAGTGGGGCCAGAGATGGCTCCGGGATGAATCTCCACCGCGCAGAGCTCAACCACCAGTGTCCCCACCCTGAAGAGGGAGAACTACTGTAACCTGGGGCCCAACCACTCAAGCAGCCGCCGATTCTGCTCCAACAGGAGTGGGGGTGAGACACTTTTCTGTCAAGTTTGATGGGGATCCAACCAAGTTATCTTTCTTTCTAACCAATGCTAAAAGTTACATCAGGCAGTTTGGAGCATACTTCCCTTCCAAAGAGGCTAAGATAACTGCCATTGCCACCAAGTTGAAGGGTTGAGTGGCTGACGGGTATGTTCAATTAAGTGAGGCTGACTCCCCTGAACTTGAGTATTTCGAGGACTTTATGGGGGTGTTAAAGCTGCATTTTGAGGATCCTCTGTCCAAGGCAAGAGCTAAGAAGGCGCTGAAGGATCTTACCCAGGGCCAGCTGTCTGTAGCTGATTACACCCTGGAGTTTAAGGCTTTAGCTGGGAAAATCCCTGACTGGTCTCAGTCAATCTTAATAGAATGGTTTAAAGAGGGACTCAACCGGGACGTCCTATGGTGGGCATTGTGTAGGGACGACCCAGAGTCATTGTATGAATGGATCTGTCTGGCTGGCAAGGCTGAGCATGCCCAGCATACCTTCATGCAAACCAGATGACCTGAAAAACCACCAGCCACCATGAGGGGACCCCTAAGTGCTGCAACTGCTGCCAGGCTATAGAGCCTGGGAAGAGGAGAGAGATCAGCGCTATGTGAGGGGTCAGTGTCTCCGATGCGGAAAGGAAGGGCATCAAGCAGCTGATTTCCCAAGCCAAGGCTGGAGATCGAGCGGGCAAGCTGCCAGCCAAATCACCTCCCCCCTCGCGGCAGATGACAGCAGCTAAGGGTGCAGCCAACGCTGAGGAAGTATTCTACTTCCCGGGAGAGGATGAAGATGACTCTAAGGAGCCGGCGGGAAAAGCCAGCCACCTGCCATGAAGAGCACCTGCGGGCAGGTGGAGGAGGATGGGCGTGAGGATGCTATGGTGAGTGCTGACTGTCCCACTTTAGCAGTAAAAGTGAAATTGGGCTCCTGCACAAAGACTACAGAAGTCTGGGCTTTAGTTGACTCTGGGTGTTCCAGGTGTCTAATTCACCCTGATCTGGTTGCTGCTTTGGACCTGCCTAGCTTCCCCCTCCAGCAGCCTTTGATCTTCACACAGTTGGATGGTCAACAGCGGGGGCGGTGGGCGGTGGCAACCCATTTCATTGGAACTGTCGCAATGCAAATGGGCAGCCACCGTGAGACTTTAAAATTTGTAGTAGCACCTGTTGGCAATCCCTTGGTAATTCTGGGGATCCCCTGGTTGACCTATCGAAGCCCATATATAAACTGGGAACACAGAACTGTGACTTTTAAAGATGGGTTTTACCAAGCTCCTACAGCGGAGAGAGCTTCACATGCGGGGGTTGGAAGGGCTGCAATCGCAATGCCGTGCCCTGGCTTGGCACATTTAGAAGGCTTGCCTGATCGATACCAAGACTTTGCAGATGTTTTTGGCAAAATGGAAGCAGATCAGCTACCCCCCCCCCATCGGAAAACTGAGTTGGTTCCCAACGCTCAATTGCCCAAGCCAAAAATTTATCCAATAACTCAGAAGGAGCTTGGTAATGAAGGCATTATGGGACTTTATTGACAAAAATATGTCAAGGGGGTTTATTGAACCTGCAAATTTCCCAGTTGGGGCCCCTGTGCTATTCCGGGAAAAGAAAGATGGCACACTTCGACTCTGTATGGGCTATTGGGGGTTAAATTCCATCTCAATTTGCAACAAGTACCCTCTTCTGCTCATGAAGGACATGTTAGCTCAATTGTCTAAGGGCAAGATTTTCTCCAAACTCGATCTTCATGAAGCGTATTTCCGCATCCGCATACGAGCTGGAGATGAGTGGAAAACCGCTTTTAATTGCCCACTGGGTTCATTTCAGTACAAAGTCCTCCCTTTTGGGTTGGCAGGGGTGCCCGGAGTCTTCATGCAATTGATTAATGAAGTATTACATGATCATTTGTTTAAAGGGGTCCTGGTTTATTTAGATGATGTTCTCATTTACACTGAAACCGAGGAGGAACACGAACGCCTCCTCAAACAGGTGTTAAGCAAACTTAGAGATGCCAAACTCTATGCCAAACTTTCCAAATGTGAGTTTCACAAAACCCAACTTGACTATCTGGGCTATAGGGTGTCTGACAAGGGCATTGAAATGGACCCTGCAAAAATTCAGGCGATTTTAAGTTGGGAACGTCCCCGCACCCGAAGGCAATTACAAAGTTTCCTTGGATTCAGTAATTACTATCGCCAATTTATCCAGGGGTTTGCTGAGATTGCTTTGCCCCTCACTGATTTACTCCATACCAAGGGCTTGGGGGAGACACGCAAAGTAAAAAACCCTGGGGCAGTTCTGAATTTGACACCTGAATGCCAGGCAGCATTTGAGAAGTTGAAAACCCTCTTCACTGCTGAGCCTATTCTACAGCACCCCGATCCTGAATGCCCCTTTGTGGTCCAAGGTGATGCTTCTGACTCCTCAGCTGGGGCTATTTTGTTAGGGAGAGATTCTGAAAATCACTTAAAACCCTGCACTTATCTGTCCAGAAAATATTCTGAAACCAAACGCTGGTGGCATGTTTTGGAAAAGGAGGCTTTTGCTGTAAAAGCCGCTTTGGAGGCCTGGCATCACCTCCTGGAAGGCACTAAAAGCCCTTTCAAGGTTTGGACCAATCACAGGAATTTGGAAGCCCTCTGCACCCCCTGGCATCTCAGTCCTAAACAAATTCGCTGGGCTCAATTTTTCAGTCGCTTTAACTTCCAGTTAAAATTTATTCTGGGAAAGAAAAACTTTCTGGCCGATGCTTTGTCACGTTTACCTCAGGACCTTGACCACGCAGCGGATATGGTTGGGACTGTTCTCACTAAACCACAACTGGGCTTAGTTGCTCTCACTTGGAGCCAGACCCGTGCGCAGGCAACCCAGCCCCCAGCCCAGTCTGGGAAGCAGAAAGTGCAAGTTCCTTGCCAGTTACAGAAAGACTTTCTCCAGGTGCTGAAATCTGACACTTGGTTGCTAGCTAATAAAGACACTGTTTCTTTTGAAAACGGTCTGGCATGGGTGCAACATCGTCTTTATGTACCCAAAACTTTAAGACCTGACATTTTACAGCATTCCCATGATAATAAACTTGCTGGGCATTTTGGTTTTCTTAAAACATTGCATTTGGTTCGTCGTCAATTCTGGTGGCCTACCTTGAGATGCGATGTAAAAGACTATGTGGCTTCCTGTCCAGTTTGTGCAATGTCAAAACATAAGGGGAGGAAACCACAGGGGCTTCTGCAGCCTGTGGCCAGCCCGTCCCATCCCTGGGACGAGATTTCTATGGATTTTATTGTGGATCTTCCTCCCAGTCAGAGGAAAACTGTCATTTGGGTTGTAAAAGATTTTTTTTTCAAACAGGCCCATTTCATTCCATGTGCATCCATCCCGTCTGCCCCGCAATTGGCATGCCTATTTCTCATCCATATCTACCGTCTCCACGGTAGCCCTCCCGTTTGGTCAGTGACCGCGGGACACAGTTTACTTCCCAGTTTTGGAAATCATTTTTAAAATTGATTGGCACCAAACAAGCGCTGTCCACCTCTTCCCATCCTGAGACTGACAGATCTACTGAGATTTTAAACTCCACTCTTGAACAATTTCTTAGAGCATACATTAACTACCATCAGGACGATTGGGTGGAGTTACTGCCTTTTGCTGAAGTGGCTTACAACAATGCTGTCCATCAGAATACCGGGCAAACCCTTTTTCATGTGGTTTCTGGTCACGACTTTGTTCCCATCCCTGAACTGCCACAACCCCCTTCCCAAACATGTTCTGCCTCTGACTGGGCTGTTAAGCTGGCTGATTCCTGGCCAGTGATTCAACAGGCTTTGGCTGATGCCCAAGCTGCTTACAAGTTTCAAGCCGATAAGCATTGTTCCTTGCAACACGACTTCAAGATTGGGAATCAGGGTATCTACCAAATTTATCAAGTCACCACAACCCTCTAAAAAACTTGCTCCCATGTTCATTGGTCCTTTCCCTATTGTTGGTCTTATCAATCCAGTTACTGTTAAATTGGACCTGCCTCACAATTTGAAACGCTTGCACCCTGTTTTCCATCGCAGCTTGCTCAAGCCCGTCCACCACTCCTCCCACTGGCATCCCCAACCTCCTCCTCCTGCTCTGATCATGATTGACGGCCAACAGCACTTTGAGGTCAAGGAGGTCGTTGATTCTTGCAAGTTTTGCGGCACCCTCCAGTATCTGGTCCGATGGAAACACTTTCCTCATCCTGAATGGGTGTCTGCTCACCACGTAATTAATTCACCGTTTCCACTTGGCTTACCCTTTGAAGCCTGCTGCTTAGTGTTTTCTTTCTTTTGGGGGGCAGTATGTCATGTTCACTGTTTCAATGTGCACTGTACATCATAATGTTTCACATGCCATGGCACTGACGTGCATTTCTGTTTGGGAGAAAGCTGCTGTGAAACCTTGTATCTGTGTTCATTACAATGGAATGTGTTTGGGTTATGTGCTCTGTTCAAGGACTTTTCCCACAGACCATCAGAAGCCGTTAGGAGCACCTGGGATTGCGAACTTGGGAAGATTCTACGGGGGTAGGGATCTCATTTGCACCGAAGGTTTTTAGTTTGCATTTGGCGTGCTTTTATCATTCTCAGCTTTCTTTGTGATCCTGCATACTATTCTTTAATAAAGCAGATATCTTTGAATTCCTGCTCATGAGTCTGAGAGTGTTTTAGAATAGGCATTCATTACATGTATAAAGGTACTTCAAATTTATGTTGAAAATGTGAACAACAAGAAGCAACATTTTATCATGTTTTCTTGACATATAAAAAAGGTAGAAATTTTTGGATTCAAATACTCACACTGATCCAGAGGATTTTAAAGATTAATATACAATTGAGACCAGAGGTTTTTCTTTGGGGATTGATTGGCAAACAGTTGCAAAAAAAGTCATGGAACTTTGTTTTTTAATATGATAACTGCATGAGACTATTGTATGCACAAAGATGGAAAGATTCAGCATAACCCACAATGGAGAAATTGTGGGTGAAGACGATGGAACTTGCTGAGATGGCTAAAATGACTTCTTTGATCAGACAAAAGACAGTATCTATGTTTATTGCTGACTGGAAGCCCCTTATGGAGTTTTTGTGTAAAACAGAAAAAAAATGAACTTATGTTTCATGGTTCTGATAATTAAACAGGATAAATTATAGAAATAAGAGAGTTATGTTGTAACCATAGAGTAAGAGGCAAATTTATAATTGTACTTATAACTGCTGTAAAGAAGATCAGGAGCTACTTCTTTGTATCTTTTTACTTTCTTTTCTATATTTCTTTTCCTTCCCCGCCCTTTCTTGCACTTTTAGCTTTCTCTTTCATTTCTTTCTTTTTCTATGCTTTTTCTTACTTTGTATTAGTTTGTATTAGTTTTTATCTTCCTTTTTAAAAATCTTTAATAAAATTACACACAGACATAAATATATATATATGTGACTCCAGGCGGCTCACAACAATCCATAAAAAGTAGTTAAAAACAAAGATACCCTTCCCCCAAGGTGCCAGACCAAACATCCTTGCAGGTCAACCCCCATCCTAGCCCAATACTTGTGGGAAGGGCCAGGTCTTTGCAGTCCTCCATTTTAGTTAATCACTTAAGGAAAGGAATGAAAAACAAAGCAAAACATTTTTATAGTAATTTATGTTATGGCAGCATCTGAAATACTGTGTCTAGTTCTTGCTGTCTTATCCAGTCTCAGGATAGGTTTCAGAGAACTAGAAAAAATAACGGCAATTTGTTGGAGGTCCAAATAGGTTGCTTGGGTTGTTTGGGAGCTGAAGGTGAAACCCCCTATCTGAAGTGACTGGAAAAATGATAAAACTGTTCACTGCTGGACATTTTAAAAAAAAAGGAAAAAGTGGAAAGTTCTTGGGTAGGAATATGATAATCATAATGATAATATTCTGCTGGATTTTGAACCAGGAACCTTCTATTTCAAAGCAAAAGTTAAGGTCCTTGTGCTTTTAAGCAGTTATGATAAAGGTACCTCTAAAAGGTATTACAGACTTGAAGTGACATTCCTTCAACTGCAAAGTAGCCAATGAGCTGCTGGGGTAAGGCTGCAACAAACTAAAGTGCAGTACCGAAAATGGACAGAAGTACTTAAGTAACATAACATGGAAAAGTGTATTTCAGAAGTGGAGCACAAAACCCCATCTTGTGGTCACTTTTTCCAGTGAATTGGTAATTAACAGAGGGCATCAATTTTGTCCTCCAGAAATAATTGTCTGCCCATTCTGGTAATGGAGAGCTGGGCATTGAGAGTAAGCCCTGGGTGAAAGTGGGATCACAGGGGTGGAGACAGAGAATCAAATCAATTCAGATTAAACCAAATCTTTATTATGGTCATAGACCGGCATAAAGAGAAATCAACCTTTTCCCCACTGTCCTGGTCTTGCTGCATTTCTAGGTTCCTTTTGACACTATCAATCATGACATCTTACTGGTTTACCTTTGAGGGCTGGAAGATAATATCTAACAGTGATTCTTTTGCTTTCTGAATGAAGGTTCCAGTCAGTGGTAGTGAGAGGGTAGAGATCATGCCCTAGATCTCTCTATTATCAGGTGCCCACAAGGTTTAAAACTTTCTTCTTTCCTATTTAATATTTATATGAAGCTGCTGGGTAAAGACATCTATTAGTAAGGGTCAGGTATCATACTGTATGTATGCAGATAATAATCAGCTATATACTGTATCTTGACCTTTCACTGAACATGACATGTGGTAGGAGGTGCTATCCCAGTACCTATAGGTTGCTAGGGTCTAGATGGGGAAAACAAGCTCAGGTTTAACCCCAGTGAGATTGATTCATAAGCCTTCTGATACCAGGGATATTCCATCTTTGGACATGGCCCTTTTCACATCTTCATCTTGTGTGCTGTTTCTGGGTCAGGAGGCTCAGATCATGCTCAGTCATGCCTTATTCATCTCTCATTTGGTCTACTGCAATGCATTCTACCTGGGGCTGCCCTTGAAGACTACACAGAAGCTTTACCTGGTCCAGAATACAGAAGCTCATCTTGTGATGGGACCTCCTAGGTTTTCCCTTGTAACATAGAAACAGCAAGAGCTGTTTATTGAGATAGATAAATAGGGTTTTCAAACTTTTTCAGGCTGTGGAACTTATTTATCAAAAACAATTCTCAAAATCCCTGATCACAAAGGATGGGACTGTCATCACTGTACCTTAGAAGATTTGCTATGGACATCTCTGAGAATATTCTACACAACAGAATACTAAGGGGAAAAAGTTGAATGCACTCAGCCATCCACTTCCACCTCAGTGCTGCTCTTCAGGGGTGTCCATAGAAAATGTTTTACTTGACTAAGGGTGGGGGGAACCAACCTGTCTGCAGGGAACTAAGGAGAAAAATAAATTCTCCTCTGTGGGAGAGGGTTGCAGAACCCTAGGGTTTTGCAGAACACAGTTGGAAAATCCCAGTCTATAGGACTGTATTTTCTCTGTGGCTTTTGTCCATCTAATAAGATCAGGAAGAACATAATCTTCAAGATGAGCCTTCTCACTCTTGTCCCTTACTTTTTTGGAACAGCATTTATGAAATTAGTTTGGCTGCCACCTTTTTTTTTTTTGGCAAGCTATTAAAACCTAAGATAATTATCTTTCGATAATTTGGAATCGATTGGTGGTGAGGGGACCCTTCTAACAGGAATTGGATATTGTAGCTGTTCCTTGGGGCACTATTGCTTAGTTTTGTTGATAATGCTGGCTTATATGTTTATTGGGTGGTGTTGTTCTTATTGTAAGACACTTTGAGCCTTATTGGATTGAGTGGCATATAAACCATAGCAAAGAAATAAATATCTCTGTGAAACTTCTATTTGGACTGAGAAGGAAGTCTCAAGCGCATCAAACAATTGTACAGACAGTAGCTTCAGGGAGCTGATTTTCATTTGGGCCATGATTCCATCTCCATCTTATGATACCCCCCTGCAACTTGCTTCCCTGCTGCTGCTGATAGGTAGATAAGAAGCCTTCATCTTGCACTGGATTAATTGATTCAGGCTAATGATGAGGATAATAATAACAGCATTCATTTAAT
Source organism: Candoia aspera (assembly GCF_035149785.1). NCBI lineage: Eukaryota > Metazoa > Chordata > Lepidosauria > Squamata > Candoiidae > Candoia > Candoia aspera. The sequence continues at coordinate 34,537,889 of NC_086160.1, forward strand.
GTCTCCTCTACTTTAGTCCTTTATTTAGAATAAGAATTGACTTCAAAATGACATGAGAGGTTTACAGAATGTGGAATTTTGGTAATAGATAGGAAAGGTCCTCTCCCATTTATACCACCAGAATATAGGATATATCCAGCTAGATTTATTAGGCAATGGCTTTTGTGGGACAAGGGGGGAAATTTACAACATTTACAGCACAGACACCATCATGCAAATGCTGCCATCCCATTGTCTGATGAAACTAGATAAGTCATGGCCTTTGCATCATAACCATCACAGCTTTGTGACTCATGGATTCCAGAGAGATCAAAAAAGTGCTTCTTAATTATATACATAGTTAATCTAATAGATAGCCATATATAATCCTAATTCCCCCCCTTTTTTTTGTAATTCCTGGATCTCTTTCCAATTAAATCTCCAAATTTCAGTGGCACAATTGTCAAAAATAGATAGCATGATTTGTGAAATTTTCAGACAAGCAACACCTGGAAACTGTATTATAAGCCTTATATTTGGCTCAACAAGTTAAAATATGAAGCTGATCTGACAAAAATCCTATCTTTGCTTTCAGTTTCTTCCCCCAGATGTTAAATGCAGCCATTATTCAACCATTACCAGAAGGTTGCTCATCCCTGTTGCAAGCAAAAAACAAAAGAAACCACACTGTGGTTTAGCATTATCTGTGTGAACTGGATCATTAAACTTGTGCTTGTAAGGAAGACTTTCACCCACCCTACTAAGCCTGCTATACTCAACCAAGACAGTCCTAGTGGAGTGAATGGCTGTCATTGACCCTGCTACCATCATCATCTTTCTCTCCCACCACCAGGGAAACAGAAGGAAGGCTAAAAGAAGGAAAATACCTTCCCTTTTCTTCTAAAAAAGAAAACATAAGGACAATTTTATCCCAGCAACCAGCAGTCAATTTTTAAAAGCCTAAGACTGGCCTTGTAATCTGTATTACCAGATTACAACCCTCAATAAACCAACTGGCACCAGCATCTGTTTTTAAAATAGTATTTACTTTATTATAAAGTAAACAATAGCAAGAAAAACAGAGGATTATTGGGCATAGAGGAAAAAAGATTGGATTCAAAGAGTAAATGTAAATAAAGAATATATGTAAATAAAGGCTTTAAGCACATCCAATATAAAATAAAGAATGAGTGGACTCAATCTGATTATTTTATCCAGAAGTCTGCATTTCCTGAGTCTTAGAAAATTCTCATTTACCTGGCATTGGCCTTTTCTTCTGTTCTTTCCTTAGAAAAACTCAAAGAAAATGCTTCTTGACACACCACAATCCCACCAAAAATATAAATATATGTTGTTATGTCATAATCCAAGCTTCACTCTTTTGTACTTGCATTGCAACATTGCATGCAAATACATAGGGGACAGAGTTTGCATCATGATTACCGTTTCATCACTTCCCACTTCACCCCAGTATGATGCCTATGTAGCAAGCTCTTCCCGACTAGTTAACCTCAAGGGAGAAAGGGAGTTGTGTTACACAGGAATGTAGGCATATGTCCCTCCTAGTTTCAATACTAAAGATATTACAGTCAATTTTTGTGTGCATTCTAATTCAACAGGAGCTTCTAGGGGCTTACCTGGTTAGAGATACTTATCATGTGACAAATTTAAATGAATTCTACCTTACTGCTTTCTCTGAAAAGATAATTTAAAATATATACTGGTAAAATTTTGTCAGAAATGAAGGAAATACAAAGAGAATTAAGTAGATCACTGTGTGACTTATTTTATGAAACGGTAGTAGTTAGTTTATTTATTGATTAGTTGGTTGACTAGAGAAACAGCACAGTATCAGCTCTCTGTTGATAGTACCTCACTGGGTAAGCTAATAATAAATCCAAAGGGTGGCTTGATGATCTTAGTGTTACTAGACATTAGCACAAAATGTGTTCTTTATTAAGGATTGCATCCATGGACCTTCATGTAATATTTATATGACTGCTGTCAAAGGGAATCCCAAGAAATCTGAAAAGATATTCAGTGGATTGAATCTCTCCATTTGAATATTGATTCCAGTCTTAAACTGAACTTCCCAATCTGATAGTACATAAGAAGAAAATAAAATAGCTTCCATTTGGAAAGAAGGAAAGTTGTCTGACCTCTTTAATCTGCAATTTTCTTCCTCAAAAAGCCATCGCTGGACCCTACTGTCCTGGACAACTTTCGTCCAGTCTCCCACCTCCCCTTTTTGGGGAAGGTGGTTGAGAAAGTGGTGGCATTACAACTTCAGAGGATTCTGGATGAAACGGATTATCTAGACCTCTTTCAGTCAGGTTTCAGGCCGGGATATGGGACAGAGACTGCATTGGTCGTGCTTATGGATGATCTCTGGCTGGAGCGGGATGGAGGCAGTGCATCCATCCTCGCTCTCCTTGATCTCTCAGAGGCTTTTGATACCATCGACCATGGTATTCTTCTGGGGCGACTCAGGGAGTTGGGGGTGGGCGGCGTGGTTCTGCGCTGGTTCACCTCCTTCCTCCAGGGCCAGTCCCAGTCGGTGGTGATAGGAGATGAGAGATCTGACCCTCGACCCCTGCTTTGCGGGGTGCTGCAGGGTTCAGTTCTCTCCCCTCTCCTATTTAACATCTACATGAAACCGCTGGGTGAGGTCATCCGTCACCAGGGGATGAGGTACCATCAGTATGCTGATGATACTCAGTTATATGAGGTCATCCGTCACCAGGGGATGAGGTACCATCAGTATGCTGATGATACTCAGATATATATCTCCATCTCGGGTGAAGTAAGTGATGCGGTCAATGCCCTTTCTCAGTGCCTGGGGGCTGTGGGGGCCTGGATGGGGAGCAACAGGCTTCAGCTGAACCCTGGTAAGACGGAGTGGCTGTGGATTGATGGCTCCTCGGTATCTGGGAAGTTGTCATCTTTAGTTCTGGATGGGGTTGCACTGCCCCATTCAGAACCCATGCGTAACTTGGGGGTCCTCCTGGACTCACGACTCCTGCTCGAAGAGGAGGTGGCGGTCGTGGCTAGGAGGCCCTTTGCACAACTTCAGGTTGTGCACCAGTTACGCCCTTTCCTGGATCGAGATGCCCTCCGGACAGTCACTCATGCCCTGGTCATCTCCCATATAGACTACTGCAATGCGCTCTACATGGGGCTACCCTTGAAGAGTATCCAGAAGCTTCAGTTGGTCCAAAATGCGGCTGCACAAACAGTGATGAGTCTTCCAAGATCAGCACATGTAACACCTCTACTGTGTGAGCTGCATTGGGTTCCAGTTTGCTTCCAGGTCTAATTCAAGGTGTTGGTTATCACCTTTAAAGCCCTATATGGCATGGGGCCAGGCTACCTGAGGGACCATCTCATCCCTATAACATCAACCTGTCCCACCCAATCATGCAGAGAGGGCATGTTGCGGACCCTGTCTGTAAGAGAATTTCATCTGGCGGGGTCCAGGAGGCGGGCCTTCTCTGCAGTGGCGCCCGCCCTGTGGGACATTCTACCCCCCGGGGGGGGCAGGCCCCTTCACTCCTTACCTTCCGGAGGGGCTTGAAGACCTGGTTTTGCTGCCTCGCCTGGGATGGGAAGGCAATAGCTCTTCCTGGGGGTGGCTGGTGATGTAGAGTTCTCCTGATGGAATGGAAATCTCCCACTTGGATTTTATATTTATATATTTATTATTTTAATATTGGTGATTTTATGATGTCAGGTTTTAAGGTGAATTTTATTGTAAACTGCCCAGAGTCCCCCTGATAGGGGGAGATAGGCGGTGATAGAAATGTGAATAATAAATAAATAAATAAATTTTGGCCATTATGTTAGTGTTGCAGATATAAAGATGATCAGTTTTGCTTGTAAAATACAATTCCCACTTAAATGGAACCTGGAAAAGCTATTTGCTAAGACTATTGCTGTTGACTTAACTCTGTGTATCATTCTGTTTGTTTAGGAAAAGAACTGTTAGTTTTACTTCTCATGTTTTCACTCTTGCTGCTTTTTTTTTGTCAACAATAGCCCCACTTAAGCATTGAATAATTTGTGTAATCTTGTCAAATGTATGCACAAAATACTTTAGTAGCTTTCTGAAATGCTGCTAAAAGGCCAGAGTAAAATGTGTTTCTCTTCTTAACAGCTACTCTTTCATAATGTCCTCCTGAGAACCAAGTAACCAGTGTAATAAAGATGTGATTTGGTTGTTATTTGCAGCAAGATAAATATCAAAGTGTTATTTTCTGATGGAGGAATCCACTAGAGAACTCTACAGCTAACAGCATCCTATCATTATTTGTCTACCTTTTATCACTTTAAAAATTAAAGGTATAGCCTCATTGAAAATATTGTTGAAAATTGATACTAGGAACAGAATATTCCCTTGCTGATCATTGCATGAAATCACTATAAATACCACTATCAAAACTACCCTATAGTTTTACACTGCTAGTAAAATGTATTTGATTTTCCTACAGAAACCATGGTAAGTTGCAATTAGTTGTTTGTGATAGGGTATGATGTTTATTTCTTGAGGTGTGATTGCAAAGATAGATTTGTTTCCAGGTATGGATTTAAGCCATGTTTACATAAAAAATATACACAAAATATACACAAACAGGTTTTGTGCACTAATAAAGAAAGAAAGAAAGAAAATTTTCTGTGAAATCTACTTTCCTCCCAACGCCATAATTGTTTATTGCTTAAAATATTCCATTTCCCCGCTCTTTGGTTGTTTTAAAACTTCTGAATGTATTTTTGCTAACGTTCATCATTTTTCTAGGGATTTATAGTGGGGTTGTGTTCTAATTTTGCCTCTGACTGAGTCTGGGAAGTTCAGGGCAAATTTTTTGAACGTGGATGGGATGCTGCCTATGTTCCCTGGAAAGTTGAGCTAGGATGGAAAGGCAGAAGGGAGCAGCTTTTCTGCAATTCAAAAGAAGCAAGGGAAGGGCACTGAGGGCAGCACAGGTCTGCAGAGGGACGTGTACTGTATGTGTGAGTGGATGAATGTTGAGTTGGGAGATGCCTTCCCAACATGCAAAGTCCCCAGCTTGACTCGCCATGCTTGGGGTTTGAAAGCAGCAGTGCTGACATCGCCAAGTCCTCCTCTGACCCCCTAGCCCTCTAGTTTTCTTCTTTGCAGGAGCTGTTTGCAATACCTAGAGTGGAACAGGAGCAGTAGCAGGGAAGGGGTGGGGAAGAAGCAAGACTGAGTCTTGTGTGGAGCTGTGTAATGGCTGCTGCACATTCAAAGGAACTTTGCTCACAAGGTATCCTATATGTCATGTTCACTGTTTCAATGTGCCTGGTACATCGTAACACTTCACATGTCATTTGCTACTCCCGTATTTGATTTGTAACACTTCACGTGTCAGCTCTTAATTGCGTGTTTGATTTGCAGGGAAGGGAGGCTTCCATACCCCGGGCCGTTATCTCTGGGCTGAGGGAATGGAATGTGTTTGGGTTTTCTCAAATGTCCAAGGTTGCTTTCCCAGGGATGGTGAAGACAGTTACTGGCACCTGGGGGTGGTAGTGGTGGTTAGGATGGCTGGGTGCGGGGAGGTCTTACGTTTTGAGCCGAGGGTTCTTAATTTGTATTGGGCGCGCTTTTGCTCATTCTCAGCTTTCTCTGTACTTGCATACTAATCCTTCAATAAACCAGATTTCCTAGAGTCTACTGGTGAGCCTGGTTTTGTTAGGTTAGGCAACCATTACACTATAGGAGAATCAGAACTTATTTTGTCTTCTTTCTTTTTTGTTCATTCATGCTGTCACTGCTTATGTTTTTGTATTCTGGATGTAGTAATGATAATGTGTATTATTCTTTTGTCTTGTATTTGTGTCAATTTGGCAATAAAGTTTTAGATTAACTGATGTGATGCGTTGGAATAAGAACTCAGGTTGAATCCGTTTATACATTGCTTATTTAAAACTAGTGTTAGTACATGTTTCTTTAAGCTCATATTTGTCCTTCTCTGTATCTCTCATGTAACATCCTTAATAATGGAATTTTTATTAGGGAAATCTGTGCCTGTTAGTGACTAATTGATCACAGAGTCTGCACCTTAAGAAGAGGCAGAACCAAAGATATAACAGGAAACTAAAAGTCAAGAAGAAGAAACTGACTTATGATTTATCTTGACTTGCAAGGACTTTGCTTTCCTTTCTTTGGCATGTGAGTTTTCATCTTTTGTCTAATAAAAGTGTATAACTTCAGTGATGGAATCTCAACATTATTTGATTTAAACCTAGACATTATTTGATCAGTTTAGATCCCTGGGCTTGTTGTCATTTGTCACACAGATTGATATTCTGTGACATGTCTTCCACACACACAACATACCTATTCCATTTCCCTTAGTGACAGCTTCAGGTTGTTGTAAACAGGCTCCTGCCCCAGCCTGTCACGACTAGCAGTATAGATGCAGAGTATGTAACTTAATTAATTATTCTCTTCCTAGGGCTGAGGGAGAGTGACTGGCCCAAGGTCACCCAGTTGGATTGATGCCTAAGGTGGGACTAAAACTCACAGTCTTTTGGTTTCTACCCATGATGACTTAACCACTACATCTAACTGGCTTTCATCTCAAAAGAAATTCTGGGAAATAAATAATGCATGAGAAGAGTGGAATCAAAATTAAGGAACAATATCTTAATTCATACAGAACTCCCTACAACATTCAGACTTTTGTGTAGTTCTTGCAGTTATACAAGTTGAAACAAAGGGAGTATCCTATTGGGTGTTGACTTGTCATTATAATAAACTGTCCTCTAAGAAATGAATAAGGGCTACGTGTGTGCCTGTGGTTTGTTTTATTAACAGAAAAAAGGATATTGGCATTTAACCATATGTGAACAATTTTTTTCCACCTCTGTTGCATGCGGCTTCCTTTTTTCCCTTCCATTTGCCTGACTTTCCCAGGTTTTTAAGTCTCAATAAATTGACTTCTGTTTACAGCTCAAGTACCCTTTTTGTCTATGCTTAAAGACTGTATTGTTGAACTACTTTTGTATCCTGCAAATCACTATTCTTAAGAAAGGGTAGCTCAGCATGTTCTAGCTTGAGCTTTTGCTGTAGCCATAAATCCCACAGAAATATTCTTTCAGTGAGCATTCCTTTATAGACCTAAACTGATGCTTCATTTCAGATTTTGCTATTGGAGTGCTTTGTTGTGACAATTCAGATCTCTTCTACTCCTGCAGCTGGTGTTCTGTGAGGCAAGCAGCTATCCAGTTCTGCCTTTCATTCTATTAGCCTTCTACTTCCTTTCTATAGGGTCTCTTTGTTGTTGCTCTTTTTGAACCTGAGCTAGAATATGGGACGCTTTTATTAAAAGCAACAAAGGATCTCCAACATTGATAAAGAATCTCAGTGCCCTCTCTCCCCATGTGTGGATGACTAAAAAGATGGAAAACAGTTTTGGTTTTTCCAAAACAGACTCTCTTAAGTCATTTATATAAGTGCAGGACTGGTAAAAACTCCACCAAAGGTCAGCTAAAAGATAGGTTTATCCCCTGATAATTTCTGATTTGCTGGCTAGACTGAGAACATCAGAAATGAACCTTTATCCTTGTCTTAGAAAGTAAAGGTAAAGGTGTGATGATTGCCTTAATCCAAATGAAACTCTCAGACTCAAAATCACAATTCAGGTTCTGGGTTTATTTAGGAAAGAGTGCAAACAGGTGAAAAGCTGAGAATGAGAAAAGCGTGCCTAAACTCAAACTAAATATCATCGTTACAAACATCAGCCCACCCCCTCCATCACATACCGTACAACCCCACATTCCCAGGTGCTCCTAACGAGCTCTGTTGATCAACGGGTAAAAAGACCTTGACATTTAAGAGATAGCCGAAACACATTCCTCCCTGGCACAGTCCAGCATGTCTTATGTACAAGGCTCTCAGCAGCACCCTCCCAGCCAGCACACGTATCAGCACCTTGGCAAGTAAACTGTTACGATGCATAAACACCGCAATGGTGAACATGACATACCGCTCCCCCCAAAAAAACGAATCATCAAGCAGAGGGCTTGGAAGGATAGGCAACATGAAAAGCACGCAGTAAATCAGGAGCCAAAACATCACGTGCAGCAACCCATTCAGGATGGGGGAAGTGCTTCCAGCGGACCAGGTACTGAAGAGATCCCCGAAGCCTGCGAGAGTTGAACACTTCCTTAACCTCGAAGTGTCGCTGCCCATCAATCATGACCAGTGGAGGGGGAGGTGGGCAGGGATGCCAGCGAGATGACTCCTGAGCAGGCTTGAGCAAGCTGCAGTGAAAAACAGGATGCAAGCGCTTCAAATTATGAGGCAAATCCAAATGAACAGTGACAGGATTGAGCACTGCAGTTATAGGGAAAGGTCCAATAAACTTAGGAGCCAGCTTCTTAGAGGGCTGAGGAGACTTTATAAACTTCGTAGAAAGATAGACCAAATCCCCCACCTGAAAAGCGGGCTGCCGGCACCAGTGCTTATCAGCGTGCAGTTTATAGGCTGCTTGAGCCTCTCGAAGAGTGGTTTGAATAACGGGCCAGGAATCAGCCAGCTTAGAGCCCCAATCACAGGCAGCAACAGCCAGAGCGGGAGGTTGAGGAAATTCCGGAATGGGAACAAAATCCCTACCAGAAACAATGCGAAAAGGTGTTTGCCCAGTGCTTTGGTGAACAGCATTATTGTAAGCAACCTCAGAGAAAGGGAGCAAGTCAACCCAATCATCCTGATGATAGTTTATGTACGAGCGAAGAAATTGCTCCAATGTGGCATTAAGGACCTCAGTAGATCCGTCCATCTGGGGATGCCAAGAGGTCAACAACGCCTGCTCAGTGCCAATCAGCTTCAAAAAAGCCCGCCAAAACTTCGAGGTAAATTGTGTGCCCCTATCGGTCACCAAATGAGAGGGGTAGCCATGCGGACGGTACACATGTACCAAGAAAAGCTTAGCCAGCTGTTGCGCCGAGGGAATGGAAGCGCAGGGAATAAAATGAGCTTGCTTAGAAAAATAGTCCTTGACCACCCAAATGACAGTCTTCTTTTGACTGGGGGGTAGGTCCACAATAAAATCCATGGAGATCACATCCCAAGGGTGAGAAGGGTGAGCCACAGGCTGTAGGAGCCCCTGCGGTTTACCAGCCGAATGCTTGGACATAATGCAAACAAGGCAGGAAGGCTTTGACATCCTTCCGGAGGGTGGGCCACCAGAATTGCCTCCGGACCAAATGGAGGGACTTGAGAAAACCAAAGTGACCAGCCTGCTTACTGTCATGAGAACGGGCCAGTATAGCAGAATGTTGAGAGTCATGCACATACAAACGTCCCCCAACCCAGGTGAGGTCATGCTCAATGGACACCTTGTCAGGATTAGCAAGAAGCCAGGGGTCAGACCGCAACGCAGAAACAAAAGCAGAGTGCAATCCACCCAACAATGGAGGTGGCTTGTGAACTGGAGGGCGGAGCGGTGGAATCGGAGACAAGGGAGATGACGGTTGGCCCTGAGTGCTGCTACACGTGACAGCCACTAGACCCAATTGCAGCCCGGAGAGGACAGTGCCAATAACATCGGAAACCGGGCCCTCATCTTGCGGCAATCTGGAAAGGGCATCAGCCAAAAAGTTCTTTTTCCCTGGGATAAATTTAAGTTGGAAATTAAAGTGGCTGAAAAATTGAGCCCAACGAATTTGCTTTGGGCTGAGGCGTCTGGTGTACGGAGTGCTTCGAGGTTGCGGTGATCCGTCCAAACCTCAAAAGGGGAAGAACCCCCCTCCAACAGGTGCCTCCAAGCCTCCAAGGCAGCTTTAACAGCAAAAGCCTCCTTCTCCCAAACATGCCAGTGCCTCTCCATTTCAGAAAACTTTCGAGAAAGATAGGCACAAGGCTTCAAAAGCCCAGCAGAATCCTTTTGCAACAAAATAGCCCCAATATAAAAATCAGAGGCATCGACCTGAACAACGAACGGAAGGTCTGGGTTAGGGTGGGAAAGGATGGGCTCTTCAGTAAAAAGAGCCTTCAACCGATCAAAAGCAGCCTGACATGCAGGAGTCCAATTGAGCACAGCCCCCGGGTTCTTAACCTTGCGAGTTTCCCCCACCCCCTTAGTCCGCAACAAATCAGTTAGGGGCAGGGCAATTTCAGCAAACCCCCTGACAAAGGATCTATAAAAATTGGCGAACCCCAGGAAACTTTGAAGTTGCCGCCGGGTTCGGGGTCGCTCCCAAGTAAGCACTGCTTGAACCTTAACAGGATCCATTTCGATGCCCTTATCCAAAATCCTGTAACCAAGGTAATCCAAGCGAGACTTATGGAACTCACATTTAGAAAGTTTAGCATAAAGCGTGGCATTCCTAAGCTTGGTGAGCACTTGTTTAAGAAGTCATTCGTGTTCTGCCAAAGACTTAGTATAAATGAGGACATCATCCAAATACACCAAAACCCCTTTAAACAAGTGGTCATGCAAAACTTCATTGATCAGCTGCATGAAAACCCCTAGATCCCCTGCCAGACCAAAAGGGAGAACCTTATACTGGAAAGAACCCAATGGGCAATTAAAAGCCATCTTCCGTTCACCCCCCTCCCGAATGCGAATGCGATAGTAAGCTTCGTGGAGGTCCAACTTTGAGAAAACTCTGCCAGTGGACAGATGTGCGAGCTTGTCCTTGACAAGAGGCAGAGGGTACTTGTTGGAGAGCGAGGCAGAATTTAACCCGTGGTAGTCCGTGCAAACTCTGAGGGTGCCATCCTTCTTCTTCCGGAACAAGACGGGAGCCCCAACTGGCGAATTTGCCAGCTCAATGAAGCCACGAGCTAGGTTTTTATCAATGAACTCCCGCAAGGCGGTAAGTTCTTTCTTAGTCATGGGGTAAATCTTCGGCTTCGGTAAGGGGACGTCAGGAAGAAGTTCAATGGAACAGTCCATCTTGCGATGGGGGGGGCGTAATTGGTCGGCCTCCTCCTCCCCAAAAACATCAGCAAAATCTGAGTACGTAGGCGGTAGACCCTCTAAGGGGGATGGGGAAGCTAGAGCATCAACAATCTCTGCTCGCCCCGCCGTCATAGGCATGGAACGTCCTAGAAGAGGAGCTTGATAGAAGCCATCCTCAAAGGTAATGGAGCGGGACCTCCAATTGATGTAGGGATTATGAGAGGTGAACCATGGAATCCCTAACACCACTAAAGGATTTCCCACTGGGGTGACGATGAAGCGAAGGAGTTCGAAGTAGGAGCCCATAGGCAAAGCGACTTCCCCAGTAAACTGTGTGACAGCCCCCCCCCCCGCCATGGAGCCATCAAGCTGCTGAAAAAGCAGTGGCTTTGGAAGAGGGAAGCAGGGCAAATCCAATGCCTTGACTAAGTCAGGATGGATTAAACATCTGGAACAGCCTGAGTCTAGTAAAGCCCAGACGTCGATGGATTTGAATTGAAATCCCAATTCAATTTTGACCGCGAGGATAGGGCAATCAGCACTCACCATGTTGGAATTGCGCCCAGATTCTACCACCTGCCCCACGGCGCCGGTTAAGGCAGGTGGAAAGCATTTTCCGCCAGCTGGTCAAGAGCAGCTAAATCATCTCCCGGAGTGTAGACATCATCATCGTCTGCAGTCACCAGTGCCGCCGTCAATCTGTGAGGAAGGTTGAGTGGTTTCTTGGTCGGCTTTTGTGGCACTTTGGACGGAAGATCCGGTGCCTTAGCCTTGGGGCAGTCGATGGTGTGGTGACCCAGTTTTCCACATGTGATGCATTGTCCCCGTACAAAGCGGTGTTGTTTCTCTGTATCCCATCTAGAGGTTGATGGTAGAAACAGTGCTTGGGTAGTGGTGGCAGGCTTATCTTCTTTGGTGGCCATCATAAAGGTGCTCTGGGCATGTTCAGCTTTACCAGCGAGACAAATCCAGTCATGTAAAGAGTTCGGATCATCTCGCCCAAGCGCCCAGCACTAGACTTCATGATTGAGGCCATCCTTAAATCGATCAATCAAGGTGGCCTCGGACCATTCAGGAACTTTACCTGCCAAAACCTTGAATTCAAGAGCATAATCAGCAACAGGCTTTTGCCCTTGTACTAGTTCTTTAAGAGTGTCCTTAGCCCTCTCTTTAGCCAAGGGATCCTCAAAATAGTGCTTCAGCGCAGCCAAAAAGGCATCGAATTTTGCCAGGGCTGGCGCTTCCATCTCCGACAGCTGGAGATACCAGTCAGCCGCCCTGCCCTTCAATTTCATGGCCACCACCGAGATCTTCTCTTCCTCCGAAGAAAAGAGGTGGCCATGCCGTCTCATGTAACTGGCGGCATTGGTGAGAAAGAAAGATAGGTTAGTGGGGTCACCATCAAACTTTACTGGGAAATCCCGGGGAGTTCCTCCAAGCTGTGGGACCCCAGCGGAAGGACGACTAGCCCCCCCCCCAACGGGAGTGGATCCCCGTGGACCTGATGGAAAGTCTCATGGTTGGCTTCTCCTTTCAGCAGTCTGTGATGGTGAAGGCGGGAGGCTAGGCGGCCCGATTGCTCCAGGACCTCGGACGATTTTCACGAGGTCCCCAAAGGCAGCTGACATAGAGTGCAAGACATGTTCCATCGATTCGATCTTGGATTCCAGGACCCTGATTCTGTCCAGTGTGGCGGAGTCCTCTAACCCCGGCCCTTCAGGCAGTGGGCTCCCTGACACATCTGGGCACACCCCCCTCGGAGTGTTGGGCCAGTGGAGCTTCCAGGTGGAACATGATGTGCCAGGCTGGGGGTCCATCAGGGCATCCCATAGAAATTGTTCCTGTCCCATCACGTCATCCGCTGGGCTTTTTTTCGATCCTGTGGTAGAGTTGGAGTCTCCCGACTGGGGTGTGGGGTGGGTTGGGATGGGGCTGGGGTCCCTGCTCGGGAACATCGACTCTGGAAGTTGTCCCATTTCCTCCTCGAACTCCGTAGGATCCTTTCCCCCTTCTGCCATCACTAATCCCCCTTTCGCAAGAAAATTTTCCGGTAAATAGTAGCGAGGTTGGTTTAAAGTATGATTCTCAGCTTTATGTGATGATTGCCTTAATCCAAATGAAACTCTCAGACTCAAAATCACAATTCAGGTTCTGGGTTTATTTAGGAAAGAGTGCAAACAGGTAAAAAGCTGAGAATGAGAAAAGCGTGCCTAAACTCAAACTAAATATCATCGTTACAAACATCAGCCCACCCCCTCCATCGCATACTGTACAACCCCACATTCCCAGGTGCTCCTAATGAGCTCTGTTGATCAACGGGTAAAAAGACCTTGACATTTAAGAGACAGCCAAAACACATTCCTCCCTGGCACAGTCCAGCACGTCTTATGTACAAGGCTGTCAGCAGCACCCTCCCAGCCAGCACACATATCAGCACCTTGGCAAGTAAACCATTACGATGCATAAACACTGCAACAGTGAACATGACAAAAGGTTTCCCTTGACATTAAGTCCAGTCGTGTCTGACTCTAGGGGGCGGTGCTCATCTCCGTTTCAAAGCTGAAGAGCCGGTGTTTGTCCGTAGACACTTCTGTGGTCATGTGGCCAGCATGACTAAACGGAATGCTGTTACCTGCCCGCCAAAGCAGTACCTATTAATCTACTCACATTTGCATGTTTTCAAACTGCTAGGTTGGCAGGAGCTGGGACTAGCAACGGAAGCTCACCCCATGACACGGATTTGAACTGCTGCCCTTCCGATCGGCAAGCTCAGGAGCTCAGCGGTTTAACCTGCAGCACTACTGCGTCCCTTTGTCTTAGAAAAGCAATTGTCCTAACAGTCAGGAATCACGCTGAGATGAGGAGTAGGTCTCTAGTGTTTATTACTGCTACATAAAACAGAATCCTAACAAACTGAAGAAGCGTGGGAAAACCCAGACAGATAAACCCCAAAAGTTAAGGCGGGTCTGATCTGTGTCTCTTTGAATGGCTGCTTAATTCCTCAGTACTACGCATGCGTTTTCCCCCCTGGATAGAGGCCCCCTCCTGCTCGCCATCAGTACTCATGACATCACCCTCCCCTCCAGATTCACATTCCATTCCAGAGGTTTGATAAGAGTCTATGTCTGCCTGCTGCTAAAATCTCTGTCTGGTTCCCCCTCATAGACTGATCAAAGTTGTGAGGTTGTAATATAGTAGCCTCACCTCCTGGTGAGTAGCGGGGGTTGCCTGAATGGATCGAGACAGGGCATCTGCCAAACAGTTCTGCGCCCCAGGAACATTAGAAATAACAAAATTGAAATGGGAGAAAAACTGGCTTCATCTGATTTGGCGTGGGGTGAGGGACCTGGCGTTTTGTAGAAGCTGTAAATTCTTATGATTGGTGCAAACTTTCACAGGAAAGGCTGCACCTTCTAGCCAGTGCCTCCACTCTTGGAATGCTGCTTTAATTGCTAGCAACTCCTTGTTAAAAACATCATAGTTTCCCTCTGCTGGTGAAAGCATGCGTGGAAAAAAGGCACAAGGAAGCAATGTATTCTCGGTTTTGTTTGTATATTTCAATAACACCACCCCAATGGCAATATCGGAAGCATCTGAATACATTATGAATTGCTTCGTGGGATCAGGGTGCTTTAACAGTGGCTGGGATGCAAAGAGTTGCTTAAATTCTTGGAAGGCTGTTTGCTCCCTCCCCCCCCAAATGAATTTTGATCCTTTCTTCAAAAGCTGTGTGAGGGGTTTAGCCCTGTCACTAAAAATTTTTATGAACCTCCTGTAAAAATTGCAGAACCCCAGGAACCTTTGTACATCTTTCACATTTCGGGGGGGTTGCCAAGAGAGAATTGCCTGGACCTTAGAAGGATCCATGGATATGCCTTCTGTTGATACTTTATAGCCCAGGAAATGTAATTCAGTTAAATCAAAGGCACATTTCTCTAGCTTGGCGAACAGCTTGTTCTCTCTCAGTCTTTGTAAGACATTACGTACATGGGTTACATGAGTTGTAGCATCCTCAGAGAAAATTAATATGTCTTCTAGATAAATGACCAGATATTTATCTAGTAAATCAGAAAAAAAATTATTCATAAATCAGGAAAATATGGCTCCTGCATTAGACAAGCCAAAGGGCAAAACAAGGTACTCAAATTTACCAAACCTGGTGTCGAAGGCAGTCAGATATTCATGCCCCTCTTTCATCCGGATCAGATTGTACGCATTCCTGAGGTCCAACCTAGTAAAAATGCATGCTTTCTGTAAGCGATCCAGCAGATCAGATATTATCGGCATGGGATAATTTTCTTTTTTTGTGAGTTTATTGAGGGAACTGAAATCATGGACCACTCTCATGGGTGCCTCCTGGTTTGCCGGTGCCAATGAGTCAGGCTTCTTTGGTACGAAGAAGGTGGGAGCAGATGCTGGGAAAGTAGATGGTCAGATGAAAACCTTTTGGAGATTAGAATCCAAGTAATCCTTTAAGGTGGCTAGTTCTTTGGGGGACATGGGATATTGTTTCCTTGCTGGAATCTTGGCTCCTGGTATCAACTCAATGGTGCAATCACAGTCCCTATGGGGGGGGTAGTGCTGTGGCCTCTTGTTTGCTGAAAACGTCTGCGAAATCTGCATACTTGGCTGGCAACTGGACCCCCCCTGCTTCCGTGACTGCGTTGGTTGCTGGAGAGAGGAGAGCGGCTTGAATCTTGTGGTGCTGGCATTCCTTAGCTGGGAAGGAGATTGCTCCCGTAGCCCAGTTCAACAATGGGTTGTGGATCTTCAGCCAAGGTGTGCCCAGGACTATAGGCACATTAAGTGATGCCGTAACATGAAGTTGGATCCACTCAGTGTGGTCTCCCATTGTTAGTTGCAAAGGTTCTGTGAACCTTCTAATCGGCCCTGCTTTGAGGGGCTGGCCATCAATGGTCTCCACTTCTATGGGACATGGCAATTCTATGGCCAGGATGTTGAAGTCTTGTATGGTCTGTACACCAATAAAATTGGTGGAAGCTCTGGAATCCATGAGGGCCTCTAGCTTGACCTGGTGCTCTGGGTTGACGTGCATTATTACTGGTAAGTAGTAAAAAGATTGCCTGGAATCCTCGGAATGAGCCCTTCTTAATTGATTGATGGTTTCCCTGCTGAGCTCTGTGGAGAGAGACCGACGGAGTTTCCCTGGTTGGAAGTAGAGGCGGAGGTGGCTCTTGTTTCAGCTGCTTGCCCTGGGGCTCTTACGGAATTTGCTTGGCTTCTCGCTGGGCAAGCTCTCACCATGTGCCCCTGGACTCCACAGTAGAAACAGAGGGCTCTCTCTCTCCTTCTCTGTCTCTCAGCCTCGGAAATAAGCCTCCTGCCTGCCCCGATCTGCATCGGCTCCTCTGGTCCTGAGTAAGCAGATGCTGTGGAGAGAGCTGGAAATCCTGGAAGCATCCTGAAGCCCCTGCCTCTCCCCAGCTGCATCTGTCTGAGCTCTTCTAGTCTGGCATCTATGACCACAGACAACTGATATAAAGCTTCTAGGGTAGCTGGTGTTCCCTGGCGCACTAATTCATTCTTAATTTCTTCATCCAGCCCATTTTGAATTGGTCTTTCAAGGCACTCTCATTCCAGTCCAGATCTCCTGCTAACAGCTTGAAATCAGCAATGTAGATTGCCACTCTCTTGTTGCCTTGCTTGAGCTTCCGAATTTCCCGGCTGGCAGTGACCTCTCTGATCGGGTCGTCAAAGTGTGCTCGGAACCCTGCCAGAACATTCTGGTAGTCATTGAGAATTTGGTTGTTGTTCTCCACCATGGGAATAGCCCATTTGGCTGCTGGTCTCTTTAGCAGACTTAGAATGAAGGTGACTCTGGTTCTGTCTGTGGGAAACTCTGCCAGTCTGCTGACGAAAAACATTGTGCACCGTGTGAGAAAGGTTCTCAACTGTCCTGCTTCTCCTCCAAACTTCTCTGGTAGACTGCCCTGGGATCTGAAGACTACTGGTGGAGCTGCTGCTGCTGCTGCTGCTGCTGGCACCGGTTGGGGGTTAATAGGAGCTGGTTGTAACTGGTGTAGCATGGCTGCTTGTAATGTGTTGATCTGGAGATCTACTTGTTGGTGGTGTTGTTGCTGGGCTGCTGCCAATTGTTGGATGGCTTGCCGAATTTCCTGGTTTTCCAAAGACATTTTTCAAATGTCTCTCCTTTATTTTTCTTTGTTCCTCCCTCTTTCGATGGGAGTAAGAGTTTGTTAGGATTGATGTCCTAACAGTCAGGAATCACGCTGAGACGAGGAGTAGGTCTCTAGTGTTTATTATTGCTACATAAGACAGAATCCTAACAAACTGAAGAAGCGTGGGAAAAACCCAGACAGATAAATCCCAAAGGTCAAGGTGGGTCTGATCTGTGTCTCTTTGAATGGCTGCTTAATTCCTCAGTACTACGCATGCATTTCCCCCCGTGGATAGAGGCCCCCTCCTGCTCACCATCAGTACTCATGACAGCAATAGTCTTATCAGCTAGCATACACTTCACCACATTCTGTGACACTGAGAATAAATGCTGAGAAAAGGAACAAGAAGAAGGATCTGCTTATGAATGTACAAATATGAGGCCAAAAAGACCTCACTCCAGACATCCTCTCATCAGTGAGCATGTGTGGAAACCCAAGAGCTTAATCAAGAAGGTAAATAATACCTAAATAGTTTAGCTAAGCTGACTGTACTAACTGTATTTGAAATGTTGTGGAATGATTGTTGTCTTCCTTTGTTTTCTCTATACCGTAAAACCTTGATTTAAAAGACTGTGCTTTAGCATACTTTGGATATAATAGATAATTTTCCTTTTTAACAATAAACTCCTTTTAATAGTTAGAGCTTTGATTTCACTGGTTTTAGAAGAGGCTTTCTCATTAAAACCTTTCCCATGTGCAAGACTACATGATCACACAGTGATCTCTTGTGTTGGCAGAAGGTTTGTTAAGTCATTTATTCTGGGATATGGGCTGAAACACATTCCTCAGAGTTGGGCTGAAGGGAGAAGGCCTCCGCAGAATGGCTAAGGTTTTCCTGTTTATCTGGTGTCAGAAGACTCAGTCTATCTTTTATTCACTAACTCTTGGAAGAAGGGGTCTGAATTATTCCTTTTCCCAACTTGTAACAAGAATAAAAATATCTCCAGAGTTTGAGCAAAGTAGGCTTGAATTGACTCATGAGCTGTCCCTTAGTCTGAGATACAGTGCATAAGTAATTAATTTAAATGAGGTATACTATATATTGGTTATAAAATGTTAACGCTTTTAACCTAGGGGGTGTTTATACAGACAAGTGTGATAACTGTGAGTCAATGTATTAAACAGGTATGCCATTATCACTCGAACGTACAATCATTTAACTCCATGAATGGTTTGTATAGATATTTATCACTGACAAGAAACAACAGAAAATGTGAGAGTTTTTCAATAACACTCTTTGCGGTCAAATAATAAATCACTGAAGTGTTTCATAATGGCAGTTGATTTCTAGCCCCAAAATGATGGATTAATGACAAAGAATTCCCATCTCTGATCTCCGGTAGAAGAGGTATGGAGCCTTTCTGATTAACTATTAACTATTGAGTTAAAGTGCTAACCATCCATTCTTGATTTGGCACAATTCAATGTCAGCATCCTGTGTCTGCTGTGTTTGTTTTGAATCACTATCAACTGTGTTCCTAATTTGCAAGCATGCTTGTTGTCATGGGCATGGCGATTGGTTTTCTTGTCTGGCTTTGATTTTTAGTGTAACACCAGCTAGTTAGGAAAACATCTGCCAATAAGATCACTGCAACATAAATGGTGTGGGTCTGACTTCAGGATATCTCCATCCTTTCTATGCTTGCTTGTCTGTTCTTCCTTCTATACCCTACTTGTGCTGCTCCTAAATTAAAATGAAATCAACTAACGAAACTTGTACAATATCAGAGCACAAATAGTCCCAGAAACAAGGGCAACAGATCTTGCCCTGATTGTGCAACCATTTAGGCCTTGTGGTAGGATAATAGAAGCTAACTCGCTGTTGGATAACCACTCTCTTAGTTCACGGAAGGGGTGGAGGAAGTGACTGGAACTGACAAATAAAAGGAAGGTGGCAAATAAGCAACAAAAGTACAGGTCAGCATCCCTTATTTTTCAGAGGAAGAGCAGTATATACAGATACTACTGGTACCATCTCAGAATACTAATGAAGTGGAATAATGCTAATAAACCCTTCTTCTTCCCTAAATAAAATAATGGAGATCTGATCAGTCTAAAATACTATTAAAAACAGATAGCATTAATATGCATTCTTTTCTAAAGGTGGAAGTCTGGCCATTTCAGAAGACTAACACAACAAGTGGAATTGCACTAATGCTGTATGTATGCTTTCTCTTCTTGCCTAAATAAAAAGATGTGGGTCTGGTCTCCTCCCTATATTCTTGTGGGCAGTCAAGGGAAAAATAATTTTCAAAATCAGCAATGATAGTGGTGACAGATCTGAAAAGAACTCAAGAAGAAACAGCTAAAGGAGAGAATGAATGTTTAAAGATAAGGCAACAGTGGAAGCTGGCTAGTGACAAGGGTCAGGGAACACAACAATACCTCATAACACTCATGAAGCACACCACTAGTAACACCCACAGTAGGTTGACAGATGATGGTTCTAACAGAATAGTTGACAAAGCATAAGCATTACAGTTTTTACATACTTTGAAGCCATGATAGAATCGTGGTGACTTAAAAGAGATGATAATACTACTTTGTATTGGTATTGTTAGTGACAATGCAAGTGTGTTTCATTCAAGAGGCAGAGACACCCTGCAAACAACAGGAAAGAATTGGGATTGTCAGGCATGTGTGAGCCCCACTAGCAAATCAACTCCACAAAAAGGCTAAAATGAGTTTTATTGAGATTGGTTATAATAACAGAATCTTGAAAGTCTGACTGTGCTGTACCTCCTTCCCCTTCCTGTACCCCTGTGAATTAGGGAGGTGTTTGAGTCTCTTCTGAATATGATCTGTCTGTTGTGGACTTCAGGCAGGTTTCACCCCTAATTGCTTTGGTAACAGGGCTTTCATATCTCCATCAAGATCATCATCCTTACCCTCTACATCATGACTGTGCCATGGCAAACTGTATTTATGGGTGAGATCATATCTTTTATTTGTGCTGTATTTGTTATGCTGTCATGTAAAAATAGGAATTAATACACTGTTGGACACACTAGCTGAATCAAAGATGAGTCATTAGCTTTGACTGAGTGTTGTGTAGCCAGTAAAGTAAAGGTAAAGGTTTCCCTTGACATTAAGTCCAGTCGTGTCCGTCTCTAGGGGGCGGTGCTCATCTCCGTTTCAAAGCCGAAGAGCCGGCGTTTGTCTGTAGACACTTCCGTGGTCACGTGGTCAGCATGACTACACGGAACGCCGTTACTTGCCCACCAAAGCGGAACCTATTAATCTACTCACATTTGCATGTTTTTGAGCTGCTAGGTTGGCAGGAACTGGGACTAGCAACGGGAATTCACCCCGTCATGCGGATTCGAACTGCCAACCTTCCGATCGGCAAGCTCAGCAGCTCAGCGGTTTAACCCACAGTGCCACCGCGTCCCTGTGTAGCAGTAGTTTTATAAATAATTACTTTGCAACTAGATGAACCATATCCCAGTCTAACTCAAATCTTTGCCAGTCCTTATGGAGGCCAGGGTAATGTCTATGAATCTAGCATATAGATAATTACAGAAATAAGTAAAAGCATTTCAAGTTTAGTATAGTAAAAGATAATTCAGGAATCTGTCTTACGTAGAGGAATTTTATCTTGTTTTTCCACCTCTGCTTTTGGCAGCCTCCTATTTTGCAGCTGGCAGTTTTAGGTTTTTGATGATCTTCCAGTAGTATGCATGGGAGAAAGGGTGCTTGGAAGTTATTCTTCAGAATATTCTTTGTTGCTGATAATGAAACACCCACATAGAAGTACTTCTATGCATAGTTTGGTACATTGGGTTAGTGGGTACTGGCTGAAAAAGAGAGGAGCAAAACTTTATTGGGAGAGGCTGACTATAAAAATGTAGAAAACTGAGGAAGGTAGAAGCGACAATCAGAGTAGCTATCCGTATCAAGGCTTCCCAGCAACACTTCTTGATTTCCCAGTATGACATCAGTTTGAATCACTTAATTAGAACATTTCCACATCATCACCATGTCCACTTCACTCCTTCAAAGAGCATTTTGAAACAAGCCTGCAACTATTTTCACTTAAACTGACTTGAAAAAGATAAAACATACAGCAAACACAATGAGTTAGTCAGCTCTTACTGTCTTCCTTTCAGACTTACCCAAAAGAAAGTGCAAAGAATGACCTCTATCTAGTCAATGTTCTATCTCCTGAGCTACTACCAGCTATAGAGTAACAAAAATCCCCTCATGCTGATGCCACACAAAAAGGAAATAAAACAAATTGTTATTGTTCTCTCTCTTCAGTACGTATATTTGTGTGCATTTGTCTGGCAATCTGCAAAAACATATCTGGAAAATTGCTGAAATGAGAAACTAGGCAAGGGAAGTCTGAGCATAAAAGATGTCAACAAAAGCTCTGAAAGCCTATAAAACCTTCTTAGGTGGCTTGCTGTCACTCAGCTTTTGCATTCAAAAATCTTTCTAAGTTATGAAGCTGAATTGCTAGTTTAGCTGTCAGGATACAAGGAGAAGCTACAGGCCCACCAATAGGAATCAGATTGTCCACAAGGTCTGGAGAGCTATAGCAATTCAAAGAAGACCACCTTTGTTCTGGTTTACAATAAACCAGAGCAGAATGAGTAATAGCTCCCAGAAAATACTGTGAAATCAATCAGGTGTGGAGCAGATCCCACAGTAACAGAAGACATTGTAGAATTGTCTTTGTTGCCTAGCAGCAACTCTCTTAGCTAAAACTTATCTTTCATTCCTTTTAATACTGAATGAGCCAGAGATGGTTATACTTCTTATCCTCATCTAAAATGATGCATTTATCACCCACACAATTATATGTAGCAATAGAATACCTCCTTCCATACTCTGGTCTCCTTCAGACTTGTTAAAGATAAATTATATCAATTCAGATGAAAAGAAGTAAGGTCATGAAAAGCAATGTTAAGTAGTTGGACATTTAACTTTTACTGAACAATAAGTCTGCTAAGAGCAAACTTAGGGAAGATGTGTTTAGTTTTTTTAAAAAAATAGAGTGCTTTGATAAGTTTTTTTTTTAAATAGGGTGCTTTGATAAAGTGAATCAGTTTGATGGTGATTCTGTTGAGCCATCCCATCAAAGCAGATCCATGAAGCCATATACCACTTCAAAGAGATGAAACAACATGAAGCACCTTGTTAAAGGCAAACTGCATCACCTTTTTGTGTTAACAAGAGGAATCACAGAACCTCTCCAATGCAAAGCATCTTACTGTAGTGAATCCAAGCCATCTTTCACAGGCCTAAAAACATGGTGTATATGTAAAATTTAATCTGGGAGATGATTTTTGTGTACAGTATATGCATACAGTCTAGTATGGCAAGTTATAGTAGATCAAGCATCCTTTTCCATTTGAATTGACATCCGAGATTTGTTCTATTCCATTACAACGTAGTACAAAACTCACATAAAAATACAATATAAATGATTTTAAGCAATTGCAGAAATATACAGAAGGAATAATTCAGTTCAGACAGCACATGCTATTCTGGAAAAGGTGTTTCTCATACAATCCATTGAATCTTTGTGGGAAGAAGATTTAAGTATGATCAGAATTGTATGAAGAGACTCAACCCTGAAGAATCTTATTTTATTTGGTAGCAGATAATCATATTATTTGACCAAACTATAGAAATCATATACAGTAAACAAAAATATATATTAAATAAGCATTGCTGAAGTCAATGGGACTTGCATCAAGCTAATATGAGTAGAATGCCAGCCTGTGAATGTTGTGCCAAGGAGATAATTATTCTTTCTTGTGGATAAGAAAACTGACTTTTATTGAGTCAAACCATAGATCCATTTAGCATTTTCTGCTTCTGTTTGCTGCCATCTATTAATTGTCCAGATTTTTGCACCATAGATATGGTAGCCCTAATTTAGTCAAACATTGTCAATATTACCTGGCAGTAGCCGTACAACATTCCAGTTCCTTTCTGGACAATTTAGGGATTGAATCGGGAATTGTCTGTATGCAAAGTAGGTAATCTGGATGAAGAGTTTTACTTCTGGGGAAGTAGGACATATAGTGAGTTCTAATTTCTGGCCCTCTCTGGATACTCTGAAGAATCGGCAGAATAATTACCCAAAACAATAACTAACTTTTCTCAAAGTATAATTGCATTGTGTTAAAAGAATCATTGTCTTTGAAACTGAAACAAAATAATCAATTTTTATACCCAGTTTTGATGTGGCATATTTATGTGTGTATGTGTGCACGCATGCATTCATGCATGCTTGTGTGTGTGTGTGTACCTTTGGGATTTGTCAGCCTTCAAGTTAAGCTAGGTCAAGAACAGACATGGCAGGGATTCCAGAAATGCTCTTTATTTAGTGAGGTAGAATAACAAGATGTTTGAAGTCTGTCCAAAAGCTTTCCTGCTCCTTTTAAAGTACAACAAAGTCAAAAGAGGTTTGTTCTGATTTTCTTTCTCAGACTTTCTAGCTTCCCAGGGCTGAGCAACCATTTTCCCTCTCCTTCCTGTTAGGACAGGGCTAAATTATGCTATAGGCTAGGCTGAATGGCAGGGCATATCTAGCACCAATATAGCATGCTATTTTTGTTGATAGGAGAAGCAATTGTTTACAGAGACAAATATTTGTTTTAACCACAGCCCATTTAGAAAATTAAGATCTATGTACTTACGAACATGCTTCAGTTTGCATATTGTCTGTTAGCCTTCCTTAGCATGACATGTTTTAGAAGGTTTTTAGTCTAATGCATTTTAGATATAATTTATTTTAAACTGTTGTATTTCATCTGCAAAAAGAAGTTTAAAATGATAAAATTATTCAGGTATGAGGGTTTTTTTTAAAAGAAGGATAAAACAGTAGCATTCTATAAAATAATATATTGCTGGATTTGTCCACTATTACAAGAGGTCATGCTTCCATCTGGGTATACCTTCTTTTAAGCTGAGCTACCTGAGTTTTAAAAATTAGCTAATATACTTGATATGTGATTTTTTGTTTGTTTGTTTTAATCAGTGCTTATTATATAACTGCGATATCATAAGGGAATTTGGACAGTGGTAGCCATACAATTGCCTAAATTCAGCAAATATATTTAACTCATTTATAAACACCCAGACATGCATTTTTTTCATCAAATGCATGCAGTCTGATATTTGTATATACCTTCTTAAAACCACTGCTTTTGCTGGACAGCATTTTTCATCTATATGATCTTATACATTTAAAGTTTTGTTAATAACCAAGTGATAAACTGCTGTGAATCTAGGAAGCTGGAATATATACATGCCATTAATTACTATGAATGGGGTATACGTTTTTAAAGAAAAATCTTATACATGGAACTCTCCATTTTAGTATCTTGCTCTACTTGCCTCTAAACAGGAACTTAATCTGCATTTGTGATGCAGTCATTTCTGTCTCAGCAGGATATTGCAAAGTTAAATGTCTATCTAATATTGTTTTTCTGTAAAAATGTAGAGGACAGCAGATTATTACTGAAGCCTTCAAGTCTTGAGGGAAGTGATAAACTAACCATCTCAAGGGTCTCAGTTCCTAGTTGAGATTTCCTGCAGATTCAGCTGTTAAGGAAGTTTTCATTTAGCAATCAAAGAAGGTAGGAACCATCAAAGTGAGGATCACAGAATATTGGGATAGGCATGATTTAGTAATGAAAAAGAAGGATTTCTTGCTATTCAGAACAAAGAGGCAGAAGTTGATCAAGTTGGAGAAAGAGAGAACATAATCAAAACATCAAAACAAATGATTCATTACTAAAATTTTTATTCCTCAAGATAATGCTGAACATCAATTCTTAGTATCCATCCCTCACTATTGGCCATGATGGCTTGAGATTGCTAGGAGCCACATTTCTCACATGATTTGTAGTAAGAACAAATCTACTGTTTTATTGCATTGTATTAGCTGATAGCTAAGGAAAATATTGACAGCCTGTTGCTATGGTTATTTGGATAGTCCTATATTACTCTGACAGGGCAGCTGAAGCCTGTGGATACCATACTGTACCATCTAGTTAATACCATCATTGCATGACAAGTCTGATTGGCTGAACAAAACCATGATTTCATCACATATTATGTGATTCATTCTAGGCCAAGATCAAGAAATAGTTAATATGATGGGTATTTACTACCAATGGAATATTAGGAAACATTTAATTTAAATTTAATCTGTAAATTTAATCTCCATTTACAAAAAAGAGGAATTGTATGCTGTTCAGATTTGGCCATGGCTGGAGCAACCTATAAGCCTTGTAAATGCATAAAACAAACAACTATTAAGGAGCAACAGCTGAAGATGGCTGTGACTCCCTTGTCCATGGCTGTGAGCTTCTGAATATTTCTGGTCAGCCACTGAGTGATACAGAATAGGCCATTGGCTCTTCTTATGCTCTTAAGCCTAAAATGCCTTCAGGGGGTATCCAATGGGCATTAACCTTGTTTTCTTATAATGTCAAATGTTCTACCCTTCAACATTTTAAAATGGAAACTAATTAATTTACTTAAATTGATATGTTTGCTTATTAAATTATTTTATTTCTTTTAAATTGAAAAATTAACATAGTTTTGTATTTCATATTTATTAATATATAAAATAAAAATATTTGATAAGAAGTATTTGGTTGTTGTAAGAAGGTGTGGCCAGATGAGGAACAAAAAAAAGATGTATTTTATTTGCTGTTTGTTGGAACATTGTGTTCTGCTCAGGGAAGCTGTGATGGACTGCAGTAATGCAGCAGGTTCTCAGGAAGGAGGGAGCACATTCCAAGGAGGGGGGGGGCGAGACAAGAAACAACATGGTCCTTAGTTGGACCATGGGAAGAGGAAGAGATTCAGAATAGCTACTCCCTAGAATCACCCAGGCTATATTCACTAGGTTAGAGTCATACAGGTTTGGTCGGGCAAGATCCTGTCTATACAGTGTCAGCAAATAAAGAACTGGACTTTGGCTGGATTGCTTTTATGTCATTCTTGGGCTGGGCCTGACAGAAGTATTCCAAAGCTGATATTCTTTTGGAAAAATATGGTAACTGGTTATAATCTGGAGGATCTTTTGGTGAAGATTTGCAAAATAAGATACTGTAAACTATACTGTACTATAGCCACTGCATTGACGTAGATAAGCAGATTCTACATATAACCAGGTACCTGGGAAAATCCAAATGTGGTCCAAGTATTTTAAGTCCCCAAAGCATCCAAGGCTATAGGAGCTTCAAAACCAAAGCGATCATACAGTGTTTCGTCTACCATTCTCCAGGGACAACAAAAGAGTGTAGTTCCTTCAGATAGTTTTCTCTCTCCCCCCATCAGGTCTCCAAGCTCATTCCTGGTTCAGTTCAGCTGAACAGAAGGTGACCAGCAGTGATATGGGGAGGGTAGCTTTCTCTCACTTCACAGTACTTGGGGTGTCTTTGAACACACCACCACAAAACATTTGTTCAAAGTCAGAATAGTGGATGTTTTCACATTGGCTAGAGATGTTTGGTGGGGCAGAGGAATGAAACGGATCTAGTGGAATTGAACAGATTCTTTCCTTAAAGTACCCTGTGTGCTTTAAATAAGCTTTTGCTGGCATCTTGTTTATAGCAAGATAGCTATCATCACACTTTTTGTGGTTCAGGGACTAGAGGACAGCACTTTAACTCAGCCATGAGAAATAAATTCTTGAAGAAGGGAAATGGGGAGGAAGAACAGGCAAGAGAAAGGAAGAGATGTCATCATACCAAAATTTGTGAAGAATAAGTATCATGGGTGGTGGTGGGGAAGCAGGGGAATAGCTTCAAATTGAAACTATTTATTTACAAGTCCTTTTCACATGTGTGGTTACAGGCAGAAACAACTGTTTCTAACATAGGTGTACTCCGGGGTGGAAAAGTTCACTGGCTTCTTCTAAAGGGCTTTCTCTGCATTTTTCTGTTCCTGCGGAGGAGAATGCTGACTGAGGATTTGCTAGCAAAATAGCCAGAAGTCTGTTTCCACTTCTACCTGCACTAATCTTGAGCCTCCTGAACAATCCCAATGAGCACATTAATTATCTGCTTCAAGAAGGTATTTGCACCTCCACATTCAAACACAGATAGCAATACCAAACCAATGCATGTGCCCCCTCCCTGAACAGTATGTCCAATCCCCTTCTGAGGCCCTGGCTCACTTGTTTCACCACATTCTGTACTGGTGAGACCAGCAACTCCCTCAGCCTTGGAACAGCAAACATAAGGAAGATTTCCATCTACTTCTAAAAAAAACTTTACAAAGGAAATGCCTGCCTGAGAAAAATATGGCAACGCTCATGGGAGAAAAAAATGAAGACCAGTACAACATGACATGGTTTCCCCTGTTTGGCAGCTGAGACCAATTTTCCCCCTCAAGTCCACTTGGTTGGTTGCCCACTGTACCAGAGCAAATTTCAGGCACATCGATTCCTCCAAGCCACCCTGTTCTGCAAAAGTTACTCTTATAGAAAGCCTCACTCTGTCTGCTTCTCTTGAGTTGTTTAGCTACCCTTCATATTACTTTAAATAACTTATTAAGCTTGTATGCTTCCTGACTTCCAACAACTCTGGGCAGCTTACAACAATCAAACAAATAAATTACAATAAAATCAATAAAACATAAAAGATAAAAGATGGCAAGCATGATAGACTAGATGGAATGAAGCAAGGGGTCTCATTCTCCCTCATCAAAGGCCTGGATGAAGAGCTGGGTCTTCACAGCTCTTGTAAACAACAGCAGAATGGGGGATATCCAGATCTTGAGGGAATCTCATTCCAGAAGGCAGGTGTTGCAACAGAGAAGGTGTGCTTCCTGGGTCCCAATAGATGATGTTGTTTAATCAAAAGAACCCGGAGTGGGCCACCCATGCAAGATTGAATTGGCCAGGCAGATACTGTATTATGGGAGACAGGCAGTAACCAGGCCTTATCAGGTGGCCTATACTGACTGTTCACTGGTAGCCCTCTTTCTCCCTGCCCAACTTCCCAGATGTAAGTTGAGCATGTGAGCAAAGTGATGGATATGTCTGTGTAGGAAGCATCATAGACCACTTTGATGCATGAGGCTCATTTTACACATTTATGTTCTGATGTGATGCTGTGATTGCACCTTGTTCAGTCATCATGGAACCATACTGACTGCTCTGCAATTCACTTCTCCATCATGTGATTCATGTTATACATAAGCTCTTGTGCAGTATGGGACTCAACATTCTCTTCTATATATAGATGTTATCACCAGTTGTTTGTATTCTTGATCACAATAAATGCCTTGAGAAGAAAAGGTACATATAGCTCCCCTGTTTATACCAACGTCAGGTAAGCGTAAGATTGTATGTGAGTACTCTGCCTGCAGTTTCTACCTCAAATGCTTTCTGCCTGAAGTATACAGGGAGAGCCCTGCCATTCACCTGAAGGTGACATGTAGGGTTATGGTCTACTCTGAAACTACTAGTTACTGCAACTTTTATTACACACTGAAGTCTTTCACACTTCACTAAATTTGTTTAGCTTGTTATCTAATCCCAGAAACTCTCTGTCCTCAATATCCCCTTGCTTGAATTAAGAATCTTCCACCTGTGGTCTTCTATGTATTCCCATTGCAGCAAAAAGAGTTGCAGCAAAAGTTATCTTCTGATTTAAGTGATCTCATGCAAAGCTACTTGCAAATTTCATGCAGAGGGGTATGGATGCTGTCTCTTCCATAACTTTACTGACACTGTAAGCTGCAGTAACACTGCTACTGCCATGTTATGGAAAAGGAAAAAGTTCACAGGGGAATGGATGATCACATCCGTTTTTTCCGCCAAGCACTTTCTTTCTATCTCCACAATATATTCTCTCGAGAAAAAAGTATCTCCATCTGCCTCTGTCCTTCAGGAAGTGCCTACAGTTAGTGGCTCAAAAAGAGTTGTCCTGTTTCTGCCTTTGGTCTTCCTTCCATGATCAATCCCAGCTGCCTTCTCCAGTGGTATATACTGACTCTGTCATGAGTAAGGATGGCGAGCAGGGGGCTCCCATCCAGACTGTCAAGCGCATGTATAGCACTGAGGAATTGGTCAGCCATTCAAAGAGACACAGATCGGGACTGCCTTAACCTTTGGGGTTTATATGTCTGGGTTTTCCCACGCTTCTTCAGTTTGTTAGGATTCCTGTTAAGTACTAGCAATAAACATTAGAGACCCGTTCCTTGTCTCAGCGTGTTTCCTGGCTGTTAGGACAGACTCCTCCTACAGAAGGAGGCAATGAAGAGTGGTAAGTCAGCTTCTGTGGTACGCAAAGCCCTTTTCTACTTAACTGGAACCTGCACTGCCATGTTTTATTTTATTATTTTATTATAAAACTCTGAATCATGTTCACATCCTTATTATCTATATAATACTCTATGCTATAAAGGAATAATCCTAGAACCCAAGGTTTAAGGTTTGGTTCCATGCATGATCCAATTGAATGGGGTGATTCAACTCCAGCTTTCTCAGATTGAATCCCCCTATTGATACCCTGGACAGACCTAATGGGAAATTAGTCCAGCTTTACTTATTTCAACTATTTGCATTCACTAATCAGTTGCAAAATGGATTTAGAATGGCATGGCACATAATGGTATTTAATGGAGATGGTGTATAATTACCCAAATCCTTGTTGAATATTTACATACTGAGATGGGCTGAATTCCTGCAAGAATCAGTTCAACGGATGTGAAGGGTTTTTCCTTAAAAGAGTATGAATCAAGGAGTGGTGGTGGAAATGCCTCCAAGAGAGCTAGAATTTTATTCACCAGCAGCCAATTTGCCATAGCAACAGCCAGAGCTGGTGCCTAGTACCACCCACCAGACTCTTCTGTGCCCAAGTGATTAATTCCTGGCTTCTGCTTGAACTATGAAGAAGTGAAGATAGGAAGGAGCTGATAAAAAAGCAACTATCCATTCTGATAAAATTGCAGAGACAGAATAAGCTGATATAGACAGCTGTCTTATTTTGCCAGACTTGAGCATTATTGTTTTCAGTACTTTTTCCTTTGACTCTTTTGTTACTTTATATTTATATTAACCCATTAAATCAAGAATCTTCATTTTTGTAATGAGAGAAAGGATGGAAAATAGGATTACAACTATTGTAGGCATTTTTTCTGAAGGCATCAGCAAAAGGATTCTGCATACATTCATTAAAAAAAGTTTAAAACTCAGCTCAGCTTATTGAATAGTGAGCATGACATTGTATTCTTTCTTAAGTGGGTAAACTTGTAGCACTTTAAACTGTATCTGACATCCTTTACTAGCCATCTGGCTGGGATTGTTGGAGTTAACAGCTCCCAAGTTTTGGAGGGTTACAGGTTCTCTATGTCTTAAAGCATTTCTAAGTTTTACTCCAATTTTCCTTGGAGACTTTAGCAGCTACTGTATTTATTTTTCTGACGATACATTTCTTGCAAACAGAATATGTATCTTGGCCTTAAGGTTATTCATAAAGATATATGACAAAAACAACTTCTCTACCGTTCATACTTTTCTTTGCATGTGTCTTTAATTTTTTTCTCTATAGCAATGTGTATTTTTACTGCGCAGCACTCAACACTTTGACAGTAGCAACAAGATGCTCTGTAGCTCAGTGGCAGAGCACATGGTTTGTATGCAAAAAATCATCTATTTCTGCAGCTTAGTTAACTAGAAAGATTCCTTCCTGAAAGGAAAGATTTTGCCAGTCAATGTTGAAAAGATTGGGATAGTTAAGTCACTGATCTGACCACTCTGATGACATTCAAGAAACTATAAAACTTGGCTATTCTCCCAGGCTTTGGGGCCCATTGGTGTTGAGCCCCTTTTGGATGGTGTGCGGAGAGTTGGTTTGCATTTTGTTTCCAGGTCATTTGTGATATCTTTGCTTTTTTTTTGCTTTGTTTTTTAAAACTTTTAATTGTAAGCTGCCTAGAATTGCTGGAAGTTGGGCAGCCTATAAAATTCTAAAGAAAGAAAAGAAAGAAAGAAAGAAAGAAAGAAAGAAAGAAAGAAAGAAAGGAAAGAAAGTTTTCCATGATCATCTGTGCATATGAACTGCTACTCTGATCTTCACTAATTATTTACATAAGGATTTCAAATGGTTTCCCTGAGAACTTTAAGTAGTGTTTCTGAAATCTCGGGGGGGGGGTGTAGGGGAGGGACTTTTAAGTTACACTTACTTTATCCTACCCTTTTATCATATCATTTTGCACACTAGTTGGTGCAATTGATCAGATGCTTCTGCTGTAAAATCCCAGGAGTTTTGGTTCTGTCCACCCCTTTGAGATCATACTCTGTGAGCCTTTTTCAAATGTATAGAGTTGGGTAGTTATCAAATGGGAACTGATTGGCAATAATTTGTGAAAGCAGGAAAATTGCTAGAATTTTTCAGCTCAGGAAACCTGCCAGCAGTTCACTCAGTTCTGCAGTATATGATTCATTGTATTCTTTTCAAAGCAAATTAATTTCATTTCACTTTTTTTCTTAAAAACCCAGTTTGTCCTTTCAAATATTCCCATATTATGGAATAATATGTAGTTTTTTCCTCCCTAAATAATCACTGTTTATGAAACTGAATTCTTGAAAGATGGATTTGGCACAAGAAATAAAATATTTTTGAGTTAAAGGGTTTTTTTTTTAATCTATACTCAGGATGTTCTCAATATTTATGAGCTTTTTTTCCCTATAAAACAATGCTTCAGATTTCATAATCTGTGCCTCTATAACTTCTTAGAATCCAGATTTCAGCATTTCTAATAAAACTTATTTTCCCTAATTTCATACCAGCAGCTGATCGCTACCTCTGCTGTATAGGTTGATCAGTCCCACGGACACCACTATAGTCATTTTATAAATTTCCCTCTTTGCTTTATAAACTCATTTTTGTCCCAGATGGCTTTTTATTCACTAGTTATTGACAATTCAGTGCACACACACACACTACCTGAAGTTCTTGCAAGTCTAACAGAATCCTAATAAGCAATTTACAAAACAATATTTGGTCTAGTGGTTAAGACACCAGGCTACAAACCAGGAGACTGTGAGTTCTAGTCCTGCCTTAGGTATGCAAGCCACTGGGTGACCTTGGGCCACCAACTCCCTCTCAGCCCAACTCACCTCACAGGGTTGTTGTTGTGGGAAAATAGGAGGAAGAAGGAGTATTAGGTGGAGTCCTTGGTGCTTTCTGAGCGTTGTTGTTTTCTTGCAGACGTTTCATTGCTAGACTAGGCAACATCTTTAGTGCAAAGAGGGAGTGGGCCTTGCTCTCTGTTTATGTACCGTGGTTTGTCCAGCTTGTGTTGGCAGAGGTGTTGTTCTCTTCTTGGGAGTTCCTTGATTGGGCTGTTGTTTGCTGCTTGGTTGATTGACTGAGTTAATAGTTCCTTGATTAGTGTATATTGTCCTGTTTGATTGTTCATCTGGTGTTAATTCTGGTGTTGCATATCTGGGTGTTGATTGCTGGCGAGGAGGTGTTCTGGTCTTTTGGTTTTTCTGTTGTCTCTTTTGAATGCTATGTAAATGTTGTTTACCTCTATGTGTCTGTTGATAACTGCTTTGTTGGAGTGCCAAGCCTCCAGGAATTCTCTAGCATTTTTGGATTTGGCTTGGTTTAGGATGCTCACCATGTCCCAGTTGAAAGTATGGTTGAGTCTGTCCATGTGTTGTGAGATTAAGGATTTCTCATCGTGTCTTCTGACTGCCAGCTTGTGTTCGTGTATATACTCTGCTAGCCTTCTGCCTGCCTGT
The DNA here is from genome assembly GCF_035149785.1 of Candoia aspera. Taxonomy (NCBI): domain Eukaryota; kingdom Metazoa; phylum Chordata; class Lepidosauria; order Squamata; family Candoiidae; genus Candoia; species Candoia aspera. The sequence goes on from NC_086160.1 coordinate 34,570,729, forward strand.
CCTACATAGTGGCTGTTACAGTCCTTGCACTGTATGTTGTAAATAACTCCTGTTTTTTCTTCTTGGGCTACTGGGTCTTTTGGGTTACTTAACATGTTTTGAAGAGTTTTAGTTGGTTTATGTGCTATGGTGATGCTGTGTGGTTGTAACAATCTGTTGGTAGTTTCTGAGATGTTTCTGATGTATGGCAGTGTTATCCTTTTCATAGTTTCTCTTGGTTGGGTTGTAGTGGGTTGAGTGATAAGGTGCTTTTTGATAAAGCTGAGGGGGTATCCATTTTGCTGGAAGATGCTATACAGATGATCTGTTTCCTTTTTCTGGTGTTCATGGTTGCTGCAGTGTGTAGGACAGACAGGCAGAAGACTAGCAGAGCGCATCCACAGACATCACCTGGCAGTCAGAAGGCCCACTCCCTCTTCGCACTAAAGATGTTGCCTAGTCTGGCAATGAAATGTCTGCAAGAAAACAACAAGGCTCAGAGAGCACCAAGGACTCCACCGTTCAACCCTGAGCCACAAATATTTGGTTCTGTTGGAGTATTAGGTATATTCTCTGCCTTATTTATAAAAATAGTAAAGGTGGGATTAAAAAAAATCTAAAAAAAATTGATCAGGTGCAAACCAAGCTGTAATGTACATCCTAGCATAGCCAAGATTCAGTCCCTGGCAACTATGCTACCTGTACATGAGTTACTACCGATAGTTTCACCATTAAAAAGATGTTTGTGTGTGTGTACACATAAAACCCAAGATAAGAAAAGTGATGTAAGATCATTGTTTAAAAAGTTCTGTAGTTCTGCTCTTAACTGGGAATTTTTGAATATTCTGACAAGTAATCTCTATTATTCAAGTTGGTCTCCAATGAAATGTGTATATGTATTGCTAATCCATTATCCAGTCAGAAATAAGGGCTAAATGGCTATGAATCCAGAGCTCTTTACCTGATATATTATTTTGTTTCCCTCTGGAAATAAGACAGCATATGGTTTTTGATTAAGTCATCCATAAAAATCACTTATAACTGAATACAGTAATCTACAATCAAAGTCTATGGGGAAATTGATACAAGAACACTTCTGAACACAGATGATATTGAAGCATACCAGCACCAGAGAAAAAGATAACAAAGAAACATATTTTTTGAACAAATATTTAATCTGATTTAGGTCAATGGGTTGATATTATTTATCTGAATTATTTAAATATCCTGAGCTCAACCCTCACCCCCTATTCTTTCCTGATCACTATAGTGGGATAAGAAGTTTTTTCTTCCTCCAGTACTACTGTGTCATCTGGAAGGAATAATCCAGGAATGCAGCAACGTTTAAAATATGATGGTAGCTTTTAGGGGGAAAGTCATTGTGTTGCTGCCACAGCTAAATACGTAGATAGAATTGGAACAGACTAGAACACATTTTTCTGGAAATTGCAAACCATCCTAGAGATTTAGGGGAATGGCCTAGAAACAGTGGTTCACTTCATGAGCTTATTAATCATTATAACATCTGGCAACATTATGAAATGTTATTACTTCATACTGTTGCTTGGCAAAGCACCTGAATGGTCTGGAGTGTATTATATCTGAGATAACACCTGATTATGTAGAAATTCCATCAGTGGTAATTAACCTGTGCTGTATTTTTGCTACTTTCAGTTAGTAGCAAATATTAATTTATAAGCTACCCTTTTAATGCTCATAGGACAGTATGTGTATTAGGCTATTTCTTATACGTACTACTTGTGTTGCAAACTGAGGGTGCTGCTGCTGGAGGGCACTATCCTGATCACCTTTTGATAATTATTTCTTATTTAGTTGATGAATGTCCTGTCTTTCCACCAATGAATAGCACTCAGTGCAGCTATTGGCAAGAAAAGGGAGCTAAAAACTTTCAAATATAACACACAGAAGATACCCAAGTTGTTAACGGAAGAGCCTATGCATAAAAAACTTTCTTGTGGAACCATAATGAATGATTCATAGAGTATTCCATTTATCAGCACACATACTTTATTTCCAACCTTTATTGCTCTTACTGCATTTAGCAGACAATCTTCATATCCTTGCAAAACCGGATTGTACTTTTCAAGATTTTCTTATTTTCATCTTTGGTACCTTTTCAAACACTATTCTGCTAAGCATACCTTTCCAAGCATATTTAAGAAACTAATCTTCCTGTAGTTTTTGTATTCACTCTTGTGACTTTTCCTTTTGTGTAGGACAGCAAAATTCTTCCATTCATCAGGCATGAATACAATCTTCACACACATGTTAAACAAGTCATGTAGAATTGCTTGTGCAAACCATATCCACATTTTAGTATTTTTCCAGTTATATTATCTAAACCTGCAGCCTATCATTTTTCAATATTCTAACAGCTTTTATTTGTCATTTTTCATCACTTTTTCTTGGGCACTAGTATTTATAGCATTCATTTCAATTACACTATTCAACATATTACTATCATTCCCATACACATTCTAAAATATTCTTTCCAGTGTTTCTTCATTTCAGTTTCATCTCAAATAATGTATTCACTTTTGTTTTAAATTCCCTTCGCTTTTTTGATGCAACTTGTTTAGCCCTCTTCACCAATGTCCATCAAAATTGCTTTACATTCTTTTTGCCTCTTTAAATCTTAACTGTTTCTTGTTCTTGACTACAATATTTGGAACTACTGCATATTTTTCTCTATAAACACATAATATTGATTGATTACATGCCATCAAGTCGACATTGATTCTTGGCAACCACATAGATTTTCTTCAAGAAAATACATCACATAATATCTTCCATTTTTTGCAGCATTCATGTAAGCATTCACAGTCTCTTTCACTTCAGCATTCCACCAAGAATATTTCCCGTTAATCTAATTCCACATACTTTTGTGACACTGTGTAACGTATTTTTACACTCCATTCTAAGCAGCTTCCCCATCCTCTTTCTTTGCACCCACTTTCCATTTTTTAAATATATTTTTATTATTAGAATAATGTAAACAGAAAAAAAGGTCTACATTAGGTAGTAACAGTGGAATATCACAAAAAGAAACAACTACTAAACATGAAAAAAACATAAAACATTATGGGAAAACTTTCTAGTAACATGTTCTTCCCTTCTGTTTATTTCCCCAACTGCTGACCACAAACTAGATATATGCTTTATATTATACATTAAAGATTACTACAAGTACCTATTTGAATCCTTTTATTATTTTGATTAGTCTAACTTTCTTCCTAAAATCCATATCCCAATGGTCTAAATTTGCCATGCTGTGTAACGTATAGCATATACCAAGTTTCCTTTTCATGCATAAAACTGTAGAAGGAAACTTGAAATCATTCCATTACTACTACTGATATTTCCCTTGTAACTTTCAATATATTTAAATGCATTTGGTATTTATAAGTACATTAAGTAATGCAATATGCAATGTATAACAGAATGTGCCAATTGAACAATATGAATAAAAATGCAATGCAGTAGCTGGTGATCTGAATACTGAAACACATTAACATCAATAGGACACACGCTGTAATGTAGGATTGTAGACTGATGACATTTTTTCCTTGCATTATAATAAAATTAATGAAAGAAAAAGGGAGCATGTTAAGAGGCTGCTATTAATCTGTGATGATTTTCAAAAGTGACACATAATAAATCTCCATTTGCTACAATAAATCTCAATTTGCTATTGCTCTACTAATGGAATATGATTTATTTTCTAAAACTAGTCTCTTTGTCTCCTCCTCCCTCCCTCCCTCCCTCGCTCCCTCTCAAAGCACTTTTGCTGTCTAGAGCAAACTTATGATGTGACTCCTGAAATAAATTAAAGATGCCCATTGGCTAAATTTCCTATGTAGTTTTATTAGAGAAATCACTTCTTGGTCTAAGGCAGAGCTGGATAATGTTTTGGTGAGTGGAGGTCACATTTCACTTTCTGGGGAACAATATAAAACAAGGTCTAGCAAAGGCTCCGAGTTTTATCATAAGGTGTTTTTAATTCAGTTTCTAAGTATTCCACCTTGTTTTTGTAATTCTTTTAAAAATACTATTTATCTGAAGATACTGGAACCAGTCAAGTAGTTCTGATCTTTCCAAAGGAAAAGTATCAAAGGATTTCATCTTTGACTTATTGTCAATTAAAGCTGTATGATTTATTATTTCTCCATTGATGAAATTTCTTTGCATGTTATTTTCATGAAAATAAATGTTTAATAACAAAGCAAGGAGTGATAAATCTGGGCCAATTCTTTTTCTGTGTCTTTGCCCATACTTTTAATGAACTGGTTATTATTGAATTATCTCTTATAAATTGTCTATTTATGTTTGTATCAAGCTAAAGATATTTATGTAAATTATCTGGTATGATATTCTTCCTCAACAATGGTAATGTTGCAATAATGTGATATGATCCAATCTGTTATCCCCATTAGGCAACTGGCATAATTTGAAGTTTGGAACTGACAAACTGTCTCATTTTTTCAAATCATGTTATATCCTAAATCGAATCCTGTCTTTTATTGAACCATATAAAGTTAGTCATTTGTCTCTGCCAGTCATTCAATTCTTTTTTATCCATTCAATCATGTCTGATTCTTGGACAAGTCTCTGCAGTTTTCTTGGCAAGGTTTTTCAGAAGTGGTTTGCCATTGCCTGCTTCCTAGGGCTGAGAGAGTGTGTGACTGGCCCAAGGTCACCCATCTGGCTTTGTGCCTAAGGCAGGACTAGAACTCATGATCTCCCAGTTTCTAGCCTGATGCCTTAACCACTACACCAAACTGACTCCAATCATTTAATACCCTATCTTTTATTTATTTATTTATATATATATATATATATATATATATATATATATATATATATGAATCATTTCAAACAGAAAGTAAAGTCTTAGCAAATATTCTTCTTAGCCAGGATAATTTTAGCTTCCTCCATCTTAGAGTAAGGTAAAGGTAAAGGTTTCCCTTGACGTAAAGTCCAGTCGAATCCGACTCTAGGGGGCGGTGCTCATCTCCGTTTCTAAGCCTTGGAGCCGGCGTTGTCATAGACACTTCCGGGTCATGTGGCCAGCATGACGACTCGGAACACCGTTACCTTCCCGCCGAAGCAGTACCTATTGATCTACTCACATTTGCATGTTTTCGAACTGCTAGGTGAGCAGGAGCTGGGATTAACAACGGGAGCTCACCCCGCCGCACGGTTTCGAACCGCCGACCTTCCGATCGACAGCTCAGCGGTTTAACCCGCAGCGCCACCGCGTCCCTTCTCCATCTTAGAGTATCAGCCTATATTTTTACAGACCAGTGAGTAATTATTTTAAAATATATATTTATTGTTTATGTCAAGTAAATTCCTAAATACTAACCTTTCTAACAGTAAGATTAAAATCTGTTAATTTTTGCAGATACTGTTCCATGATGGCATTTGAGTCTTGTTTTTGTTGCTTTGATATCCTGATACTAAACCATATATAGTACTGCTATATATATTGCATTATGAATTCCAAAGAGAGTTTCGATGAGTAAATATAAATATAAATACAATATAGTGCAATTTCATCAACGTATACTGTAATTTTAATTTATGTTCTTGATTTGCTAATTTAATTCCTGAGACTTAATTTTCTTGTTGTATCTTCTTTGCCAACAGTTCTAATGCCTCTAAAAATAAAGGAGAGAGATGACAGCCTCTTCTTGTTCCTTTCATTACAGCACATTTTTGTGATAGAAAACCGTTTACTATTATTTTAGCTTCTTAGTCTTTACAAATACTCAATAAGGATGTAAGGAAATTCTGGCCACAGTTCATCTTCTTCAAAATCATAAATTGAAAAGCCATTAACATTCAGTTTCAGTTCTGTATCACTTAATTACTTCCATCTTCTGTTATTAATTTATTAAAAGTTTCCTTTTGTTGATTTATGAATTTTATGAGCAATATTGAATTTAAATACTCTTCAGTCTCTTCTGGATTAGATATCTGTTTGTTATATAATCCAGAGTAATAACTAACAAATTGGTTCATCAACTTTTTCGGTGCTAAGATGAGTCTACTACTGGCCCAAATAGAAGTAATAGTTCTTTCTTTCTTTTTCATTTTGCAGTTCATAACACAAAAGTCTGTCTGATTTACAACCTTTTATAAGTTTCATTTAATCTAGTTCATTATGAATCACTTTAATCTATCACTCTAAATCCAAGACTGGGTTATGTTTGTGTCTTAATTCTAATTGCTTCAATTAATTCATTAGTATATTTTTTTGTTTTGGCATGACTTTATTTCTATTTGATGCCAGAGAGATCAACAATCTTCTCATAAGTGCTTTACAAGAGTCCCATAAGAAGTGATTTGATCAGTGAGGGCACTTCAACAAGAAAGAATGAGGCAAGCCAACATGATACTTTCACTTCAAGCACCAAGGAAGGGAACTTTCTATCTCTGAATGAGCCAGCAGAAGATCATCAGAGGCCTTTGAAGTGGCTACTATGTTGAATCTTGGCTGTGCCAAGCCTTCAACTGGCCATGTTGGAGCTTAGGACAGCAACATCAAATGGAGGAATTGACAGAGCTTTGATTGAACAAAGCAGCTTTGAGGTTTTGTACAGTGCTAATGTATATATAATTTGATTTGTTTATTCATTCTTGCATTTTATCCCAGCATTCTTCAAATAATTACGTTGTGGCATATATGCCCATTCACACACACACACAAAATTGTGAGATAGCCTATAGAGAGAGATGTGTCTCTCATGGCACAGTGAGCTTCAAGTCTCAGTTATGATTTTTTGTTTTTTGTCTTCATCATTTCAATCACTATATCACACTAGCTCTCAATATGAGTGTATTCAGTATGTTAGCCCCTCAAAAATGTTATACAGAAATGTATAGAAACTTCATTTAAAACCAATTTTTCAGCTTTATTATCCTACAATGCACCAAAATTTGTGATTCTTTTTCATACAGGCCTAAAGCAAGAGATGGATTCTCCATGCTTCAATCACATGAATAGGTGTAGTTACAGTCCTCCTGATCTTCACTTTTCCTTCAGGTTAGAGGACATGTGAGGGTAATTGAATATTGAATACACCACTTATACACCACCAACTATACCACAAAAGTATAGGTTTTAGTTTGAGCTCAGTATGCAGCAATTGCATAGTTGAGATGTATATATCTCTAACTGCTAGCACACATAACAACATGACAATATCATGGGTCAAAGGTCCTTATATAATAGCAAAACCGATGACATATTTAAATGAAATATTTGGTATGTGGAATGCCCAATTTTTGTAGGATTGTATTTCATTTAGAACTAAGTACTAATATAAATGCAGAATTTTTCAACAAAATAATGTTAATTTTAGTAAGCTTGAAAAGGTAAAAAAACATGCTCATAAATGCTTAGAATAAAATAACCTAGCTACTGAAATAACTGAATTGGTTGATGAAGCTCAGAATGATCCGGAGGGTTAAGCTGTCTGACTCCAACATTGGAAATCAATGCCTCAATTTTTGCAGAAAATCTCTACTGATTACATACTGTATAAACCTTTCTATGCTTATAAATTCTTTTTCTAATGAATTTGCATCTGTTCTACTTTATTTGCAGAAACCCTCTTTCCAAGATTAATTTTTTTGGGAATTTATAAAAGAACAAAGGCCAAACCAGATCCTTAATTATCATCAAAATTCCAATTCGGGATTGGCCTCATAGGAAGTCATTGGATATTATGGGGTTTTTTTTGGGGGGGGCAGGTAAGAATGATGTAACTTTCCTCTGGGAAGCTAGAATTATATAAGAGCCAAGGCAACAATTTTTAAGGTTGCTATTTTTTTCTCCTCATGAATATTTACTTCTTTAATCCAGTAGTCAGCCTTCAGCAGTTGTTAGTCTACAGCAAAAATGGTTCTCTAGAAGAAGCCAGAAAAACTATAAGAAGTGTTACTTATGTTGCCAAGTTATGTATAAAAATGTCTAATTCTGCTGGAAGATGTACATTCTTCTATTTGCTTCACTTAAATGAACTGAGTGAGGAAAACCTGGACAGTGGGCACATCATTAGCAGTAAAGTAGCTTGTTCATAGTAGCTGTTTTTAACAGAAAGAAGGACTAATTGCCCTAGCTCTGTGATGCCTTTGTGTATTATTTCTATGAATGGGGGATCCATCTGACCTTTGAAAGCATAAGGAGAAGAAGGAGTCTATTTTCCAGAGTAGGCATAATTATATTTGAGCATCATGGAAAACAAGAAACACAGTTCTCCATTTCATTTAGAGGCTAATTATATAAGCCAAATGTTAGTAGATTGCACTGGCTTATGTCAGTTGTACACCAATTGCATATTCTACAAGAATAATGAGTAACCTGTAGCTCCTGAGGGTGTATCAGTGACATTACGCTGGCCAGTGCTGTGATTTTGAAGTAGTTTTTTTTTTTTTTAATTGTATGGCATAGCAGTTCGGTGTTCATGCTGCTTTTTCTTGCTGGGAAATCCCTGTGAGGTCCAGAAGCCAGATGTGTAGACTATATAGCTGTGACAAGTCACATTGCCTGGGATGCACCACAAGGAGGCTAGTCTACATTGCACTGAGTTGGGCTGAGAGAGTGTGACTGGCCCAAGGTCACCCAGCTGGCTTTCATGCCTAAGGCGGGACTAGAACTGAAAGACTCCTGGTTTCTAGCCCAGCACCTTAACCACTAGACCAAACTGGGTCTCCTTTGAAGTAGGTACTGTTAGCCATAAAAATTGGGAAATATTACACGTCTCCCAAATCCCTAAGAAATACCGCAAAAGCATTAAGACAGTGAGGAACACAAAACAAAACAAATAATGCTAAAGTATTTTAACAGTGATTGTATTGTCATATTTGAGATATGGAATCAGGGTGCAGCTCTTGAAACTATCAAATGACTGCTCAGAGTCTACATGTAACTGGAGAAGCATGAATTGCTCATTTCTACTCAATAATATGCAAAAACAACAAACCAACCTTTTCCCAGCACTGTCTTGATCTTAAGGCCTCTGTTCTGACCATTCAAAGCTTTGAGAAAAGCCAAGTCAGTTTATCTCACAACTGGAAGAAAACCAAGCGCAATTTAACTGCCACAATGAATGAACATTATCTGTAAAGCTGTAGGCGATGAAGTTCAGGGGAGTAAGTCAAAGCAAGCACTCCCAGAAGGTCTTCAGATTTTACATCCAAAAGAGAAAATAGGCATAATTTTATAGTTGCAATTGATTACCGAAAAAAAGATCCATTTTCTGCTTATCCATTCCTCCTAACCTGGGTCTATAATTCTATTGGCACATGCATTTGATTAGATTGTTTTGTTGGAATAGGATATCAACACAGTTATCAATTTTACACATACACACAAACATATTTCTCACCAAAGAACAGTAGAAAATAATTTGCTCTTGTAACTGAGATGACAGTGGGAAATAGCTTCAGAATCAAAGAGCAGATAAAACCGAGGGGCTGAGTTTGACATTTATAAAATGAAATTAATTGCTAAAAATTAAACTAATTAAAGAGGAACAAGAAATGCAGTTGCCAAGGTAATTTTTCAACCCTGTTGTTATTGGCTTTTTAAACAGAAGTAGAATAGAATTCTAGGCCATAGTGTCACATATTACCATTGTTCCAAACTTAGCTGATTAAATTATAATGAAAGATAAAGAAGCTACATAAGTATTTATTAGTTATTGATACAAAATCTGTAACAATTCATAACCTTCACCCCTGAAACTATTTATTTCAGGAAACAATAAGGTCGACTGCTGTGGTAGGCTTCCTCTGCCATTGTTCTATGTAGAAATAAATCCATTGGCTATTCTGATATGCTACAAATAGTTCTATGTCTTAAGATGGGTCACAGTTCTGATTCTGAATAGTATAGCTCTTCATGATATTTGCAAAGCAAAACCAGTCCATAGGATTTTGCTGTTTGAAGCTAAAAACTAAAAAGTATCCCCTTCCCTGCAAACCAATCTACAAAAATTGGCAGGATAGTTGAACCTATATTCAATGGGACAATGTCTTCCACCATATCTAGCTTGGGGAAAACAAGGTAGACTGCATGGTGTAACAATATATTTTCCAACACTTTCTTGCCAGTTTCCAGGATCTGCATCTGGAGGTGACTTATTTTGTTTACTCATAGGGCCACCTTGTTTTAAAGCCCAGTCAGTCTGGTATCTTTCCTCTTTCACTCTAAAAGTGTCAAAAGAATGAATACTGATTATTATCAATAAGGCATTCATTCTAAGGTCCTAAAAATGGAACTTCAGCTGCCTTTCTTAGCCCAAGGCTGAGTGAATAAGACCCCAGATTTAGAACTTTGTAGAGTAAAGCTTGCAGGACAATTGTAAAGCCTGAAAACATATACTGCCAATGCAACTAGGATCTTTGTTTTGGAATAAGAGTTTGATGCAAACTGATAGGAGTTTTCCAGAAGTAAGGAAGTTAAAATGTTGGTGCAACCAGGACTTTCCAGTGAGTTCGAAAGGTTTGATAGAAAACTCAGTACATAAGACCACTTCAGTCTTTTTAAAAATCATATATATAGTAAGAGACAGCATCTAGCTCTGATTTTCTAGCCGAACTTTGCAAGCATAATTTACAATCAGAACACCATATTCTATTGCTGTTTCACCATTTGAACTGCACTACAATTAAACTTTTTTTTCTCTCTACTCAAAGTTTGTCTAAATGTTTCCCAAACAAAATATATTTGCCAGACATATTTTTAGTGTAGTGCATGTATACTCCTATATATATTTCTAAATGCTCTATTACTGTACTTTCTAGAATCAAGGAAGGGCTTAAAGATACTGGCCAAGAATCCCTGTATGATAGACTAAGAACATAATACGAAGAGAAGAGGCAGGAGTTTCTTGGAAGCAGTGGTCGCTGAAAAAGAAACTCTCCACCACACAGCCTACAGCAGAACAAGAAAGGAATCCTTTTAATTGCATGCATGAAGACAAAGATGGGCTAGTCTGTTCAGGGCTTGCATTCTCTAGGGTGACTGGTCAACTAACCCATTTAAAAATAATTGTAAAAGTGGCTGTAAAAGCCATGGTTTTGGTCTCTCTGCAACCAAACCATGATTGCAGAACAGGCACTGGCCCAGGGACTGGATTCAAGGGTCCTACCTGCTGGACCAACTGGGGCCAAGAAGATCACTATCCCAATTGTGTCACTTCAATTATCATCCTCTGTTGTCATGGATGGAAGGTAATGATCCAGGGTAAGTAATCTTTGGCTTAGTTGCGAGCTTATGATAAGATAGCGGTCCTGACATGAAGGCATGTCCCCCTGAAACAGTTAGTGGGGTGTCTACATAGGAGCAAGGAAGCTGTGTGGATATGGCCAAAGTTTTAAAGCCAGAGTGAAAAACTAACTATGGGTAAGCAAGAAGGGGGAAAAGGTATGAATTTTTTCCCCTACAGCACTTTGCTTAGCTAGAATTCTACTACTCCTGCAGCTAATAAGAAAGAGGAGCAGTTGAATGGTGCAAATAAGAAGAAGGGTTGGTTGGCAGTCTTAGCTAAGGGAGGAGAGAGGCTGGCAACTTGGAGAAAATTGACAAAAGTAACTCGTGCCCTTATCACCACTCAGCTAGACTACTGTCATGCACTCCATTTGAAGTTGCTCTTACAGAGTATTTGGAAACTACTATTGGTCCAAAATGTAGCAGCCCACATACTTTCAGGCTCCCAACACAGGGAACACATAACATTGATTTTGTGATCCTGCCCCGTATGACTTTTTGCATAAAACAGAAAAAAAAAATAAACTTATGATCTATGGTTTTGACAATTAGATAGGATAGATTATAGAAAGAAGAGAGTCATGATGTAACTTTAGAGAAAGAGATAAATTTACAATTGTACTTATAACTGCTGTAAAATAGATCGAAAGCCACTTCATATCTTTTTTCTTTCTTTTCAATTTTTATTCTACTTTTCTTTTTTCTTTTCTTTTTGCATTTTAATTTTCTTTTTTATTTCTTTTTGTTTTTTCATTCTTATTCTATATCAGTTTGTATTAATTTTTACCCTTGTTTTTAAAACTGTCAGTAAAGTTATATTTTAAAAAAAGATTTTGTATTGACTACCAATTGGCTTTCTGGGTCCAATTTAAGGTGCTGGTTTTGACCTATAAAACTCTTTATGTCTTGCACCCAGATATCAGGAGAACCTATTCCAATCAGTATCCATCTGACCAATTAGATCTACCAGGGAGAAACAATTACAAACTCCACACTTTTGGGAAGTTTGCAGAGCTCAGCTAATGAGGTGCTGGTTTTCTGTTGCAGTGCTGTTGCTAGGGAACAGCCTTCCTCTGAAAATCATGTTAGGTCCCTCTTTGCTGGTTTTTTGAAAGCTTTTGAAAAGTGAGCCATTTTGGATAGAATTTTCCTGTCTTTTTTTTTTCTTTTCATCTTTCTGTGTTCTTTCTGTGTGATTCTGGGTATGTTTTAACATTTTTTTATGTGTAAAGTACCAAGAACCATTTTGACTATGGCAGCATAGAAATATGTTCAATACATACAACTATACATACATTCCATGAGCAAGGGAATCACTCAGTGAATTGACTGGGGAAGGTTCAAGGCTTGCTAGAGCCAAGAGGAGCTGCAGTGGAGAAAAACAAGTGGATCAGGTGGATAGAAGAGATCCAACACAAGAACAGACGGGGAGGGGGAATGCTACATGCTCCAGAATTGAATGTTTTGCAAAGACTGGAGAAAGCTGTTATTGTGGGTGTACTCAGTTGCAGATGGAAGAGGAAGAAAGGAAGGACTGCTAGTTCTCAGTATGTCCTTTCCACAAGATGGCAGACAAATTCAGGCCACTGAGCAGAGTAGCTTAGCATTGTTTAAAATTATTATTGCATCTGTGTAATTCTGTATATTAGTATAACTGTTTTAAATCACCAGTAGTAAAGCTGTTCTACTAGTTTGTTTTATTGGATTTGCAAAGGAGGAGAGAAGGAAAATTGCCTCTCAGACCCCTTTCATGATTGGAAACTTGACATTAGGCTTTGCTTAAAGCTGGGTCTCCAATTCATTTTCTTCCACCCACATACACATGATCTCCTGTGTCCAATAGCCAGCATTCTAGAGAAAGCATGAGGACACACTGAGTATACCCTCAGACCTCCCATATAAACTCACTAATCATTGTTCAGCTCATATTGACTGCAATGCAATGCTGTCCTTTATGTTCAAGATTCCTGCTTCATCATGCTTTAAAAGCAAGATCTACAGTACTCTAATTCAAGGTACAGGTGTGTCCTAGATGCTTGGATTTGCTTTCCAGTCCAGCATCTTGACTATATCTAGGACAAAAGATAATCCAGCAGCTTGACTATATCTAGGACAAAAGATAAAAACAGCTGTTTTTCCCCTTATCTCCTTCCTGATGAACAGCTAAGACAGATGAATATATTGCAAGAAAAGTTTCCTTATGTCCTCTTTTAGCTCCAAAGGCTAATTGAGAAGGCAGAATTCCTGTGGGCTTGCATGAAATATCTCTGAAGTACATGCAATCAGAAAGAAGGCCAGAGAGCTGCAAATAGAAACTAGAACAGTACAGGTTCCATTAATCAAGGAAGGATATGCTATTTTAGTTTGTTTGATTGATTTTCCTGTATTGGTTAATTAATAAAATATTTATTTGCTGGACTAAGCATTTCACATGGCACATTTTAAAAATATGAAAAAAAATGAGAGCTTTTTTTTTTTCTCTGTCTAAGTTTCAAGGATAACATGATACCCAATTTTACTGTGATAAAAATTTGAGAGGAGAAAGGAGGGAGGAATTGGTTTGGGTGGAAAAGAATTGCTTATCCTATAGGTTGCAAGGAAGTTGATACAAGGCAGGAAAGATTAAAATTATTAACCTAAACAGCTAGATTGCAAGATGAAAGAAATAGAAACCTTGGAGATGATTGTTAGATGTTTTGGGAAGAGATAGGAAGATAGTGGCTGACGGTGCTGGTGGTGAACGGCGAATCCGATATTCTAAGGATCAACACACCATTGGAACCTGGAATGTAAGATATATGAGCCAGGGCAAATTGGATGTGGTTATTGGTGAGCTGTCAAGATTAAAGATAGACATTTTGGGTGCCAGTGAACTGAAATGGACTGGAATGGGCCACTTCACATCAAATGACCACCAGATCTGGACAAGAGGACCACAGAAGAAATGGAGTAGCCTTCATAATTAACAGTAAAGTGGCTAAAGCAGTGCTTGGATACAATCCAAAAAATGACAGAATGATCTCAATTTGAATTCAGGGCAAGCCATCTAACATCACAGTGATCCAAATATACACCCCAACCACAAATGCTGAAGAAGCTGAAGTAGAGCAGTTCTATGAGGATCTGCAGCACCTACTGGACAACACGCCTAAAAGAGATGTTATTTTCATCACGGGAGACTGGAATGCTAAGGTGGGCAGTCAAATGACACCTGGAATTACAGGTAAGTATGGCCTGGGAGAACAGAACAAAGCAGGACATAGGCTGCTAGAATTTTGCCAAGACAACTCACTCTGCATAACAAACACTCTCTTCCAACAACCTAAGAGACGGCTTTATACATGGACTTCACCAGATGGACAACACTGAAATCAGATTGACTACATCCTTTGCAGCCAAAGGTGGCAGACATCTATACAGTCGGTAAAAACAAGACCTGGAGCTGACTGTAGTTCCGATCACGAACTTCTTCTTGCACAATTTAGGATCAGACTAAAGAGATTAGGGAAGACCCACAGATCAGCTAGATATGAGCTCACTAATATTCCTAAGGAATATGCAGTGGAGGTGAAGAATAGATTTAAGGGACTGGACTTAGTAGATAGGGTCCTGGAAGAACTATGGACAGAAGTTTGCAACATTGTTCAGGAGGCAGCAATACATCCCAAAGAAAGAGAAAACCAAGAAGGCAAAATGGCTGTCTGCTGAGACACTAGAAGTAGCCCAAGAAAGAAGGAAAGCAAAAGGCAACAGTGATAGGGGGAGATATGCCCAATTAAATGCAAAATTCCAGAGGTTAGCCAGAAGAGATAAGGAATTATTTTTAAACAAGCAATGCACAGAAGTGGAAGAAGACAATATAATAGGAAGGACAAGAGACCTCTTCCAGAAAATTAGAAACATCGGAGGTAAATTCCAGGCAAAAATGGGTCTGATCAAAAACAAAGATGGCAAGGACCTAACACAAGAAGAAGAGATCAAGAAAAGGTGGCAAGAATATACAGAAGACCTGTATAGGAAGGATAACAATATCGGGGATAGCTTTGACGGTGTGGTCAGTGAGCTAGAGCCAGACATCCTGAAGAGTGAGGTTGAGTGGGCCTTAAGAAGCATTGCTAATAAGAAGGCAGCAGGAGATGATGGCATCCCAGCTGAACTGTTCAAAATCTTACAAGATGATGCTGTCAAGGTAATGCATGCTATATGCCAGCAAATTTGGAAAACACAAGAATGGCCATCAGATTGGAAAAAATCAACTTATATCCCCATACCAAAAAAGGGAAACACTAAAGAATGTTCAAACTATCGAACAGTGGCACTCATTTCACATGCCAGTAAGGTAATGCTCAAGATCCTGCAAGGTAGACTTCAGCAACTCATGGAGCGAGAATTGCCAGATGTACAAGCTGGGTTTAGAAAAGGCAGAGGAACTAGAGACCAAATTGCCAATATCCGCTGGATAATGGAAAAAGCCAGGGAGTTTCAGAAAAACATCTATTTCTGTTTTATTGACTATTCTAAAGCCTTTGACTGTGTGGACCATAACAAATTGTGGCAAGTTCTTAGTGGTATGGGGATACCAAGTCATCTTGTCTGCCTCCTGAAGAATCTGTGTAACGACCAAGTAGCAACAGTAAGAACAGACCACGGAACAACAGACTGGTTTAAGAATGGGAAAGGAGTACAGCAGGGCTGTATACTCTCACCCTACCCATTCAACTTGTATGCAGAACACATCATGTGACAAGCTGGGCTTGAGGAATCCAAGGCTGGAGTTAAAATCGCTGGAAGAAACATTAACAATCTCAGATATGCAGATGATACCACTTTGATGGCTGAAAGCGAAGAGGAACTGAGGAGCCTTATGATGAAGGTGAAAGAAGAAAGTGCAAAAGCTGGCTTGCAGCTAAACCTCAAAAAAACCAAGGTTATGGCAACCAGCTTGATTGATAACTGGCAAATAGAGAGAGAAAATGTAGAAGCAGTGAAAGACTTTGTATTTCTAGGTGCGAAGATTACTGCGGATGCTGACTGCAGTCAGGAAATCAGAAGACGCTTAATCCTTGGGAGAAGAGCAATGACAAATCTTGATAAAATAGTTTAGAGCAGGGACATCACACTGACAACAAAGGTTGGCATAGTTAAAGCAGTGGTGTTCCCTGTAGTAACATATGGCTGCGAGAGCTGGACCATAAGGAAGGCTGAGAGAAGGAAGATCGATGCTTTTGAACTGTGGTGTTGGAGGAAAATTCTGAGAGTGCCTTGGACTGCAAGAAGATCAAACCAGTCCATCCTCCAGGAAATAAAGCCAGACTGCTCACTTGAGGGAACGATATTAAAGGCAAAACTGAAATACTTTGGCCACATAATGAGAAGACAGGACAGCCTGGAAAAGATGTTGATGCTAGGGAGAGTGGAAGGCAAAAGGAAGAGGGGCCAGCCAAGGGCAAGATGGATGGATGATATTCTAGAAGTGATGGATTTGTCCCTGGGGGAGCTGGGGGTGTTGACGACCTACAGGAAGCTCTGGAGTGGGCTGGTCCATGAAGTCATGAAGAGTCGGAAGCGACTAAATGAATAAACAACAATACAAAAATGCAAAAAAATACAAGTAATAAATAATAACAAACAAACAAATAAAAAAGGGAAAGAATAAAAATAATCTAGCATATAACCTGTATATAAAATAGTAAACATTATATAAAGACAGTTATTCACTGTTTGTGGTAATCACATAATACTTTAAAGAAAATCAAGTTGGATTTAAGGTTTCTGTGGTTAACTCTTTGAATTTAATGTAACATTTTAAAGTTGTTTGCTTTCTTCATTAGTTTTCTCAGAAATCGTATTTGTGTATTGAATACAAAGGGGTATATTCATCCTTTAAATTCTCCAGGAATCTCAATTATATCAGAGAATTTTGCTAGATGATACTCCATTTTTTATAATTTATGTTTTCTCTTCAAGCATTTTCACTTAATCACAAAGTAGTAATTTGGCTCATTCCAAAATATTTCAAGAAACAAGAAGGTATTTAATATTGTCTGATCAGGGCATATATATGCCATAGTTTTATAGACAGACTTCTGGTGCCAGATTGCTTCTGTAGGATTAATATGCAATCAATTATTCCTCAAAGGAATTCTGTGAATATCATTTTTATGCTACCTCATTTGGCTTTGTGCACTCTACTGACAGATTCATAAGCAATAAAGACAAATTCATTGACCAAAGAAGTCTTAAAACAGACAGCAGGAAGACTTTCTGGGAGAAAGATGTTTTATGGATTTTACTGAAATGGTCATAGCTGTGCTTTCCCAAGGTCTCATGACTGTGAAGACCCTGCTTTATTCAAAAAGTTTATAAACAAGGATTCATTTTTTTCTACAAATCACTCAAAGAGAGAGAGAGAGAGAGAGGGAGAGGGAGAGAGAGAGAGAGAGACGCAATATTCTGATGTCTGTGAAGACAAAATTGGCTCAACATGGGAAAAGAGACACTTTACCAGCAATATACTATCCAGGGGAAATGGTTTTGATTTTTGGAGTGGCAAACTGCACAATTGTATGATTGTTTCCTGAAAGTATTTCGCAAAAGATTTTTACTTTTATTTTATATATGGCTTTGTTTACAAGACCAGTTGTAAAAATTGAGATATTTTCATAATTTCACAATGATGACATAAACAACTCTAAAGTACAGAGTTCGTGCAGGGAAATCATTATGACAATAAGAATGTAGTGGTTCAATATGGCTTCAATTTTCAGTTATAAAGCTCACTGGTTAACTACCTCACAAGATTGAAATGGCAAGTGAAAAATTGTCCTAAGTTTTATGAAAGAAATGCAAGGCATAGATACAATGGATGATTGATTGATTGATTGATTGATTGATTGATGCAGTTGAACCTTCTGAATCCTTCTAAAGAATCCACGCTTTCTCCTACATTTTAAACATACTGTCAATCCACTCTGAATTTGTTAATGCCTCTTGTAAAGTGAATGTTATTAAAAATATTGTAATTAAAGACCTTATAACGTTCAAGATTGCTGTAATTTTTTAAAATCAAACACAATTATCTATTTAAAATGTTTATATGTGATCCCATTAATGTAAATTGTTTTAGACTTTAAAATAAAAAAAGAGACTTATCTGAGATTCTTTATTAAATTGGAAACGTTGGACAATTTTTTCTGTGGAAATATTACCATATCTTTTCCAGGCAAGGCCTACCTCAGACCAAACTTTTGGAAGATTACTGCTTTCTCTAATGTGGCAATATATGAAGCATATTTTTAAAACTTCAGATAGCCACAATTTTTGATTACTTTAAAAAGCTAATCTTACAGGGAAAAAATAGAGGCTACTCCCATTTTATTTATGTGCATCTACTTTTTAAAACTGCCACTTCTTTCTGCCTTAAAGTTGCCTTTAAACTGCCTTATCCAAAATATTTAACTTATTTTGTTAATGAAATCTTTACCACTGCAAAAGTTCTCTGCTAGAGCTATCAAATCATTTGCTTCAGGCTAGTCTACATCTATAGAGGAATGAAAAGTTGAAGTCCTGTGTTGACAGAAATCTATGAGTTTGGGAGAATTAAAACCATCTGTAAATCTAATGGAGAGCCCACACTACCATTTTAGGATTGTATGAATACATTCTGCTATGGTGTAAATTAGCGTTAAAGATGGAACTTGGAAGTAAAGTTCAAAATTAGGTAAGCCCAAGCATGCAAGCTGTAATAAACGTACAAACATTTTAAGCACTTCAGTAATATCACTAAAACAATATTTCAAGAAAACAGCATAGATATAAAAAACAGGTTTGAAGTAATTAGGATTACAATTTTTTGCCATGATAAAAAGGGTCTTCTATAAAAGCTTTTTTTTTTCTTTAAAGATGAACCACTATTAAACCACTACTTTCTTGGACCCTAAAAAATCATAAACAACAGCAATATTTGGTTTATTGCTGGAACCATTGCTTTCAATGATTTATCATCTGCACCCCCCCCCCTCAAAGCACTTAAACCACTTGTTCTATCATATAAGGTCATTGAAAATAAAATTATTAACATTGCTAAATCACTAAAAACAAATACATCTTTTACATCTCACTTTTAAAATATGTATTTGTTTTTAATTGTAATAATAAAGGACAACTAGAACCTTTGTCATAAACATATGAAAGACCTCGACCATTTTATTTATTTATTTGCTGCCTGACTCCTAAATAAGTGGCCAACTTACAACTAAAAAAACCCTACCGATATATAATTTCCAATTTAAACTGTTTTTTTTCCTGTATGGATTTATTGTGTTGAAAACTGATAAATAAGATTCTGTTGCAGATCCAAACTATATTTACAAACTGGTTAGCCAGGAACAATTGCACTAAAATAAAGGGCTTGCCTTTAAATAAATCTAGAATTATGCTTAAGGCAAAATGATGTCATTTGACAATGTGAATTATAGTAGCCTTGAATAATATAAAATACTTTCTTTTCCATAAATAAAAATTAAGAATTAGAAAAATGAAAACAAGAGATGTTTAAGTTGGAAGTTGCTAGCTAATAGCTTTGTTGTGAATAAAATAAGAAATTGAATGGTATAACAAATACAGTCTTCTGTAGTAAATTAGCAACAGCCAAATGCTAAGTATCTATGACAGCCAGATAATTATCAGATTTCCTAGACTCAATATTGAAACAAACAAAACCTACTATCATAAATGTGTACCTAATTCATACCATCAAAAATGGAACTTTGAGACATACATATTATGTGGAATAGTACCAAGTACAATTTTAATACATCACAAAATATGTTGCTAGTTGGGCATATTGTAGGATTATTGATCTGACATTCCAAACAGGTATACTAGTAATGAAAAGCAAGCTGTCAATATTGGAGAAAATTGCATCAACAAGGTAGATACATCTATTTCTACAACTAATATAAGAGATTACTTAGACTTAGAATGATATTTTCAATTCTATTCAACTTTGTTAATTAAACCATTGTAACCTGCCCATACATATTACTAAACCATAAGCTATGCTTTACAAAGAAGAGTGATGGATTCACTAGAACAAAACCATACAAGCAACATTGTAGTTTAGTAAAAAACAACCAACTGCCAAGCATTATTCAATACTTGGATGACTTCCACACAAGTAAACTCTGTTGGTAATGATAAACTGATCCAGTGATCAACAGCTGCAACTGAGTTTCATTTTCTGAAAGTCCCCAAAAGGTCATCTTCTCATGTGTTTCTCTTGGTTTGGTGGAGAGGTTGAGATAAGAATAGAAATTTGAGGATTAATGCAAGCAAATCTTTCTCATTCCCACTTAAGTCTACCCCATTGTCTAAAACTGCACTTCTGAAATTCAGCAACAAAAAGAATAAACCATGACTTAGACTACAGTTAATAAGTTGTGTAGGAAACATCAATTCTACTATTCTTGTGTAGAATGGGTACTTAAAACAAATTGAGTGCAAAGCTCTAAAAATGCTGGGCAGAATATGAATGTCTTTCCCTGATGCTGAAAATATATTAACCTGGGCACCAGGCATCCTACTCTGTGGAGGGCATTCTCTCAGTGGGCTCCAAAACTGAAGGGCTTTTTCCTTTTAGCCAACACCTCACATCACTGAGTGAAGACAGTCAAAGAATATGAGCAGGCACATAAGAATGGTGCTGCTAATTTCAAATAGGAGAGGAAAATAGAACAGAAGTATAGCATTTCTTATTCTGTGCCTCTAACCTGCATTTTTTTAAAATAAGTTCTTTACTATACTGACATTCTCAAGCTGGCCTTCCCTGTCTATGTGTATTGTATATATTTGATCTTATTTGTAAAATCATAACATTGGCATTTCTGTATCAGTTTCCAGTGATGAAGAATCATTCATGCTTAGTGAAGTTGCCATCATTCACAACAATCATTATTCAATTTAATTCACTTTTTCCTCTTAAACAGGCCTTCCCAAATTTACCTAAGATGCATCAATACTCTCATAAGCCTTCTCCAATCTGGAAAGCAATATCCAAACCCATACTCTTAAGGTGCCTTGATCTTGTGACTATCAAACGCTCTTTAACCTTTGTCCCTTTATAGCATATCCCCACAGTGGACATTGCTTGATTATGATATGGGCTAATCTTCATCCACATCTGCAACTAAATAACCTCTAGCCACTTTTCAGTTATCTGCTAGCATCTATTTTAATATGTATTCCTTATGGCCTGGACTTTTGAATATTTGTAGAGTATTTAAAGTTGCTCTCCTTTAATGGGAACAAAAAAATCCATCTTCAGGTTTGGCACAGGATTAAACGTTATTCTGCTGATTCTAGGGTAGCACTACGATCACTGTGGCAAGTCTTAGTTCAAATAATAGTTTGGCTGGAAGCTTGGAAAGCCTTAAGGTTTAAATAAACCTTATTCATATAGTCAGGAAATATCATATTGGAAGAGATTATTTCCTAGACACCAGTATAACACTGCAAAAAATAACCAGAAGAAGGTACACTCAAAGATTTAACAAGAGCTATCTAAGAATTACGAATGAGTAGCTGTTCACAGTTACTGCTTTGCCCAAACTGAAGTGATGGGTTCATATTCTGTAAGAGAATGTGTGGGTGGAATGTGAAACAGGAGCATGAAGGAAGGTGAAAGAACAATTGCATCAGATTTTAGTGTCATAAAAAGGCAGCACATTGTTTGTCAATTATTATTGTCTTTTTATGGGCAGGGAAAATTATGAATGTCCATGGAATACTTGGTACTCATGATGGTGTGTGCTCGAAGGCTGCTATTGCTGCTTTGCTTACAGCAATAAAATGTCTTGTGCAAGTCCTGACAGCATCTCTTGAATTCTATTATTTATGTAGACAATAGTTCTAAAGTTCATTGATGAGCACCCAGAAACAATTCAGGGAGGAAATGAAATTTACCCAAGCTTTGTCGCAGAGCTTGTTAGTATGGACAATATGGGTAGACCAAACATTCTTGGTAACTTAATTGACCACAAAATATTACCTGATTGAATCTGATCATGTCACTAGGAGCCTCTTGCTTATATATCCTGATGAAGAGAAGAAAATTACTTGTCCAATTGTAAATGTCATTGCTTGCATATCTCTTTCCATACAGTAGAAAAAGAAGGAAAGAATGAGCAATATCATATTTTGCAGCTGGGTTAATAACATCCTAATTTCTTCCTGGAACTGACATCACTTTAATTCATTTGAGGATAAAACATTTCTTCAGTCTGTCAAAAAGTGGCATGCAAATTGAAACAGTGTGTTTGAAATCTGAAATCTAACAGAAATATTTTTGGACATTTAAAAGCCCACACTAACAGCAAATCTATGGAGGTTTCTTGTCTAGCTGAAGCTCTACTTAATGTGCTAGTGCAGTTTACAGGCATTTTCATCTATATTTATGAAGTACATATAATAACTGGACAAATTCTTACCCCATTTCTATTGATTTGTTTCCTTAGAAGACCTACAATGATCTACTTTTGTCTGCCCAATTCGGTCTTATTTTTGCCATTGGCAAAAACCCCCTTGAGGACAAAATCCTTCTTCTTTAGTAGCAGTTTTAATTATTTTTAATGAAACTTATCAAAGATCAAAACCAAATATAAATAATACTAAATAAATCACTTAATAATTATTTGCCTTTTTAAAAAAGAATGAAGTTTATATATGATTGAAATTTGTACAACACTTCAGAAAAGCCATCATGTGTTGGATTCAAAAATAAAATCAGAAGCATTTTTTTTTCATATAAGTACACATGAAAAACTAGAAATGATCCTGGCTTTAGAAGCCTTTAAAAGTGTATGACCGCTTTGTACTGACATCCACTTAATAAAGCAGAAATCAAAATACCATACTGTATAAACAAAAAGGTACAATAAAGGACATTTTGAAATTTACACAAGAATTAGCCCACAAACATTTTGGTTGTTCCATAAGAGTTCTCTATAAAATAAACTTTAAAAAACCTTAGATAGCTGTCATCATTCATCACTATTTTTTTCCACTTAAATGCACACAGAATACTTATATAGCAATATATACTGGTGTATTGTAACATGGATATTAAATTATGATTAACTTGTTTTAAAAATGAGACGTGTATTATCCAATCAACATTATTGGTAATTTGAAGATTGAATACCCATACAGTATGCATTCTCATCATATTGGTAGGTATAAAAACATGAAAATATAATTTTACAATATTTTCTTTATATACATAAGTTCAGGCTTGACAAATAAAGATTTGTACATGACATTTTAAGAGAAGTAGGCCCAAGGTACAATCAACATAGATTTCCTTTGAATGCAGGAGTGAAATGGTCTTTTCTGTAAAAGGAAACTGGTTGGGAGTAGTATGTGCATGTTATTTTAATTTACCATTGCTGGACTGGACAATATTCACTTTCCTGCTTAGATATGAACAGGACAGCTGTAGATTGTATCATCACACTCCTGAAAGATGGAAGGTTTACTATTAAAAGGTGCAACATCACTGGAATTTCACAGAAAGATGTTTTAGAATCAGTGGGCTTTCAGTGTTTGAATGTGGCCTGTAAGCCTTTAACAAAAAAAAAAAAAGTGTGGGGGGTTTAAAATTTGTAACAAATTTACAGTGCAGGATTTCTCATAATAATTTTTTTAAAATAAATGAACATCAAAGGAGAAGGGCTATCCCAGAAAAAAAAAGTTCTTTAATTAAATCTGCACCATTTATAACAGAAGGTGGAAGTGATATAAAGTTATGGTAATAGCTCTTGTTGCATTTTCAGGAATATAGCAGCACCACTCTTACAGAATAATTTTTTTTTCCAGTAGACCTGTTGTACCTAAAATTGTTCTAATGAAAAGGTGGGCCGACTCACTTAAAACAATACTAGAAAAGCACTCACTGTAAAGATGATTCATTGAAATCCATTTATTATTACAAATACAGAACTGTATTTCAAAACTTAGGGTTATTATGAAAATGAACATAAAGGAACATTGTCAAGGGTTTTTTTCCCCCTCCCCCAGAAGAAAATTAGTTCGCCAAAACTTTAACTTTTCTCTGGAAAATTTATTTTTGATTTAAAAATCAACAGCAAAATTTAGAAATGACGCAAAAATCAACCTCTCTCTGTCGTACTAACTACAGATCCTTCTATGATATGGAGAGTACTGTAATTGTATCTTGTAAATTCTTAATCTCAATTTCTCATTTTAGATTCAATGCATAACATCTCTGGCCTCTGTTAGCCTTTCTCAGATCCTACCAGAATATATTGAAAGGACCCACACTACTTTAAATCAAGGTAAACCATAGGCAGTCATTTTATATATACAGAAATGGAATGTGAATCAAAATTCAAAGACATTGTACTGGGGAGTAAGGGGCCATAGCAACAAATCATATGAAAAGACTTAACCATAAAACTGAAATATCCAAATTTTAGGCAGGGATAGTGTTGAAAATGAAATATAGCAATTTTATCAAAGAGATTAAGAGTAGCTGAACATTCCCCAACAACCTTGACAATGTCCTTTTACATTTTAAATCCTTTATAATCAAACTGTAACTAGCAAAATTAACTGGACCACTTGCAAATAAAACCATAGAAAAAAGTTTATTTCAAATGTCAAGCATTTGCAAGTAATTTGATATTAACACCAAATGTTAAAGAATAGATATTAAGTAAACTTTTAAGAACAATATTAAATTACAATGTTTTTGAATGTTTATTTTTGTATTTTAGTCCTCAGCATTTACATATTTGGCTTTGAAAAACAGGAACTAATATCTAAATCTTGTTTGTTGTTAATTTTCCATTTCTCCAGAGTTTAAATTCTTGTTTCATCAACCATAATGGAAGCAAATTTATTTAAAAGCCAGTTTGTCTGTGAAAATACCTAAAAATATTTTTTTTTAATTTTAAATGTTTTTTTTCTTATAAAACATGTCACATCTTGATGCAATTGATGTCAAGTGTGCTTAAGTCATTATGAATCAGAGAACTGACAACGGCGACTGCAGAAACTGGTGTGTTGTCTGTACAACAATTTCAGTTAGAGTACAGTACTTCCATATTAGCTAGGCATGTCAGTCAAACTTTATCTTAAACTGGTGTAGAAAATGATGTT